>NC_142011.1:0-600000 GCF_049901735.1 Notechis scutatus | reverse complement strand
CTCCCACACCCCTGGTTCCCGGCTGTGTGGGGAGGGGACCAAACCTGGCACCCCCTGCTGGCCTGCCCTCTGCTGTGCCCTGGGCAGGGTCGCACCCGGCCCGTCTCTTTGGAAGGAGCCCCTCGCTCCACCTCAACTTCACCACCACTATTGAGCCCCAAATTTCTGTCACAAAGCAAGACAGTTGTTAAGTGAGGTTTGGCCCATTTTGCGCCTTCCTTGTTCATGGCGGCGAAGTGGCTTCCCTGTGGGCTCCGATGGTCAGTCGGCCGCAAAAGGGGCTCGCGTGAGCCCTGGACGCTGTGGCCGTCGTAAACAGGAAGCTGTTTTGCATCCAGATTTTGATCCCGTGGTCATGGGGAGGCCACAAAGGGGTGAGGACCGGCCCTCAATCCCATCGCTCAGTCCTGCTGTATCGGGGGCTGCCTGGGCACAGAGCCACTTGCTCAGTAAATAAAGAGAACAGGAAAACAGACTGTCCCGCAGCCCCTCCCCCTCTGGGTTGGGGGACGCAGGGGAGGCAACGGGGCTCAGGGATTCGGGGGGGGGGGGCACAGCCTCCTTCCGTGGGGATTCCTCGCCTAACTCCCCCTGGGACCCTCCCCGTCGGGCCAGGCTGGGTGCTGCCTGCCCCTCCTCTGTGCTTCCCCTCTGGAAGCCCAGAGACCCTCACAGCTGCCCCCCCCCCCCCGCCCGGGGTCCTCTTGCCGGCAGGTGGAGGTGGCCCGGAGGTCCTGGATCTTCAAGGACGAGGACGGCCAGGATCAGATCGGGGGCTTCGTGAAGGAGTTCGCCAACATTGCCTTCCTCACCATCAAGGTAGAGTGGGGAGGGGTCTCGCAAGAGCCCAGCTCGCCCTCCCCTCCCAGAGTCTGTCCACCCTGGTGAAATGCAGCCAAAGAAACTCCTGGGATGCGACCCAGAGCGTCCATCCCGTCCCTGAGAATTCCGCATGGGCCCAGGAGGAGCAAAGCCAGTTCTAAAGTTTTCGCGCGAGAACCAAGCATATAAACTCCCCTTTTCTCCCTGGACCTCCCCACATCCCCTCGTCCACCAATCAACGGCCTTGATTTTGTTTGGGGAACAATCTGAGCGCCTCGAAGCTGTTTCCCAGGGTTTGACCTTGGGGAGTTGGGACTGTCCCGGGCAACCGGTGGCTCCCTGACATTCCTCCATCCCCTTTCCCCCCCCATCCTCTGAATGCCTTCCCATACTTTCCCTCCCCCCTCCCTGCTTCTGCTGTGCGTGGCGAGTCAGCCGTGAGCCTCCCACCGCTTCCTCTCTCTCCCTTCCACAGGGTGCCGGCCACATGGTGCCCACCGACCAGCCACGGGCAGCCTTCAACATGATGCAGCGGTTCCTCAACCGGCAGCCCTTCTAGGCCCGGGAGCAGCGCCTTTCCTGGGGAGACCAGCCCCCTCCCGCTGCCGCATGGCTGCAAAGAGCGGCTCCTGACCGGCCTTGGGTGGGATTCTGGAGGGTCTCTGGCCCTGGGCAGGTCCTCTGGCAGGGCCCTGTCTCCCCTCGCCCTTCTCTGCGCATTTGCACTGTCCTCAGGGAGGAAGCAGGTCCCCTCGGTGGTGGGGGGTGCGTTTCTCAGCCTTCATTCCGGCGGCTCTTGCAGGAGGAACTCGACGGGGGTCAAGAGCAGCCAGGTTCTCTTTCCTGGTCCAAGCAAGCGATTAAACTCTTATTTTTCTACTGGAAAAGGAGTGGGGCGATCTGTGGGGAAGCGGCAGGGCTGGGTCTGGGGGCTCGGGGTCTTCCAGAAGCAGAGCTGGTGCTCCCATCACTGGAGGCTTTGAGGAGGAGACTGGGCAGCCATTTGGCCCTAATGGGGTCTAGGGCAGGGGTCTCCAAGCAGGCTGAGGAACTCTGGGAGCTGAAGTCCACAGGCCTTAAAGTGGTCAAGGTTGGTCTAGGATAAAGGTGTCACACCTTGGCCACCTTAAGGCCTGTGGACTTCAACTCCTAGCTAGGCTGGCTGGAGAATCCTGGGAATTGCAGTCCACAGGTTCCAAAGTTGGACGTCCCTGGTCTCGGATCTCCTGCTTGACCGGGGGTTTGGACTAGAAGACCTCCAGGGTCCCTTCTGTAATTACCCCCAGCCCTTCCCCCACTCTTTCCATCCTTCCCACCTCCAGCCCTGCCCCCAGAAGCTGCCTGTGGGGAGGGACAGCAGCCGAGGGGCACTTTCTCCAGGAGCTGCAGAGCTGAGCGTGCCCGGGGGAAGCCGCCGCCGCAGCAGCAGTGCCAACCTCCGGCGCCTGCGCTCGCCAGCTGCAGCACCCAGGGGTTCTGGATCAGCCTGACCCCCCCTTAAGGGGCGCCTGCTGCTTCGGGGGCTGCCCATGCAGCTGCAAGCAGGGAGCGGAGCCTTCGCTCTGACTGGCCCACCCACCTGCCGGCTGCCTCTCCCCACATTAAGGCGGAGGGGAGGCGTGCCAGAATCTGCACCTGGGGCTCCTGGAGGTTTTTTTTAGCAACGGTTCCGTGTTCCCTTTAGGGCTGGGCAAGGAGTGGGCCTCTCGGGATTTTGGGGTCCTGGCTGTCAGGTGAACCCCAAATTAGCCTGGTGAAGAGCTTGTGTGAGGGTGGAACCTGGTCCAGTCTGAGGGCAACCGACTCGAGGCTCTTGGACTTGGGGGGTGAGCTTTGCCCCCTCAGCAGCAGCCCCCCTCCGAGGGGCTCATTAGTCCAGGAAGGTTGCAGACCTTTTTGCTTGAAGTCCAGAGGTGGTGCAGATGTTGCACCCAGCCTCTTCCCCAGCCAAGACTCTGGCTCCACCCACAGTTGCTGGGCCAAAGGGGGTGGCCTACAGTGGGACAGATGTGGGGGTGCTCCCCTTTCCTGGGGAGGGGGCAGCAGCGATCCCAGGAAGGGAGAACGGGGTTGGCCGAGAGGGGCATCTTGAGTCCATAGAGCTGCAGGCCAAGGCAGGCAGGAGGCCACTGGTCCCATTTCCGGGGGGTTCCAGCGTGGGGCTAGGCCAGCCTACCTGGCAGGGCCGTTGTAAGGATGGAGAACAGCCCCCCCCCATGCAACCCCTCGCGTAAGACAGGAGGCAGACATCGGGCAGCGTAGCTCTTTATTCAGCCGTCCCAGAGCCTCACGGGGATCCTGGCGGGCAGAGGGCTCCTCCTGACTGGGCCAGGCAGGTAAAGTTGGGAGCAGGTGGGGGACGAGATCCAGGGCCCCTAGGCAGCGGTGGAGGCCAGAGAAGAGCCCGGGGTCGCCCGGAGCTTCTCGATGACCTCTCGCAGCCCTTTGGTGAAATGCAGGTCCGCCCCGATGGTGAGGTAGCCCTGGGGAGGCAAGGGGGAGGGTGGGTGGGCTTGTGGAGCGGAGCATCCCGGCTCCATGGGCCCTGCCTGCAGGCAGCCACGGTGGGAGGGGTCCTGCTTACCAGGTGGCTCCTGACGGCCTCCTGGGTGAAGTCCATGCCTTCAGGGAGGGGGATCTGGACCCCTCTCTCGGTCCTCTCTGCAAGGAAGAGGGAGGGGCTTTGCTGGCCTTGCCCGTTGCGGAAGCTTCACCCCGGCGGCCCCTCTTCTGCAGCCTCCCACCCACCCAAAGGCAAAGGATCCAGCTCCCCGACCCCCCCCCAGAGCTGCCCCACATTCGCCCCCTCCCCCCGCGTACCGTTGATGAAGGGCATGATGGTCATTTGCAGCAGAGTCTGCAGGGGGGCCTGCAGTGGGAGGAGCTGTAGGGGGGCAGGGAAGAGGGTTGGGACCAGTGGTGGCGTGGTTTGGAGCGGTTTGGACGAACCGGTAGTAAAAACAGAAAAAAAGGCTCCAATCAGCTGAGAGGAGGGGAAAAGGGGGAGAGCCGAGAGGGTAAAAGACCGAAGAGCGCGTGCCGGAGGGAGGGGAGGGGTCGCTCCTAGCTTTTCGTTTCTTCATCCCCTCCACTGGTTGGCTTGTTTGCGTGTGCACACTCGATCCCCCACCAAACCGGTAGTGACTAAGGTAGGGTCCCACTGCTGGTTGGGACGGTCCAGCCTAGCCCCTTTTGCAGGAGGTTTTGGCTTGGGGTGGGGGGGGGGTGGAATAAGCCCCGGGAGCCCCCCAGAAGTCAGGCCAGGCTTGGCTCCTGGCTCCGCCCCTCTGTGGCCTGAGTCCAAAATTAGACTTACTGCCAACGATTCAAAGGCCGACTGGTTGGAGTAGATCCGGAACCTGGATTTTTTTGGGGGAGGGGAGAGAAGGGGGTGAGTGGCAGAAGCTCTGCCAAACTGGGGGCCGGTCACCCCTCCCCACACACCCCCAGGCACCCCAGAGACTGCCAGCTCTACCTTCGGAGATCCAGATGCACCCGGAGAGCCTTATTGTGAAGCACCACCTTGGCACTTAAGCGGGATTCCTGCGGGGGAGTTCACAATGGGGGAACACGGCTTGCAGACCCCTCCCTTGGCTCTGTCCTCCCCCCACACACACACCAGATCTTCTGGATCCCAGAAGCAGCCCAGAAGGAAGCCCCCTGCTCAGCACCAGAGGCGATCAGGAGGATGGAAACCGCTCCCCAGGGCGGGGGGAAGGGGGGGGGGGTGGGCTCACCATAATCAGGCTGGAAAGCAGAATTTGGGGCTGGGCTGGGGGGGGCCAAGAAGATGTTGAGCACGGCGGAGACGTAGATGTAGGTGCCGGAGGGCCGGATGGTGCAGTGAGGAGCTTTGGTCACCTGCAGCTTTAAGGTCAGGGGCGCATCCACCACATCGGGGTCCTGGGGGGTGGGGGAGACAGGCTCAGTCAAGAGGGAAGCAGGAAGACAAGCTGGAGACCCCGCTGAGTTTCCCTGGGCGAGAAGTCTTGCTAAAAAGGAACCAGAAACTGCCTTGTGGCTTTGGAGAAGCTTCTTTCAGCTCAATGGTAATAAGGAATTGAAAATGAAACTTCTACTTTTCATTCCCACCCTGGAAGAAGGCAGGTTGCCACATTTGGGGGGCGGGGAGGAGGGGGGGCGCCTCAGAAGAACCGTAAAGGGGAAGCGGTGCAAAACGGGCACGATTTAGCAGAGAAATCTGGAGAAAAAATTTTATGACAGTCAAAGTGCAGAGAAGAGCAACCAGAATGATGAGGAGACTGGAGACTAAAACTTATGGTGAACGGTTGCAGGACCTGGGCCTGGCTAGTCTGGTGAAGAGAAGGACCAGGGGAGACAGGAGAACGGCCTTCTGATAGTTGAGGGGCTGCCCCAGAGAGGAGGAGGAGGTGGGGGGTCAAGCTATTCTCCAAAGCACCTTTGAAGGCCAGAGAAGGAATAATGGATGGAAACTGACCAAGGAGAGATTTTTCAACCTGGAAATAAGGAGGAACTTTCTGACAGTGAGAACCATCAACCCATGGAACAGAAGTTGCCCTCAGAAGTTGTGGGAGCATCATCACTTGAGACCTTCAAGAAGAGACTGCACTGCCATCTGTCAGACATGGTGTAGGGTCTCCTGCTTGGGCATGGGGGGTTGGACTAGATGACCTACAAGGTCCCTTCCAACTCTGATAATCTGTTAATTATTCTGGACTGTTGCAAAGTCAGCCAGATATTCTACCAGGAATTATGAAATGTATTTGCCACCCATCTCATTTTGAAGGGAGATTATTCCCACGGGGATCATGGGGGTCCTTCCTGCAGAGCCCCCTTCCGAGCTCAGCCCCCAACCCCCGCAACCTCTTACCAACAGGATGATGGTTCCGAAGAAAGAGGCTCTCAGCAAAACTTCCAAATCTTTGGGCACCTGTAACAAGGGGGCACGGGGGGTGAGGGGCAGGCGGTGGGCAAGGCAGCCGCTTCCCGTCCCCTTGCCAGCCTGCGCTCCCTCTTGGGCATGGCCCCTGGGAGAGACCCCTGCCCCACCCGGCCTACCTCGTCCCCCACGAACTCCATGCTCAGGGCCCCCGCCCGGTAGTAGGAGAAGAGGGCGGAGTCGAAGAAGTACTCCGAGAGGCCCAGGTACACCATGCGCTCCGTCTCCCTCAGCAGGGGCTCCGGGGCCACGTTGGGCAGCGTCTCGTTCTCGCTTCGCAGAGGGAAGAACATGCCCTGGGAGCAGGAGGAGGAGCCCCGTCACAGGGGGAGGGGGGCCTGGGGCCACGGACCCCCTCCCCGCATTGCCGCCTTCCAGGATACAGAGCCAGGCCACAAACACTGCAGATGCAAGTGGTTGGGGGTCCCAGGGGGTGGATGGTTGCTGCACAGGTAGTTCTCAACTTACGACAGTTCATTTAGTGACCGTTCAACATTACAAAGGCCCTGAGAAGAGGCCTAGGACTGCCTTTCCACCCTTCCGACCTGAGGAGCAGCCCCCATGATCAGCTGATCCGAATTCAAAGGCTTGGCAACTGGCAGGTACTTGAGCCGGTTGCCGTGTCCTGGGGTCACCTGATCCTCTCTTAGCAGCCTTCAAATCCAGGGGGGAAGCCAGATTCACTCAACAACCGGGTGACTCACTGCAGAGATTCACTTAGCAACTCTGGCAAGGGAAGTCGCAAAAGGGGTCAACATTCACTTGGCGACTGTCTCACTTAGCGGTAGAAACTTTGGGCTCCATTGTGGTCGTAAGTCGAGGACAGCCTGTATTTCCAGGCCCGGGTGCCCCACAAAGTTCTATGCCTTGGGCAGAGGGTTGGGCTAGAAGACCTCTGTGGTCCCTTCCAGCCTTACGATTGTGTGGAACGAAGCTGCTGAACCCTGCAGGCCCTGGTGGCCCCAAAGGGGCTTTTCCCAACGGCGCCTCCTTCTTGGTTGGTTTTCTCTCTGAAGTCGCTTCCCTTCCCCTCCGAGAAGCTTCCTCGGTTCTCACTGAGGGGCCACAGAGGAAGCTTCTGGGGGGAGAAGGCAGACTTACTCCAAGGGAGACCAGGAAGTCTAGTCGCCTTCGGGGAAAGCGGCTCTGGGGTTCAGGAGGCAGGGACAAGCCTCCTCACGCTCAACGGGGTTGAGGGTGGCGCTAACAATTCAAAACAAAAGAACCCCCAAAACCCCCCAGCTTTTGCTCAGGGAAGGGCCTCCAACCTGGGCCGCTTGAAGACTTGGGGACTTCAACTCCCAGAATTCCTCAGCCAGCTTTGAGTGGAAGTGCACAAGTCTTCAAGTGGCCCAGGTTGGAGAGCCCTGATCTGTGGGAAGGAAGGTGGGATTCAGCCGGTTCTGGAGAATCACCGGGAGTGGACATTCTGAGTCGTTGGGAGAACCGGCCAATCCCCCCTCTGACTGGCCCCGCCAACCCCACCTCTCCTCTGCCTCCCATCGAGTCCCAGCTGATCGTCTGGGTCTCCTTTGGTTGCCCTGCCCAGGAGAACAGAGCTGGAAAGCAGGTTAGTGCGGTGGGGAGGGAAGGGGGATTTTGCAGTATATCCTTCCCCTGCCACATTGCCCACCAAGCCTCACCCGCCATCCATGCCCACCAAGCCACGGCCACAGAACTGGTAGTAAGCATTTTTGAATCTCACCATTGACTTAGGCAGCCCAGAGAGGGGCTATGTTTTGTCCACAGGCCCTGCCACGTGGCTGCCACGGAGGAGGATTTCATCCACCCGTCTCCGTTTCTCTCGGATGCCGCCTCCCCTAAAGTCAGGGGTCCCCCAACTGTCCAGCTTTATGGACAAGCGGTTGGGGGCCGGGGAGAGGAAATGGTTTTGGGCGAGGGGGAGATGTGCAGACTCACTGCCACGCACAACTCCATTTACACAAGTGGAGAGCACTCACGCGCACACGGCGGCGCGGTCACACGCGCACACGACTGCCCGCCACTCAACCAAATGGAGCTGCACATGCCCACCTGCCCACCACTGGCCCAGTCCTGTGCATGCCCTGCCCTTGCCATAAGGGAGCACCCTCCGTGTGGGGCACTCGGCGGGTACCTTGAAATCCAGGTCTATGCTCTGCGCAGTGACGTGGGGGTCACTGAGTAGGGAGTAGTCGCTGCCCACGTGTTCGTCCACAGGATTGCGCACTGGAGGCAGAGGAGCAAGGAGTGAGGAGGAGCCCCGTAGGCACCAGGCGTCCCCTGGGCACAGAGTTCTCCCTCCGCCTTCTTTGGCAGGGAAGGGGGATGCTGCCCACCACTCACCGGGCACCGTGTCCAGCAGGGAGTTCAGCAGCACCAGCGCAGCGTGGTTGAGAGCTGGGCAGATCTGAAAGGCAGAGAGACGTCAGAGCTGCTGGGAAGAGGGAAGGAACCGCCTCCCTCCCGGAGTGCTGGTGGCTCCATCGCTGGGGGTCTTCCAGGCAAGAGTGGGCAGCCGTTTGTCCAAGAAGGTATAAGGGGGGGTTGGACTAGAAGACCTCCAAGGCCCCTTCCAACTCCATGATTCTAGGAAGTGCCGGAGACGGGCCGTCCCAGCGGGTTCTTTACCTAGCCTGGCCCAAACTCCTACGAGTGCCAGGTGCCCCAATAGTCTGTTCCCTCAGGTTCCCTCTGCAGTTGGAAGCCCAGTGGAACCACAGAGAGGACAGAGGAGCGTAAGGGGGGGGAATTACAGGGGTTTATAAGCAAAATCGGGGTTTCCCTGCCCTGCACGGGGGAGACTGGCACACCTGCCAGCCCACCTGTGCGTTGTTCCCTTGGTCTTTGCCCAGCAGGGCTCACCTGTGGCTTGGTGCTCACCTGTTGACTGAGCAGGTAGCGTACTCCTCTGGTGATCAGTCTGGCCACGAATTCATAGACCTTTCTGGAGAGAGTCAGGAAAGGCTAAAGATCCCCCTCGGCGGGGGGAGCTAGGAGTGTCCCCCCTCCCCACCTGCTTCTTCTGCCAATCAGGACTTTAAAGTTTGCTTCCTGGGCAGGAGAAGGCAGCCTCCTTTGCACCCACGGCTGGCTCCCCTTGGGCAGGCCTGGGTCCTGGCATCCCACCCCCCCACCCTGGGGTCCTTCCCAGGCAGGGGGGATCCCCTTGAGAAAACAGGCTCCCCCTCCCTTCGTGAAGCTCCTCCCAGGCCCCCAGGAGAGGGAGGGGCCAGGGCCTGCCCCTCCCAGCTGGGGCAGGGACGGTTACCGGAGGGTGCCGCTGAAGCCGGCTTGCATGTGGGCGATGGAGGCGCTGCAGCTCATGTTGGTGATCTTCAGGCGGCCCCCTTCGTCCCTGGAGAGCTCCAGCAGAGTGTGGATGTTGACCCCTTCGGCCCACGTCTGGATGGAGCCGACGTCATAGCTGGGCAGCAAGCGGTTGAATGAGCCGGGAGGGGTCTTCAGACACAAAGGGGCTTCCCTGTTCATCCCCAAGACCCCCCACCCTGTGCAGACTGTATGGAAGGTGCCGGTGGCCACATCAAGGCCGAGAGCCCTGGGTTCGAAACGCAGGACTGCTGGTGGAGGGGAGGACAGGGATAGGCTATAATTGGGAGCCCGATTTGCCACCCGGGTTTTGTTTTCAAAGCGGCTGGTTTTTATTGTTTTCATAGGGTCTGTATGAGGGTTTTTGTTTGGTTTTGGTTACCCAGGGATTCTTACAGGGAGTCCTCGATTTATGACCACAATCGAGTCCAAAATTTATGTTGCAAAGGGAACCATTTGCTAAGTGAGCTTTGCCTCATATTATGACCTTTCTTGCCACTGTTGTTAAGTGAATCGCTGCACGGTCGTTAAGCAAATCTGGATTCCCCCATTGACTTTGCTGGTCAGACGATGGCCAAAGGGGATCCCGTGACTCCGGGACAGTGTGACGGTCGTAAATACGAGTCAGTGGCCAAGCGTCTGGATTTGGATCCCGTGACCCTGGGGTGCTGCGATGGTCATAATGTGGGAAAACGGTCACAAGTCACTTTTTTCAGGGATGTTGTCAACACTGGTCACTAAATGAGCCATTGCAGGGGTGGGATTCAGCCGGTTCGCAACGGTTCAGGAGAAGCGGCTGTTAACTTCCTGAGCCATTTGGTGACCCGGTTGTTGGTGTCAGAGGGCAGAGAATCCCACCACTGAACTGCTGCAAGTGGGGGGCTGGCTGTGCAAGAGGGGCAGCCATAGAAACGTTTCCCACAAACACACAAACCCCTGGATTCCAGCGAAGGAAAAGGAGCCACTCACAAGAACCAGTAGAGCAGCTGCCGCCGGAATCTCACCCCGATGGAGCCGTTGTTGATGCGGAAGGCCAGGAACTGCTCTGGCTGGAAGTGGAGCTCGGAGAAGTTCAGCTGCAGGTGAGTCACCTTCACGCTGCAGGGAGAGACGGTCAGGTGTGGGTGTGGGGGGGGGTCTTCCCAGGCCAGGCCACTGCCCCCTACCCCAGGGGTCCCCAACCACCGGGCCGCGGACCGGTACCGGTCCGTGGATCACTTTGCACCGGGCCGGAAAGAAAATAAAAATAAAAATAAAATAAAAATGGCAGCTTTCTTCGCCTTCGGTGAATGCTGCTGGGATCGGGATCAAGGACACAAATGAAAGAAGGAGAGGGAGGAAGCAACCAAAGCCTGTCCTGCTCTCCGGCTCAGCGGATTCGGTTTCCTCCCGCCTCGTTCCTCTCTCAGTCGCTCTCTCGCTCCTCCACCAGCCCAGGAAGAAACTGCTTCAAAGAAGCCGGCAGGGTGGCTTTTCCTGTCGACGCAGCTCCCCGAGCGCCCGTTCACCCCCACCGCCGCCAATCAATCCAGGTTCAATCCAGTGCTCCGTTCTGCCTGCCTGCCTGCCTTCGTTTCTGGTTGTTTCGGAGCAGCTTTGGCTGAGAATAATAACTATTCGCCTCTTTTTCTCAGCCAAAGCTGCTCCGAAACAACCAGAAACGAAGACAGGCAGGCAGGCAGAACGGAGCACTGGATTGAACGGCGGGCGGCGGGGTGGGGGTGAACGGGCGCTCGGAGGAGCTGCGCTGACAGGAAAAGCCACCCTGCCGGCTTCTTTGAAGCGGTTTCTTCCTGGGCTAGTGGAGGAGTGAGAGAGCGACTGAGAGAGGAACGAGGCAGACACCTGAGGGATGAGGCTGAGGGAGGCAGGGCCGAGAGGCGGGGCTTCTCAGCCATCCTGCAGGGACTTGTCCTGAGCCGCAGAGACAGCCGTGGGCCGCCACCGCCCAGCGCTCAGTTTTGAAGGCGCTCCTCAGCCCGGCGCAGTTCCTGAATCTGCAGCTGAAACCCTCCATTTTAAATGTCCCAATAGAAGAGAATATCTGTCGCTCAGGGTTGCAATGAGGAGGCATTGGCGCTCCCTGAACTTGGTGGTTTGCTTGCAGACGTTTTATTACCCGACTAGGTAACAACATCAGATGTTACCTAGTCAGGTAATGAAACGTCTGCAAGCAAACCACCAAACTCGGACTCCTCCCCCCCTCCCAGTCCTTGAAAAAATGTTTCTGCGTGAAACTGGTCCCTGGTACAAAAAAGGTTGGGGACCACTGCCCTACCCCACCTCTTCCACTGCCACTGCCCCCTCCTCAGTGCCAGCCCCTGCCCTGCCTCTGCCTGTGTGGGCCAGGGTGTGGCACAAACCGCGCACTGAGTTAGGGGCATTTGTGGTGCCCACTGCAAAGAGGGAGAAGCCAAACAGGAAGGAGGGGAATGTGGGGAGTCTGGGTGGGGGGGTTTCGAAACCAAAGGGTTTGGAGACCCCAGAAGACTTTTCTGATTGGCTGCTTCCACAGACACCAACGTGATTGTGGTAATCCTGGGCTGGCTACCAGCCCTACCCAGCCCAGCCCAGCACCAAGCAGAGACAGGCCGATCCTTCCAAGCCTGCGCGAGAATCCGTGTTTTTCCTTGCATAAGCTGGCACAGAGCCAGGAAGGTAAACTGTCAGATCCGTGTATCTGCCATTCTTCAATGGAAGAAGGGGGGGGGGAGTTGGTACAATAAATCCTTTTGGATGTAACCTGAATATATTAAATCCTATATTGACCCTGTATAACTTGCACATGTATACAACAGGAGGAGTGGAGCCAGACGTCCAGAAACTTGTCACCTCTTGAAGAGATAACAAGATGAGAAGGAACCATAAAAATTCCAGCCCTGGAAGACGCTCCTGAGCACTACGCTTAAGATACGTTCCCATAGAAGAGGGGGAGGGGAGGATTAACTTGTGGGTTCTTTGTTTGACTCAATCCACATCTGAATGAGAGGAGGGGTTTTAACTCCCTTTATCTAGGACTGTCTGCCTGGGGATATCCTAGACTCTGCTTTGCCTAGTGTTGAGATAGTCCCTTTCAATGAAGGATTTCTTTTGAGCCACCTGCTCTTCAGAAGTTCATTCTTTTTGATTGAAGGGCAAAAGTCCAATTGCAGAGTCTGCAATAGAGGTCAATTCCAGAGAGGACTTTAAAAAAAAAAAAACTTCACTCTACCGAGGGGACCCTGCAAAAATATCTGAATATAGCAAGGAGCAAGGGGAAGCCAAATGCTGGGGAGACTGACTTGGTGTACCCCATCAAAGACAGTGAAGCTGCCGGCGAAAATTCCACAAAGCCCCGATAGTCTGTTGGTGTAGGAAAGAGAGACAGCTGGGAGAGAAGGACCAAGGGAATAACCCTCACCTGGGGTAACCGTAAACCCAGGTGGAAAAGGGAGCTGGAGGCCCTTTCTGATCAGGAAGAAGGGGTCGAGGAACCAGTGGCAGATGATCGACTGAAACGGTACATAAATCACCTCATGAGGGAAGCCCTGGAGGGCCTCAATGTGCGGGATGAACCAGGTCTCCAACGAAGGAGAGCGAGTGAACCAGAAATTGAGAGAACCCGAGCCGTCACCCCTGATCCAGCTGAGAATGATCGAGCAATGGAACAAGCCGGAGGACCAGCAGCCATACCAGGTACCCGACCCCTTGCCGCCCCAGAGCAGGGGATTAACCCACCCCAACACAGGGACATACAACTGCAGAGAAAGGTCCCACCCTTGGGGGTAAAATTTGATAGGAACCCCCAGAAACTGGGATTTTTCCTGGCGCAAGTCCTCACCTACATGCAAGAATATGGGCAAAATTTCCTGACCCAGGGGGCTCGAGTGCGAGTTGTCAACTTGGGCCTAGAAAGGGCAGGAGCCAGATCGATGGTGACCCTCCACAACGTTAGTTCCCCAGAACTGAGGAACCCCGATCAATTCATGACAGCCCTATGCCACCACTTCGAACACCCCCTCGCCAATAGAAAAGCCCGTGACCGCATTAGAGTCATAAAGCAAGGCCGTCGCCCGGTAGCTGAGTACACTGAGGAATTTCATGACCTGGCTGGTCGAGTCGACTGGCCAGAAGATATCCTAGTCTGTTGGTTCAAAGATGGACTCAATGATGACCTGTATGCTGCCTGCCTGGCCCATGGGGCCCCAAACCTCCTACACGAATGGTACCTGATGGCAGAGATAGACATGACCCGAAACCAGTACCGCAGTGGCAAAGTCTGGAGAAGATCCCCACCCCAGGGAAACTGGGAATTTTTCAAACCCCAGACCACCATGACCCCAAGACCAGCTGGTTGCTTTAAGTATGGAAGAGAGGGGCACCATGCAGCAGAATGCCGTTCGAAAACCCCTGCCAGAAAGCCAGACCACCCATCAGGGGGGAATCCTGGAAAACCCAACCCTCAAGGAAAAGAAACTGGCCTGAGAAGCTGAGAAGCTGTGAGGTTCCACCCCACCCCCACCCCCCAAAAAAAACCGGAGGAAGAATCCCTGATGCCCCGAGGAGACCTGAGCCAGTCCAAAAGCAATCCGGAAGACGATCCACTGGTAAGCAACCCAATTGAACCGATCACTCTACCCCTAAGACTGTTTATCCCCAGCCGAGGGAAGGGGGAGGAAGTTGCAGTGTTACTGGATTCAGGATGCACCCAGTGTCTAATCAACCCCTCCCTAGCAGAGAAATTGGGAATCCAACTAAAGAAAATGGAAAGTCCCATCGCTTTTTGCCAATTAGATGGAACTATAGTGGAGGGGAGGGGGGGAGCCAGCCAATTTTGCCACAGAACCATTGAAAATAGGACTAGGGAACCATAGTGAGATGCTCACATTCATTGTAGCACCAGGAATGGAAGGGCCACTAGTCCTAGGACTCACGTGGCTACGGAAATGGAATCCAAAAATAAACTGGAAGAGAGGAACCGTACATTTCCAGAAACATGTAGCATTTGCAAACTGCCCAAAGGAAAGGAAAAGAAAGGGAATAGAGAACAGAGAACCGGCCATGTCCGGTCAGCCGGGTGAACCCATTAACATCCCCAACGAATACCAGGATTTAGCCCAAGAATTTAACGAGGAGGCTTCTGATGAACTCCCACCTCATCGCGCCACAGACTGCACCATTGAAATCCTACCAGGGGCTAAACTTCCAAAACCGAAAATGTACTGCATGTCCTCCAGAGAATTAAAAGAACTCAGGGTATTTATCGATAAAAATCTAAAAAGTGGTTTCATTGAACCTACCCGACCAAAAATAGCAGCCCCTGTATTATTCCGCAAAAAGAAAGATGGCTCTTTGCGTCTTTGTGTTAATTACCAAAACCTTAACGCCATCAATGTGGAGAACATGTACCCACTCCCCCTCATGAAGGATATGTTAGCCCACCTCTCTAAAGGAAATTTTTTTTTCAAAGTTAGACCTATGAGGAGCATACTACCACATTAGAGTAAGAGTAGGGGATGAGTGGAAGACGGCTTTTAACACCCCGCTGGGATGCTACCAATTTAAAGTGCTCCCTTTTGGATTACCAGGAGCCCCTGCTGTGTTTATGCAATTAATTAATGAGACCTTCCGTGAATTTTTGTATACAGGAGTTCTTGTTTATCTCGATGATATTTTAATCTACACCGAGGCAAAAGAAGAACACACCAAATTACTTCATGCAGTTCTCACAAAACTCCTAAACGCCAAACTATAAGCAAAACTCTCTAAATGTGAATTCCACCAGGAAAAAATTGACTACCTGGGATATAGAATATCCCACAAGGGGATAGAGATGGACCCACAAAAAGTAAAAGCTGTCATCGATTGGGAGATGCCCCATACTTCGCAAACAACTGCAAAGCTTCCTGGGTTTTGCAAACTTCATTCCAGCTTTTGCGAATATCACCCTTCCCATCACGAACTTGTTAAAAATGAAAGTGGGGGAGAAACCCAAACCCAGGCAACCTCTTACCTGGACGATGGAATGCCAAGTGGCATTCAAAAAATTTAAACAACTGTTCTCAGCAGAACCAATCCTGAAATACCCAGACCCTGAACAACCATTTGTCATCCAAGCAGATGCTAGCAATGTAGCAGTTGGAGCAGTTCTACTCCAAAAGAATGTACGTGGACAGCTACAACCATGTGCTTATACTTCCAAGAAACTGACAGGAACCGAACAAAGGTGGGCCATATGGGAGAAAGAGGCATATGCTGTACAATGGGCACTCCTCACATGGAGACATTTCCTGGAAGGGAACCAAATCCCCTTTGAAGTCTGGACTGATCATAAAAATCTAGAGGCCCTGAAAACTCCACGGAAACTCTCAGAAAAACAAGCAAGGTGGGCTCAATATTTTAAACAGTTTAACTTCACTCTCAAATATTTCCCATGGAGAAAAAATTTCTTGGCAGATGCTCTGTCCAGGAAACCCCAATACCACAGCAAAAAGATTGAAGTTATAAAACCCATGATCCAACCAACCCAACTTGCAGCCAAAGTAATCACCCGGGCACACGAGAAGAAAGAATCACTGACTGAAGATACAACGACGTCAATATTTAAGGAGGCACTACTTAAGGACGACTGGCTCCAGGCTAACAAAAACACTTGCTTACTCAAAGATGGACTGGCCTGGGTAGTAGGAAACAAACTTTACGTCCCTGCCAGCCAAAGAATGGGCCTCATGAAACATTGCCACGACTCAAAAATAGCGGGGCACTTTTGGCTTTGTAAAAACCCTGCACCTCATCAAAAGACAATTTTGGTGGCCATCTCTCAAAAAGGACATTGAAAGCTATGTTGCTAGTTGCCCCACCTGTGCTGCCGCAAAAAGAAGACAAGGAAAATCTCCTGGACTTTTACAAACCGTGGCAGAACCTTCAGCACCCTGGAAAGAAATTTCTATGGACTTGTTAGGAATAACATGGTTACCTAACGTAGTTTGGGTAAAATAATATATATAAACTATGATAGTGAGTTTAAGTGTGTGTCACTTTAAACTGCAAAGCATGTAATTTTGGGTGCGGTTGTAAAACCGCCATAAGAGGGAGCAAGAGAACTTGATTGATTGCTGGCTTACTGGATTGCTTGCTGACGATGATGGATTGATGGTTTGTTAACTGTGTGTTCCCTGTTGCTGAAGGAAGAAAGGAGGTTTGACTTCTTTATATTTCTACTGCGAAGAGATATATTACTGGACTGATATTTGTAAGTTTACTGACCTCTTTTTCGACACTGGACTTTGCAACTGAATAATCCCCGGACGGACTGAACTAGTAAATGATATATGGACTGTTTGACTATGCTAAAACTATTACTGGAATAAACTATTTAATTAGCACAGTGTATCTGTTTTTACTGAGTGTAAGCTACAAAACGTTTATCTCACATATTTGCCTGCCTGCCTGACTGCCGTGCAGATTCTGCTAGGTTGTATATCCCTAACAGGACTTTATAGTGGAGCCTCCAGTGGCGGCGAGGGCCCGACCTGCACAGGGGGGCTGGGCGGTTTTTCTCCTGCGCCCGGCTTCGGAGCGGCCCACCGTGTGATCTTGGGCATCTGGCTCGCTGCGCCCTAGGCGCGCCTTTCCTCGCCTCTCGGCCAGCAGCAGCAGCTCTGCCGCGCCTCCTTCCTCCCCTAACGCCCGCTATTGTGATGCATATTCCCATAGACCCAGCACCAGCAGGCGCTCACACCTCCCTCCATGGCCTTCCCTGCGGTAAGATGGGAGAGAACAGCGGCGCCCTCAGCGCGCCGGTCCCGGGACCTCGCAGCCAGACCGAGGTGTGTTCGGTGGTGGACGTCCTGGCCGATCATCCGGGAGAACTGGTGAGGCCCGACAGCCCCAACTTCTTGTGCTTGGTGCTGCTTTCCCACTGAGATGCAACAAGACCCTCCCGTGGCCTTCAAGGTAAGCCGGGAGGAGGCTGGGCGGAGCGGGCAGGTCCTGGGAGAGGCGCGCAGATATTTCCTGCCGAGCGGGCTTCCCAAGCGCCCGGGAGGACTCGTGGTTTAATGGCAAAAGCGGCGGCGGAATGGGCGCTGGGTGGGTGGGGGGAAAGGCAAGCGAAAGCCTCCCCACACACACACCTCGGCAAGCGGTTTGCAGGGTTAGCCAGCAGTTTCTGCGCAAGAGACTGAAGGCGGTCTGCTCCCCCAATTAGACATTGGTTCAAGAGGAAGGTCAGCCCTGCTACTAATTGGTGGTTCACAGTTTATCCGTGGGCACCGGAGGAGTTATGTTTTGGGGGTGGGCATTTATTTATTTTTTATCTTATAAGTGGCCAACTTTTGTAAGCTGAAGGTACATTCATACACACATACACACACACACACACACAGTCGTTTATTCGTAGGGGAAGAATCTGTCTATCTATCTATCTATGTTGTGCAAATTTAACTATGACGCCAAACTTGAGTTTTGAGGATGTCTCGGGAAAAAAATTGTTATTTTTCCTACTCCCAGTACGGCAGGCTTGTATATCCCTAACAGGACTTTATAGTGGAGCCTCCTGAAAGTGCAGGAAATACTGTCATTTGGGTTGTAACTGATCTTTTTCAAAAACAGGTTCATTTTGTACCATGCCAAAAGATCTCAACAGCCAAGACCTTGGCAAAGATGTTTTTAGTATACATTTTTCGCCCTCATGGAGCTCCCCAAAGGATTATCTCAGATAGGGGTGTACAATTCACACCCACAGTTTGGCGGGCATTTTTAAACCTATTGGGCTCCACCCAGGGCTCGTCGTCGTCCAATCACCCCCAGACTAACGGCAGGGCTGAGAGATCGAACAGCGTATTAGAACAATATTTAAGATGCTTTATTAATTACCAACAGGACGATTGGACTGACCTTCTTCCTTTTGCAGAGGTAGCATACAACAACTCAGTCCACAGCAGCACTGGTTTCACCCCATTCCAGGTAGCCACAGGCCAAGAATTCAACCCCATGCCGGAACTACCCACCAAGGAACCTGAAATCCCCTCCCTTAAGGAGTGGATTAATAACTTGCAAGCCACTTGGCCAATAGCCAGACTAGCCCTAAAAGAGGCTAGAGCAGCTTTTAAAGCCCAAGCGGACAAAAATGTTGCAATCCTAAAACATTCAAAGTTGGGGACTGCGTATATCTGTCCACAAGATTCCTAAAATCGTTGCAACCCTCTAAGAAACTGGGACCAAAATTCATTGGCCCATTTCCCATCTCCAGAATTGTTAACCCTGTTACCTTGGGGGGGGGGTGGGGGTTGTTTTGGGGGGTGTGTGGGGGGGGTTGTTGGTGTTTTTTTTTTGGGTTTTTGTGTTGTTGTTGTTTTGTGGTTGTTTTTTGTTTTTTTTTTGGGGTGGGGGGTTTTTTTTTTTTTTTGGTTGTTGTGGGGGTTTTGTGGTTTTTTTTTGGGGGGGTTTTTTTTGGGGGGTTTGGTGTTTTTTTTTTTTTTTTTTTTTTTTTTTTTTTTTGGGGGGGGGGCGGGGGGGGGGTGGTGGGGGGGGGGGTTTTTTTGGGGCGGGGGGGGGCCCCCGGGCCCGGGGTGGGGGGCCGGGGGGGGGGGGGGGGGGGGGGAGTAGAGCTTCTACTTCCCAAAACACTTAGACAGGTGCCTCCAGCATTTCACTGCAGCCTACTCAAACCAGAGATCACTTCAAACCTTCGACCCGCCCCACTTCCCACACCTCCAACTCCCATTATGGTACATGGGGAACAACATTTTGAAATTAAAGATATCCTTGATTTGCGCACTCACTATGGATCCACACAATATTTAGTAGCTTAGAAACACCTTCCTTCCTCAGAAAATGAGTGGGTAGCCAAAAGACATGTAAAAGCATCCACATTACAACGGAAGTCCCACCTGAAATACCCTCACAAACCATCCTAAATTGTAAATGTAACACATGTCTTATGTTTTCCAGGTGGATTTATCAAATTTTTGAGGAGGGCAAGATGTCAGAAACATGTGTGTGCTACAACATCCTACCTGTCAACGACTACTTCAGTTTCAACCACAATAACATGCGGCAAACAATAGATACAGACTCAAAGTAAACCACTCCAAACTCTATTACAGAAAATACGACTTCAGCAACAGAGTCAATGCCCGGAACTCACTACCTGTTGTGGTTAGCCAGCAGCAGGTGCGGACGGGTGAGGAGAGCGAGGACTCAGATGAGGGGCCAGGACCATTAGGGAGTGGACTGCTGCCTTCAGAGACTGTGGGGGTTGACAGCAGCAATGAGGAGGTTCCCGAGGAGCCTGTGCCAAGTGCGCGTGCGTGCAGGATTGCTTGGAAGAAAGAGCAGCTACAACAGCATGGGCGACTTGGGAGTAAGGCTGCAAGGTAATGGCCCCTCCTTCAATAAGATAAAAGCCAGCTGTGAAACAAAAGTTCTTTGCAGAAGGCAAAGACGTTTTGAAACTCCAGCCTCGTGGACATTCCAGTATCCTGAGTTTGTATTTCAAGATTCTTGTATTGCAAATTATTTCTTGTCTGTTATCTTTTGGCAAGGCTTGTGCTTATCGCAGCTAATTATTTTGTAAAAGCATTACAAGGTTTCTGTTCCTTTTGGATTGTGTTTGATTTGTTGGAAAAGGGTGTGGGTCAGAACACTGTTGTTACATCCTAAAAACCCCAAAACTTTAACCTTAGACTGTCTACTGTGGACCTCACTCTGTTCCTAAGAGGCCTGTAGGGGGACGTGCATAAGCACACCAGCGTGCCTACCATCCCTGTCCTACTCTTCCCATTTATTCGTACTCATTTATTATGTATATACTTATACCTGTTTACACTTCTATGTTTATATGTCATGTTCATACTTGTTTTCTCATACATGCTTGACAAACTAAATAAATAATAATAAATAAATAAAGAAACAATTACACACACATACACACACACCTATGCCTGCATTAACGCCTTAACCCAGATTGATCACCAGCCCAGTCACAAAAAGGATTTGCCCACCAGCTATGCTTAACACATACACCCCGGGGTGTGAGGATGTGTTGCTCCACGTAGTCCCTGGGAGGGGACATGGGAATGGCCGTGGGAGACGGGAGGGGGCTGCTGGGCTGTGGTGGCGAATTCCGCCCCAGTGGTTGCCTCGGTTTCCCCCAGTGGGCAGAATGGATCACGGCCTTCTGCTCCCCTGGGCATATCTACCTGCGGCTGGTGTTGCAACCACTAGGCACTCGAGGGACAGAGGTGTCCCTTGGGGACGGGAGGCCCTTCCGAAAATTCAGAGGAGAGTCTTCTTCTACCTCTCTCGGAAGAGAGGAGAGCGAGTCCTTGACTTACAGCCACACGTGAGCCCAAAATTACTGTTGCTAAGTGAGACACTGGTTAAGCGAATTTTGTCCCGTTTAACAACCTTCCTTGCCACAGTTGTTAAGTGAATCATAAGATGGTCATTAAGCAAATCTGGCTTCCTCATGGACTTTGCTTGTCAGAAAAACTGTCATAAATACGAGTCAGTTGCCAAGCATCCGAATGTAAACCCGGTGACCTTGGGAAGTTGCAAAGGTCGTAAGTGTGAGAAACGGTCATAAGTCACTTTTGTTCAGTGCCCTTGTAACTTAGAAGAGTCACTCAATGAGCCGTTGCAAGTCAGGGACTGCCCGAAGAAGGCTTGCAAAGAGGGATGCCAGCCCTGGGAGACGGTCCAGCCAAGTAGAAGACCCCAAAGCCCCCCCTCTGAACTTGAGGGAGGGAGAGGCGACGCTAGCCGAAACTTGCAGGGATGGAAGGGGGCTTCTCCCTCCTCGCCTAGGCAGCCCAAGAACAGAACAGAATAAGAGAGTTGGAAGGGACCTTGGAGGTCATCCAGTCCAACCCCCTGCCCAACACCATTTCTGACAGAGATGGCTGTCCAGCCTCTTCTTGGAAGCCTCCAGGGATGGAGCTCCCACAACTTCCGAGGGCAACTTCTGTTCCATGGGTTGGTGGCTCTCCCTGTCTCCTTATTTCCAGGTTGAATCTCTCCTTGGTGAGGTCCCCGTTCCTCCTGCAGGATCCCCTGCCTCTTCTCTGACCATCTCCCCGGCTGCAACTCGTCCCTCCGTCTCCCAAGGCCTTCCCCACACTTGGCTCCTACACGATGGCTGGGTGAACGGCCAGCTCAGGGATCCAGGCCAGGCGGGCAGAGGGGGGTGGGGGCTCTGGGGAGGCGCCTGAGGCCTGTAAGCGGCCGGCCCAGCCAACTCACTTGCTGATGTTGTAGTAGAACTTGCCGTACTTGCCCTGCAGGTCGGGGATCGAGATGTTCTCCAGCTCCTGCTCCATGAAGCGCAGCCCCTCCTGCTTCACTGCAAGAGACCCCCAGAGGCATCACCCCCAGCGTCTCTGCTGGCACGGAGCCCCGAGCCCCAAAGACCAGCCCGGCGGCTGTGGGGAAGTCAGGCCGCCACTCTTCCCGGCAGTGCCAGCCACACAGGCAGCGGGGAAATGGGGGTCCCCCTGCCGGAGCCAGAAGGGGATGCCTCCCAAAGCCTGGACTCTCCCCTCCCCAGCCCCTCCCCCGCCACTTACCCAGCGCCAGGCCCTTGTCCGTGATCCTCATCTTGCAGGCAGGGGGCTGGGCGGCCACAGAGGCTGCGCCCAAGCAGGCCAGCAGCAACAGGAGGCAATGCAGAGGCATGGCAGCTCTTTCCTGCAAGGGGGGGCAAGAGGTCAGCCTCTGGAGGGGAGTGTGCGCAGGGGGCTCCCCTCGGGCTGGCCCAGTCCTGAGAGTAACTGCCAAGCACCCCTTAGGCACCTGGGCAGGCAGCTTTCTTAGGCCCGCAAGGGAAGGGGAGCTAGGCAGCCTACTAAGCAGAATGAATGAATGAATGAATGACAGAGATGAAAGAGAGATGATAGATGACCGATAGACGGACAGACAGATGATAGGCAGACCGAGAAAGGCACCATCACGGGACTTTAAAGGGAGCCCCGGGCAGGTGAGGCCACAGGTGGGGGTCTCTCTGCTGGAGCTCTAGGGAGATCCGGCCCTGGCCCCTATTTTCTTTCCACCGCCTTAAGGGAGTCCGTGGGCAGAGACCGGGCGGGAGGGCAGCCAGGTATCCCCGCCGGGTTCTCCGGGATGGCCCCGGGCACGGAGAGGGGACGGGAGACCAGGGGCTTCTCCCTTCCCAGCGCGCGTCTTTCGCGCCCTTCCTCCGCTCGGGACCCCGGAGAAAGCAGCGAGCCGGGATCCCGGCGTGGGCCGCGCTCCGGCTCTGGAAGCCAAGGAAGCCCCCAGCCAGTCCGACTCTCCGCCCCGAAAGGCCGCGGACACCCGGGAGGAGTCGCCCACGAGGCGCGCCCATCCAGGCGCTGCCCGGCCCGAAGGGAGCTCAGCAGCGCGCAGCTCCGGCGCTGGTCCCGTCTGCCGGGAAAGGGGAAGGGCGGGACTCGGGGGAGGGTCCCAGGCAGCCGCTTCTCGGCGTTCGGAGCCCGCCTGCCCGCCTCAGCGTCCCTGCCGGCAGCCGCGGTTTGGCGGCCGCTCTCCCGGAGAACGGCCGAGAGGCAGCGCGCCGGGCGAAGTTTCTCCGGCGGGGTCCCAAGTGGAAGGCGACTTGCCCTCCGCCTCCCCGGTCCGGAAAATGCGCTTGGCGCGAAGGGCCGCGCGGGAGCCGGTGGCCGCTCCAGCAGCGCTGCGCCCAAGGGGCAGATGCCGAGCTCCGCCGCCCGAGCGCCGAGCGCTTCTCCCGGCCAGGGCTGGTCTCGGGAATTGGGGCGGGGGTGCGATGAAAAGCCCCCGCCGCCGCCGCCGCCCTCCAGAGGCGCCTTCGCCTCCTGCCCGCCCCACTTGCCGGCATTCCCGCTTTCTCTTCTGCGGCCCCTCGCGCTCTGCCAGCCGCCTTTATACTCCCTCCCGGCGGCTTTCCGGAGCCCGCCCCACTTGCCGGGGGGCGGGGAGGGGAGAGTCCGACGGCGCCCGGCCGCTTCCTCGCCGCTAGCCGGGATGCCGGGGTTCGGCCGCTCCGGCAAGGGCGGGCAGCCGCGGCGCCTCTCCGCGACAGGGGCGACCTGGGCAGGGGAAAGCGCGGGCGGCAGCCACGGGGGCGTGTCGGGCAGGCAGGCAGGAGAGAAGCCGCCACGCTCGTGGCCGAGGGGAGCGGCCGGAGCTCAGGAACCGGCACGGAAGGGGGCGCCCTGGCAGCCCTGGCCTCTCCCACCCCAAGGGGGGGTCCCGGCCTCTAGCCCGAGGGGGGCGAGGGGATTGCGGGGGGGTTGATTCCGCCCCGTCCTGTGGCTGGGGAGGGAGGGAGGGAGGGAGGGGCAGACCAGAGCAGCTCCACTTGGGCGGCCAAGCCGGATGCCTCCTGCGCACTGCGGGCCGAGACGGGGCGACCTGGCAGGATTGCCCTGCCCGGCGCCGGCTGCCCTCCGAAGAAGGGAGCTGAGAGGGAGCAGCCTCGATTGGGCTGTGCCGTAACCACGTGCAAGGCCCAGCAGCTCATCGCCCAACGCCTGTTCACCATGGAGGAGAGGAGCTGCACCCCTCCAGAGTCAGGGGAGGCCAACTGTCCATGGGGGAGGGGGGGGGCTTCCACCCCTTTCGAGGGGCCCTGCACCGCCTTGGCTGCAGGCTTGGCAAGAGTCTTGATCTCCCCAGGAAACGGGCTCCATATCCTGTCTCCAGAGAGCCACTTTCCTGCAAAGGGGGGGGGTCTTTGTGCAGGAAAACCAGGATGGTGCCCCACCCTCCCCACCTGCTAGGAGTCTATTGCTAGAAGCCTCGGTGTTTTGTCAGCCGCTTGGATGGAACTTGGGGGGGCTTGTAGCCTGAGCCAAGAACTCTGTGTGCTGTGGGGAGGATGAAAGCCTAGTCAAAGCCCCCCCCCATCCCAGTCCTTTGAAAGACACATCAAGGGAGGCCAGAGATTCTGCCCCCTCCCCTGCCTTCATGCCTCTCTCTTTAGGCCCAAAGCATGGGCAGCCCTCCCCCCATTTTATCCTCTGCAACTGGGGGAGGGGGGGCTCCATGGCTGAAGGAGGATCTTCATCTGCTTTCTCCCTCGGCGACTTCCTCTTCCCAATTCTGCCAGTCAGCAGTTCTGAGCCGGGTGGTTTCCTCTTCGTCCCAAGGACCCTCAGCAGCCACAGGATACGGGCGACCCAGAGGCTCTCCTGCCCCCCCCCCCCACCACCAGCACTAAATCAGGACGTCTCCAGAGAAACAGGCTGGGGGGTGGGAGGGAGGGAGGGAGACGGGGCTCTGCTTGCTTCCACCCCCTGCAAGAGATTCGAAATCCTGCACCTGCCCGGTGGTGGCGGAGGGCTAGCTGGGCTTCAGAGCAGAGGAAGGGGCCGTGTGGTGATAGCAGCCCAGACTTCGAGTCCTCCCTTCTCCTTTGGATGAGCAGCTGCTAGGAAGGGAGAGCAGGAGGGAGGGGGCCCTTTTCTGCCTTCTGCACAGAGGTGGGTTTTTAAGCTGTGCAGATGCAGAGAGATAAACTCAACAAAGTACATTGATTGGTTCATCAGGTATCCTCATAACTCACATTTGTGACGAAGATCTTCTTTAGTGACCAATCCTTTGCATACCTGCCTTGTAGGTAAAAGATGGTTATCTCCTAACCCATCTCCTAGTGATAGAAAGAAGCTGCCATGAGTTAGTGAATTCAGACAAAGGTGAGGGAAACACCCCCCAACCCATCAAGGATCAAACTAGTCACCAGTCGGGATTGCAGATGTGGCCGCATGACATGAACTACATTTCCCAGGATACCTTTAACAACATTTACCACAATGCCTTCCCTTAAGGGGACAGCTCATAATTCCTAACTAACCATCCAATTCCCATAGACTGGCTGGGACAGCAGACTCCCTTCACCCTCATCCCCAGCAACCTACAGTGGGAGCTACAGCCAGTCCTTGACTTACGACCACAGATTTGTATTGCGAAGTGAGACATTTTTAAAGCAAGTGTTGCCCCCTGTGCCCCCTTTCTGGCCACCGTTGCTAAGTGAATCATTGCAGTTATTAAGTTACTAACATGGTTGTTAGGTGAACCTGGATTCCCCCATTGATCCTGGGACACTGTGACTGTCATCAATACGAGTCAGCTGCCAGGCGCCTGAAATCTGGCTGTCTGGCCTCGGGGAGGCTGCTACGAGGGGTGTGCGGAAAACAGTCCCGAGTCCCTTTTCCAGTGCTGTGGTGAT
Source organism: Notechis scutatus (assembly GCF_049901735.1). Lineage (NCBI taxonomy): Eukaryota > Metazoa > Chordata > Lepidosauria > Squamata > Elapidae > Notechis > Notechis scutatus. The sequence continues at coordinate 574,777 of NC_142011.1, read as the reverse complement.
GTTGGACGGTCACTAAATGTTGTAGGCCGGGATTGCCTCCCTGGACCAGCCTCGCTTTCCAGCATTTTCCCTGCACCTCCCAGGATGCCAGGCCTGGCCAGCTGGGTCCTGCCAGAGAGCCATCCCTCCGCCGTGCCAGCCTTCCTCAGGGACCCTTCGCGGCTCTCGGCTCTGTGCCCGGGGAGCCACTTTGGCCGCTTCAGGCGTCCAGAGGCTGCAGCTGCTGCTCCCCCTCCTCCCCGGGGGTGCTTTTATTTTCAGGAAGCTTCCCTGTAATCTGTGGCCATCCCAGCATAACCACACTGGGCTGCATGGTTGTTATTATGACACACCTATCCTGCCTTTTGGTTAAAATAGCTTCCCTGTGAATATTCGACCCCGCTGGGAAATGGAGACCGAAGGCAGGGCTGTGGGCAGAAGGCAGGCTGGGCTTCTTCGGGGCTGAGTGGCCGGCCGGCTCCGAGGAGGAAGCAGCAGGACCTTCTGCAGAGCCAAGCTGACCTCAGCAGATTCGGAGGAAGCAGGGCTGTTGGCCACCCCAGAGGTCTCACCTCGTGGAAGCCGCTGCACGTGGACGCCTGTCCCCATGGACACACAGACACCCGCCCCCTCCCGGGGGCCTTGCCTGCACTGATTAGGACTGCAGGAAAAAAAAATACTACCCACCTGACTTCCATGGAGGACCCGTATCCTGCACGAGTCAAAAAGAGGGCTGTGAAAATATCTACAGACCCCTCACATCCGGACACAAACTGCTTCAACTATAGAGCCCTGCATACCAGAACAACTAGACACAAGGGCAGTTTTTTTCCCAAATGTCATCACTCTGCTAAACAAATAATTCCCTCAAAACTGTTCAACTACTTACAAAGTCTCCACTACTATCACTATTAATCTCATCACTCCTTATCGCCCATCCCCTCCCACTTGTGATTGTAGGACTGTAACTTTGTCGCTTGTATCCGTACGATTTATATTGACTGTTTCCTAGTATGATTTGATTGTTGATTGTACCCTATGACTCTCATTAAGTGTTGTATGTTATGATTCTTGACTCTTGACGGATGTCTCTTTTCTTTTATGTACACTGAGAGCATTTGCACCAAGACAAATTCCTTGTGTGTAAAATCACACTTGGCCAATAAAGAATTCTATTCTATTCTATTCTATTCTATTCTATTCTATTCTATTCTATTCTATTCTATTCTATTCTATTCTATTCTATTCTATTCTATTCTATTCTGCATCTGTGGCAGGCAGAGCCAAATGCAGTGGGGCTTGGTGTGGGGGAGAATTGCGCCACTGCTCAGATTTCAGGTTGCTATGGATGGCAGCGCACCCTCACCCACCCACTGCTGGATTCCAAAACAGCTGCCTGCTGGTGGGAGCCCCTCAGAGCCTGCCAAACAGGGCCAATAAACCCCATGCACAGCCTGGCAGTCCTCCAGGAATAAGAATAGAACAGAATAACGGAAGGGACCTGGGAGGTCTTCTAGTCCAACCCCGTTCAAGCAGGAGGCCTCCGGTTCCCTGCAAGCTATGGCCTCCCCCTGCAGACCCACTCACCCCTGCCCGCTCCTTGGCTTGCAAGTCGCTCCTCACCCCAAAGGGCTTTTCTTCCCCTTGAGCCTCCAGGGCTTGGATGAATTCCTCCTGGGAAAGAAGCAGCCGCACCCCCCCAACTCCTTCTAAGAACCCGGCTCTGGGTTGCAAGCCATCCGGGCAATCCCAGCGCTGGCACGAGAGAGAGCTCCCCAACCAGAGGGCACCTCCTGATCCCTGGCACCATCCCCTCAGCCTCCCTGGAGGTGGAGCAAGACGGAGGTGCCCAGACGGAGAGGCACCAGGGTTGGCAAGAGCCTCTCTTGCCTGCACAAGTTGGGCTCTGCCGGGGCTCCTAGCCCTCAGGAAAGCTCCAAAGGGGCTTGCGTCTTGCTTACCCTCCAACCACGGGGCAGCCCCTCCAATGCAGAAGGGGGCCTGCTGGAGCAGGGCTCCCTCAAGGGGAGGAGCGGCATGGGCCAGGCTCCCTCACACCCCTCTCCCTTCACAGGCAAAGCCGTAGGCACAGCCACCAGCCCCGGGGGGGGGGCCTTCACCCAGTTACCCACCCACTGGGGAATCCTCTTGTGCGGCTGTTGTGTCACACACCAGCAATATCCAAATTGGAATGGGTTTGCCCAGGGCGCCTGCAACACCCGCGGCTGTTGTCTCTGGAGCTCCTGGGGACCGGAGTCTCAGGGGGACCTTGCTGCATTCGGGGAGGGGGCAGTTTTACCCCCTCCTCCCAACTTCTCCCTTCCTCCTGAGAAGAACAGCTGGCCTGTCTCCGGACATCAGCCCCACACGGGGACACGTGAGCAACGAGGAGAATTTGGCCGCAGCATCCACCCTGGTTCTCTGCAGAGGATACGGAGCAACAATATGAGCATCAGGAAATGCTCTAGCCTCAAATGAGAAGGGACCCTTGATGTCATCCAGGACACCCCCCACAACCTGGAGGTTTCCATTTTAAATTAACAGAGTTGGAAGGGACCTTGTAGGTCATCTAGTCCAACCCCCCCACCCACGCAGGAGACCCTACTACACCATTTCTGACAGGTGGCAGTCCAGTCTCTTCTTGAAAGGCTCCAGGGATGAAGCTCCCACAACTTCCAAAGGCAACTTCTGTTCCATGGGTTGATTGCTCTCCCTGTCAGAAAGTTTCTCCTTATTTCCAGGTTGAATCTCTCCTTGTTCAATTTCCATCAATTATTCCTTCTCTGGCCTTCAGGTGCCTTGGAGAATAGCTTGACCCCTTCCTCCTCTCTGTGGCAGCCCCTCAAATACTGGAAGGCCTCTCTCCTGTCTCCCCTGGTCCTTCTCTTCCCTAGACTAGCCAGGCCCAGTTCCTGCTACCATTCACCATGAGTTTTAGTCTCCAGTCCCCTCATCATCCTGGTTGCTCTTCTCTGCACTTTTTCTAGAGTCCCAACATCGTTTTTATCATGTGGTGACCAAAACTGGATGCAGTATTCTAGGTGTGGACTTACTAAGGCTTTATAGAGTGGTATTAGTACCTCCCTTGATCTTGATTGTATCCCTCTGTTAATGCAATTTAGGATTGTATTGGCTTTTTTGGCTGCTGCTACTGCACAATGCTGGCTCCTATTTAGCTGGTTGTCCACTAAGACTCCAGGATCCGTCTCATAGTTACTGCTATTGAGTCTGGTTTCACCCAGTCTATATGTGTCCTTTGGGTTTTTCTTGCCTAAGTGTAGGACTTTAATTTTCTCTACGTTGAATTTCATTTTGTTAGATATGGCCCAGTGTTCTAGTCTGTCAAGATCCATCTGGATCTTGAGCCGATCTTCTTGGGTGTTAGCTATTCCTGCCAGCTTAGTATCATCTGCAAATTTGGTAAGTTCCCCTTCTATCTACCAGTGGTTCCAAATTAAAACATTCCTGAGAGATTCCTTAAATCTACTGGATTAAAGGTTACTTGTATTAAGTCTTTTACAAAATGTCCCAAAGCAGTAAAATTAACCATACAAGTTTTTTTTTGCATCAACAAGTTGCACTTGTAATGTTTGCTCAGGACTTTGGAATTTACTGGCTGGAACACCTGTGGGGTTTTCTTTGTTCCCCTGTGGGATCGTTTCATGTAGGTCTGTTTTGATCTGCCTCACCCTGAGATCCATAAAATAAACACAGGCAAGGAAGGTTCTGGTAACAAACAAACCACCTTTTCCTGCATTTGTTCTTCAGCGCCCGGAGATTCCCTTCAGAAAGCCCCCTTGCAGGTCGGCCGCCGTAACTTCTTGAACTGCAGAATTTATTTTAAAGAAGAAGTGTAAAGCTGAGCCAAGTGGGGTGTTGATTCTGACCGCTGTGCATTCCCAGCAGTCAGTCCTCCTCGACTTACAACAGTCCGTTCAATGGTTGTTTGACATTACAACAGCACTGGGGAAAGGGACGGCGTTTTTTTTTCATACTTATGACCGTTGCAACACCCCCAGGGTCACGTGGCCAAAATTCAGACGCTTGACAACTGGTTTCTCTCTGTGAGGATGGGTGCCTCCTGGTCACGGGATCCCCTTTTGCGGCCTTCTGACAAGCAAAATCCTTGGGGAAGCCAGATTTGCTGAACAGTCGTGTTACTAACTTAAGAACTGCAATGCCTCACAAGTCGTAAAATGGGGCAAAACTCACTTAACCAATGTCTCAGTAACAAAACCTTTGGGCTCAATTGTTGTCGTATGCTGAGGACTACCTGTAACTGCTCCACCCCTTCAGACCCTTGCAGGGAACCAAGCCCCACACCCCAAGCCCAGGGCCAAAGGGCATCTCCAGGAAGGGCCCTTCTCTGCCAGAGTTTTCAGCCTGGCTTGGCCATTGAATCCAGTTCTGAATCCGCAGAGCCTTCGATGAAGGTAACAGAGAGATCCCCCTCCCCCGCTTCAGAGCCACAGGAGGCTCCCATTTCTATACCTGGCAACCCAAGAGGATTGACCTCCTCTAGGGCTTCCCCACATTGAGTAAACATGCCCTAATTAACCAAGCCCTAATTAACCAGGGCTCAACCCGAGTTGCTGGCCCTGTCGTCTCTTGCGCTTTCCAGAGCCCACATGTTTTTGTATCACGGGCATCCAAAACTGGCATTACTCAAGGGTGGTCTCTTGGAAGCTCTAGAACTTCTTTTTGAATAACAGACCTTGTGGACCTTCAACTCCTTTAGACCATTAAAATGCTCCTAGGCCAGTTGGGAAGTTGAAGTCCACAGGCCCAAATTAGGCAATCAACTAAAATAATCTAGCCACTGCCCCACCCAGGCTGCCTGTTCATCACGGCGGGGAGTAAAGCTGGCCGACTCCTCTGGCGCCCCGGCCGGCCTCTGTCAGCCGCGGACCCGGTGTGTGTTGAGTGGGGGGCAGATTTCCAGAGGCCCCCCGTGTGTGGCCTTGCCGTCACCGGGGCTCTTAAGACATGGTATATAAATCATACATTCAGCATGCAGAGAAAACCCAGCGCGGACTATTCAGACAGTACAGTTGGCTCTAAGCCCAGGTTAATAAACACTTGATTAGTTTCCATCCATTGCTTCATCTTGCCCTCAGGTGCTTTGGGGAATAGTTTGACCCCTGCCCTCTTCTTTGTGGCAGCCCCTCAAATATCCTGTCACCCGCCTTTCCCTAGACTAGACACACCCAACTCCTGTAACTGCTCTTCCCGTTTCATCCTCCAGCCCCCTCGTCATCTTTGTCGCTCTTCTCTGCGCTCTTTCCAGAGCCTGCACATCGTTTTTTGTATCACGGCATCCAAAACTGGCTGCATTACTTCAAGGGTGGTTTTTCCACGGCTTGGCAAAGCGCCTCTAGAACTTCTTTTAGAATAACAGAGTTGGAAGGGACCTTGTGGGTCATCTAGTCCAACCCCTTTATACCATTTCTGACAAATGGCTCTTCTTGAAAGCTTCGGGTGAATTAAATCATCTTATGGATTAGAACAATATGTAAGAAGTAGTGGACAAAAGTCCGTGTCTTGTACAGAAGCAGGTGCTAGTCTACAACCCCAAACCTCCCCCTGCCCCTATGAGGCCCAAAATTATAGGCTAATCAACTAAAATATTCTAGCCACTGCCTCTCACACCAAGTGCTGCTCAATGTTCTATTTCCTACGGCCGGGAGATAAAGCATAAGGGATTCCCTGAACTTTAACCTAATCCTACGTAGCTTTTCTCCTGGTAATATCACACTACTAACTTCAGAGCATGCCAAAACATTTGCTAGACCAATACTCGAATACAGTTCATCAGTCTGGAACCCACGGTGCGTATCGATAGCACAATTGAAAGTCCAGAAATATTTCACAAGAAGAGTTCTCCACTCCTCTGGCTCGTTGTAGAATACCTTATGCCACCCAGACTGAAATTCTAAAACCAGAAAACCTTGAATTCGCCGTCTTCGGTCTGACTTAAGCATGGTATATAAAATCATACATTGCAATGTCCTACCTGTCAATGAATACTTCAGCTTCAACCATAACAACACGTTATTTGAGCACACAATAGATCAACTGCACTTGTCAAACTTGACTTGCAGGAAATACGACTTCAGCAATAGAGTGGTCAATGTTCTGAATACTCTACCTGACTCTGTAATCTCTTCCCCAAACCCCCTTTAACCTTAGACTGTCTACTATTGACCTCACCCCTTTCCTAAGAGGTCTGTGAGGGCGCATAAACACCAGTGCCTACCGTCCCTATCCTATTGTTTCTTTTATTTATTTTATTTATTTTATTTATTTTTATTTGTCAATTGTTTACAAGATAATAAGTACAAGTGTATACATAGTTGTGAATATATGAAATGGGTACATATAAGAAAAAATAAAAGAATAAGAGAAGCAATAGGACAGGGACGGTAGTTAGGCTGTCGTTTTATGCACGCCCCCAGATTTCCTCTTAGGAAAGGGAGTGAGGTCAATAGTGTTTGACAGTCTAAGGACAAAGTTTTGGGGAGTTTGGGGAAGAACTAAAGTCGGTCGGGTAAAGTATTCAGACATTGACCACTCTGTTTCTGGTCATATTTCCTGCAATCCCAGATTTGATGCGGTTTACTGAGTTTGTATCTGTTGTGTGCTCTTAAGTTGTTATGGTTAAAGCTGAAGTATTCATTGACAGGTAAGGACATTGCAATGTATGATTTATATACCATGCTTAAGTCAGACCGAAGACGGCGTGACCCGAAGGTTTTCTAGTTTTAGAATTTCGAGTGCTGTTGGCGTCAAGGTATTCTATATAGCAGTAGAAGAGTGGAGAACTCTTCTTGTGAAATACTCTGGACTTTCTCAATTGTGTTAATATCACATACATGATCAGGATTCCACTGGACTGTAGACTGTATGTGTGTCTAGCACAAGGTTTTGTATGCTCTGGTTAGTGATGATATTACCAGAGAAAAGCAACGTAGGGTAGGTTAACAACTCTTAATGCCTTTTTGGCTATGTGGTTGCAGTGAGCTCCTAGCACTTAGATCATTAGAGAGGTGAGTATTCCCAGGTCCTTTACAGAGCTTGGGTCATCAACAAGATCTTGACTATTCAGTTTGTATTTTATTTTTCTGATTTTTTTACCAATATGTAAGACAGAGCAATTTGTTGAGATTTGGAGTTGCCATATGTTGACCATTCAGATACATAGTCTAGATCTTTTTGAAGGGTAGTAATTGTCTGTGTATTTACATCATCAGCGAAGAGAACGCAATTGCTCTTGATATGATCACAAAGGTCGTTTATGTAGATTATGAAGAGAGTTGGTAGAACACTGCCTTGGGGAACACCACTATTGACAGGTACTGGATTTGATAGATTCCCAATTTTGACCATTTGTTGTCTGTTTGACAGGAATGCTTCTATCCAGTTATTCAGTTGTCCAGAGATACCATAAGATTTTATTTTTAGGAGTAGGGTACCACTGAATCAAAGGCTTTGCAGAAGTCTATATGGGTGCGTCTATTGCTTTGCCCTGGTCGAGTTGAGTAGTCCATATGTTTTTGCAGTGTAAGAGTTGCAGATTACAGGATAGTTTTTCTGAAACCAAATTGTTTATTGGAGAAGGTTGTTTGTCTCTAAATAGAGGATGATGGATTGGTTAATAATTGATTCCATGACTTTACAGGTGGCAGCATAAGGAGATTGGTCTGTAATTTTCAACTAGGCTTGGGTCTCCCTTTTTGAAGATGGGAATGTGTGGCTTGTAACCATAGGTTGGGCAAGGAGCTGGTTCTGAAAGATCTTTCAAGATTATGCTTAGAGGTTTGGCTATGGCAGCGGATAGTTTTCTTAAGAAGTAGGCACATATTCCATCCGGTCCAATAGATAGAGATGGTTTTAGGTTGCGTAGTGCTTTTTCAACGTTGTCTACTGTAAAATCGATATGTATTAGATCATTATTGTTGTCTGTGGTACGGCTAGGAAACATTGGGCATGATCCATTACTGTTTACAAACACTGAGCCGAAGAATGTGTTAAAGATGTTGGCTTTAATGGTGTCAGTCGCTGCAGTCTTTACCATCAGGTCCTATCAAGGGAGGATGGACCTTGAGTCTTTTAGTTTGTTGTTTACAAAATTGTAAAAAGCACGGGTGGAATTGGTGCTTAGAAGGTTTTCCTCTTGTTTAATGTGGTAATTGGTGCATTCGGTCTTTATCTGGTGGCATAAATTTTTATATCGGTTTTTGAAATTAGCTACGTGACCAGATTTGTTTTTCCGCCAGAGTGATCTCTTTTTGGATTGAAGTTTCCTTATTGATATGGGTAATCTGCTTTTTTGTTTTTATTGGAGTTGTTGTTGGAACATATAGTTTGATGACTCTTTTGACTTCAAGTAAAAATATGTTGTAATGATCTTCAACAGTATTGCATCCAGTGAATAGAGATGGCCAATCGAGGGATGAGAGATCGTTATCTATAAGATCATAATTGCCTTTTTGAAGTTACAACTAGGGATGACATCGTTGTGGTGATTTTGCGTGGGACGTATGTTGAGGCAAAAGTCAATCATATTGTGATCACTACTGGAAAAGGGTTCTTTGGTTTGTATTCGGTAAATTAAATTCAAACTATTGCAGAAGATGAGATCGAGGCAGTTGTTCAGTCTAGTGTTGTTGGTTACTAGTTGTTCAAGACCTAGATTTGTAATAGCATTGAAGAAGGTTGTGTGTATGATTTCAGTTGTACAATTATTTAGGGTCCAGTCAATATGAGGTAGATTGAAATCTCCAAGAAAGATAAAAGGGTATGGGCAGGATGTAGCCCATGTTAGTAGTGTATTTAGCTTGTTTATATGTTCGATGTCATAATCAGGTGCTCTGTAACATAGTAAGAATCGAATTGTGATATTTAAGGATAGTTCACAGATGATGGTTTCAGGAAGGGCAAGCTCCTGGGTAACTTGGATATTTTTTAGATGTAAGGATTTTTATAGAATATAGCAACACCACCTCCTCGACGATTTTCACGATCTGATCGGTAAACATGATAGTCTCTTACTGTGGTAATGGAGTCGGGAGAGATGCATTGAGCCATGTTTCACAGACAAATATAATGTCAAGTTAGCCATATTTAAGAGGATGAGAAATTCAGGTATTTTATTCACGAGGCTTCTTGCATTGAGTAGTTTGCATTTAAGTCCGGCAGCAGTTGGGATTGAGGTAGTTGGGGCGTGCGTGCCTAGTCTTGGGTGATGGTGGGTGGTGGGTAGTTTTGGGTGATGGTGGGTGGTGGTAGGTGGTTGAGGTAGGGTAGTGGTTGAGGGTAAAAGTTGGGTATTGGGTTGCGTGTCTTACTTTTGATGCAGTCAGCATGGTAGTCAATGTACAGGTCCTTCTCTCCATTGTCTAGACGGGTTTTGAGTTCGATGCGGAGTGCACGGAGCGGGCACGTTGCTGTATGGTTAAGTCAGGGGGCGGCAACGGAGGTTTTTGTGGTTGGTGTTGGTTTTGGCGAGTGAGTTTATAGTGTAAATGAGTTTACGTTTGCTTGATTCATTTTTGCAAATGATCCTGCACAAGCGTGGGGCCACAGAGCCGTCTCTATTTTTAAGCTCTCGGTCAATGCGGGAAATGTCAAGTATTTCATCGCCGGAGATGGTTGATGCTTGGTAATCTCTGATGATGTTTGGACAGTTGTGATGTCATCATTGACAATGCTGTCTTCTAGTCCAAATAAGATGGCGTTTGGACGTTTCCGTTCACGCTCAACAGCTTCTCTGATGAGGATTGGGATATCAATATTTGTCTGGGTTGCGTTTATTTGTGGATTGGGTTTTGGATTGGATTGTGGTTGTTGGGTGGAGATGTGGTTTGTGGCTATTTGATGTTCAGGTTTTTGTGTTGTGTCTTTTTTTTCAAGGTTGGTTATTCTTTCTTTTACGGCGTCCAGGGATGCTAATATGGTGTTGAGGATGTTTTAATGGTTTCGATGGTTGAGGATGTTTCAATGGTTTCAATGTTTGGGGATGTTTTGATGGTTTCGCGGTATCATCTCTTTTAGACAGATCTAGTTTGGATATGCATAATTTGCATATGTTTTTAATTTTTCTTATATGTATCCATGTATTCATAACTATGTATACACTTATACTTATTATCTTGTAAACAATTGGCAAATCAAATAAATAAATAAATAAATAAAAACTTTTATCTCTCTTTTATTTATATTACTTTTATTTACATAAGCAGGAAACCAGACCTCCTGGAGCAGGGCTCTCCAACCTTGGCCGCTCTGGGGGACTTCAACTCCCAGAATTCCTCAGCCAGTAAAGCTGGCTGTGGAATTCTGGGAGTTGAAGTCCCCCAGACTTAAAGCGGCCAAGGTTGGAGAGCCCTGTCTTGGAGAATTCTTGATTTCAAATGAAAAAAGTGAGACCCCCGTGGATCCCCATCACTCCCGGATAGAAGGGCCCCCTCGGCGCCCCCACCCCGCTTCTCCCCCGATCCAAGCGGCCGCGGAAAGCGGTCCGCCCCGACGAGAAGACCCGGAGAGAGGGCGCGCGGGCGGATCTACCACCAGGCCGCCTCATCAAGATGGCGGCGCCCGACGGGGCCGCGCGAGGTTCTACGGCCCACCCCCACCCCGCTATGCTAATTCGCGGGCCGATCGGCCAGAGGCGGAACTACGCCTGCGCGGCCGGAAGCGCCCAGCGGGGCGGCGCGTGCGCAGAGCGTTCCACAGGGCGTGTCCGGCGCCTGCGCGCGGGTCACCGCGGGTCCCGAATACAAGATGGCGGCGGCGGCTGCCAGGGTGAGGCAGCGGCGCGATGGCGGCGGGAAGCTGAGCGACCCCCAGCGACCCCGGGCCCCGGCCGCAGGTGAGGGGCGGCACGCCGAGCTCCGAAGCCTTCCCTGGCGAGCAAAAGGCGCGGCGACGGGGCTCAGAAAGCTCCGAGCTGACGAGCCGCGGGCGGGAGGATGAGGAGGCGCCTCCTCCCCGCCGCCATCTTGGGCGCGCCCCCGCCTCGCCCACCGCCTCCACCGCGCGCGCCCCCGCCCGCCCGCCCCCCGGCCCGGCGCCCCCGCCCGCCCGCCCGCCCCCCAGCGCCGCCTCGCCCGCCCGCCCAGCTGGCCTCCCCGGAGCCCTCGGCAGCCGCCGTCCTCGCCGCCCAGGCAGCCTCCCGGCCGGCCAGCCGCTCCTGCTGCTGTGGGCGCTTCTGCGCAGAGCCGAGCGGCCGCCCCGGAAGGGAGGCAGGAAGGCGCCTCCGCTTGGCTCAGCCCCGCCGGAGCCTCCTGGGCGGCGGGACGGGCGCGCAGGGCGAGGCGGCCACGTGTGCCGGGCGGGAGCGGCGCCGTTGCCGCCGCCGCCGAGAAGGGGAGCCCTGCGGGCGGAAGAGGCGAGCGGTGGGGCGAGGGGCTCCGGCTCCAAAAGGAGCCTCGGCGTTTCGCCTCTCCCCCCCCACCCCCATGAGGCTGGAAGGCGCCTGGGAGGTCATCCAGCCCACCCCCTGCCCGGGGCGTCAACAGCAATGGCCCTTAGGCTCACATGCCGCCGCTTCCCGGCCCTTTGTGGGCCAGGGGGACGGGAGGCTGAGTCGGCCTGGAGCCGGTGGGGCTCGAACTGCTGGCGGTGGGCAGAGTCTCGGCCTGGCCTTTCAGCCGCGGCTCTTGAATGCCCAGCCCTGGCAGCCGGTTGGCCCTCGGCTCCCCCGGCTGCAGCTGCAGGACTCTGCAAAGGCGCTCAGACAGGGGACCTCAGCAGTGTGCAAATGTCAACACGTGTGTGTGTGTGTCTCCCCCCACCAAGGCCAGTCAAACCTTCAGCATTTGGACCACTGTGTGTCGTCCCCCCAGGGCTCTTAAATAAATCCCCCCATGACGCCCTTTGGCACCTTGAGGGGCTGCCCTGGGGTCTCCCCTGAGCCCTTCAGGCCAAAGGCACCAAGTTCCCTGTCGCTGCTCTGTTTGGTCAGCTGCGCCCTCAAATCCCACCACCGCCCTGTGCGTCTCTCCCCCCCGCGCCCCTTCTGCTTCCCCAAGAGGGCAGAGGCTTCGAATGCCCCCTCCCCAAGGGGTCTGTGGGTCCCACCCTCCGTAGCCACCTGCAGAGAGGACCAGAGCCGAGCAGGGCTTAGCCGCCGGGACGGAGAAGGGCAGGGAGCCAGGCTTAAGCGGGGAGATAAACCGACCAGGGCTTGGCACGCTTTCCTGGCGCTAGTGGAATCCGACAATCATCGCATCCTGCGCAGGGCCCCGGAGCGAGCGCTGTGTTGGTTCAGAGCCCCTGAAGCTGCCGGGGGAGGGGGCTTCTGGGGAAGGCTGGGTCTTCATTGGGGATCAGCCCCCTCCGTGCCAGGATTCTCCCGATTGGACAAGGGCAGATTTCGGATTCCCCGGAGGCTCCTGCGGCTGGCAGGTTTGAGCAGGTTGCCCGACGGTGCCAAGCGGTGCCCTGCCAGCGTTGCTCGCCTCGTGCCCAGGTTTGGCTGTGGGCAGGAGGCGTAGTTGATGCCGTTTCCGTGTCTCTCTGCAGTGCTGATGCTGCCGCAACATGGCCAATGAGAACCACGGCAGCTCCAGGGAGGAGGCTGCCCTCATGAGCCACTCTCCTGGCACCTCCCACCAGAACCAGCCGAGCTCCCCCAAACCCGCCCGTCTGGTGCAGGATTTGCCAGGTACTGCGCGGAGGCGGCTGTGGGGAACTGCTGACACGGGTGGCCCCAATGCCCGCCTACACCCCCCCCACCCCCCACCGCCCTCAATGACGCTGGGTGCTCTGGCCTCCCCCACAGATGAGCTGGTGCAGGCAGGCTGGGAGAAGTGCTGGAGCAAGCGTGAGAACCGGCCGTACTACTTCAACCGCTTCACCAACCAGTCCCTCTGGGAGATGCCACTGCTGGGGCAGCATGATGTCATTGTGAGTGTGGCTGGCCTCCCGGAGCGTCCCTCGGCTGCTGGCCCAGCTCCTTGGGGCGGGATGGGGAGCCCCAAGGCGCTGCTAACCGTTCTCTCTTTGGGGCTTCCTAGTCGGACCCTCTGGGTCTGAATGCCGCCCCCGTGCCTGCCGATGGGGGAGCCGGCGAAGCGGCCGCTGCTGCAGAAAGCAGGTTGTGGAAACGGAAGCTGTCTGAGGAGGGCCAGCCCAGCGGCAACCTTGCGAAAAAGGCCAAGGTAGGGAGCCCCCTCCTCTCTGGCCCGGGACGAGGGGCTCGGGAGGGCAGAGCCAGGAGGAGTTGAAGGCTGAGGGAAGCAGGGGGGGGGGCCGTGGGAGAAGATCTGGCTGCGAAAATCACCTGAAGAAGAAGAAGAGGAGCAGGAAACCCGCCCGGAAGCAGAGTCCAAAGCAGATCTCTTGAGAGGGAGCCCCCTTCACAGCTGCAAGATCCTGCTAGTTGGGCTTCTTAGGCTGGAAGCGTCACAATGAAAAGGAGGCCTACTTACTGTACGGCCTAAAGTTTGAAGTATAAAACGCACGGTTAAAATGCCTACAGGTGAAACCTACCTTTCCCAGAAACCGGGCACCTTAATTGCGTCAGCTGTCAGCTGCCGTGAGGTCCTGCTGATCAGGACACCAGAGGGCAGGTCTACGCACCCATGTGACGCCCCGGTCCCCAAGGGACCGAAGCCACCAGAGAGGCCCGCTTGCCCTTCAGAATGTCTCTGGGTGGCCTTGTCCCCAGAGGTTTCCCTGCTTTCTGCTTTTCCTCCCCTGGTTCTGCTCCTCCAGCCTCCCCGGTCAAAGCCAGCCTTCTTGGTGGTCTGCCTCAGAGGGCTGGCGTTGGCCGGTGGGAGAGGGGAGCGGGTGGGGCCCTAGGCTGGAGCCTGCCCCCCTGGCATAGCCCTCCTGGGAGCCTCCGTGGCTTCTCCCTTTCCTATGCCTGGAAGGTTCAGGCGTCCCCAGGAGTGGGCAAGCATCTCTTGGCCTCTGCTCTGCGGTTGGCAGTCCCCAGAGCTCTGGAGTTCCTCCCCCAGGGTAACGTGGCCTTGCTCCCTTCCAGGTGGAGGTGCCGGGAAACCCCGCAGCTCAGCCAGCCCCAAACGTTTCCAGCACTCCCGGGACGCCGCTGTTGAAGGCGTGGGGCGTCTCTCCCGAAGAGAGGCAGGCGGCTCTCTTGCGACCAACCGAGTGAGTCGGGCGGTGTTTCTGGGCAGGAGGAGACGAAGCTGGCCATCGGCCTCAAACGAACGCTCGCTTGGCTCTTCCCCCACCCTCCTGCCCTGTCCTGCTCGTTGGGTGGCGTTTTCTTTCTAGCTCTTTGGTGGCGTAAGTCTGACTGTTAAAATTTGCATGGCGGAGAGGATGGTTGATCCTCAGGAGAGGACAGAAGTCTGCCGTCTTCCTCGTCTGTGTGTGATCTTCGGCACTTGGGATTTATTTTTCACTTAAGCCGTTTGTAGAGCGCTCCCCGGGGTTTCTAGGCCGCGAGCGGAGGATTAAAACCGAAACGCGCACACCGGGGGAGCCCAGCCGTGGCCACTTTAAGACCCGGCTATGCTGGCTGGGGGATTCTGGGAGTTGAAGTCCACGGGTCTTAAAGTTGCCAAGATTGGACACCCCAATCCACAGGAACAATAATATATGCCCGAGATTTAAAAATCATTCTAGTCGTTAAAAGCGGCAACTAAATTAATGAACAAAAGAATTATTGTACTTTAAGAGAAGGAGATGCGTTACTAAAATACTAAAACGTTTGTGTTTCCCGTGATGAAGAGTCATTTATTTTGTTTATTGTTTTTTCTATTTTTTCTTTCTGTATATTTTTTCTTTCCTATATTCTTTTTTCCTATGCTTTTCTATTTTCTGTTTTACTTTTCTACACGGTCTGCTTTTTCTTACAATTTATATTAGTATTTGTTCCTTTTTCTTTTTTGGGGTTTATGTTTATTTATTGTTGTAGCCATTTTTCAAATAAAATTACAATTAACCCCCCTAAAGAGATCAACCAGTTAAGCGGGGAGGCTGACCGAACCTTTTGGGCCAAATCCGAAGGGCCGTCCCTGGCAGTCACAAAAACCTCGTTTCTGCTTATTGTTTCAAACCCCGTGTTTCTTTCTGCAGAAACAATCGTGTTTTGTCGTCGTGCGCCTTCCCTCCAGTTCAAACGTTCCCCTGTTTTTCCAGTTGTCCATTGCAAACCTGGAGTCTGCTTTAATGCTTGAGCCCAGCTAGGCATCCCGGCCTCTGATGGGCAGCATTTCTGCCACAATAGGTGGGCCTCGGGAGAAGTGCTTCCGCTAGCAGACAGCTGGGGTAGCGGTGAAGGCGCTTGGCTAGAAACCGGGTGGCTCTAAGCTCCAGACTCGCCGTGGGCAAGATGCCAGCGGGGTGACTTGGGCCTCTCTCGCAGCCCCAGGAAGCAGCGGCCAACGGCAGCCGCTTCTGGAGAACGTTGCCAAGAAAACGGCAGGGACTGTGGAGTCATCCGGAAGCAGGGAGGACTCCGGAGCCCAAAGCCCAGCCCGGGGTTTAATCAGGATCCATTCACCAGGAAGGAACAGGCGGCGTTCCAGGGGGCCTCCCTGCCCAGCCCGCGGTTGGGGCTGTGGGTGCCCTTCTTGTTAAACTCCCACAGCCCGTGGACTTCAGAATCGGCCTGGGGCGTTTCGTAGAACACGGCTTGTTTCGGGCGGGCGGAGCAAGCCGCTTGAAGGCCCGGCTGCCTTACTGGGCTCCTCTCCTCCGGCAGAGTCTACTGGGACCTGGACATTCAGACCAACGCCGTAATTAAGCAGCGGGCCCCGTCGGAAGTGCTGAGCCCTCACCCGGAAGTGGAGCTGCTCCGGTCCCAGCTGATGCTGAAGCTGCGGCAGCATTACCGGGAGCTCTGTCAGCAGCGGGAAGGTAACGGCTCCCCCTCCCCTTGGTGGGCCTTGGGGAGGGGTCCTTGGGGCTGAGCCCAGCTTGCCCCCCTCCCTGGCTCTTCCCTCAGGAATCGATCCCCCCCGAGAGTCCTTCAACCGCTGGATGCTGGAGCGGAAGGTGGTGGACAAGGGCTCGGACCCTCTGCTGCCCAGCGACTGTGAGCCCGTTGTGTCTCCCTCCATGTTCCGAGAAATCATGAACGACATTCCCATCAGGTAGGGCGGGAAAGAGGCGACGGGTGGGAGGGGCTGCCCCTCCCCTCCCCCCCCAGAGCCCAAGCTTCAGCCCTCCCCTTCCTCTGCCTCCCCACAGATTGTCCCGAATCAAGTTCCGAGAAGAAGCCAAGCGGCTGCTTTTCAAATACGCGGAAGCTGCAAAGCGGCTCATTGAGTCCAGGTAGGAGCCAATTTGGCTGTTTTGGGGGGACTGGAGTTCTTCCCAGAAGACAATCCAAGAGGGGAGGGAAGTGGCCCCAGAGAAGAGATGGCCGGAGCACCAGGACCAGCCCCTCCAGGCGCCGGTCAGATCGGCTGCTTGGCCTTCAGAGCGTGGGCCCGGGGTCAGCAGGCGTGGTGGAGGGTGGTCTGGGTCCCCAGGAGGAGAGGGAGGGGCGGGGGCTGCTTTCCAAAGAAGCCAGAAAGGACTCAGCCCAGAGAGTCTGTGGGAGAAAGAGGGTGAAGACGGCTCCTCCCTGCCCGTTCCCGGAGGGTGGGCTCCCCCAGGGTGGTCGCCTGCTTCAGTCTGGCAAGAGTCTGTATGTAGGTACGGAGCAACAAAGGAATCTGCTGGGAAGAATCGCCGCCTGTCCTCCTTGCGTTTTGGAGCCTGACGGCAGGTCTTTCTCTCGGTGTGCAGGAGCGCCTCTCCAGACAGCCGGAAGGTGGTGAAGTGGAACGTAGAAGACACCTTCAGCTGGCTGCGGCGGGATCGCTCGGCCTCCAAGGAGGACTACATGGTGGGTTGGCCTCTTTCTCCAGGCAGGCGGGGAGAGGTTGAGGCGGGGGCTGGGCTGGTTTGGAGCCCTCCCTTTAGGGGCAGATGGGCTGTATTTGACGTAGGTCCTCTGAGTATATGGACCTACGGGGATGGGGTGGTGACGCCGAGACCGTGAAAGGTCTCCAGCTCAGCCGTTGAAGACCCGAGTGCCACCAGACGGAGTGAGTGCCCGTCACTCGCTGCAGCTCCTGCCCACCTAGCAGTTCAAATGCAAAGAGACGAGGAAGTAGAGCATAAAAGCGTGTGGGGAAATAACAGCGTCCACGTTTCGCCACACACCGCCTGCTGCTGCTGCAGCATGGTGTCATTCTGGCCACGGGAACATTTCTAGACAACGGGGGCTCTTGGGCTTAGCAAACAGAGGTGGCACCGGCTCCTAAAGTTGGCCATGACTAGCAAGATAAAATGCACGGGAATACCTTCAGTACAGACTTCTTGTTAAAATGCGGATTTATTGTCAAGCTGTGACTCCCTGCCACGAGAATGTTCGCCTTGGGCAAAGGCAGCAGGAGGGGCCTGGCCCCCTTTCCCTGCTCCCCACTTCTGGGCCAGTAAGAGGAGCAATTAGACGTCTGTCGCCTATCCGGGAAGCTGCCGTTTCGAGGAAGGCCCTCCTCAGCGTCTTCACGCGATGCTTTGCAGCCCTTCCTCTGCGTTTCCCTCCCGGGTCTCCGGTTCAGGTTCACGCCCCTTCAGGCTGCCAGGAGCCAGTTGTGCCTAAGTCCCATCAGGTCTGGACTCGCCTGGGTGGGAGACTGGCATCCTCCTCCGCGGTTCACCCTTGTCGGGAGAGGAGCAGCCCCACAGCAGGCGTTGCTCAGGGCCTCCGTTGCTTCCCCCCCTGTGCAGGACCGGCTGGAGCACCTGCGCAAGCAGTGCGGCCCCCACGTCTCCGCCGCCGCCAAGGACTCGGTGGAGGGCATCTGCAGCAAGATCTACCACATCTCCCTGGAGTACGTCAAGCGCATTCGCGAGAAGCACCTGGCCCTCCTCAAGGAACACAGCATCTCCGGTAGCTGCCAGGGAGGAGGCCGGGGGGAGAGGGGGGAAGGAGGCCGAGCCGGGGCTCCCTTGAGGTGGGACGGATTCTGGGGTCTGGCTTGGGTAGCCTCTTGGCTGGGGAGGAGGCCCAGGGCGCCTGGAGTTAACCTCCCATCCTCCCCAGCTGAGGTGGAACCTCCCGACGTTCAGGACCGGCTGGTGTACTGCTACCCGGTGCGGCTGGCCGTCCCGTCGGCCCCCCTGCCCAGCGCGGAGATGCACGTGGAGAGCGCCTTGGTCTGCGTGCGCTACAAGGGCGAGGTGCTGAAAGTCAGCCGCAGCTACTTCAGCAAGCTGGTGCGCCGCTTTCGGGGACGGGGGGGCTTGGAGTCGGGGGGGAGACCCCTCCCCTTGGGCTGCCCTCACGGAGCCCCCCTCTGCCCCCCTCGCAGTGGCTGCTCTACCGCTACAGCTGCATCGACGACTCCGGCTTTGAGCACTTCCTGCCGAGGGTTTGGTGCCTTCTGCGCAGGTACCAGGTACGGCCGACTGGGATTGGGTGGGGGGGGGAGGGGGGCAGGAGGTCCGGCCTGGCCCTGCCCCGCTTCCCAGAGGGCTCCCGTCCGTCCCCCTCCTCAGATGATGTTTGGCATCGGGCTCTACGAGGGCACCGGCCTGCAGGGGGCGCTCCCGGTGCACGTCTTCGAAGGCCTCCACAAGCTCTTTGGGGTGAGCTTCGAGTGCTTTGCCTCCCCCTTGAACTGCTACTTCAAGCAATACTGCTCGGCCTTCCCGGACACCGACGGCTACTTCGGCTCCAGAGGGTGAGCGCCCACCCCGGGGAGGGGAGGGAGGGGGCACGGCCTGCTGGGCTGGGGAGGGTCCTGGCCGCCCTGGGCTACCGCCTCCTCCCCCTCCTCCCCCCGCAGGCCTTGCCTGGACTTCTTCCCCATCAGCGGCTCCTTCCAGGCCAACCCTCCCTTCTGCGAGGAGCTGATGGACGCCATGGTGACCCACTTCGAGGTAAGCCCTGGGGGGGAGGGCTGTGGGGGGGCAAGGGAGGGGCTCAGCCTTGCTGCCTCCCTCCTCCGCCCCAGAAACTGCTGGAGGCCTCCGGCGAGCCCTTGTCTTTCATCGTCTTCATCCCGGAGTGGCGGGACCCCCCGCCAACAGCCCTGACCCGCATGGAGCAGAGCCCCTTCAAGCGGCATCAGCTCGTCCTGCCGGCCTTTGACCACGAGTACCGCAGCGGCTCCCAGCACCTGTGCAAGAAGTAAGCCGGGGGCCCCAGCGGAACCTCCCAGCCCTGCCGCCTCCTCCCTCCCCCCAGCAAGAGCCCTGCGAGGTGGGCTGGGAGAGAGCCGGCTTTGGGGCCTCCCAGTTTCCCCCGGCTCCTTCCTTCCCCACTAGACCAACCGCCCTCCCTCCTCCCTTCCCTCCCGGGTCTGGGGAGCAGCTGCCCTGAGGGGCTCCCCCTGTTCCCAGGGCCAGACTGGCTGAGAGCCCCCAGGCAGGGTCGTCCCCTCCTCCCCCTCCCCACAGTTCCCCTGGAACCGTAGCCTGTCTCGGGGGTCCCTGGGCAGCCCCCCAACAAGGCTGCCCTGGCTGTGGGACTCCCTGCACGAAACCAGCCAGGAGCCCAGGGAGCCCCCAGAGGGGGTGCCAGAACACCACCCCCCCGGCTGGGCCTGCCTGCCTTGGGTGGACTTGGTGGTCCGTCTGCCCAGCGGACACTCCCAGGCCTCTGGCCCAGCGCTCTCCGGCCGGGCGGCCTTCTGGGTCCAGGTTCGGGGGGGGGCCTTTCCTGCAGGGGCCGTCCGGGTCCAAGCCGGAGGGCCTGAGCTCCACTCCCCCCTGGCCCTGCCCCGTGGAGAGCCAGCGCTGCCTTGGGTGCGGAAGGGGGGGGGCCTCTGAGCGTTCTGCCTTCTGCCGCTGCAGGGAGGAGATGTACTACAAGGCCGTGCACAACACGACGGTCCTCTTCCTGCAGAACAACGCCGGCTTCTCTAAGTGGGAGCCCAGCCCGGAGCGCCTGCAGGAGCTGCTCTCCGCCTACAAGCACTCGGGACGCACCCAGCCCACCACCCCGGCCGCCCCTCCCGCCCCGGACAAGGACCCGGAGCCGGTCCGGGAGCAGAGCACCAGCCGGGAGCCCACCCCAACTGAGGGCAGCCAGCGGAGAGGCCGGGAGGGGGGCCGCAGGAGAGGAGCAGCTGGGGGCCGGCCGGGAGGGGGCTGCAGACGCCCTGGGCTGGGCCCAGCAGAGAGGCGCCTGCTGCCGGGCCGAGCCTCCCCCAGCCGGGCCAGGAGAGCCTGGGGAGGGGCTGCTCTGCCCCCCGCACAGCAGAAGGGGGAGAGCAGGCGGGGGTGGGGGTGCCGGTGCACCGTCGGTCGTGTAAATACGTGTCCCTGTGGTGGTGACTGCCCTCGTGGCCTCCTCCCCCCTCCTTCCTCCTCCTCCTCCCTCCTTCCCGAGGGTCCCCGGGCCTAGGCCCAACCGGGGCCGTTGACTGGCCGTCGCAGAGCCGAGGACTTGGGTGCGCCCGAGCGGCTGGCCTGGGCAGCCCTTTTGGTCGTTGTCTTGTTTCCACCTGAGGCTCCCGGCTTCCTGGGGGTTTCGTTCCTGTTCTTTTTTTTTTAAAGGGTTTAATTTAACTATGCTAACCGTTTTATGACTTTTATGGATGGAAGAGTAAAGGAAAAATGTCTATTTTGGATTTTGTTTCTAGTTCTTAGGAACATTAAAACCAGCATTATCACCTGTCCTGGACTGGTGGTGGCTTTTCTGAGGGGAGGGTCAGGCGGGGGGCCCTTAGCCGTGGCCTTAGTGGTTGGCACCTGACGTGGCACCTTCTGGCCTGAGGTGCCAACAGGGCAGGGAGACTCTCGGCCGGCTTGGACGCCAGGTTTCTCTCCCCCCCGTTTCCTTCTGGGACCCCCAGCGCTCCCTCCTCCCGTCAGCCCCATTTCCGGGCTGGGGAGCCCAGTGGGGGGAGCACGAGGTCAGGTCTTCCTGGGGGGGTCAGGGGGGGCAAACAGGCCTCTCCACGGACTCCCCGTGGCTGACACGGAGGCTGGGTGGCTGCCCAGCTCGCCCAGGATCCAAGGGGGGGAGGGAATCTGGGCCGTGCCCATCCGGTCCCAGAACCCCCCCAAGGCAGAGAGAGGCGGTCCTGGACTTAGGACCACAATGGGGCCAAGCAGGACAGCTCCTAAGTGAGTCCTGCCCCATTTTACGTCTTCTTTCCCCCCAGTGCTGCTGTTCACTTAGAACGGTTGCTAAATGAACGGTCGTAAGTCAAGGACGACCTCCCGCCTCCCCTCCTGCATTTTGCAGGACAGCCTGGGTGGACCTTTGAGGGGCTTTGGGCTCAGGCCTCTGGGGGTGGAAGGCAGCCCCTCCCCGAAAGCGGGCGGGGGTCTTCCAAGAGGAAGCATTGCCAGAGGTCCCCTCTTGGGCGCCGGGAGGGTGTGTGGTGGGTACCCTTTAGGTGGGCTGCGTGGCTGCATTCCCAGCCCTGACCCCCACCCGGCACTCTCCCGCCTGGTGGGTCCCTGTGGGTTGGGGTCCCAGATGCTCATCCCCCCAGCGGCCTTTCGAAGGCCGGTTGAGCGCCCCTGGCAAAGGACTCCCTCCCTCCGACAGACACGCCATGCAGGGGGAGGAAGGGGGCCCCTTCCGCCAGAACAAAAGGCCTTTGAAATGCACCCCCCAACCTGTGGCCCATCGAGCTCTGATGCTGGCCCAAAATACCCTCTTTTAAGCCAGTGGAAATTTCATTTTGTTATCCAGGGAGGACAGGACATTCACACGTTGGCAAAATTATTTAGAATAGATTAACAGAGTTGGAAGGGACCTTGTAGGTCATCTAGTCCAACCCCCCACCCACCCAAGCAGGAGACCCTACACCATTTCTGACCAATGGCAGTCTAGTCTCTTCTTGAAAGGCTCCAGGGATGAAGCTCCCACAACCTCCGAAGGCAACTTCTGTTCCACTGGTTGATTGTTCTCCCCGTCAGAAAATTCCTCCTTGTTTCCAGGTTGAATCTCTCCTTGTTTCAATTTCCATCCATTATTCCTTGTCTGACCTTCAAGGGCTTTGGGGAGAATAGCTTGACTCCCTTCCTCCTCCTCTCTGGGGCGGCCCCTCGGGTATTGGGAGAGGGCTCAACGTCTGTCAGTGGGTGAATGAAACCCTCATGCAACCCTCGCTGAAGGCCAGGATCCCCCCTGCTGGCTCAGCCGACCCCCCTTTGGAGCCCAAGAGGAGGGGGAAGCCCCTCCAGTGGGGTCTGGCTGGTGCGGCCTCCTTCCGAAGCCCCTCCATCTTCTCTGGGATGAGCTGAATGGGGGGCGGCTGGGACACCCCCCCACCCTCCGACCTCCTTCTCCGCAGCTGCTGGACCTTTTCCCCTCGGAGCTTCCCCCGCAGGACGCGGTCCACGCTACGCAAACCCTCAAGGTGGGGGGGGTTTCTGCGGTGCTTGTGCCCCCTCCCTTCCCATCTTTGGCCGCTGGGTCGGGCCTGGGTCTCCCGCCTGGCATCTCCTTCATTCCGGGGGCTCCTGAAATCCTCTCTTCCGTGGAAGGGCAGCAACAGGTGGAGACGCGGGTCGGGGCTAAATGTTGTCCTGTGAAGGGCAGAAAAGGGGCTGCGGGGAGCGGGGCGGGGGGGCAGCGTTGGTGACGCAGCTGCCTTGTCAATCCTGCATTCGGGATCGGGAGCTCTTTCCCGCCGAGTGTCTGAAGCGAGTGACACGGATTTTCTCCCTTAGAGCCCCGCACATTGATTTCCCCCGCAAACGAAGCCGCTGCACCCGCTTGGGCGGGGGGGCACGTAGCAGGCGGAGGTCCCTCCTGCCCACCGGTGCCTGAAACCCCCCGCCCCTTTCCCGCTCCGGGAGCAAGGAAGGGAGCGGGCCGGGGTCGACCGGCCTCGGGGGGGAGGGGCTCGGTCCCGAGCGAGCGTCGCCCCCACCCGGCTCGGTCCGCGTCGTCCTGGCAACGGGGAGGCGGATGCCCGTGGCCCGGGAGCGCCCAGCTGGCGCTGCGGCAGTCCCTGCGAGGCGGCCGGGCGGCCGGTTCTCTTCGCGCCTGCGGCGAGGTAAGCAGGCAGGCGGCAGACCCAGCCCGGGGTCCCTGCGGGCCGAGGGAGGGAGGGAAGGCGGGGGCTCTGCGGTCTTTCAGGCGACGCTCCTCCCACCTGGGTTTCAGCGGTCCGGTTGCGCCTCAGGGCTGAGCCGCGGGGTGGGGGGTGGGGGGTCTCCCTGGGCGAGGAAGAGGGTGCGGGGCTGAGGATGCCCAGGTTGCCCGCCTCGCGCCCCCCCATCCCCAGGTCCTTCCCGGGCAGACTCGGAGCGCCCCCCTTTCCTGCAATGCGGGCTGTGGGGACGGGGGTCTCGGGCGGGCCAGGCTGTGCCCGGGCCAGCTTCAGGGAGGGGCCTCTCCGGCCGAGGGCCCGGAGCCTTCCTGCCAGTGGGGGCGCCGCTAAGGACCGGTTGCTGTGCGGGCGCGGAGGAGGAGCGTGTAGGGTGCCCGGCGGGATCGGGCCCCGTCGCCGGGCTCTTTCCTGGAGGTCGGCCTGCCGCCGCCCAGCGACCCCCGGGGCCCCTTCCGAGGCAGCAGAAGAACCGCCGGGGGCTTCCGCAGCGCCCCTGACGCCCCTTTGCTTTCTGTCCCCTGCAGGCGCCGCCCGCCCCGCCTCCCTCCGGGCCCGCCATGTCCCGCCTCCCGAGGGCCCAGGGCGGGGAGCGGGAGCAGCCCCTCGGCCGGGCGGCCCCCGAGACGGAGTGCGGCATCTGCTGCGAGAGCTTTGACGGGCGCGGCCGGCGGCCCAAGGTGCTCGGCTGCCGCCACCAGGTGTGCGCCCGCTGCCTGCGTCGGATGGCGGAGGCGGGCGGCTCCCCCGGCCGCCTCTGCTGCCCCTTCTGCCGGCAGGAGACGGCCGTGCCGGGCGAGGACGTGGCGCGGCTGCCGGACAACGGGCGCCTCTTGGCGCTGCTCTGCAAGCCCCCGCCGTCCCCGGAGGTGCTGCTCTGCCCCGGCGGGCTGGAGCCCTTCACGGACGGCAAGCACCGCTCCTCGGACTGCCTGGTCATCACCCTGCTGGAGGTCCCGGAGGAGGCGGCGGCCGCTCCCGAGGCGCTGGACCTGGTGGACGTGATGCGCTTCTACCGACCGCCCAGCTTGGCCTCCTTGCCCTGCCACGGCCCGCTGCCCCTCTGCCGGGCCTGCGGCACCCAGCGCGCCTTCCCGCGGTTCCTGCTGGGCCTGCTGGGCCTGGTCTACTTCAGCTCCCTGCCGCTGGGCATCTACCTGCTGCTGGTGGAGCGCCCCAATCTGGGCCTGGGCCTGGTCAGCCTGGTGCCCTCCACGCTGCTGCTCTGCGTCTTCTACAGCCTCTGCCAGTGCCTCTGCCAGGACATCTTCCACTTGCCCGCCTGAGCTGCCTTGGGAGGCCGCCCCCCACGCCCCTTGCCCTTCACACAGACCCCCTGCTCTGCCCCCAGGGCCTGCCAGGCCCCCCTCCTGGCCCCCACTTCACGGCAGGGGGCGGGGTGGCTTCCGTTCCTGAAGGAGGCCACCCAGGTGGCAGAGAGGATGCCCTGGCGAACGGCCTCCTCCTCTCTCGCTTGGGGATGCCTTTGTCAGCTGGAACAGCCCACCCGTTTGGGGCTCAGATGGACAACGGCGCAGGGGGCCTTGCAGGCCAAGAAGAGCCTCTGAAGCAGCCCCAAGGAACCATTCCTGGCCCCAGAAGCTGAACCTCCATGCCTAGTGGCAGTGTACCTGACAACCACACCCCGTATTGCAGAGGGCGTCCTCCCGCTGCCTTTCAGGATGAGGAGACTTTGGGAAAAGCTGGAGCTGGTGGACAGGAGGCCGATGCCCCAGGGGATCCCTCTGGATAAAGGCCTCTCGGGGGAAGGAGAAGAGCCTGTTGCTTCCTCACCCCGATGGGGCTGCGGGTGGCAGGTCTGGGCGGGAAGGAAACCTGAGCAGGAACCTGGAGGAGGCCCTGCCTGTCTCGCCTGGCCGCCCTTCCCAGCTCCTGGGCAGCATTCGCACCCCGACCCTGCCACCACTCCCCAGAGGTTGCGCCAGGCTGGGCAAGTCCTTGATGCAGCGGAGGAGGTGTGCCAGGGCCCTCCTGAGAGCGCTCCCCCCGTTGCTAAAGGAAGGGCCTCAAGTGGGGGTGCCAGAGGCCATCCAAAAGTCCCCTGGCGATTCAGCTCAAGGCTCTGCATCTTTCCTGGAACACCCCCCGGGTTTGTCTGGCTCCTTTCCCCTGGGGCAGCAGAAAGGGAGGTGGGGGCTCCCTTCTTTTCCGGCTGAGCACTCAGGGCACCCCTGGAATCCCGTGTCCCAGCATCCCCTCCCCCGGAGGTCCCCTTCAGGAAAGCAATCAGGGCCTCCAACACTGCCAAGGCTGATCAAGCTGCCAAATCCCAGGCTCAGAAGGGACCCTTGAGGACATCCAGGCCATCCCCACACAACGCAGGAGGGCATCCCAGGGGCAAGGGAGCTCAGCCCCCCCTACTCTTCAGGCCCACTAACCTCTTGCCTTCCTCTGGCTGAAGGTCCTTCTGGGCGCTGCCCTGTGGGAGGCTTTGTGGGGGCTTCCACACAGCCCCTCCCTGAGCCACTCAGTTTCCGCCTGGGAGGAGCAGCTGAAGGAGGCAGAGGAGCCGGTGGGGGTCGTGAGCTGAGGCTGCCCTGGGAAGCCGCCTTGAGTGAGGGGCATCCTGGCCCTTGAGGGCCCTCAGGGATGGCCGGCAGGAGGGGGGGCTACGACTGTGGCCCTGGTGTGGGGAGGGGGGCAAAACTGGGCTTGGGTCCCTCTCCCCCACTCCAAATACCCACAAGGGAGGATGTCTCACCACTCGGAGACCAGCTACGGTGTGCAACATCTGGAGCCTCATTCTCGGTTGGTGGGGGGCTGCCTCGGGACACCGGGAGTCAGAGGAAGGGAAACAGTGTGTCCCCCACCCCAACAATATCAGGGGGCTCTGCCCTGTCACTTGCTATGAGTAACACTGTGGGCACCCATCAATCAAAGGGTTGGAGAAACAGGCGGTGGGTGGAATGAGGACGCTTCCTCTTACATTGACTGTTCTGTCAGTGATACTTCTCACCCTCTCACGTCCAACGTGACGATTCACGCGTGAGATCATTCTCATGTTTGTTTGCACCTACAGTGTTACATTTTTTGATGTTTTGGTATGGTACCTCTGGCAATAAAACAATTGATACAATTCCTTACGAGGCATCAGTTTATAAATGGGGGGGGGCAGGGAGTGAGCAATAAAATCACCCTAGAATTAATCTAATTAATTCCTAAGGGTTATGATGCAATTTCTCCAATGTCTTTAAAGACCCTCCCCCAAAGTGGGGGAATAAAGGGAAGCTACTAACATCTAAAAACGTGCGTGCAATTTCACCAACACAAGCGAGAAAGACCTTTTTTTTAATTAATAAAAAATTAATTTTGATTAATACACGCACAAAGACTTTAAGGAAAAGCGCTCGTGTTTTTATTTATTTAATTATATATCAAATTGAGAAACTGTCTGTCTCCCTCACAGAGCAACTCTGAGCGACGTAGGGTTAAAACAAGAAAAACATAGAAACTGTACATAAATGTTATATTGGGAGGTATTTTAGAGTTTTGTACGATATTGAGGGGAGCCCTATAAAATTTGGTGGGTACTCTAAATAAATTGCTACCTTCTTGCTTGGCGATACCTGAGCTGCCTCAGAAGAAATGATAACAGAAAACTCACTGGACTTAGATTTGAATCGACTCCACTTGGTTGGAGAACCTCCTTATCCAGAACTGACATTCTCTCCCCACAAAACCCCAAACTCTTGCTGACCAGATTATCTACAGGTAGTCCTCAACTTACAATGATTTGTTTAGTGACCATGTGAAGTTACAATGACACTAGAAGAAGGGACTTGTGGCTCTTTACTTCACTTATGGCTGTGGCAGCACCCCCAGGGTCACGTGATCAAAATCCAGATACTTGGCGACTGACTCGTATTTATGATGGTTGCGGAGCCCTTGGGGTCACATGAGCCCCCTCCTCTTTTGGGAGCTTTTGACAAGCAGTGGGGAAGCCAGATTCACTCAAGGACCGTGTTACTGAACAACTGCAGGGATTCACTTAACAGCTGTGAGAAGGAAGGTCGTAAAATGGGACAAAACTCACTTAACAGCCATCTTGCTTAGCAACAGAAATGTTAGGCTCATGTCAGAGTTGGCTTGCTGTCGGGATTCCAACAATCGCCCCAATGAAATCATGATTCTCGAGCCAAACTTCCAAAAACTTCCAAGGATTCATTAGAGGCGACCTCCTGGCCCTGCCCTGCATGAAGCCAACTCTGGCCTATGTTATTTACAGTCCTCTGGGACCCTGTTTCTTCCCCCCCCCCCCCGCCCAGTGTCTCATAAACCAGGTTCTCCCATTGAGCCTATTCAAAGGCTGGGTCTTGTCGTTCACGTTCTCCAATCAAATAGATTCGTGGGCAAAAGCCCTGGTAGTTTAGTTACACTCTTTTAAAGATAAGAGTTGGAATGGACTTTTGCTTCCAAACTGCTCTTCCAGATTTCCTTCCTCTCCCCCCCCCCATTTTTTCTTTATGGCAATTACTTAAAACAGGCCTAGGAATGTTTTATGAGTTGACAGCTCGATTGTGGTCGTAAGTCGAGTCCTGACCTGGGGAGTCATACAGGGAATCAATCCCCACTTAATGATGGTGGTCGGAGAGTGGAATTTCCATCGTCAAGTGATGTGGCTGGGAAGAGCAATGCCGGTCATTAAGCAAGGACCGCACACGCCTGCGACTTGCGACTTCCTACCACATCCCCCAAGAGAAGTCAATGGGAAGCCCTGGGTCCCTCCCCGTGCCAGGCGGCCCCCGAGACGGAGTGTGGCATCTGGAGAAGGGGGTCTGCCCCTCGCCCTGCTGGCCGGGAGAGAGGATGGGGCCCTGTGCCTGGCTTACTCCAGTGGCACCCACTGCCGAGAGGGTTGCTCTGCCTGGCAGCTTGGCCTGTCCTGGAGTCGCCCTCCGTGCACGCATGGAGAAGGGCCCTGCAGCACAGCCCCCCCCGCTGGCCCTGGCCTTCCCCGCCTGGGGCACTCCGGGTGTGCGGAGCCACACGTCTGCATGACCAGCTGACAGGCCAGCTGAGCCTCCTGGGGATTGTAGTCCACCTCCAGGGTGCACCAGCCAGGAGAGGGCAGTGCGATGCCCCCTTCAGCCGCGCCGACTCCTCAGGAGGGCCCCGGAGCCCAGGGTCCATGGGTGGCCCTTCTCCCCTCCCCTCCCTGGGGAGGGGAGTTTCCTGGAGGCCAGAGGAGAGAGTCCTCAGGGGACGGAGGCCCCATACCCACTGGGGAGGCTTTCCAGGCAGCAGGCAAGGGGCTGGCTCGGCCATGCTCCACAGCCGGTGCTCGGGAGGGGCCTTCTCTGGGGCAGCCCGGTCGAGGGAGGCCGAGGGACCTGGGTCTTGTCTGGGTCCTTGCCAGGCATCTGCAGCCCTGGAGCTCCCCCAGGAGGTCTGGGGAGTCCTGCCTGAGTCAGCGTGGCCCTTCTTGCCCTCCTCCTCCTCTTCCTCCTCTTCCTCGCCCGAAGCCATGAGCAGCCGAGGGCCGCTGTGGAGCCGGTTCTCCTTCTTGAGACGCCGACGGGCATTGGCGAACCAGGTGGAGACCTGGCTGAGGCTCCGTTGGCTCAGCACGGCCAGCAGGACCTTCTCCCCCTTGCTGGGGTAGGGGTTCTGGAGATGCTGGCCCAACCAGGCCCGGAGGGCCCCCGTGCTCTCCCTCCAGACGGCCGTCTTGGCCCAGCGTGGATCCTCTGGGGGGCCTGCACAGAGGAGGGGGCTGCCCAGCGGGGGCACCGGCCACAGGAGGGGCACCCCTCCAGGCAGCTCGCAACAGGGGGCCGGCACCTGCAAGACACAAGGCAGAGCGCGGGTGAGCCTGGGTGGCATTGGGCCCAAAGCCAGTGAGAACTACCCACCATGGAACAGACGTGGCCCTCGGAAGTCGTGGGGGCGCCATCACTTGAGCTCTTCGAGAAGAGGTTGGGCTTCCCGCTTGGGCAGGGGGTTGGACTAGATGACCTACTAGGGCCCTCCCCACTCTGTTCATCTGTTAAAGGCCACTCTCTTTTGCTCCACCCAGCCCCGAGGAGCCTTTTGCCACTGGAAAAGGAGCAGGAGCCCTTCCTCTCCTGGTGTGGCTGTGGATGATGGTTTCACAGGGGTTTTCTGCCCCCTGCAGAGGGCCAGATGAGGTCAGGGGGTCCCCAGACTCTTCAGGAGGTCAGTTACTCAGTCTGGTGAAAGAGGATGGCAAAAAAAAAAAAAAGGATTTACTGGAACAGCCATAGAACTTATCACATGCCAGGACTGAAAAGATGGTGGGAACCTAGAAAACATATCAAAAAGATGCATACAAAAAACAAAAAACCCCATGCAAAAGTAGTTTAAAATAAACAGGTTAAACTATAGTGGATTCTGAATAAGAAACTGAATAAAGTCTGGACACCCCAGATTTACCTGGGCTTGGAAAGAAGAAAGTGGGACCATTGATGTGGTGATGATATCAGGAGAATAAATAGAAGGCGAAGAATTGAGGTAGATTGTGGCAGAAACTGGCTGTGGTGTCCCAGTGGTTATCAGCACACGGGGTGTCATACCAACACTTTTTTGGATAATGCTTAAAAAATCTGCACAGTGAGAAACTTTCTATCTGTCAGTTCCAAAAAAAAAAAAGGCACCTGCCCTGCTTGGATCGGGACGCAAGGACAGTAGGACTGCATTATGAATCCTGCCTTCCTGAGCTGCTTGGGGAAAACTCACCGTGTATGAGAGTGAAAGTCATCTGGCAGCTGCAATTTCACATTTTTGTGTATATAATAATAATAACAACCTCTGGATAGACCCCTTGGTTCATTTAAAAAACATTTTTGATTTAAATGCCAATTTGTTGTTGTTGTTAGTTGCAAAGTCGTGTCTGATTCTAATATACGGTACTTATTTAAAAGATCTTAAAACAAGTCAAGATTTCAGTAGCAATTGTTGTATACACTGGTGTAAACAACAAGAGGAATTAGGTCTATTATGCTTTACCAAAAGGATTACTTTTTTCCAAAACTGAAACAAAAATATTTTTTCTAGTACATCTTCCAAACTCCCATCTTGGTCATGTAACTTTTTCCAATACATCCATTTTTCCATGATTTGTTAATTGAATTTATTAAAGCCACACAACACTAAAAAGGCTCTCAGCAGCTTACAACATGTCCATCGCCTAAATTAAAAACACAACTCAGTAAAACTACATTCCTAACATAACACAGCTGGGTCTTAAGAGGCTTCCAGGACCCTTGGAAATTCCAGAGGGTGGGGGCTGTGACCAAGCCCACTGCCTCAAACCCACAAGATGACGACACTAATCATTTCTAATGGGAATCCTTGCACCACTCACTGGACCAACACACCTGCTACTGGGTGCCCTTGCTTCCATCACATGCCTCTCATTACAAAATAACCAAGTTGGAAGGGACCTTGGAGGTCTTCTAGTCCAGTGGTTGCCAACCAGCGGACCGGGGACCACCGGTGGTCTGCCAAAAAAAATTGGTGGTCTGCAGAAAAATGTCCCCCCCAAAGCAATTCATCCGGGCTGTGCGGGAACATAAGGCTGCACTGCCCACATGGCCTGTGGGAAGACAAGGCTTGCGTCACTTGCACTGCGAACAATACAAGGTAGTCAGGGGGAGGGGGGACTTGCCCCACTTGCCCCACGCGCCTGGCCTGGCCACCGGGCTGCTTCTTTCCGCTTCTTTTTTCTCCTGCTTTTGGCTGCATGCAAGGAAAGCAGCTGAAGTCTTTCTTTCTCTCCCCCAAAATCCGCCAGAAATGAGTCTTTGGGACCCTGCAAGGCCTCCTGCTCCAAGAGGCTGCAAAGACTCATTTCTGGCAGAGTTTGGGGGAGAGAAAGAAAGACTTCTGCTGCTTCTGCTTTCCTTGCATGAAGCCAAAAGTCTCCCTCTCTCTCCCTCTGAGAACGGAGCTGGAGATGGGATCCTGCGATCCCAAATAAATAATTTTCCTGCAGACTTTTTGGGGGATTTTCCCAGGGTTTCTGGTCCGTGGGATTTAAAATGATGAGCCTGGTGAACCCTGGACTAGCGTAATCTGCTGCTCAAGCAGGAGACCCTGCCCCATTCGAGACAAATGCCTGTCCAGTCTCTTCATAAAAACCTCCCAGTGATGGAGCCCCCAGCACTTCTGGAGGGAAATTGTTCCTCTGATGGTTCTCAGTCAATACATTTCTCCTTGGTTCCAGGTTGCTTCTCTCCTTGTTCAGTTTCCATCCGCTGCCTTCTTGTTCGGCCTTCTGGTGCTTTGGAGAAGAGGTTGATCTCCGCCTTCTTTGGGGCAGCCCCTCAAATATTGGGACGCTGCTATCACGTCTCCCGCAGTCCTTCTTTTCTCTAGACTGGTCACACCCGATTCCTGCAACAGTTCGTCCTATGCATTTATCAGACTTAAACTATTTAAGAGGAGAACAAAAAGTTTGTGGAATGCGAGCTAGACAAGCAAAACCTTTCTAAATTCTCATTTCCAAATAACTTTTTTTGACGGAAAGTAAACAAGGAGAGAAGAAGCGACTCAAACTAAGGAGAAACTTCCTAACAGTGAGAACGATTTGTCAGTGTAACCGTTTGCCTCCAGAGGTTGTGGCTGCTTCTTCATCACTGGAGGCCTTTAAGAATGGAATGAAATAGGTTTCCTGCTTGAGCAGGGGTTGGACTAGAAGACCTCCAAGGTCCCTTCCAACTCTGGTGTTCTGTAATGATAGAAATATGATGAAAGCAAAGGCACCTATCAACAGGTGTGTGGGTCCAGCGAGTTGTGCAATTTGCTGGACCAACCCTGTTATTCCGTCTTCTGTTCTCTGCCCTCTTTTCTATATTGTGGTGACCAAAACCAGATGAAATACTCCACCTACCAGTGCAGTATAATATCTTCAGTATATTCCTATGGCCCTTTCTCGGTAA
Source organism: Notechis scutatus (assembly GCF_049901735.1). NCBI lineage: Eukaryota > Metazoa > Chordata > Lepidosauria > Squamata > Elapidae > Notechis > Notechis scutatus. The sequence continues at coordinate 542,886 of NC_142011.1, read as the reverse complement.
CTGTAGTGACGTGTCACTACCACCTCCCAATCCCTTTTAAGGAATTTCCCCTGATCTTGATCCCAATTCCGAAGCATGCAAGAGAAATTATGTCTTTAATCTGATTCCCATATTTCTCTGGGAGATGCTGATCCCACTCCAACAACTTCTAACAGAATATTATATCTTTGGGATATTAGAGCCCTTGGAAGGTTCTGACATAAGATTTTCACAAGCTGTTGCTTCTGGTCACAATCTTACAGATTACATTTTTAACAAAAAGACTCATTTCATTCATCGTAACCAGTCCAGATTTATGCATGCCAATTTCTGCTTTAAAATACTTCCTGACATTATTTGATAATATGTAAAATAGCCCCTTTAATCTAAAAAATGTTCAAATTAATTCACATATTAATCAAGAGCTTTATTACATTACTGGGGAATAACTGGCACTAATGAGGAGGAAAATGGAATTTGTTTCCACAACTACTTCTGTATCTTCCCAAAGCAGTCAAAGAACCGATTGTTTTATGTTGGTTTTACCCATTTTATATCTCTCGCTTGCAAAACGGGACCGATTCTGTTATTTGACTTGTTGGCCACTTAGCCTAGATTTGCTCAGCCGCCTTTCCTCTCTCCCGCGTGAAATGCCCACGCAGGAACTGGCTCCCGGCTCTCTCGAGGGGGCCCTGCAGGGTCGGAGTGGGGCAAAAAGTCGGGTCCCCCCGTCCCTGCGAAGCCCTTCTGCGGGTCCAGGGCCGCCGCTCGGTTACGAGGCCGGACAGTTCGCAGGCGGCCCTCGCGGGACCCTCCCCGCCGCTTGGGACCCCCGTAAGAAAAGAGACCAGCGGCAGAAGCGGGGCCGCGGCGGGAGACCCGGCTAGAAGCTCCCCGGGCGGAGCCGGCATCCCGGCCAGCGGCTGCGCTCCCGAACCCGGCCGGCCGCAGAACAGACGCCGCCCGGGAGTCCGGAGGGACGCGCGGCTGCAGTCCCAGGCAACGGCCGATCCAGTTGGGCGCTTCCCGCGGCGGCTCCTCGCCGCTCCGGCTTCCGAAGGCGGCGCTGCCCCCTCGACCCGCACGGCCCTTCCGCCGCTCCGCGCTCGGGGACCCCAAACCCGCTCGAGGGCTCTCCCTGCGCCGCGCCACCCCCGCGCGAGGAAGAGCCCACCGGGGCGGCCCTGCAGAAGGGGAGCCCCGCAGACAAACGAGCCGCCGCGCCCAAGCCCGGCGCGATCCAGCCTCATCCCAGGAGGGATATCCGCGCTCTGTCCCGCGCCTCCGCCTCCGCCGCTCCCACTAGACTGGTTGGGTTCGCTGCAAAGAGCAGCCGGCGGATCCCCGGACAGGGATGCCGGTGTTGGCGGTGGGGAGGGGGCGAAACCCCGAGGAAGATGCCCGGAGAAGCAGGTGCACGATCAGGCGCTTCTTTGGGTCCTCCGTTGAATTCTCCTTTAGTCCCAGAAGGGCTTTTTTCCAAGAGGCAAGTGGACTTTCTGGTTTTTTTCTCTGAAGACGTTTCCCTTCTCATCCAAGGAGCTTCTTCAGCTCTGACTGGATGGTGGGGAATAGAAGGATTTATGCTCCTTGCAGAAAAGCTGGTCCTTTGCATCATGTCAGAGGGTCCTTGAGGCCACTGGGGGGTTTCGCTGTGTCCTCAGGGTCACCTGAATGGTGCCAATAGAGTCCTTCCCTTCCCCACCATCCGGTCAGAGCTGAAGAAGCTTCTTGGATGAGAAGCGAAAGGTCTTAAAAAGAAAAAAACAGAAACTCCAGGTGCCTTTTGGGGGGGGAAAAAGGCCCCTTTGGGACAGCCAGGACCTGGAGAACGAAGAGTCTCTGTAGGTTTCCCAGGCCCTTCATTTGCCCTCCGTGATGGGGGGAGAAGCCCCCTTGAGCCTCTGTCCCCCCCCCAGAGACCGAAGCGGCCTGTCTGGCAGAGGCTGCCGGACCCTCCCGTCCCCTGGACTCACCGGCTGGGGGATGGCGCCTGTGGCCCGCGGGTACCAGCTGTAGCAAGGCAGGGCAGGATACAGGTAGGGCAGCGGGGGCAGCAGGGCAGCGGGGCACCCCCTCAAGGGGCCCCACAAGCCCTCCAGGTCCCTGAGCTCCAGAGCGAGCTTGGGGGCTGTTGCGGAGGCCATGGGGCGGCAGGACAAGACGGGCTGCTGGGAGAGGAGCCTTCGGCTTTTATAGGAGCAGGTTTTTTTGGGGGGGGGGCCTGGGGGGGATTAGAGGTCACGCAGTTCCCCTTAAAGGACAGGATCAGGACTGGCCAATCGGGATCCTCCGTCCGCCTGTTCCCACCGCCCCCCCCCCTTCCTCAAGGGGAGAGAGCCCTGCTGGGGAGGCAAAACCCAGCCACGTCTGAGGACACTTTTCCCAGGTAGTGACTGGGAGGTGCTGGGGGCTCCGGCCATGGGAGGCCCTCCCTGCTTCCGAGCACGGCGTGGCCTCCTTGGCTGACCACGGTCCAGGCAGTGACTGTGCAAAGTTCCAGCAGCACAAGAACAAGGGACCACCGGCAGCCACTTCCCACCCTGTTGCAAGTGTGGCGGCATCCCCACGATCAAATTTCGGACTGACTCGTAGTTATGACGGCCTCAGTGTCCCGTGGTTGTGTGTTCACCATTTGCAGCCTTCTGGTGAGCAAAGTCCATGGGGGCGAAGCCGGATTCACTCAACAACCATGTTACTAACTGAACAACTGCAGCGATTCACTTAACGACGGTGGCACAAAAGGTCGTAAAATGGGGGCAAAGCTCGATGAACAATTGTCTCACTTAGCAGCAGAAATTTTGGGCTCAATTGTGATTGTAAATTGAGGACTGGCTGTACCTCTTGTGCTGAGATCAGCTCTCCGACCTTCGCCACACCGAAGGAAGGCTGCAGGGAGAGGCGGCAGAACCTGGCAGGAAGCAGGAACTCAAGTTGAGATTCTACCCAAGGGCAGGTGGGCTCTAGACACCTTTGCAAAAAAGAGGAATAAAAAGGGGCGGATGGCAGAACGGCCCCCAGACTGGAAAGGCCAGGCTGCCTTCCAAAACCAAAGGGGGGGGGGCTTAGCGGGGGGGGGGGCAACTCTTGCACGATATCCTTCCTTTGGCAGCCAGCTTGGGATCCCCCCCGCACGGATTAGAGGGGAGGGAGGCCAGATGTTCCAGCTGGCTTTAGAAAAGGCGGGAGAGCAAGCGGCCTTAATGCCCAGCCCGGCCAGGTAGTTGGGAGCCCCAGAGAGCAGCTTCCTGGGCTACGAAAGGAGCCTCCAGGGGCCAAGTTGACTGGGAGGCCTTGGGAAACGGGGCTCCCAGAGCACCTCGTGGGTCTCGGGCCAAGCAGGGAAACTGACCGGCCCCAGGCTCAGTAGAGGCTCTCGGCTGGTCCTTGGCTTACGACCACAATCAAGCCCAACACTCTTGTTGCTAATTGAGAAGGTTGCTTAAGGGGTTCTGCCCCACTTTGCGACGTTTCTTGCCATGGTTCTTAAGCAAATCACTGCAGTTCAGGGAGAGACATGGTCGTTAAGTGACTTCCCCATTGGCTTTGCTTGTCAGGAGGTTGCAAAATGGGATCGCGTCACCCTGGGACACAGCGGCTGTCGTAAATGTGAGCCAAGCATTCAAATTCTGACCACAGAATATGAAAAACATTCGTCAGTCCCTTTTTTCAGTGTTGTTGTAACTTTGAAAAGTCACTGAATGAACTCTTCTAATTTGAGAACCACCTGAATTCTCTCTCCTTATTTATTCAGCCTCTGAGATGAATATATGAGAGTGAAAGAGTTGGAAGGGACCTCGGAGGTCATCTAGTCCAACTCCCTGCACAAGAAGGAAAGTCTTGTATTCTAACAGAGCTAATCCTCGCCTTACAGCCACAACTGAGGCCAACGTATTTGTTGCTAACTGCAACCTTTGTTAAGTGAATTTTGCATTTGACCATTTTTTGAGCCACAGTTGTGGCTGCAATTCATCAGTTGGTCATATGGTCATTAAGTGAATCCAGGTTCCCTCATGGACATTGCTTGTAAGGAGGTCGCAAAAGGGGATCACGTGATGTGGGGACACTGCAACCACCATAAATGTGAGTCAGCTGCCAAGGGCCTGAATTTGGATCCTGTGAACATGGGCATGGTGCAACGGTTGTAAGTATGAAAAACGGCCCTAAGTCATTTTTTTCAGTGCCGTTGTAACTTTGAACGGTCACTAAGCAAAATGTTGTAAGTCGAGGACTCCCTGCAGAAAAGGAGGTGATAGAGAGGCTGGGTTGGAAGAGAGACTGGAGGACGGACCATCCCTACAATCTCTGCCGATGAGAAAGAACCCTCGGACGTCCGAACACGCAGAGCCCCAGCAGGGAAGGCCAGAGAGCAGAGCGGAAAGGTGGGACGGAAATGAAATGTAAGGAAGTTCAAACTACTGACATCACGTAGCAGAACCACGGAGAGTGGAGAGAGCAAAGTGGTGGGGGCTCCTACCTGTTGGGGGCGTCAGGTGTTGTTCACGTGAAGTACTTGTACCGCTCTATAAAGCCTCTGCAAGGCCACACCTGGAGTCCTGCCTCCGGTTACGTTACAAAAACAGATGTTGGGAAAAGTGCCAAGAAGAGCAACTAGGTCGATTAAAGGCCTGGACGCTAAAACATGCGAAGAAGAGTAGTTGCAGGATTTGGGTTGGGCCAGTCTAGAGAAAAGAAGGGCTGGGGAGAACAGCATGCCAGGATGTGAGGGGCTGCCACAAAGAGGAGGGGGTCAACTTATTTTCCAAAACACCACAAAGCAAGACAAGAAACAATGGATGGAAACGAATCAAGGAATCTGGAATTCAGGAGAAACTTCCTGGCAGGCAGGACAATTAACCTGTGGAACAGAAATTGCCTTCACCAGAAGTTGTGGGTGTTTCATCACTGGAGGTCTTCGAGAAGAGACTGGGCAGCCACGTGTCTGAAACGGTCTCTGGTCTCCTGCTTGAGCGGGGGGCTGGACTAGAAGACCTCCAAGGTCCCTTCCAGCTATTTTCTGGTTAACCATCAGCACCCAAGGAACCAGCAATCCAGGAAAACACTGCAGAGCAGCCAGGAAGGCCTGGGAAAGATCTTTAGGGTGTTAGGGTGCACCTCGCCCAACACCAGGACATGGCAGGCAAGTCCCCCCCCCCACCTTCTCTTTTGTGGACAAGGAGGGCAGAGTCTTGGGCCTTTTGAGTTTGGTCTTGGTGGAGACTCCAGAGAAGACGGTGGGTGGACCAGAACCAAATGGATGGGGAAGACCTCAGGGTCACCCAAGACCTAAAGGAGCAGGCTCAAGATATCCTATTTTGGACATATTGGACAAAGGCAAAGAGGCAGCAAACTGGTGGAGGCCCTGATGCTGGGGAGGGGCGGAAGGACCAGCTGGGGACGGACCAAGGACTGTCTGGTCCCTACGAGATAAAAGCCAATGGATGGTAGTCGCCCTTTACATGGGGTAAAGCAGAGGCCTCCAACCTAAGCAACGTTTGGACTTCAACTCCCAGAATCCCCCAGCCACCAAAGCAAAGCTAGCCGGGGAATTCAAAGCCCACAAGTCTTAGAGCGGCCATGGTTGGAGACCCCGGCTCCAGAGGATGCAAGGACTTGAAGCTGGAAGGGAATTGGATCCTGCCTCTCCCGAGAGGCCTTTGCGCAGGGCGGCCAAGGCCATTTCTGCATTCAGCCAGAAGGTCACCCCATCGCCCGCCACCTCGGAAAGGCAGGTCAGCCAGCCAGGCCCCCCCCTTCCGCGCCCACCAGCTGGGAGGCTCAGGGCTTCTGGCCAAAGCAGGGGAGAAGCAAGAGCCAGCTGTTCTTGTGCTTAAGGCACATCTGGCCCAACTTTGCAGGATGTTCCCAAAGCCGGGCAGGATCAGATCTCACGAAGAGCTGGGTGGGAGACCACCAGGAAGGGTTTTTTGGGGGGTGAGGGGCAAACGGCAGCGGACCCCACAGCAATCAGCAGGACTCAGCAGAGGTGGCTTTACTGGTCGGAGTCAAAAGGTGGTTTTCTCCTGAATTTTGTCAGGCGAGTCTGCGCTGGGTGCTCTTCTTGGCATTTTGAGCCCCAGCCCCCAGGAGGTGCAACACCCCCGTCCCGTCCCCCCCCAACTGGCCCACTCGGAAGAGCCTTCCCAGCAGTCCACACGGGCAGATGCGTCCCCTATAGCAACGGTTCTTCTCTGGGGCAACAAGTAGCACGGGGGACCGGACAGCATGGAGAGCAGAGTCCAGCAGGTGCAGCCCCTGGTTCGCCCTGGGTATCCCCCCTTCCTAAATTGGGGGATTTGGTTTAATGTGCATCCGGCCTGTATAAACTCCTCCAGACGGGGGACCCAGATGGGGCTTTGGCACGCTGACCCTGGCCTGCAGCTGTGCAAGGGGCGAGGCTCTTGCCCAGGGCAGGCTGCAGGAAAGGCCCTGGCTCTTGGGCCAGGCTCCACGCCCAGCACCCATTGCCCCGTCTCCACAGCCCCCTCGCATGCCCGCCTTCCGCTTTCCCTCCTCGGTGGGTGGGTGTGAATGTAGCCGCCTCCCTCGCAGGGTGAATTTCGGGCTCACTGCAGCAGGGAGGCCCAGGGAAGGTCCCCCCGACCCCAGCGGCCCTTTTGGGCACGGAGGCTCCAGGAAAGCAGAGGGGGGGGGGGCATTTCAACCATGTTTCTGTTGGTTACACTAAGCAGGCCCAGCAGGTCACCCATCTGGGCGGAAGGGCACTCAGCGACGGCCCTTGAGTGGGCAAAACACACCTGTGAGTTAGCTGGGGGGCAGAAGTCCAGGGCCCGCCTCTTCCAGTGCAGCTGCAAAGACCCTGCTGGGCGATGGAGCCCCTCCCCCTTGGGGTGGCAGGTGAAGCCCTTGTGACCCCCCTTTCAGGGCAGGCAGGCTTCAGGAGGGACCACCGCAACCCCCCTCCTGCAGGGCCAGGGTGGGGAAGGGGCTATTCTCAGTATCCCTCCCTGGGGAGAATCTCCTCCAGAGCAAAGGCTGAGCCCACTGAGGAGGGGGAGGTGAGGCAGGCAGCGCAGACCCCCCAGGAACCGCCAAATGGTCCAGTCCACCCTCCAAGGTCTCCCACGACTGCCACACTCTCGCTCGCTCTTGGGGGCCAGGGAGTCTCCTCTATTTTGCTGCCAACTATGGCGGCTATCGGGAGGCACCAGGCGCCCCTCCCCACTGGGGCTCTTCAGGTGGGCAGAGCCAAACTATGGCCCGGGGTTCAAGGCCTCCCTGGGCACTGAGCCACCTGCCTCTGCACCCGAGGGGGCCTGCAAGCTTTAGGGGCCGTCCTGGTTTGCAGCAGCCTGGCAGACATGGAGCATCTCGCGGCGCCTGCAGTGCCATGCCCCTCCCCCGCAGCCCAAGGGAGCCCAGGGATTCCTCCCCAGCCGGAAGAGCCAAGCTCCCCCCACCTGCTTTCCCTGCCATCCTCCGCCCCCACCCTGCACCAGCCGCCTCCTGGCTCCAGCAACCGGGAGGGGGCAGAGGCGGAGGGGATCCCGGCCGTGGTCCGGCTGTCCCTGGCCTCCCCTCCTTGAGGGCTGCAGCCCCGATGGGGACAAGGCCCGCCTGGCTCCTGCCTCTCGTCTCCTTCTGGAGCGCGACCTTGTCCCACGGAGGAAGAGGGGGCTTGGTCAGCTAACAGCTGGTAATCCCTGCTTGGCCTCGGCTAATGCAGCGGCTGGGGGCTGAGCCAGGCAAGGGCACAGCTGGGGTGCAGACTGCAGGGGGGGGGAATCCTCTGCCACCTGCCCAGCCCTGCCTGGCACCTGGCTGAAGGTGCCCTTCGGGCGAGGCAGCCTTTGCCCTGTCGAGTGCCAGGGGATCAGGCCAGAGCGCCTCCTCGTTCAATTCCCGGATTAGCAGACCTAATCTGGTGCGAACTCTGCCAAATGGAGAGGCGGCAGCAGCAGCGCCTGGGCAGCCAGGAAGGGGGTGGAGTGGCTGGGTGTGTGTGTGTGTGTGTGTGTGTGTGTGTGTGTGTGAAGGGCCCCGCTCTCCCAAGCCATCCATCACACAGACCCGCAACCATGTCCAGGCCTGGCGGGGGCCCTTTTTATTCAGCAGAGCATCCACCAGGCATCCCCGGGTGAGGCTGCTGGCTCCAGCCTTGGGCTGGACGTCCCACTTCCAGGCGGTCCCTGGGAAGAGCCCCCCCTCCACCTGGCCTGCCAGGTGACTTGCGGGGCGGGCAGGTTGGAGCAACGGCCGGAGCGGGAGGCACAATCCCCTTTGCCCCCAAGGGTCCCCAAAGAGGCCGGGGGGGCCAAAGCCGGTCATTCTGCGAGGGTGATGATGTCGTAGTGGATGCCCGGCTGCAGCTGCTCCGGCCCAGACTCCGTGCCGAAGGGAGCGTGGGCCACGGCCACGTCCGCCACTGCTGCAGAGGGAGAAGCGAATGAGCGGAGGGGAGGGGAGGGGGTCCCAATTCCACCCCACTCACGGAGGGCAGGAGACTTGTGGGCAGGGCAAGGGTGGCACGGGCCCACCCTGACAAAGGGAGAGGGAGCCTTTGGAGACCCCTCCTCCTCCTCCTCCTCGGGAAGTGGGGTGGCCCAGAGGATTCAGCCCCCCCCTTCGCCCCCCCCCCCAAATGTGCCCAGACTGCCCTGCGGCACCTGTGCAGAAGAGGCAACCAGGGCTTTTCCCTTTGCCCAAACTGGCAGCCGATCGGTCCAAGGCGACGGGCAGCAGCTCCTGCTCCGCAGGGGTCTCTTTGCTGCTCCCGGCCCCGCCGATAACCGTCACGGCCGAGTGTGCCGCGGCCTCCAGCTGGGCTTGTGTGACAAGCTGCTGCCCGGGGGACACTGGGACGTACTGGATCTGTGTGGGCAGAAGGCGTCCGTCAGACCCCCCCCAACCCCCCAGCCCTGGGAGCCCATTCAGGAGCTCAGCCTGGTCCCCCTCCCCCACTGCTGCCCCTCACACCTGGGGCTCCTGCACGAAGGGGCCGCCTTGCTCGTACTGGATGTGGGTGATCTGGCCCTCCTGCACCTGCAACGGCAGCCGGGAGTGAGCGACATGGGCGCACAGGAGGGGACCCTCCCCCGTTTGTAGGAGGGCGGCCTCCTCACCTGGATGTGGTGGCCCTCAGGCAGCACCAGGTACTCGTGGGGCAGCAGCTGCTGGACGCCCTCCTGGGTGATGATGTACTGCACCTTCGGAATGAAGGCGGGGAAGGTTAGGGCGGGGGGGGCTGGCAGCCAGAGCTCCTCCCTCCTGGGGGTCCGGCCGGGGACTCACCTGGTTTTCGGTGGTCACCAGGTGCTGCACCATCTGCCCGTCTGCCGTGGCCATGATCTCCTGGATGTAGGTGGCCTCCTCCTGCAAGCAAGCAAGCGCCCAGCCTTGGCCCAGCCCAGCCCCCAAAGCAGGGAGAGGCTGGGAGGGGGGCCAAGGGCAAAGGGGGGCGAGAGGCTGAAATGACTGCCGATTCCTCCAACAGGCCCAGGCTGGAGGCTCCCACACAGGCAGGAGAGATCAGAAGAGCCCCCCGCCCCCCTCACCTGAGCTCAGGTTGGGTCAATGCAGCCTCCCATCAACCCAGCTGCACCTCCCCCAATTCTCCTGGCCCCCAAAACTCACCCGGGTGGGGGCCTTCCCTGAACCGCCCCTGGCCTTGGGCTGCCCCCTCCCCCAGGTAAAGCTCCCCCCGGCCACCTCGGCCTGGCTGGGCCCCTCACCTCGTTGGGGTCCCCCTCCTCCTCCTCCTGCTCCTCCTGGGTGACGATCATGTGCTCCTGCTCCAGGGCCTGCTGGAGCCGCTCTGGGCCGGACTGCAGGGCCGCCACGGGGGAGGGAGGGAGGGAGGGGGGTGGTCCAGGGTGCCAGCCTGACTACCCCCCCAAGACAGCCAGGGGCCAAAGCGCCTGGCACCCACCTGCTGTCCCCGGGGTGGGGGAGGCCCCTCCCCTCCCTCCCTCCCTCCCGCTTACTCTGCAGCGTGGCCAGGGTCTCCTCGTGGCTGTTCAGGATGAGGGCCTGGGGGGCGCTGGGGAGGGGCTCGGAGGCCGTCCTCCCCTCGGAGCTATGCAGCCTCTGCGTGTGGAACTTGAGGTGGCCCTTCCGGTTGAACCTGCAGGCCGGGGGGGGGGGAGAGCTGCCCTCACTCAGCTGCCAGGGCCGGACCCTGCCCCCCCAGGAAGACGCCCCCTTCCCTCCCCCAGGCTGACCTCTGGCCGCAGATGGGGCAGGCGAAGGGCTTCTCGTTGGTGTGGGTCAGCGTGTGCCTGCGGAGGTCTTTCTTGTTCTTGGAGGCAAAGCTGCAGTGCTGGCACTTGTGGGGCCGGAGGCTGGCGTGCTGCTCCAGGTGGCTCTGGGGGAGGGGGGAAGATGGGGGCGGGGGCTGAGTGGGACTCCTCCCGGAGGAAGACCCCTCCCACCGCCGCCCCAGAGCCGCCCTCTCCGCCCCCTCCCCCGGAGCACCTACCCGGACCTCTGGCCAGGCGGGAGCCGTGAAGGGGCAGTCGGGGCACTTGAAGCCGCTGGGCCCGGTGTGGGCCCGCAGGCTCTCCATCTCCGCCCGGCCCGCAAAGGAGGCGCTGCAGATCTTGCAGGAGAACTTCTTGGCCGGGGGCCTGGCCCGGCGGGGGCCTCCTGCCCGGGGGGCTGCTCTGCCGGGACCAGGGAGATCCCGCCGGCCTCCGGCTGCTCCTGGGCCTGCCAGGCCAGGCAGCGCACCACCGGCCACTGGGCGCTCGGCAGGGGATCCCCATTGGCCTGCGGGGGTGGGGAGACTCATCAGGGACGACGGAGGAGGAGGAGGGGCCCCAGCCGCCCCCCAGCCGAGGCTCCTCCTTCCCCTCCGGGGCTCCCTGCTCACCTCCCGGAAGGTGGTGGGGGCTGCTGGGGCCCCTCTAGCACTGCGGGAGCCTCCTCCAGGGAGTCCTGGATGACAGTCTGGGCGGCTGCACCTTCGGGGACCTGCACCACCTCCTGGCTGCCGAGAGAGGGTGGGAGATGGGCACGGGGGAGGAGGAGGGGGCTCAGCTGAGGGGCTGAAGGGATTCGGGGAGGCCCCGTCTCTGATCTCCCCTCCCCCCGTCTCACCCGTACAGAGTGCCGGCAACCTCCCCGCTGGTGGAGACCACGCTGTACTCGGGGGCGCTGCAGAAGGGGAGGGTGATGTGCTGGACCTCGGAGGGGCCCGTGGGGGGCTGGACGAGGGGCTCCCTCTGATCCGTGCCCTGGGTGGCCAGCAGGCTGCCCTGCAGCTCCTCCTCCTCCTCCTCCTGGCCCCGGGACTCCAAGGGCGCCTTCACCAGGGCCACCTGTGGGAGGAGCAGGGCCAGGTCAGGCTCAAGGCTCTGCCCCCCCCCAATAGGAGCTGGGAAGCCCCAGCCTCACCTCCAGGGCACTGGCCGGCAGCTCCCGCTGGCCGCTCATGCTCAGCAGGAGGTCCAGGGCGGTTTGCGTGCTCACCTCTGCCGAGCCCTCCACCTCTGGGGGGGAGGGTTGGGGGAGAGAGATATCATAGTTAAGCCTTGCACCCCACAGCCCGGCTTCTGAGCTGCTTCGTGAAGCTGGGGGGTCTCTCAGCGCACGAGGACTGCGGCCTCCAGCTTCCGTTCTCCCCCAAAAGAGGGGAGGGTCTCTCTCTGGCTTCAGGCTGCCTTCCGCACCAGACCCCCGGGGCAGCCTGTAGGGCCAGAGTGGGCTCGTTGCAAGGACTCCCTCCGCCTCCCCAACCTTTCCGTTTGGGTGAGGAGCGAAACACCTCGGTTCTAATCGGGCCCAGTTGCCAGGCTCTGCCCCAGAGGCCTCCAAACGGCCCCCTTTCAGACTTCAACCCCCGAGGCAGAGGACTCTGGGAGTTGAAGGGGCCTCTGGGGTAACCCCCTTCAGACCCCGGCACCCAGACGAGAGAACGGGAGACCCTCTCTGGACATGGGGGCTCCAGGGCTGCTCCCCCCTGCCCACTGCCCCCCCCTCACCTGGCTCGAAGAGAAGGATGGCTCCCTGCAAGGGCTCCTGGGGAGGGTCCGGGGTCCCAGCACCTGCGGGAAGAGCCAGCAGGTCATCTCAGCCGCAGCAGCAGCCGCAGCGGGGGGCTCCCGGGGGGCTCTGGCCACTCACGGGCGGGCTGGGCGCGGGGCTGCATTTCCCTGGCCGTGCTGCTGCTTCAGCTCCTCGATCTGCTGCAGGGTGAAGAAGGGGCGGCGGCGGCAGGGACCCTCCTCCGGGTGGAGCTGCACCCACTCCTCAAACTTCTCCGGGTGGCGGCACTGGACGTGGAGGCGCAGGTTCTTCTTGTGCTTGGTGGAGAAGTGGCAGAGGTCGCAGCCGAAGGGCTTCCCGCCTGCAGGGGCCACCGAGGCTGAGCAGAAGGCCCTCCGCCCGGCTCGACCCCCCCGCCAGCCCCCAATCCGCACGAGGCGGCACAACCGAAAACCCCACAACGGGTGCCCCCAAGACGCGGCTGTGCCCGCTCCCAAAGGCTGACGGATGGCACCGAGGCAGGCAAGCCCTCCCCAGGGTCTGGGCTACAAGACGGCTGAACTCACTGCGCAGCCCCCTCCTCTCCCCCTTCAGAGGGACCGGGCCCTGCCCCTGGCAATGCCAAGGCCTCCCGCCCTGCGGGATTCCAAAAGCCGCGAAGAGCTGCCCCTTTGCCCGGACAATGCCCTCTCCCCCCTTCCGCCTCCTCAGCTTCCTCTTTGCTCTCAGGCCTTTGAGCAGCTGGAAGCGGCCAGGATGCTGGCACTCCGAGGGCACCTACGTTGATTATCGTTATTATTATTGGTGCAGCTCAGCCTCCTACGGGCACTGCAGGAGGCCAGGAAAGCAGGCGGGTGTAGCCAGGAGGAGCTGGAGGCTCAAGGACTGTTTGGGGGAGGGGGGGGGCGCGAGTAAAAAGCCGTTGCCCCCCCCCAAGGCCCCCGCTGCAGAGGGCCACAAATCAGGGGCCCCAGGCTGGGATCCGGCACAAAGCCTTCACCTGCCCTCCCGGAGGCCTCCCCTCCCCCGCACCTGTGTGCTTGACGGGCAGTGTGGGAGAGCAGGAAGTCCTCGCGGACGGTGGCGTAAGGGCAGAGGCTGCAGCGGAAGGGCCGGTCGTTGATGTGCAGCAGCTGGTGGTTGAGCAGCAGCTTCTTGTCCTCGCAGACGTGGTCGCAGAACTCGCACTTGAACCTGCCCAGAGAAGGGGAGCCCCGTGACCGGCAGCCCAGAAGAGGCGGAAGGGTCCGGAAGGGCCCGCCAGCCACACTCACCTGTGGTTGGCCACTGCCTGGATGTGGGTCAGCAGGTGCATCTTGAAGGTGTAGCGCTTCTTGAAGGACTTCCCGCACTGCGAGAAAGGGAGGGAGAGCGAGGGGGGAGGGGCCAGGCGGGGTCACCTGCAGGGCCAGGCTTCAGGCCCCCAAGCCCCCACCCAGGCAGCCCCGCACCCACCTTGTCGCACATGTGGGGCTTCTCGGAGCTGTGCGTCTTCATGTGCTGGGTGAGCCGTTTCTGCATGGGGTAGACTCGGCCGCAGACCGGGCAGGGGAAGGAGCTCCGCTTGGGCGCCTGGGGAGGGGGGGGGAGAGGCTCCACTGGGTCAGTCCCCGCTAGGCAGGGAGGAGGGGGACCCTCCGCTGCTCCCAGCCCGGCCAGAAACAAGAGCCAAGCTGGTGCCCCCCACTCCCCAAGCCAGGGAAACAGGCAGTGGGGGGGGGGCGGGGGAGATGCCAAGCCAGGAGACCCTCCGCGCTTACCGGGTCGACTCGCTTCTTCCTGGAACAGAGCAGAGGAAGGAAAGGGGCTCCGTAAGGAAACCGGAACACGGAAGGGAGGATCCCCCCCCGCACAGAGTCTTCAGGGGCCACGAGGGGGTCCAGGGAGCCCCCTCCCCTCGGCACTCACTTGTCCCGGTTGTGCACCGCAGAGTGGCGGATGACGTCCTTCTTGTACACGCTGGTGTAGTCACACTCCTCGCACTGGTAGGGCTTCCGGCCCACGTGGTTGAACATGTGCTCCTGCAGGAGGCGAAGGAGGGAGGGAGGCTGGCGGCTCCTGGCAACGGAGGCTCCCCTGCTGGGAGGGGGCTAAACTGGGGGCGGGGGCTCACCTTCAGAGAGGACCAACGCCGGGAGCGGTAGCTGCACTGTAGGCAGCGGAAGAGCTGGGGGTCCCGGCCTCGTGGGAGTTCACGTGGAAGCGCAGGTCCTCGTGGGTCAGGAAGCGGGAGCCACAGATCCGACACAGGTAGGGCCGCATCAAGGGCTTGGCAGACTTGTAGCAGTATCTGTGGGGAGGCACAGGGGGGTTGTCACCTGGGGGCCCCAGCCAGAGGCCTCCTCCTGGAGCGCAGCCCCACCTCTCACCTTCGCCCCATGTACTTGCGGTATTTCTTGCCCAGGAACCGGTGGGAGGGCCGGCCTCGTCGGCGGGGAGGCGCTTCAGGCTGGCTGTGGGAGGACGGGTCCCTGTTCTCTGAGTCCGACTGGTTCACCGCCGTTTCTGCCAGGCGAGCGGTGCCATCAGGGACGGAGGCCGAGGAGCTGGCTGGCTCGGAGCTCTGTGGCTCCCCCTGCGGGACACACGGCGAGGAGACAGCTGGCTCCGCTTCAGCGCCTGCCGAGGGAGGAATCCAGCAATGGGAGCCCTGCAGAGCCCTGGATCTCCAAGCAGACGTCGCAAAGGCCTGCGGGAATCCCCCGGGAAAGCTCCGCCTGGGAGGCCCTCCGAGGATCCTGTCTTGGGCAGGGGGAGCTGCCCAGTTGCCCAATGGGACCCCCTGGCACAAGAGGACGGCATGGAAAGCAAAGGGGCTGCTGGGGCCAGAGAGCCTCCGTCCTGAGTGGCCACAAGGGAGAGCTGGTGCCAGGAGTGACCAAAGGCTAGGAAGTGACCGGCAAAGCCTCACTGGCTGCGTCCACCTGGACAGAGCAGGAACCGCGCAAGGGGACCCGCCAAAGAGGGGAAAGGGTCCAATCCTTTGCCAGCAGCAGGCGGTCTCCCTCCCGAGGGGAGGCCCTCCGGGGCTCTCCTCCCAAGCGGGGCCGCCTGCCTGCCTGCCTGCAGGGGCCACGCTCAGGAGGCTGCAACCCCGGCGCAGCCTTCAGCACGGAGGGCGGCCCCAGGGGCCCAAGGAGGACGGGCCACAAGCCCCGAAACTGCCCCTCCTTACCCTCCGTCCGGGGGCCCTTCCAGGCGGGGAACTTGCGGGGCCTCCCGGGCCGCCGGCGCAGTCCCTGCTTGGGGAGGGGGTGGGGGAAGCGGCCGATCCTGGCCGGGCGTCCTCGGGGCTCATCCTCCGCCGGGTTGTAGTCGCTGTCCACTGCAGGGGGCAGAGGGGGGGTCGGAGACCAGCAGCAGCAAAGCCCCCCGTTGCCTCCCAGCGCCCCGTTACCTTCGGGGTCATCGATGGCTCCGGCGTCCACCACGTCGTCCTCCTCCTCCTGCTGCTGCTCCTCCTCCTGCGGGGTTTGGCCTCTGGCCCCGCAGCCCCCTTGCGCGGGCGGCCCCTCTTGGGCCCGGGGGTGCCGCCTGCAGGCAGAAGAGCCGCTCAGCCGCCGGTGGGGCCCCCGCTGCCCCCCGCCCCGCCCCCGCCCCGCCCCCGCCTACCTGGCTGCAGGTGCCGCCGCTGCACGTGGCGCAGGAGCGTCTGGCGGGCGGCGCTGCGGAAGGGGCACCGCCGGCACTGGAAGCGCTGCACCACCACCACCTCCACCAGCGCCTCGGCCGACGCTCGCCAGCCGCCCTCGCCTGCCGGGGGAGAGAGAGGGAGGAGAGAGGAGGCGGCCGTCACTCGCCGAGACCCCACGACCCCCGCCCGGGCTGGGGGGAGGGGGAGGCTCACCCGGGGGACAGGCCCATCCTCCTCCTCCTCCTCCTCTTCCTCCTGCTGCTGCTGCTGCCGCCGCCCCCCTCCTCCGCCCGGGCTCGCCGTCTCCTCCGCCGCTCTGCGGGGCAGGGCCTGGGGGGGCAGGGGCGGGGGGTCAGCCGGGCTCCGGGGGGCCGCGCCAGGGCAGGCGGGGGAGGGGTCTGGGACCCCCGCGCTCCGCCCTCCCTCCCCTCCCCTCCCAGCCTCGGCGGGGCCTGTCCGAGCCGGGCTGCCCCTGGCGCTGCCTGCGCCCGCTCGCCCCTCCGCCATCTTGCCGAGGGCCCTTCGCCCCTCCGCCGGCTGGGAGCCGCCGCGGACACGCGCCTCCCCTTCGCCCCCTTCGCCTCACCGCCGGCCTCTCCGCCGCGGGGCTCCGGGGCTCCGTCGGCGACTCTGGTTTCTGTTCCGGCACCCGCGAAGACGCCATGGCCGCTTCTCTCGCCCGGCGGAGGGATTTTGCGCTCGGGACCTCCACCGCCGAGGGCGCCGCTGCGGCCGGGACTACGTTTGTGGCCAACGCGAAGACCGCGCGCTTCTACGCTCGGATCTATTTTTCGTCGGCTTCCGCGATAAGCGTCGCCGGCCTTTGCCGCGCCTGCGCGCGCGAGGGGCGGGGCCGGAATCGGTACCGGGCCCGCGGCGCTCGCGGTAAACCATGGCTTGTGCGTAACTCGGGTCTAAAGGCCGGATGGGCGAGTTCGCCGCCAGGAGGGCGAAGCGGACGAAGCCGGCGTGGGGTGGGGGGGAGCCTTCTGCCGCCGGTGTGTTTTGCAAACCGCGGTTTGCGTGATGGGGAGGCCAACAATCGTGGCTTCTTTGAGAAAAAACAACCCGGTTGAGCCAACCGTGGTTCGTCGCTCCCGTTGCGGGAGACGGGAGAGGAGCCTCCGGGCGGAGGAGGAAGGGTCGCCCTGGGGCCCCGCGGAGCTCCCGGGCTCCGACTGAGCGGGGGTCCGGCGGGGTCCCTGCAGGGTCTCCCCAGAAGGAGAGCTGGGCTGCCCGGGGGGCTTCTCTCCGCCCCGGCGCCCCCTTGGAGGAGGGAGGGGAGCGGTGGTCCGTTGCGCGTCCTCCCCCCCGAGTTCGGGTTCTTTCTGGGCTCCTCTGCGGGAAGACGGGCTGGGGGACGCTCCTTGCAGGCGGAAGCCACTCGGGGGGGGACGGGACGCACCCAAACCGCCCAGGAGCTTCGGGGCGCCGCCTGCAGCCCCTCCCTCCCCCTCGCTGGGTGCGGAGGGTGCGCCGAGCTTTGTCCTTCAGCCGCCTCCCCAATCCGGCCGCAGCTTCCGCTTCCCCCAGCCCTTCGGAGCGGTTGCCTCATGAGGAGCCCCCGGCGAGGGTCCCTCCCGTGGCGGTTGGGGCTGGCTCAGCCCGAGCCTTGCCTCATCCGAGGTTGCACAAAGCTGCCAGGAACAGTCCGGCCTCCCCGGCCCCTTGCTTCATACTTTCCCCAGCCTCTCCTCCAAGGATTGGGGGGGGGGGTGTCCCGCAAGCCCCCTTTCTCCCTGAAGCCATTGCCGCCCCAAACGGAGAACAGAGGAGGCTAACTGGGTGTCTCCCCTCCCTCCAGGGACCCCTCCCCCCTCCTGGGTCTGAGTGGTTTTTTTAGGACAGGGAGAGGCCGGCCTCGAGTCTGGCTGCATTTTTCATATTTTGGGAACACAAACTGTCTGCACAAAAGGGGGGGAGGTGGAGAGGTTTTCCAGATTGTGCATTTCTTGCAACCTTTATTTCTGCTGGGACTCGAACTAGATAGCAGAACATGCCATGTTGTTCCACAAGGAGGGGGGTGGCTGGAGGTCCAGGGACTGCAAAGAAGGGTTTGGGGACCCTTCCCGTGGCATGGGATCATTGCTTCCCCTTGGTGGGGAGCCCGTGTCGCCTGGGAACAGTGGAAGGCCACGTATGGCATCCGCTCCCAAAGGGGCTGGCTGAGATGTGAAGGCCACGGAAGGAAGGGCTGCCTTGCCCAAAGTCCTGGGGAGACGGAAAGCATGCTGTTGGCATAAAAATCCGGGTTATGAAGCCCCCCCCCTTTCCTCCGGGCAGGTCCCTGATCTGAGTGGAGCTGCCTCAGTTTCCCCAGCAGGCAGGGGAGGTCAGTCTCAAACCCCTCCTTTGCTGGCTCTTGTGCCTGGGCAGCTCCAGGCCCAGCAGAGGTGAGGAAGGGGCGCCAGGAGTTCAGGGCTGGTCTTGGCCTCCATTGCCCCCCCAGAGCGTCCTGGCCGCCTCCCCTCTTCCTGGCTCCTTTGAGGCCCCCTCTGCGGTTTCTGGCCGCCTGCAGCCTCAGAGAGGCTGATTCATCACTCAGGTTCTGTGCAAAACAAGGCAGAAACCGCAAGGCCCGGCTGGAGCCAGGAAGCCCCCAACTGCGTTGAGGTGTCCTCTGCAGCCTTGCCAGGAACCTCTGGAGCCAGCTGACCATGGAGCCCTGGGCCGCTGCTGGGAGAGGTCCCGGCACTGGCTGTGCCCCCACCACCACCTGGAGGCGAATATCTGCCCCACCGTGGAGGGCAGGTGCTGAGTGGGGGGAGCACAACTAGGCTGGGTCAGTCTGTGATGCTGGGGGTGGCTGCCAGTTCTGGGGTGCAGTTGCTCCCTGCTGCCCCATCTCTGCCCCATTCCGGAAGCTGACCTGGGATGAGGCCATCTCAGAACCTGGCTGGCGAGGGGGCCGGTGTTCCACCTGGTGTGCAGCCCCAGAGGATCAGTGTCAGGCTGCCGGGCCTGTTAGGCAGGAGGCCACCCTAGACTTTTATCCTACGCGCCCCACAGCTTCCACCTGGAGTGCCAGTTCATGGAATCCGAAAGGTCAGGTACGATGAACAGCTTAAATCAAATTTAAACAGGAATAGTCCCCGTACATACTGTGCAACACACAGCACGTCAAGTATATACACTGCAAACTACTGAAGATGCAAAAAAGAGGAACTTGAAAATCAACCTGTATTTTGGCAGTTTGTTTTGTCTACTTTTTTGTTTTTCTCTTTAGCAAGTACATGTCATAAACAATGGTATAATGAATACCTTAGCATTCACTACTAACTTAAAATATGTTTACTGTGCAACAAATTTTGTGGTCTGCTTATTGATATAGCTCATGTTTGTTTATTGGCATTGAGCTTTGGATGAAAAATCAACCTTATATTTATTAGCATCCACATTTCAAATTGCAGTTTAATACTGACACAAACTTTGTTTCCCCTCTGACTGGAAAGCTTCAGGTCGTCCCCGCTAAGAGAGTCAACCATCTCCAGCCTGTTAAAACAATAATTGCACCACAACAAGGAAACAAATTCTGAAAGGCTTAAAAAAGCTGCTTTTTGTGAGACCTTCCTGAAGCCAGAAGAGCTTCCTTTGTTGCTCAATGCACAGTTACTCCTTGACTTACAACCACAATGTAGCCTGACATTTTGGTCGCTAAGCCATTCAGTGAGTTTTGCCCCATTTTACGACCTTCCTTGCCGCTATTGTCAAGCGTAGCACTACTGGTGTTAACGTTAGTAACCTGCTTGTTAAATGAAACCGGCTTCCTGATTGACTGCTTGTCAGAAGGTCGCAAAAGGGGATCACGTGACCCACCCCCCCACACTGTGACCGTCATAAATACGAGCTGGCTGCCCAGCCTCTGAATTTTGGTCACGTGGCTGCGGAGATGCTGTGACGGTTTTGTGAAAAACAGCCAGGAGCCCCTTTTCCAGTGCTGTGGGAACTAGGCAGAGTTGATACAGGAACCCGGCTGTCTGTTTTCCTTGTGCCTCTCCTGTTGGTCGCCATTTTGCCTTGGTCGCTGGGGCAGCTTCACCTGTGCAGGTGGCATGACCTGCCCTTCGGAGAGGCACAGCCAGGCAGAGGGTTGGGGGCAACGCCTGGGCCACCACGACTGCCACCGTGCTTCTCCCTCCCAGCTCCCCAGGGCAACAAGGGCAGCCGCTGGGGGTGAACAGGAGCCCTTGTGGGGCCCTGCCTCCCTCCAGCCAGGACCCCTCAGCCCCTGCCTCCATCCCTCTCCTGGGAGGCTGCTGGCTGGGCTGCTTGGCTGTGAACAGCCCTCCCAGCAGTCGCCAATCTCTGCCCCATCCCTCCGCTGCCCCCTCCTCGCCAGGGGTCTTCACAGGTGGCCTGGGGGGCTCTGCCTTCTGCTGCCCAGGGAGAGACCCCCCAGGTTCCACTGAATCCCTTTGGCGCAACAGGGGGCGCTTCGCCCTTTCATGAGGAGTTGGGGGTTGAGGGCTGCAAGGAGTTGATGTTCTGCTGCTCAGGGACACCCCCTCCAAAGGAAGTGGGGGGAGCTGGAACAACCTGCCAGCCACTGTGGGGCGACAACATTCATGTGCACCTGGCCCGCGATGGGAAGGAGCCCCCTCTGACCGCCCCCCCCTCGCCTGGTGGGCTTCTCTCGGCCGCCTCTGGCGCCCGAGGCTTTCTGCGGAGGGCGGGGGGTCCCGCTTCGTTCTCTCCCAGGCCCGGCTTCTCTCCCGCCTGCGCCCTGACCTCCCACCCGCGGGTGGCGGAGGAGGGCCGCCCGCTCGCCAGGTGCCCCGCGGTCACGAGAAGCGGCCGAAGGACCAGCGGCCCGGGCTGCTGCGGCTGCCACTCGCGCTGCGGCCCAAGCCGTCAGTTCCTCCGTCTCCGCCCGCCACGCGCGACTATGCCTCCCGGCAAAACGCGCAGGAGGGGTCGCGGCGGGAAGGGCGACGCTGCCCCGCTTGGCTCCCCCGCCGGCCGCAGTGGCGGGCGCGCCTCGGCTGCCAAGCTGGGCAATAAGGACGTTTCGGCCAAGGGAAGCACCGGCTCTTGCGCGCGTGGGAGACCGGGTGGGCCTCCCCGCCCCACGCGCGTGGCACCTTTGAAGGCCTGAAAGGCCGCTCGGCTCCCGAGACCTCAGCCCGGCTCTGGGAAAGGATGAGGAGGCCCCGCCCGTTTGCTCCCCGGCTGTCCCTTGCCTCGAGTGGGGCAGGTAACCGGGGGAAGGCGGGGCCTGAGGCCGGCAGGGCCCACCTGGAGCTTCTGCGCTCTTCTTCAGGGAGAGCTCCCCGCAGAAAAGGGGCGGTGGGGGGAGGCAGGCGGTCTGACCCGCGGCTCTTGCGGCCCAGCCTTGGGCCCGGGGCTCCAGGGTCTTGGGCCTAGCAGCTTGTCTGCCCCAGGCCAGCCCCAAACTTCAGGAGGTGGGGCCTTCTGGATGTCCTCCTTGCCCGCTGATGGAACCCTGCAGATGGATGGACCTCCCTTGGGGTGGGACTTTGCCATCGGTTCTGGAAGGAGATGTGAACTTCATAATTGTGTACACACACACACACACACTAGAGTCCAGGTGTCCTCCAACTTGGCACCTTTAAGATTTGTGCACTTCTGGGAGTTTGTTCACAAGTCTTAAAAGTTGCCAAGTTTGGAGATTTCGGGGCTAGACTAAGTGAAACCCTGGGAACCAGGCCTTGCTCACCCTAAGTGTGAAGAAGGCGATTACTGGCCCCCAGGTCAGGGTTGATTTGTTTGGCAGGCCCCGTAAATCCTGCAACGCCTTAACTTGTCCAAGGAGCCCCCTCCTCTTATTTTCTGTAGGTTGAGAAGGAGCTGCCCACCAATGCCCCCCCCCCCCGGCCACTGGCTGGGCCTGGCAAAGTCACCACAAAACGATGACTTTCCTTGCCCAGGTTTGCATAGCTGAGCGCCCAGGTGGCACCCCCGGAGCTCCGACCGGGTTCCCCCTTCGGCCAAAGCGGCTCCTTTCCACTCAGGTGTTTTTCTTGTCCTGTTTTGGCTTGGCTGATCCATTTGGCTTTGCAGGTGTTCTTTGAGTGGCGGCAGGGGTGCGGAAACTAACAAAGGGGGAAGAGAAACGGGGACAGCACGCTCCTTGGTTGCAAGGAGGTTGCACTTACTGGACCGAAGAGGGTGTGTGTGTGTGTGGGGGGGGGGTCATTCATCATGGATTGTATCAGGCTGACCAGGGCTGGGAGCGGCTGGGAGTCTCAGCAGGAGGGCGATTTGGGCACCGAGGGGCAAAAGAGCCCACCTGCTGGCACTGATCCCCACAACCCCAGATCCCAGCTTTCTGGACACCAAATTACCCCCCCACACACACACACCCATGTTTTTTTATGACAGCCGGTTCGATCTACGATTAAGTCTCCAGAATTAGGAGGCTGCGAGTTCTAGTCCTGCCTGACATACAAGAGCCAAGTGGGGGACTTTGGGTCAGCCCCGGGGAGAAGACGACAAGGCCCAGCGTTCCAAGAGGGTGGCTGAGGAAGCCAGGTGGACTGGGCCAGGAGCCCCCGTGTGATTTAAAGGTGCCCCCAGAAAGCCACCAACTTTATAAATGGAATATTTTCGTACTTCTTCTCAAACTGAATTTGTTCAGGCCCAGCCGCAGCCTTTATGGTGCGTTTGGGTTACCTCTGGTAATGGCTGTTTTACCTTTCAGTCAGTGTGGCAGAGACCCACAGGGGGTCCTCAGGTTACGACCCCAACGTGGGATCGGGGCTTCCATTCTTAAGCAGGGCAAGTGAGTCACGCCTGACTTTACAACCTCTTTTGCCATGGCTGTTAAGCAGATCACTCAGTCGTTAAGCAGATCTGGCTCCCCTCCCCCCCTTGATTTTGTTTGTGGGAAGGCAGCTGGGAAGGCCCCGGAGGGCGAATCCGACCCTCTGAGTGACGTAAATGCAGGCGGTTAGCCCAGATTTGATCAGGGGACCCGGAGATGCTGCGACGGTTGTTACGGGCGAAGACCGTCCATAAGCCGCATTTTCTGGTGCAGTGGCAGCTTTAAATGGGTTGCTGAGCAAATGGTCCCCTGAATGGGGAACCTCCCTCCCTCCCTCCCTGTCCAGGCAGCCCTCAACTTACATTTCGTTTAGTGACTGTTCAAAGTGGCAATGGCACTAAAAGGAGGGGCTGACGACCATTGCAACCTGCCCCTGGTCACGGGATCGAAATCCAGACCCTTGGCCACTGACTCACATTTATGATGGTCTCGGTGTCCCATGGGGGGGCGGCACGTGATCCCCTTTTGTGACCTTTGGACCAGCAAAGCCAACGGGGAACCAGGCACACTGAACAACCATGTGGCTTACCAACAGCGGTGATTCACTTAACAACGGTGGCAAGAAAGGTTGTAAAATGGGGCTAAATTCAGTTCACAAACGTCTCGCTTCACCACAGAATTTCAGGGCTCCGTTGTGGTCGTAAGTCGAGGACTTTTTCCTCTCCTTTGTAGCCTTGGCATTTTGCACAGAACAAGCCCAGTGCAGAGGAGCTCAGGAGGGGGTCTTTGATGGGGGAGGGGTCCTTTGTGGGGTGGGGGAGTGGAGGGAGAAGGACCCCAACAACAGCAGCTGCATACACAGGCAGCCCCCACCGCCATTTTGTGAGAGCACCCACAGCAACGCTGTGATGGGCCCGATCGCATCCGCCTGGAGAGGGGAGGCCATCCGGGGTCCCCAGGCCGCTCCCAACAGCCGAGTCCGGCCCCTGCGAGCCTGAGCAGGCCTGTCCTCTCCTACCCCCAGAGAGGAGGAGGAGGAGGAGGAGGAGGAGGTGGAGGGGAATCCCCCATGACCAGTCAAAGGCCCCGCCGTGACTCAGAGGCTAGTGGCAGCTTACTTCCCACGGGGATCTTCCCTTTTCTCCAGCCAGAGCCGGCCGACTCACCCCAGGCCTTGGGCGGCGGGGGGGTGGGGGGAATGAGGCTGCATCCCTCTTGGGTCCCTGGGGACTCCCCACAAATGGCCTAGCGGGTGGGCTTCCCACCCACCCCTCCCAGAACGTCTCTCCGGCCCCCACCAGGCTAGCCCCCTCCCGGACTGCCGGATCCCCGGACGTTCCCAAGGCCGGCCAGGATTCTGCCTGGCTGGCAGAGAGGCCGCTCCTGGGCCTTGGTTGGAGATGATGAGCGTGGCTGTCGGGTCCCAGGGGACGATGAGCTCATCCTGTGTCTCAACATCCAACTGGCAGTGCCCCCCATGAAAGTCTCAGTTGTTGCCCCACAGAGGAAAGGGGTAGTCAGCAAAATGGGCCACAAGATCCAGGCTCCACGGGAAGTGGAATCGCCCTCTGCAAAGGGCCAAATATGGGAAGAGAAAGAAGAGAAAAACCGGAAAGCAGATCCAAGGACTCAAAGAAGACCCCCCCCCATGGGATTCCCCCCACACACGGAGGCCTAGGCCTGGCAGGCCAGGGGTTGAGTGCATGCAGGCATCCTTGTAAGCACTGGGCCTTTTCCCCTTCAACTGAAAAGGATGAAGAGCAGGGGGTCCAAAAGGAACCCCTTCATTGGAAGGGACTTTATCTGAACACCAGGCAAAGCAGAGTCTAGGATATGTGCAGGCATAGATAAAGGGAGTTAAAACCCCTCCTCTCATTCAGATGTGGATTTAGTCAAACAAAGAACCCACTAGGTAATTCCCCCTCCCGTGTCTTCCATGGCTGGAATTTTTATGGCTCCTTCTCATCTTGTTATCTCTTCAATGTATATGTATATCATGTATATCATGTGCAAGTTATAGGATTTACTATATTCAGGTTACATCATAAAGGATTATTTGTACCAACTTCTCCCACTTCTTCCATTGAAGAATGGCAGATACACGGATCTGACATCCTCCTTGGATACGGTGCAAATATTATCTAAAGGTTTAAAATAAATAAATAGGTTTAGCCTGTGTTCTCATTTGGGCATCCTGTTTTTTGCCAAGCCCACTCTGGGAAGAGCGCAGAGAAAAGCAACGAAGAGGATGAGGGGCTGGAGGCTAAAACATACCCAGAACGGTTGCTGGGATTGGGTAGTGAAGAGAAAGACCAGGGACCCCAGGATAGCAGTCTTCCAGTATTTGAGGGGCTGCCCCAAAGAAGAGGGGGGCCAACTTATTTTCCAAAGCCCCCGAAGGAAGAAGAAGAAACAAAAGTCATCAAGGAATCTGGAATTGAGGAGAAACGTTCCAACGGTGAGAACAGTTCACCAGCAGAACGGCTTGCCACCAGAAGTTGTGGATGCTCCAACGCTGGAGGTTTCTAAACAGAGCTGGTCTGAAATGGTGGAAGTTGCATTAGAAGACCCCCCCCCAGCTGCCTCCCAGCTCTGCAACTCTGCTAATCAGTGCTTGATTGACCTGGATCTAGCATTAATCGACACCCAACCAGTCTCCCAGCACACTCTCCTTGAAACGCTTGTCTGCACAAGTCACCAGGGCTGCATTCACACGCCCGCTAGCCCAGATAAATGCAGGACACCAGGCTCTTCATGCAGCAGGCAAGGGGTGAACCTTGGTTCCTGCTTCACGCCGAGCCCCAAGCGCCCAGAGGGAGAGGCTGGGCATTGGGTGGCATGAAAACTCCCACCTTCCACCTGGGGATTTCCCCATGAGACACCGTGGAAGGGAGCAGGGAGACAAAGGAGGCCTCCCCTGCCCTGTCTGGGAGCAGAAGAGGGAAACTCCAGGTGGGTCACTGGAGGGGTGGTGGCTTCCCTGCCCCTCTCGAGTCACAGGATGACCCTGGGGGACCTCAGCTCTCCGGGGCTCCTGCAGAATAAGCTTCCCCTGGGCAGACAACCGGAGTCTCCTTCTGGATGGGGTGTGTGTGGGACGTGGCTCTCCCTGGGTGCTCTCGCTTTGACAAAGCCTTTCTATACAGGGAGGCCTTTGGACTTGCCATGCCAAGCCCCCTCCCCCCACGTGCCCAGGGTGGGGAGGGGGCCCTTTGCCTCCTCCTGGAAGGGAGACGAAGAGCCCTGGAGCTCTGAGAGGTGTCAGCAGAGGTTGCCCCACAAGGGAGGGAGCGGTTCCTCCCCTGCAGCTGGACAGGCCGCGCTGTGCTCAGTGCCTCCAGCTCAGCAGGATGAAACCACAGGCTGCCGGGCCCCCGACCTTGAGTGCCACATTCCAATGGGCCCAAAGGTCTCAGCCAGCAGGGCGAGGGGAGAGGTGTGTTAGGGGGCCCAGGTCCCCCCACCCTGCCTCCTCCTCCTCCTGGGACTTGGGGAGAGCTGGCTGGGAGGGAGGGAGGGCAGCCTGCAGCGTGAAAGCTCTGTCCGCAGTCCCAATTCAGCCAGGATGTCCAATAAGTTCCTGGTCAGCCTGTCTGGGCAAAACCGCCCAGGGTCCTCCTCACGGGCCAGCCCCCTGCCTCAGGCCCCGGGGCCCTTGGTCTGGCAGAGAGGCACCTGCCCTGTTCTTGGGGGAGGCACGAAGGAAAGGGGAGGGCTCTGGGAGTGTCCCGGCCTCCTCCGTGGACCCCAAGACAGAGCCAGGGCTGCCCCGAGTGCTCCCCCAGGGCTGGGCCTGTGTCTGGGGCTTGGCCAGACGAAGAAGAACGCCCAGGCAGCGGGCCTGGGTTGGAGGCTGGGGCAGGCAGCCCCCTGGTCCAGCCAGCAGCCCAAGGCCACCCTTCTCCTAGCCCACCCCTCGCCCTGAGGGCCTCCATCCCACCCTGCCCTGTCAGAGGGAGCGAGGGGGCAGTGGGGCAGCGCCTGAAGGGGCTCTGGAGCCGCCGATGCCAACCCACAGAGGGCCAGGAACCAGGTGCGGGGGGAGGGGGCAGGGAAGCCAGATGGGCCGCGGGACGTGGGATCCCAGCGGTGGCAGCAGCTTGCGAGCCCCGTCAAGGCGGACGGCTGCCCTCTTCGAACCCGCCGCCAGTCCCGGCTGTGTTTCACATTTCCTGTTGAGACAGGTCCAGGAAGCGGCAGCGCCCCCGATTCTCCCCCTCGTCCGGGGGTGGGGGAGGGACCGCGGCTGACTCAGCCTTTCCCCCCTTCCCTCTCCCCGCGGACCATAAAGGGCCCCGCCGGCGGTCGGGCTGCAGACGGCTGTACTCGGCTGAGCTTGGCACTACCCGCAGCCCCGAGCAGGAGAGACGCGTTGCACCCGAGACCCCCGCCCGCCTCGCCTCCGCAGCCATGAGGGTCCCCGCAGCCCCGGCCTTCCTCCTCTTCCTCCTGGCGCTCCTGCCGCTGCCCTGCACGAGGGCTGCCCCCTGGAAGGAAGGGTCCGCTGGTAGTCCACTTCCCCGGGGACGCGGTCAGCGGCTTGACGGACCGGGAGCTTGCCGTCGTGAGTCCCCAAGCTGCGCGCTCTCGCGGGCCCTACGCTGGACAGGCCCCCCCGCCCCCGCCGCCTTTCGTACTTGGCGAGAGCGAGCGGGGCGGCGCGATCCTCCGGCGCGCCCGGCTGCCTCCAGTCCCCGCAGGCCCCGTGCGCTTTTAACTGGCGCTGCGCTGCGCTCGCCCGGCCCAGGTCAGGTGGCGCAAGTGCGGGCGCCGTTGTGAGACACCAACCCCGCCTGTGACCCCACCCGGCTCTTCATTGGGTGCCAGTGACTGACTGTGGACCCCGGGTGACCGAGGTCAACAAGACGGTCCTGCCCGTCCCCCCGCGGCCCGCCCACCGCTTGCCACACCTCCGCCGGCTGCCTTCCTCGGCCAGAAGCCCTCCGCTAGCGCCCTCTTCTCTCCTCCGCAGCGCTACCTCCAGCGTTACGGGTACTTGACGGCGACCAACCCCGGGGGACAGGTGAAGCTGGAGACCCCCCTCAAGGCCATGCAGAAGCGGCTGGGCTTGCCGGAAACAGGGCAGCTGGACGCCTCCACCCGCGCGGCCATGCGGGCGCCCCGCTGCGGAGTGCCCGACGTGGGTAGCTTCCAAACCTTCCAGGGCGACCTCAAGTGGGACCACACAGACCTCACCTACCGGTGAGCGAGCGGGCACCGTCGGCGGGTTCACAGCCCCCCGCGGCGGACTGCAAGTGGAGGGGACCCCGAGAGTCAGATTGGGGAAGGCTGCCCTCCCCCAGAGGCAGACCCGTGTTTTCCCGGGCGTGCGTGTGTGTGCGCGCGAGGAGGGGGCTGGGGCAGGGCTTGCTTGGGGGCGCCCGGCAGACTGGCAGCCTCCGAGCCTCCTCCTCCTCCTCCTCTGCTCCTTGGCAGGGTGGTCAACTATTCCCCTGACCTGGACGGCTCCATCATCGAAGACGCTTTCGCCAGAGCCTTCCGGGTGTGGAGCCAGGTGACGCCCCTCACCTTCACCCGCCGGCAGGAGGGGGAGGTGGACATCCTCATCCAGTTTGGAACCGGAGGTGAGTTGGGGGAGGAGAAGAGGGTTGGGGGCAGCTGGGATCCCCCTCCCCTGTCTGCCTGCCTGGAGGCTCCGAGCTTGGCAGGATCCCCGCCGGGACTGTGACCCTTCTCCCCCCCAGAGCACGGTGATGGCTACCCTTTTGATGGCAAGGACAACCTCCTGGCCCACGCCTTCCCTCCCGGCAAAGACCGGTTCAGCGGGGACGCCCATTTTGACGACGACGAGCTCTGGACGCTGGGCACGGGCATAGGTGAGTGGCCCCCGGGCTGGCTGGTGCATCTCTGGGCCCCGGAGCCTTGCCCGCCTGACGGCCGCTTCCCCTCTTCTCCAAGCAGTGGTGAAGACCTACTTTGGCAACGCCAACGGCTCTTCCTGCCGCTTCCCCTTCACCTTTGAGGGCAGAAGCTATGCCTCCTGCACCACCGACGGGCGAGATGACGGGCTGCCCTGGTGCGCCACCACCCCCAACTTTGACCGGGACAAGAAATACGGCTTCTGCCCCAGCGAACGTGAGCAGCCGATGCTCGGGAAGTGGGAGGGGGGAGTGGAACGGGACGGGACAGGACAGGGCAGAACAGAGTATAGAACAGAACAGAGCTGGGAGGGACCTTGGAGGTCTTCTAGTCCAGCCCCCTGCTCAAGCAGCAGGCCCTGGCCCAGCAGGCTCCAACCTTTGGGCCCCAGGGAGCCGTTCCACGCCGAGAGGTTCTTCAGTGGGCCGGAGGGGGCCTGGTTTCGAATGCTGCTGGAAGGGGCTCCGCTGGTTGGCACGTCCCGGTTTCCGGCCTGCCGTGGCCTGGGGTTGGGGGCCCCTGCCCAAAACCATTTCAGAGAAGTGGCTGGAATCTCCTGTGAGTGGATTGATCAGGACTGAGACCCTGATTGCCCCCACGGGGTGTGGGGAGATGGGGGGCGTCCAAAAGTGGGCACCTGCCCAGCCCCTCCCAGGGGCAGAAGCGAAAAGGGGAGGGGGAAGCAAGCAGGCCCCACTCAGACTCTAACTGGGGGAGGTGTCCCCTTCCACCCATTTGGGAGCCCCTGGTCCTTGTTTAGCTTTAAGCCCCTGGTGGGTGGCGTATCAATTGAATGTAATAAATAGCCAAGAGAACTGGGGGGAGTTTGGTCTCCTGGGACTATTGGCTGAGTTCCTTTCTCCTGCCGGCTCTCCTAGTCCTCTTCACCTACGACGGGAACAGCGACGGACAGAAGTGCGTCTTCCCCTTTGTCTTCGAGGGCAAATCCTACCAGGGCTGCACCACCGATGGGCGCACAGACGGCTACCGCTGGTGTGCCACCACCGCCAACTTTGACCAGGACAAGAAATATGGCTT
This sequence comes from Notechis scutatus, assembly GCF_049901735.1. Lineage (NCBI taxonomy): Eukaryota > Metazoa > Chordata > Lepidosauria > Squamata > Elapidae > Notechis > Notechis scutatus. The sequence goes on along the minus strand of NC_142011.1, from coordinate 513,685 downwards.
CTGCCCGAATAGAGGTAGGTGGGGTGGGGGGCAGGTGGTGGTCAGGAGGAGGTGCAGTGTGGGGAAAGCCCTCTGCCTGTGCCCAGGGACACGCCCTGGCATTACTGGGGGGCTGAAGCTGCAGAGCCCCCAGACCAGCCCTGACCGTCTCCTGTTCCGCTCCAGGCGGTTCTGCTTGGCCGTTGAGGCCTTCGGGCTGCCCAGACTTCTGGGTCTGGGGGCCAAGGCTGACTCTCCCTCTCCCCCCACCCCCAGACACGGCCGTGACTGGAGGGAACTCCCAGGGCGAGCCCTGCTCCTTCCCCTTCAAGTTCCTGGGCCAGACGTACAGCAGCTGCACCTCCGAGGGACGCACTGATGGGAAGCTCTGGTGCGCCACCACCAGCGACTACGATGCAGACAAGAAGTGGGGCCTTTGCCCTGACCAAGGTAAGGGGGAAGCCCGCCTCCCCGCCCTCCTGGTGGGGTGGGGACTCAGCCCACCCACCCGAGTGCCAGGCGAGGCGGAGAGCAGCCCGTTCCTTGCCCCAGCTCCTGTCTGAAAGCAGGCAGAGTAGTAGAGAAATAGCGGATAAATAGGGACCATTTCCATGCGCCTTTGGCACACACCTGGGCTGGCCCCAGAAGAGCCTTTCAGGCAGGGCTGAGCACCGTGGCCCCGGAACATGACCGGGCAGGGTACCCTTCACTTGTGCACGCACACACACGCACCAAGAGAGGGGAATGGCTGCCTTCCTCAGCAGAAGAAGGGTGGGGGGGGGAGAGGAAGATCCAGGGGCCCCAGGGACTGAGGGCCCCGGTCCAGCCTCTGCTGCCGCTTTGCACCCCCAGGTTACAGCCTCTTCCTGGTGGCGGCACACGAGTTCGGCCACTCGCTGGGCCTGGAGCACTCCAGCATCCGGGAAGCCCTCATGTACCCCATGTACACCTACCTGGCCGACCTCCAGCTGCATTCAGATGATGTGGACGGAATCCAGTATCTCTATGGTGAGCAGGTGGGGGGGTCCCTGGAACAGGCAGCCCTCTGGCCCTGCCTGGGAGCTCCCGAGGGAATGGGGGGCTATTCAGAGACCGTGTCCTGAGTGACCTTGGTCTGGAAGCCGTTTCCAGGAAAAACAGGAGGCCCAAATTACTTTAGCATGATGTGGAAGGACCCCTGGAGGTCCTCTAGCCCACCCCTGCAAAGCACCGCAGTCCCCACAATCAAAGGAGCTCCACTCTTGAGCTGCTTCCGCACCAGGGGAGGGGAACTCTGTGCCTCTGATGCTTGTGCTGCCCCCCCCACTAGGTCGAGGATCAGGCCCTCAGCCCACGCCGCCCAGCCCCCCTCCCCAGGACCCCACCGAAGCTGGGGACTCCTCCACCGTGGACGACGATGGCTCTTCCGTGACCGAGACCCCTGCTGGGGACGGCCGGAGCAGCGCCTGCCGCCTGGGGGGCTTCGACGGGGTGGGCGAGATCCAGAAGGTGCTGCACTTCTTCAAGGACGGGTGAGAGGCGAGGCAGGAGGGGCCGGGCGGAGCTGGGGGCGGGGGTCTCTCTGTGCCCACGGAGGGCCCAGGCTGAGCTGCCTTTCCTGCTCAGGCAATACTGGCGCATGTCGGGCACTGGGGCCGGCCCCCTGGAGGGCCCCCTGCGCATCCAGAGCACCTGGCCGGCCCTCCCGGATGTGATTGACGCGGCTTTCCAGGACCCTCTGACCAAGAAGCGCTTCTTCTTCTCAGGTGAGGCCCCCTCCCCACCCAAGGGACCCTCAGGAGGCCCCCTGCCTCTCTCCCTGCGGAGGGGCCCCTGCTCAGCCACCCACCCTCCCACCCTTTCCTCTGCAGGCCAGCGCTTCTGGGTGTCCCAGGGGCCACGCCTGGTCGGCCCTCGGAGCCTGGACAAGCTGGGCATCGCGAGAGACGTGCGCAAGATTGTGGGGAGCCTGATTCGGACGAAGGGGAGGGTCCTGCTCTTCAGCGGAGACCAGTTCTGGAGGTGCGTGGTCTGGGGGGCGGCGGGGCTGAATGTGGGGGGGCCCTGCCCAACCAGGCCTTTCCTTTGGGAGCCTCCAGGAGCCCCAGCCAGCCCCTCCTTGGCCGGAGCTGCCCCCACCCAGCCCCGTCGGCTACTTTGCCTGGCCTGCCTGGGCCGGTGGGAGGCTGCGTCCCCTAGACCGCCTGGAGCCCCAGGGAGAAGGAAAGCGGAGCTGGGATTCTCAGTCTGGGCCCGAGAAGAGGCTCCCTCAGAGGCATCTAGAGGGCATCTTTAGGGGCCTTGCTAACTTTTCCTCCCCCCCCCAGGCTGGACGTGAAAAAGGAGCGGGTGGACAAGGGGTATCCGCGCTACCTTGACAGCCTCTTCCCTGGAGTCCCCGTTGATTCTAACTTGGTCTTCCAGTACAAAGGTAAGGGGGGCAGGAGGGGCCCGGGAGGGGGGGGAGCCGCCTCAGGTGGGGCCCAAGCAGCCCCCTCCTCATGGCTCCTGTGCCAGGGGCAGCCCGGGAACTCTCCCCCCCCCCCCCCAGCAAGCAGCTGTGGGGAATCGGGGCTGCAGGAGGGAGTCGGCCACTAGAGGGCAGCAGCGGGCAAGAGCATCCCTGACCCCCGCTGGCCCGCTGGCTGGTTCTGCCCAAGCAGGAGGGGGGAGGGGAACCCCCCATGTAGGGGGCACTGACACACACACACACACACACACACACACACATTGTGGGGCTGCTGGAGCTCCTCTGGTTTGGCTCTGGAGCACCCCCTCTTAGGTGGGGGCTTTCCTGGGAGAGAAAGGGGGATGCCTGAGTGCCTGAATTCGGTGGAAGAGCCCCCAAGAGACCCTCCAGGGTGTGGGGTGGGGGAAACTCCCCTTCCTCTCCTACTCTTGGTGGTTGCGGTCTGGGGGCTCTTTCTGCGCCCCCCCATCCCTGACTCCCTTCTGGGATGCAAAGCAGATGGGGAGGAGTCTGCTGGCCACGCCTGGCCCTGGGGAAGCTGTGGGGGCAAGGGCCTTTCTCCCCCCAAGGGAATAAGGCAGCCTTGGGGGACACCGTGAGGGGGTGGGGGCGGGGTGGAGCCCAGGCCGGGAGCTCTGGGTCTGGTTGAGGTGTCTCCCTCCCTCCCAGGAGCCTTTGCAGTAATGGGGGTGCTGCCCTGAACCCCACACCTCTCCTCTGCCTGGCCTCCTTGGACACGAGGAGATGACCTCTGGGGGCCCCTGAGGTTCCCTCCTTGGGGCCGCTCTGCGGTGCCTGCTTGCCTTCACCAGCCCTTTCCCCTCTTCCAGGGCGGTTCCACTTCTGCCGCGACCCCTACTGCTGGCAAATGAGCCCCCGCTACCAGGTGACCCGGGTGGGCTACTTCAAGCAGGACGTCCTGAAGTGCCCTGAACAGTGAGACGCATCCCACCTGGACCACCCCCCCTGCTTCGAAAGGCCTCTGGACACGGAGGCGGCATCGCTGCGCAGCTTTGACCCCTGCCTGGCTGGCCAGCTGATGGGGCTGCCTCTCTGATCGGTGGGCCAAACGCTGCCCTGGCCCCTCGGGCCCCCATGGCCTCCGGAAGACTTGCCAGGAGCAGGGAGGGGCTGCATGGGTGGGGGGAAATCCACAGATGCGAAGCTCCGGCCACGAGCCCCTCCCCTTGCCTCCCTCCCCTCCCCCGGAAGCCTCTGGTAGGGAGACCTCATGGGTGTGTGTGTGTGGGGGGGCTCTTTGCCGCTTTGGAACTAAGTATGTGCTATTGAAAGGGGGGGGCTCCTGTCTGCCCCCCACTTTGCTGCCTTTTGCCCTGGAATCCAACGCAGGCTCTGCCTTGCCAAGAGCTGCTTCCCATCGGGGGTGATTTGGATATCTGGCTTAAACAGAATGAGAGAGTTGGAAGGGACCTTGGAGGTCATCTAGTCCGGCCCCCTGCTGAAATTACTCCAGTAATTTTGGGGCTAAGGAAGGCGACAGAGCGGAGCCTTAAGGGCTCTGACTCCGTTTCGTGTGGAGGAGATTTTAACGTCCTTCTGCCTGGGCGGCCGAGAAGCTTCGATCGCTTCTCCCTGCAGAAGTTGAGCAAACTGATGCCAGGCTAAATTCCGGGTTTACTTTTCCCTTGGTTGTTTGGGGGCTGATGCCCGGCTTCCGTGCCATCTCTCCCTCCCTCCCTCCCCCTCCCTCCCCCCTCCTTATTTGGGGGAGGGCCTGCTGGGGTTCGCTTGGAGCATTGCCTGGACTGCTGTAAATTGGGCAACCTGCATCGTATCCCCGGTGCTGTCTTTTTGGAAATAAACATTTGGTTTTGTTTTATTTCTTGCACGTTTTCTGTCCATTCGGCTGTAACTGCTCCCTCGGGTGGGGAACCAGGTCCTGTCCGTCACACTTCAGGGGGTTCGTGCCGGTCTCCAGTCTGGGCCTCGTGTGGAAGAACCTGCAGCTCAGAAAGGCCACGTTTTTAATTTAAAAAAAGAAAAGTTCAGCCGTGCAAACTAGAAAATTTTACATTAAATGGCTCCACAAATTGTGTTATAGGAGCCCACAACCTACAACTGCTCATTTAGTGACCGAAATTACTGAAAAAAGTGGCTTGTGACCATTTTTCACACGACAGTCACGTGACCAAAATTCAGGCGCTTGGCAAGTGGCTCATATTTACAACGATCACCGTGTCCCGGGGTCACGTGATTGCCTTTTGCAACCTTCTGATTCACTTAACAACCATGTTACTGAACAACTGCAGTGTTTCACTTAACAATGGTGGCAAGAAAGTTCGTGAAATGGGGCAAAATTCATGTTGGGCTCATTGTGGTCATAAGTCAGGGACCCAGTCCTGGCCTGGTGAAGAAGCTCAAGAGAAACTGCGCTTAACCGAAGAGTCCCTAGATTTGGGGCTCCTCCGTCCCTTCCTGGGGCGGCTGGATTCCGCCTGGTCCCCCCCTTCCAGCCCCCTTTGCACCCTCAGGGCCAGCCAGCAAACAGGGTCCCCACTTTGTGGCCCCCGAAGAAGGCCGCCCATCCCTGGGCCGAGGGGGGTGCTTCCCTCCGCTGCCAGCCTTCACCCATCCCACCCCTCCCCCGCAGACCCCAAAGTGGCTCAGGTGGGCTGGGTGGCCCCAGCGTCTGCCCAGGGAGGGGGGCTGGGGAATCAGGCAGCCCCCCAGGCAGCTGGATGGAAAACCACATGAAACACGGGAGTAACCTCTGGGTCCCCAACAGGTTGACCCCTCCATCCCCCCCCCAAAGATCAGGGTTACTGTGCGATGACATGAGCCAAGGAGCTCCTGGCAGGTGGCAGAACGACTCGATCGCCCGTCTTGCCCAGCAGCCAAGCCTCTACCCGCCCCCCTCTGGAAACCTGCCCTTCCTGAAGCCCTGGGATTCAGCCCCCCCTGCAGCTCTGCCCCTGGGGAGGCAACCCCCCAGGCTCGCAGAGGAAGTCAGGGAAAGGACAGTAGGGAGAGCGGGGCTCACGGGGAGGGGTCCTCTCCTTCCACCAACCTCCTTCTCTCTCACCTTCCTCTTGGACGAGGCTGGGGGTCCTGCGGAAGGAGAACAGCTTAGATGGGTGCAGAGGTCTTTGGATAGTCAGGCGGGTGGCATGAAGGTGAAGCGGGAAAAGTAAACAGGGTCCGGTGTCTCCAGAAGCAGCCCTTGGCTTGGCAAGCAGGCAGAGCAAAGCCCCCTCCGATCCAGGATCTGGAAAGACAGACAGACAGAAGGACAGACAGACAGTCTCTCTCTCTCTCTCTCTCTCTCTCTCACACACACACACACACAAGGAAAAAGTGGCCTGCCTCCTCTCCCTGAAGAGGGGCACTCAGTGTAAGGCCTTGGGGAAGGCTGGCACGCCACCCCAATCGTTGTGGTGTGTCCCCTTTGACTCATCTGCCTTAGGGTCCCCATCCCTGCCCCAGAGCCACAGAGAACCATCCCTGGGCAGTGCAGGAAGCCAAAGGAGACGTCCGGCCTCCCCTAAACCCATTCCCAGCCCCTCCCAGGAAATCGCATCCCCCCAGTCCAACTTCTCCTTCTCCTTCTGGAGCTCAGCCAGAGGTTGCCTCCCTGGCACTTCGGCCCTTTCTTCCCTGTCCTGCTTTCTGGGACGAGACGGAAGCCCCCCACAGGTGGCCCCCAGGTACCGGTTGACCCATGTTTGGGAGTTTTGCCCAGCACTGAGGCCAAAGTGGCTGAGGCTCCCTTTGCCAGTTTCCAAAGAGGAGGGCAACTCTGCCCTCCTCTCCTTCTCTGCACCTCCTCCACGGACTCCGATGCCCCGAGAGATGCTGGCAAGGCCGGCCTGGAGCCCTCCCTTGCCCTGGAGATCCCTGGATCTTGTTTCCATTGATCGCATCAGCCCGAGTCCTGCCCTTCAACTCTTCCTGGGACACAGAGCTGCTGGCTGAGGGATCCTGCCCTCTCTGGCTCTCTTAGCACTTCGTCACCATCTCTGAGTGGCTGCCACACGGCCTCCTTTCCCCCACCTTTTGTGATGACCATCCCTGTGGGTCACTTTTGGCATCCCTTGTAACCTTGGCTTATTGGCAATAAAAAGATTTACCTCCCATAAAGGGATCTTTAGAAGACAAACCAAAAAGAGGAGAGGGGAGGGGAGGGGAGGGGAAGGGAAGGGAGGGGAAGGAAAGGGAAGGGAAGGAGAGGAGAGGAGAGGAGAGGAAAGGGAAAAAGAAGGCAAGTAAAGATGGTGATAATCATGATTCAATCAAATGAGGGGGGCTCATCAAGAGCTCCTGGAGCATTCAGAGAGATTGGCTGATCCTTAATTCGAACAGGAAGTTTTCCCTCAGGGTCACAGCAGCACCGGAAAAACGATGCCAGCTCCTGTCTCTAATCCTGACTTCATGAATGCGGACGACCAAAAGCTGCTCCAGCAGGGAGGCTTAGACCATTTCAGACAAATTTGCAGATGACACGAGCTGCCAGGAATAGGCCGCATCCCAGAAGACAGACTTGAATGACAGACTTGAACCCTGGGCACCATCTAGCAAAATGAATTCCATGGGGAGAAAAGCGAGGTTTTATCCTTAACAAGAAGAACCAAATGTACAGATACAGATTAGGTGAAATGTGGCTCAATCGCAGTAACTGTGAGAAGGACCTTGGAGTCCGAGTGGACGATCCCTTAAACAGGAGCCAGCTGTGTACTGCAGCCTCCAAAAAACGCAATCCTAGGCTGCATTAACGGAGGGACAGACATTAACATGAAGTGTTCATACGGTTTTTGGCAGATTGTGCATTGTGTGATTAGGTGAGACAACCCAGGAGCAAATATACACGGAGGTCTGTATTTAGATATAGTGGTTTTATCCCTACAAAAGCGGATATACACATACAGGTACTTTGAGGCAGGCCTTGAACAAACAGCAATCAGCTTTTACAGCAGGGAAGCAACAGGGCCTCTACCATTGCATCATCATCAGTGGTGGTAAGCAACCAGTTCGGCCCGGTTCAGCTGAACTGGTAGCAAATATTCCTACCAGTTCAGCCGAACCGGTGTTAAAAAAAAAAGCCTCCCACGATCAGCTGAGAGGCAGAAAAAAAAAGCTCGGATGATCAGCTGAGAAAGGAGAAAGAAGAGAAAAGCGCAGGATTGGCCTCTGACCCCCCCTCCCCCCTGCACTTTTCTCTTCTTTCTCCTCTCAGCTGATTGGTGCTGCTGGTCTCAGCTGGTGTGGGGAAAGCTGCGCATTAAGTGTGGGCGCATTAGGTGCCCATGCATGCGCAATCACTGAACCGGTAGTGGAACAGGTGGGATCCTCCTGCTGATCATCCTTGCAGCATCACAGTATTACAACGTCACAGCAGCTATTAAATCATCATTGCCCTGACGGCTTTAAAATGCCCTGGTAAGGCCCATTTGGAATATCCCATCCAGTTTGGGTAACCACAATATAAAACAGAGTCTTGTGGAGACTCCGGAGAGAGGGCAGAGAAGAGCAACGACGAGGATTGGTGGCTGGAAGCTAAAACCTAATGGAGAGCGGATGCAGGAAGTGGGTAGGTCTAGTTTAATGAAAAGAAGGACTAGGGGGACACGAGAGCAGCCTTCCAGGATCGAGGGGCTGTTAGAAAAAGAAGAGGCAGGACAAGAAACAATGGATGGGGACTGAACAAAGAAAGAAGCAACCTAAAACTAAGGAAAAAAATCCCTGACAGAACATTAACCAGGGGAACAGAAGTTGCCTCAGAAGTTGTGGGTGCTCCATCAGTGGAGGTTTTGGAGAAGAGACTGGAAAACCATCTATCTAAAACGGTATAGGGTCTCCTGCTTGGACCGGGGGTTGGACTAGTCCAGGGGTCACCAACCTTTTGGACCTCAGGGACCACCAAACCCATAATTTTAGATCCCAGGGACCACTAACCGGTTCTGTGGGCGTGGCCTAATTTGTGCATGTAAATATTGAATTTTTTACTTAAAAAAAGAGCAACTTTTACCCAAAATCAGGCAAAGCAGGCAGGTAGATTGAGTTGCTCACAGATTCATTCAGAAATCTATCTATCTGCCATCAGCTAGCTCAATCTGTCACATAAAATTTACTTGCAAGCAAACTCACAAAATTAACTCACAACACACCATGCATGTAAATATTGAATTTTTTATAAAAAAGAGCAACTTTTACCCAAAATCAGGAAAAGCAGACAGGCACATTGAGTTGCTCACAGAATCATTCAGTGATCTATCTATCTGCTATCAGCTAGCTCAGTCTCTCAAATTTGCTTGCCATGAGTCTGCACTGAATTTGCTTGCAAGCAAACCTTCAATCCTAAGAGAGGTTCGGCTGTGCTGAGCCGAAGATCTAAAGACTAGCTAGAAAGCAAGAAATCCAACCATTTCCTGCTTCCTACCTAATCTCAATCTCCCGGCACAGCAGAACAGATGATGGTCGGAAAAAGGAAAAATAGCAATTTAGCAGGCAAGTTTACCAGGTAAGGAGTGAGTGGGAGGAGAGGGTTCCTGCGGGCCATGTGGGCGGTGCAGCCTTATGTTTCTGCGCAGCCAGGATTAATTGCTTTGGGGGGTGCTCTGGGGGTGAGATTTCTCTGCGGCCCACCAAAATTTTCTCATGGCCCACCAGTGGGCCATAGTCCATCGGTTGGTGACCACTGGACTAGAAGACCCCGAAGGTCCCTTCTAATTCTATTATTCTGGGCCTCAAAGTCCACTCTTGGCTAGGCTGCAGGGCAGCCTCTCAGTTGACCATGTTTATGCATTTTATGCACGATGTCTTTCGTGACTTATTAGATCAGTTTGTGGTCGTTTACCTGGAGACATTTTGATCAACTCGGCATCCCTGCAGGAACCCTGGCAACATGGGCGGCTGGTGTTGCAATGCTTGCGGGACAACCACCTGTTTGCTAAGTGCGAGAACTGCAAGTTCGCACAAACCACGATCGACTTCTTGGATCATCATATTTCACCTGCCGGTGTGGAAATGGACCCAGAAAAAGTTGACTTGTTACAGGCATGGGAACCTCCACAGCGGGTCAAAGATGTGCAGCGGCTGTTGGGGTTTACGAACTACTACCGCACATTTATTCCCCACTTTGCTGCCTTGACTGCTCCCCTTCCTAATCTGCTGAAGAAAGGGGAGAAGTTCCATTGGGATGCTGAGGAGCAGGAAGCCTCCAATGTCCTGAAGGCCGCCTTTGCCTCTGAGCCCATCCTCAAACACCCTGATCTGTTCCTGCCATTCGTGGTGGAAACTGATGCCTCCAATGTAGCCACTGGGGCAGTGCTCCTCCTGGCCTGTGCCCCTGCAGGCACCTTGTTCCCGTGTGCCTATTATTCCCAGAGGCCGCTGGCTCCAGAGAGAAATTATACGATATGGGACAAGGAGCTATTGGTGGTTAAGGTCGCTTTCGAGACATGGTGGCACCATCTGGAGGGGGCTCGCCACCAGGTCGAGGTTCGGACCATCGCAACTTGGAACCCTTATGTACGTCCCAGACACTGAGCCAGCATCACGTGCAATGGTCGCTGTTTTTTGCTCGATTTGATTTTCGGGTGACCTATGTTCCAAGTGGATGGAATCAGCACGCTGACGCACTGTCCCGGAAGCCCAAGTATACCCAAAGGGAGGACAAACTCTTGCCTCAGACGGTGATCCCGTTGGAGTGGTTTGCGGCACTGAGGAACCTGTGGACCTTCAAGGCAGGATTCAGGAGGCGCAGTGGCAGGATCCATTCGGAGCAGCTCATTGTTGAGAACTGGATGAGGATGCGAGACGGGACATTCCTTAGGCATATACAGGGGACCTGCTGCAGTTCCGTTATCACATCTATGTACCTGGAGGTCATCTTCATGGCGTTACTCTATGCCAATGCCATGACAGCCCGGCAGCAGGTCACTTTGGGGTCTTCAAATGCTGCACCTCATCTCTAGGATGTTTTGGAGGCCGCAACTCCGGCATGATGTATCGAGATATGTGGCGTTGTGTGGGATCTGTCAACAGGCCAAGTACACTATGGGTGCACGCCCTGGTCTCTTGCAGCCGCTACCCATGCCAGAAAGACCCTGGGGGGCAGTCTCATTGGGCTTCATAACTGAGTTGCCCCCCATCAAAGGGCGCCAAACCATTTTGGTGATGGTGGACATGCTGATCAAAATGGCCCACTTTATTCCATGTTCGGGTCTCCCTACAGCAAGGATGACGGCCCAGTTATATCATGTATTCTGATTGCATGGACTACTGGACCGAATAGTGTCAGACCAGGGGGGGTTCAATTTATGCCATGCTTTTGGCAGATTCTACTTGTGGAACTGCAGGTACAGGTGTGTCTGTTGTCCGCCCATCACCCCGAAACTGATAGGGTACAAAGAGAGTGAATGCTATCTTAGAGCAGTACCTCTGCTATTTCAGCAACACCCAACAAGACAATTGGGTGGCTGTTGCAGATTTCGCTTATAACAATGCCCAGCATGCATCCACCCACATGTCCCCATTCTTTACCAACTACGGCTTTCATCCACAACTCTTCCCTTTGGCCCCGTCTGACTCCCTGGTGCCGGCAGTGGATACGTTTCTGACATAGCTGTTGAAAAAGCTCTATCACCGCTACTTGGGACCATTTCCAGTCGAGGCAGTGATGAATCCTGTGCCATTTTGCCGATCCCTGTCCTTGTTAGAAGCAGTAATGGCTGACAGTCCTCATAGGCCAGCTTCACTGCCGCCAGACCCAGTAGCCCTCAGGGAGAGGGGGAGTATGAAGTGAACAGCATCCGAGATTCAGCCAGTTGTGGGGTCGGTTTCAGTATCTGGTGGTATGGAAAGATTATGGGCCAAAGGACCTCACCTGGGTAGATGCCACAGATGTCCATGCTGTTTGTCTGGTCAGTGACTTCCATGCCTGGTTTCCTCAACATCCCCAACCGCATGGTCCTGGGGGATGGGGCCCTGCTGGAGGGGGGAATGGTGTAATGCACCTCTTGCAGTCTGAATCCGAGGAGGAAGACGAACAGCTGAAGGAACGTGAGGCTTTGTTGGCTATGGAGGAAACTGGGCATCACCAATGGATTCTCTTACCTGGTCCAATGGCCTTCTCTGAGCTGGTCCAATGGCATATCTCAACGGGTCCCATGGCATCTCCCAGCTGGTCCAATGGCATCTGCCATCTGGTCTAATGGAATCTCTAAATTTGTCCAGTGGCAACTCTCAGCTGGTCCAATGACATCTCTTAGCTGGTTCAATGGTCCTTTCCAAAATGGCCAAATGGCATCTCTCAATTGGTCCAATGGCATCTCTTCCCTGGTTCAATGGTCCTCTCCCAACTGGTCCAACGGTATATCTTACCTGGCTCAATGGTCCTTTCCAAAATGGCTGAATGGCATCTCTCAACTGGTCCAATGGCATCTCTTACCTGGTTCAATGGTCCTTTCCCAACTAGTCCAATGGTATCTCTCAGCTGGTCCAATGGCATCTCTTACCTGGTTCAATGGTTCTCTCCCAACTGGTCGAATGGCATCTCTCAGCTGGTCCAATGGCATCTCTTACCTGGTTCAATGGTCCTCTCCCAAATGGTTGAATGACATATCCCAACTGGTCCAATGGTATCTCTCAGCTGGTCCAATGGCATCTATTACCTGGTTCAATGGTCCTCTCCCAAATGGTCGAATGGAATCTCTTAACTGGTTCAGTGATCCTCTCCCAACTGGTCTAATGGCATCTCTTACCTGTTTCAATGGTCCTCTCCCAACTGGTCGAATGGAATCTCTTACCTGGTTCAATGGTCCTCTCCCAACTGGTCTAATGGCATCTCTTACCTGGTTCAATGGTCTTCTCCCAACTAGTCGAATGGCATGTCTTACCTGTTTCAATGGTCCTCTCCCAACTGGTCTAATGGCATCTCTTACCTGGTTCAATGGTCCTCTCCCAACTGGTCGAATGGCATGTCTTACCTGTTTCAATGGTCCTCTCCCAACTGGTCTAATGGCATCTCTTACCTGGTTCAATGGTCCTCTCCCAACTGGTCCAATGGTATCTCTCAGCTGGTCCAATGGCATCTCTTACCTGGTTCAATGGTCCTCTCCCAAATGGTTGAATGACATCTCCCTACTGGTCCAATGGTATGTCTCAGCTGGTCCAATGGCATCTCTTACCTGGTTCAATGGTCCTCTCCCAACTGGTCCAATGGTATCTCTCAGCTGGTCCAATGGCATCTCTTACCTGGTTCAATGGTCCTCTCCCAAATGGTTGAATGACATCTCCCTACTGGTCCAATGGTATGTCTCAGCTGGTCCAATGGCATCTCTTACCTGGTTCAATGGTCCTCTCCCAAATGGTTGAATGACATCTCCCTACTGGTCCAATGGTATGTCTCAGCTGGTCCAATGGCATCTCTTACCTGGTTCAATGGTCCTCTCCCAACTGGTTGAATGACATCTCCCTACTGGTCCAATGGTATCTCTCAGCTGGTCCAATGGCATCTATTACCTGGTTCAATGGTCCTCTCCCAACTGGTCGAATGGCATCTCTTAACTGGTTCAGTGGTCCTCTCCCAACTGGTCTAATGGCATCTCTTACCTGTTTCAATGGTCCTCTCCCAACTGGTCGAATGGCATCTCTTACCTGGTTCAATGGTCCTCTCCCAACTGGTCTAATGGCATCTCTTACCTGGTTCAATGGTCTTCTCCCAACTGGTCGAATGGCATGTCTTACCTGTTTCAATGGTCCTCTCCCAACTGGTCTAATGGCATCTCTTACCTGGTTCAATGGTCCTCTTCCAACTGGTCGAATGGCATGTCTTACCTGTTTCAATGGTCCTCTCCCAACTGGTCTAATGGCATCTCTTACCTGGTTCAATGGTCCTCTTCCAACTGGTCGAATGGCATGTCTTACCTGTTTCAATGGTCCTCTTCCAAAGGGTCTAATGGCATCTCTTACCTGGTTCAATGGTCCTCTCCCAATTCCTCCAACGGCATCTCTTACCTGGTTCAATGGTCCTCTCCCAACTGGTCCAATGGTATCACTCAGCTGGTCCAATGGCATTTCTAACCTGGTTCAATGGTCCTTTCCAAAATGGCCGAATGACATCTCCCAACTGGTCCAATGGTATCTCTCAGCTAGTCCAATGGCATATCTTACCTGGTTCAATGGTCCTCTCCCAACTGGTCCAATGGTATCTCTCAGCTGGTCCAATGGCATCTCTTACCTGGTTCAATGGTCCTCTCCCAATTGGTCGAATGTCATCTATTACCTGGTTCAATGGTCCTCTCCCAACTGGTCTAATGGCATCTCTTACCTGGTTCAATGGTCCTCTCCCAACTGGTCCACTAGTATCTCTCAGCTGGTCCAATGGCATCTCTTACCTGGTTCAATGGTCCTCTCCCAACTGGTCCAATGGTATCTCAAAGCTGGTCCAATGGCATCTCTTACCTGGTTCCATGGTCCTCTCCCAAATGGTCGAATGGCATCTCTTACCTGGTTCAATGGTCCTCTCTCAACTGGTCGAATGGCATATCTTACCTGGTTCAATGGTCCTCTCCCAACTGGTCCAATGGTATCTCTCAGCTGGTCCAATGACATTTCTTACCTGGTTCAATGGTCCTCTCACAAATGGTCCAATGGCATCTCTCAGCTGGTTTAATGGCATCTCTTACCTGGTTCAATGGTCCTCTCCGAAATGGTCTAATGGCATCTCTCAGCTTGTCCAAAGGCATTTCTTACCTGGTTCAATGGTCCTCTCACAAATGGTCCAATGGTCCTCTCCCAAATGGTTGAATGGCATCTCTTACCTGGTTCAATGGTCCTCTCCCAACTGGTCGAATGTCATCTCTTACCTGGTTCAATGGTCCTCTCCCAACTGGTCTAATGGCATCTCTTACCTGGTTCAATGGTCCTCTCCCAACTGGTCCAATAGTATCTCTCAGCTGGTCCAATGGCATCTCTTACCTAGTTCAATGATCCTCTCCCAACTGGTCCAATGGTATCTCAAAGCTGGTTCAATGGCATCTCTTACTTGGTTCAATGGTTCTCTCCGAAATGATCTAATGGTACCTCTCAGCTTGTCCAAAGGCATTTCTTACCTGGTTCAATGGTCCTCTCCCAAATGGTTGAATGGCATCTCTTACCTGGTTCAATGGTCCTCTCCCAACTGGTCGAATGTCATCTCTTACCTGGTTCAATGGTCCTCTCCCAACTGGTCTAATGGCATCTCTTACCTGGTTCAATGGTCCTCTCCCAACTGGTCCAATAGTATCTCTCAGCTGGTCCAATGGCATCTCTTACCTGGTTCAATGGTCCTCTCCCAAATGGTTGAATGACATATCCCAACTGGTCCAATGGTATCTCTCAGCTGGTCCAATGGCATGTATTACCTGGTTCAATGGTCCTCTCCCAAATGGTCAAATGGAATCTCTTAACTGGTTCAGTGGTCCTCTCCCAACTGGTCTAATGGCATCTCTTACCTGTTTCAATGGTCCTCTCCCAACTGGTCGAATGGCATCTCTTACCTGGTTCAATGGTCCTCTCCCAACTGGTCTAATGGCATCTCTTACCTGGTTCAATGGTCTTCTCCCAACTGGTCGAATGGCATGTCTTACCTGTTTCAATGGTCCTCTTCCAACTGGTCGAATGGCATGTCTTACCTGTTTCAATGGTCCTCTCCCAAAGGGTCTAATGGCATCTCTTACCTGGTTCAATGGTCCTCTCCCAATTCCTCCAACGGCATCTCTTACCTGGTTCAATGGTCCTCTCCCAACTGGTCCAATGGTATCACTCAGCTGGTCCAATGGCATTTCTAACCTGGTTCAATGATCCTTTCCAAAATGGCCGAATGACATCTCCCAACTGGTCCAATGGTATCTCTCAGCTAGTCCAATGGCATATCTTACCTGGTTCAATGGTCCTCTCCCAACTGGTCCAATGGTATCTCTCAGCTGGTCCAATGGCATCTCTTACCTGGTTCAATGGTCCTCTCCCAACTGGTCGAATGTCATCTCTTACCTGGTTCAATGGTCCTCTCCCAACTGGTCTAATGGCATCTCTTACCTGGTTTAATGGTCCTCTCCCAACTGGTCCAATAGTATCTCTCAGCTAGTCCAATGGCATATCTTACCTGGTTCAATGGTCCTCTCCCAACTGGTCCAATGGTATCTCTCAGCTGGTCCAATGGCATCTCTTACCTGGTTCAATGGTCCTCTCCCAACTGGTCTAATGGCATCTCTTACCTGGTTCAATGGTCCTCTCCCAACTGGTCTAATGGCATCTCTTACCTGGTTTAATGGTCCTCTCCCAACTGGTCCAATAGTATCTCTCAGCTGGTCCAATGGCATCTCTTACCTGGTTCAATGGTCCTTTCCCAACTGGTCCAATGGTATCTCAAAGCTGGTCCAATGGCATCTCTTACCTGGTTCCATGGTCCTCTCCCAAATGGTCGAATGGCATCTATTACCTGGTTCAATGGTCCTCTCCCAACTGGTCGAATGGAATCTCTTAACTGGTTCAGTGGTCCTCTCCCAACTGGTCTAATGGCATCTCTTACCTGGTTCAATGGTCCTCTCCCAACTGGTCGAATGGCATGTCTTACCTGTTTCAATGGTCCTCTCCCAAATGGTCGAATGACATCTCTTACCTGGTTCAATGGTCCTCTCCCAACTGGTCCAATGGCATCTCTCAGCTGGTCCAATGGCATCTCTTAGCTGGTCCAAAGGCGTCTCGCAGCTGGTACAATGGAATCTCTCACTTGGTTCAATGGTATCCTCCAATCTGATTTAATGGCATCTCTCAACTGGTTGAATGGAATCTCCCAGATGTTCGAATGGAACCTCCCAGTTGGTCCAAAGGCATCTATCAGCTGATCCAATGGCATCTCTTAGCTGATCGAAAGGAATCTATCAGCTGATCCAATGGCATCTATCAGCTGGTCCAATGGCGTCTCACTACTGTTTCAATTGCACCTCTCAGCTGACCCAATGGCATCTCTCAGCTGGTCCAAAGGCATCTGTCAGCTGATCCAATGGCATCTCTTAGCTGATCCAATGGTATCTCTCAGCTGGTCCAATGGCATCCCTCAACTGGTCCAATGGCATCTCTTAGCTGATCCAATGGCATTTCTCAGCTAGTCCAATGGCATCTATCAACTGATCCAATGGCATCTCTTAGCTGATCCAATGGCGTCTCACTGCTGATTTAATGGCGTCTCTCAGCTGGTCCAATGGAATCTCTCAGGTGATCCAATTCCATCCCTCAGCTGGTCCAATGGCATCTCTCAGCTGGTCCAAAGGCATCTCGCAGCTGGTACAATGGAATCTCTCAACTAGTCAAAAGGAATCTACCAGCTGATCCAATGGCATCTCTCAGCTGGTCCAAAGGCATCTATCAGCTGATCCAATGGCATCTCTTAGCTGATCGAAAGGAATCTATTAGCTGATCCAATGGCATCTATCAGCTGGTCCAATGGCGTCTCACTGCTGTTTCAATTGCACCTCTCAGCTGACCCAATGGCATCTCTCAGCTGGTCCAAAGGCATCTGTCAGCTGATCCAATGGCATCTCTTAGCTGATCCAATGGTATCTCTCAGCTGGTCCAATGGCATCCCTCAACTGGTCCAATGGCATCTCTTAGCTGATCCAATGGCGTCTCACTGCTAATTCAATGGCGTCTCTCAGCTGGTCCAATGGCACCTCTCAGCTGATCCAATGGAATCTCTCATCTGACCCAATGGCATCTCTCAGGTGATCCAATTCCATCCCTCAGCTGGTCCAATGGCATCTCTCAGCTGGTCCAAAGGCATCTCGCAGCTGGTACAATGGAATCTCTCACTTGGTTCAATGGTATCCTCCAATCTGATTGAATGGCATCTGTCAACTGGTTGAATGGAATCTCCCAGATGTTCGAATGGAATCTCCCAGTTGGTCCAATAGCAAGTTCCAGCTGGTGCAATGGCATCTCTTCCCTTGGTCTATGGTCCCCACCAATCTGGTCGAAGGGCATCTCTCAACTGGTAGAATGGAAACTACGATGGTAGATTGTAATCACCAAGGTGGTACAATGGCTTCTCTTACCTGGTCCAATGGCATTTCTCAGCTAGTCCAATGGCATCTATCAACTGATCCAATGGAATCTATCAGCTGATCCGATGGCATCTCTCACCTAGTCCAATGACATCTCTTACCGGGTCTAATGGCATCTCTTACCTGGTTCAATGGTCCCCTCCAATCTGGTCAAATGGCATCTCTCAACTGGTTGGACGGAACCTCCCACATGGTCGAATGGAATCTCTCACTTGGTCCAAAGGGATATCTTACATTGTTTTCTTGTTGGATCACTTGCCTGATTCAATGGTCTCCTCTCAGCTGGTCCAATGGCATCTCTAAACTAGTCAAAAGGCATCTATCAGCTGATCCAATTGCATCACTCAGCTGGTCCAAAGGCATCTATCAGCTGATCCAATGGCATCTCTTAGCTGATCGAAAGGAATCTATCAGCTGATCCAATGGCATCTATCAGCTGGTCCAATGGCGTCTCACAGCTGTTTCAATTGCACCTCTCAGCTGACCCAATGGCATCTCTCAGCTGGTCCAAAGGCATCTGTCAGCTGATCCAATGGCATCTCTTAGCTGATCCAATGGTATCTCTCAGCTGGTCCAATGGCATCCCTCAACTGGTCCAATGGCATCTCTTAGCTGATCCAATGGCGTCTCACTGCTGATTCAATGGCGTCTCTCAGCTGGTCCAATGGCACCTCTCAGCTGATCCAATGGAATCTCTCATCTGACCCAATGGCATCTCTCAGGTGATCTAATTCCATCCCTCAGCTGATCCAATGGCATCTCTCAGCTGGTCCAAAGGCATCTCGCAGCTGGTACAATGGAATCTCTCATTTGGTTCAATGGTATCCTCCAATCTGATTGAATGGCATCTCTCAACTGGTTGAATGGAATCTCCCAGATGTTCGAATGGAACCTCTCAGTTGGTCCAATAGCAAGTTCCAGCTGGTGCAATGGCATCTCTTCCCTTGGTCTATGGTCCCCACCAATCTGGTCGAATGGCATCTCTCAACTGGTAGAATGGAAACTCCGATGGTCGATTGTAATCACCCAGTTGGTACAATGGCATCTCTTACCTTGTCCAATGGCTTCTCTTACCTGGTTCAATGACATCTTGTGTCTGGTCCAATGGTGTCTTCCCAACTGGATTAATGGCATCTCTCATATTGCCCAATAGCCCTCTCCCAGCTACTCCAATGGCATCTCTCAGCTGGTCCAATGGCATCTCTCAGCTGGTCCAATGGCATCTCCTACCTGGTTCAATGGTCCCCTCCAATCTGGTCAAATGGCATCTCTCAGCTGGTTGGACAGAACCTCCCAGATGGCCAAATGGAATTTCTCAGTTGGTCCAAAGGGATCTCTTGCATGGTTTTCTTGTTGGATCACTTGCCTGATTCAATGGGCCCCTCTCAGCTGGTCCAATGGCATCTCTTCCCTTATTCAATGGTCCCCACCAATCTGGTCGAAGGGCATCTCTCAACTGGTAGAATGGAAACTCCGATGGTAGATTGTAATCACCAAGGTGGTACAATGGCTTCTCTTACCTTGTCCAATGGCTTCTCTTACCTGGTCCAATGGCATCTATCAACTGATCGAATGGCATCTCTTAGCTGATCCAATGGCGTCTCACTGCTGATTCAATGGCATCTCTTAGCTGATCCAATGGCATCTCTCATCTGACCCAATGGCATCTCTCAGCTGGTCCAATGGCATCCCTCAAGTGGTCCAATGGGATCTCTGAGCTAGTCCAATGGCATCTATCAACTGATC
The DNA here is from genome assembly GCF_049901735.1 of Notechis scutatus. Taxonomy (NCBI): domain Eukaryota; kingdom Metazoa; phylum Chordata; class Lepidosauria; order Squamata; family Elapidae; genus Notechis; species Notechis scutatus. The sequence continues at coordinate 494,452 of NC_142011.1, read as the reverse complement.
CAATGGCATCTCTCAGCTGGTCCAATGGCATCTCTAGGCTGGTCCAATGCCATCCCTCAGCTGGTCCAATGCCATCCCTCAGCTGGTCCAAAGGCGTCTCGCAGCTGGTATCTCTCACTTGGTTCAACGGTATCCTCCAATCTGATTTAATGGCATCTCTCAACTGGTTGAATTGAATCTCCCAGATGTTCGAATGGAACCTCCCAGTTGGTCCAAAGGCATCTCTCAGCTGGTCCAATGGCATCTCTTCCCTTGTTCAATGGTCCCCACCAATCTGGTCGAATGGCATCTCTCAACTGGTAGAATGGAAACTCCGATGGTCGATTGTAATCCCCCAGGTGGTACAATGGCATCTCTTACCTTGTCCAATGGCTTCTCTTACCTGGTTCAATGACATCTTGTGTCTGGTCCAATGGTGTCTTCCCAACTGGATTAATGGGATCTCTCATATAGCCCAATAGCCCTCTCCCAGCTACTCCAATGGCATCTTTCAGCTGGTCCAATAGCATCTCTCAACTGGTCCAATGTCATCCCTCAGCTGGTCCAATGGCATCCCTCAACTGGTCCAATGGCATCTCTTAGCTGATCCAATGGCATTTCTCAGCTAGTCCAATGGCATCTATCAACTGATCCAATGGAATCTATCAGCTGATCCGATGGCATCTCTCACCTAGTCCAATGACATCTCTTACCGGGTCTAATGGCATCTCTTACCGGGTTCAATGGTCCCCTCCAATCTGGTCAAATGGCATCTCTCAACTGGTTGGACGGAACCTCCCAGATGGTCGAATGGAATCTCTCACTTGGTCCAAAGGGATCTCTTACATGGTTTTCTTGTTGGATCACTTGCCTGATTCAATGGTCTCCTCTCAGCTGGTCCAATGGTATCTCTCAACTAGTCAAAAGGCATCTATCAGCTGATCCAATTGCATCACTCAGCTGGTCCAAAGGCATCTGTCAGCTGATCCAGTGGCATCTCTTAGCTGATCGAAAGGAATCTATCAGCTGATCCAATGGCATCTATCAGCTGGTCCAATGGCGTCTCACTGCTGTTTCAATTGCACCTCTCAGCTGACCCAATGGCATCTCTCAGCTGGTCCAAAGGCATCTGTCAGCTGATCCAATGGCATCTCTTAGCTGATCCAATGGTATCTCTCAGCTGGTCCAATGGCATCCCTCAACTGGTCCAATGGCATCTCTTAGCTGATCCAATGGCGTCTCACTGCTGATTCAATGGCGTCTCTCAGCTGGTCCAATGGCACCTCTCAGCTGATCCAATGGAATCTCTCATCTGACCCAATGGCATCTCTCAGGTGATCCAATTCCATCCCTCAGCTGGTCCAATGGCATCTCTCAGCTGGTCCAAAGGCATCTCGCAGCTGGTACAATGGAATCTCTCACTTGGTTCAATGGTATCCTCCAATCTGATTGAATGGCATCTGTCAACTGGTTGAATGGAATCTCCCAGATGTTCGAATGGAATCTCCCAGTTGGTCCAATAGCAAGTTCCAGCTGGTGCAATGGCATCTCTTCCCTTGGTCTATGGTCCCCACCAATCTGGTCGAATGGCATCTCTCAACTGGTAGAATGGAAACTCCGATGGTCGATTGTAATCACCCAGTTGGTACAATGGCATCTCTTACCTTGTCCAATGGCTTCTCTTACCTGGTTCAATGACATCTTGTGTCTGGTCCAATGGTGTCTTCCCAACTGGATTAATGGCATCTCTCATATTGCCCAATAGCCCTCTCCCAGCTACTCCAATGGCATCTCTCAGCTGGTCCAATGTCATCCTTCAGCTGGTCCAATGGCATCTCTCAGCTGGTCCAATGGCATCTCCTACCTGGTCCAATGGCATCTCTTACCTGGTTCAATGGTCCCCTCCAATCTGGTCAAATGGCATCTCTCAGCTGGTTGGACGGAACCTCCCAGATGGCCAAATGGAATTTCTCAGTTGGTCCAAAGGGATCTCTTGCATGGTTTTCTTGTTGGATCACTTGCCTGATTCAATGGGCCCCTCTCAGCTGGTCCAATGGCATCTCTCAACTAGTCAAAAGGCATCTATCAGCTTATCCAATGGCATCTCTCAGCTGGTCCAAAGGCATCTATCAGCTGATCCAATGGCATTTCTTAGCTGGTCCAATTGAATCTATCAGCTGATCCGATGGCATCTCTCAGGTGACCTAATAGCATCTCTCACCTAGTCCAATGACATCTCTTACCAGGTCTAATGGCATCTCTTACCGGGTCTAATGGCATCTCTTACCTGGTTCAATGGTCCCCTCCAATCTGATCAAATGGCATCTCTCAACTAGTTGGACGGAACCTTCCAGATGGCTGAATGGAATCTCACAGTTGGTCCAAAGGGATCTCTTACATGGTTTTCTTGTTGGATCACTTGCCTGATTCAATGGTCCCCTCTCAGCTGGTCCAATGGCATCTCTCAACTAGTTAAAAGGCATCTATCAGCTGGTCCAATGGCATCCCTCAGCTGGTCCAAAGGCATCTATCAGCTGATCCAATGGCATCTCTTAGCTGATCCAAAGGAATCTATCAGCTGGTCCAATGGCATCTATCAGCTGGTCCAATGGCGTCTCACTGCTGTTTCAATTGCACCTCTCAGCTGATCCAATGGCATCTCTCAGCTGGTCCAATGGTATCCCTCAACTAGTCCAATGGCATCTCTCATCTGACCCAATGGCATCTCTCAGCTGGTCCAATGGCATGTCTCAGCTGGTCCAAAGGCGTCTCGCAGCTGGTATCTCTCACTTGGTTCAATGGTATCCTCCAATCTGATTAAATGGCATCTCTCAACTGGTTGAATGGAATCTCCCAGATGTTCGAATGGAATCTCCCAGTTGGTCCAATAGCAAGTTCCAGCTGGTCCAATGGCATCTCTTCCCTTGTTCAATGGTCCCCACCAATCTGGTCGAAGGGCATCTCTCAACTGGTAGAATGGAAACTACGATGGTAGATTGTAATCACCCAGGTGGTACAATGGCTTCTCTTACCTGGTCCAATGGCATCTATCAACTGATCGAATGGCATCTCTTAGCTGATCCAATGGCGTCTCACTGCTGATTCAATGGCATCTCTCAGCTGATCCAATGGCATCTCTCAGCTGGTCCAATGCCATCCCTCAGCTGCTCCAATGGCATCTCTCATCTGACCCAATGGCATCTCTCAGCTGGTCCAATGGCATCTCTCAACTGGTAGAATGGAAACTCCGATGGTGATTGTAATCCCCAGGTGGTACAATGGCATCTCTTACCTTGTCCAATGGCTTCTCTTACCTGGTTCAATGACATCTTGTGTCTGGTCCAATGGTGTCTTCCCAACTGGATTAATGGGATCTCTCATATAGTCCAATAGCCCTCTCCCAGCTACTCCAATGGCATCTTTCACCTGGTCCAATAGCATCTCTCAACTGGTCCAATGTCATCCCTCAGCTGGTCCAATGGCATCCCTCAACTGGTCCAATGGCATCTCTTAACTGATCCAATGGCATTTCTCAGCTAGTCCAATGGCATGTATCAACTGATCCAATGGAATCTATCAGCTGATCCGATGGCATCTCTCACCTAGTCCAATGGCATCTCCTACCTGGTCCAATGGCATCTCTTACCTGGTTCAATGGTCCCCTCCAATCTGGTCAAATGGCATCTCTCAACTGGTTGGACAGAACCTCCCAGATGGCCGAATGGAATCTCACAGTTGGTCCAAAGGGATCTCTTACATGGTTTTCTTGTTGGATCACTTGCCTGATTCAATGGTCCCCTCTCAGCTGGTCCAATGGCATCTCTCAACTAGTCAAAAGGAATCTATCAGCTGATCCAATGGCATCTCTCAGCTGGTCCAAAGGCATCTATCAGCTGATCCAATGGCATCTCTTAGCTGATCCAAAGGAATCTATCAGCTGGTCCAATGGCATCTATAAGCTGGTCCAATGGCGTCTCACTGCTGTTTCAATTGCACCTCTCAGCTGACCCAATGGCATCTCTCAGCTGGTCCAATGGCATCTCTCAGCTGGTCCAATGGTATCCCTCAACTGGTCCAATGGCATCTCTTAGCTGATCCAATGGCATCTATCAGCTGGTCCAATGGCATCTATCAACTGATCCAATGGCATCTCTTAGCTGATCCAATGGCGTCTCACTGCTGATTCAATGGCATCTCTTAGCCGACCCAATGGCATCTCTCAGCTGGTCCAATGGCATCTCTAGGCTGGTCCAAAGGCATCTCGCAGCTGGTCCAATGGCATCTCTTCCCTTATTCAATGGTCCCCACCAATCTGGTCGAAGGGCATCTCTCAACTGGTAGAATGGAAACTCCGATGGTAGATTGTAATCACCAAGGTGGTACAATGGCTTCTCTTACCTTGTCCAATGGCTTCTCTTACCTGGTCCAATGGCTTCTCTTACCTTGTCCAATGGCTTCTCTTACCTGGTCCAATGGCATCTATCAACTGATCGAATGGCATCTCTTAGCTGATCCAATGGCGTCTCACTGCTGATTCAATGGCATCTCTTAGCTGATCCAATGGCATCTCTCAGCTGGTCCAATGCCATCCCTCAGCTGCTCCAATGGCATCTCTCATCTGACCCAATGGCATCTCTCAGCTGGTCCAATGGCATCCCTCAAGTGGTCCAATGGGATCTCTGAGCTAGTCCAATGGCATCTATCAACTGATCCAATGGCATCTCTCAGCTGGTCCAATGGCATCTCTAGGCTGGTCCAATGCCATCCCTCAGCTGGTCCAATGCCATCCCTCAGCTGGTCCAAAGGCGTCTTGCAGCTGGTATCTCTCACTTGGTTCAATGGTATCCTCCAATCTGATTTAATGGCATCTCTCAACTGGTTGAACTGAATCTCCCAGATGTTCGAATGGAACCTCCCAGTTGGTCCAAAGGCATCTCTCAGCTGGTCCAATGGCATCTCTTCCCTTGTTCAATGGTCCCCACCAATCTGGTCGAATGGCATCTCTCAACTGGTAGAATGGAAACTCTGATGGTCGATTGTAATCCCCAGGTGGTACAATGGCATCTCTTACCTTGTCCAATGGCTTCTCTTACCTGGTTCAATGACATCTTGTGTCTGGTCCAATGGTGTCTTCCCAACTGGATTAATGGGATCTCTCATATTGCCCAATAGCCCTCTCCCAGCTACTCCAATGGTATCTTTCAGCTGGTCCAATAGCATCTCTCAGCTGGTCCAATGTCATCCCTCAGCTGGTCCAATGGCATCCCTCAACTGGTCCAATGGCATCTCTTAGCTGATCCAATGGCATTTCTCAGCTAGTCCAATGGCATCTATCAACTGATCCAATGGAATCTATCAGCTGATCCGATGGCATCTCTCACCTAGTCCAATGACATCTCTTACCGGGTCTAATGGCATCTCTTACCGGGTTCAATGGTCCCCTCCAATCTGGTCAAATGGCATCTCTCAACTGGTTGGACGGAACCTCCCAGATGGTCAAATGGAATCTCTCACTTGGTCCAAAGGGATCTCTTACATGGTTTTCTTGTTGGATCACTTGCCTGATTCAATGGTCTCCTCTCAGCTGGTCCAATGGTATCTCTCAACTAGTCAAAAGGCATCTATCAGCTGTTCCAATTGCATCACTCAGCTGGTCCAAAGGCATCTATCAGCTGATCCAGTGGCATCTCTTAGCTGATCGAAAGGAATCTATCAGCTGATCCAATGGCGTCTCACTGCTGTTTCAATTGCACCTCTCTGCTGACCCAATGGCATCTCTCAGCTGGTCCAAAGGCATCTGTCAGCTGATCCAATGGCATCTCTTAGCTGATCCAATGGTATCTCTCAGCTGGTCCAATGGCATCCCTCAACTGGTCCAATGGCATCTCTTAGCTGATCCAATGGCGTCTCACTGCTGATTCAATGGCGTCTCTCAGCTGGTCCAATGGCACCTCTCAGCTGATCCAATGGAATCTCTCATCTGACTCAATGGCATCTCTCAGGTGATCCAATTCCATCCCTCAGCTGGTCCAATGGCATCTCTCAGCTGGTCCAAAGGCATCTCGCAGCTGGTATCTCTCACTTGGTTCAATGGTATCCTCCAATCTGATTGAATGGCATCTGTCAACTGGTTGAATGGAATCTCCCAGATGTTCGAATGGAATCTCCCAGTTGGTCCAATGGTGTCTTCCCAACTGGATTAATGGCATCTCTCATATTGCCCAATAGCCCTCTCCCAGCTACTCCAATGGCATCTTTCAGCTGGTCCAATAGCATCTCTCAGCTGGTCCAATGGCATCCTTCAGCTGGTCCAATGGCATCTCTCAGCTGGTCCAATGGCATCTCCTACCTGGTCCAATGGCATCTCTTACCTGGTTCAATGGTCCCCTCCAATCTGGTCAAATGGCATCTCTCAACTGGTTGGACGGAACCTCCCAGATGGCCAAATGGAATTTCTCAGTTGGTCCAAAGGGATCTCTTACATGGTTTTCTTGTTGGATCACTTGCCTGATTCAATGGGCCCCTCTCAGCTGGTCCAATGGCATCTCTCAACTAGTCAAAAGGCATCTATCAGCTTATCCAATGGCATCTCTCATCTGACCCAATGGCATCTCTCAGCTGGTCCAATGGCATCCCTCAACTGGTCCAATGGCATCTCTTAGCTGATCCAATGGCATTTCTGAGCTAGTCCAATGGCATCTATCAACTGATCCAATGGCATCTCTCAGCTGGTCCAAAGGCGTCTCGCAGCTGGTACAATGGAATCTCTCACTTGGTTCAATGGTATCCTCCAATCTGATTCAATGGCATCTCTCAACTGGTTGAATGGAATCTCCCAGATGTTCGAATGGAACCTCCCAGTTGGTCCAAGGCATCTCTCAGCTGGTCCAATGGCATCTCTTCCCTTGTTCAATGGTCCCCACCAATCTGGTCGAATGGCATCTCTCAACTGGTAGAATGGAAACTCCGATGGTCGATTGTAATCACCCAGTTGGTACAATGGCATCTCTTAGCTGATCCAATGGTATCTCTCAGCTGGTCCAATGGCATCCCTCAACTGGTCCAATGGCATCTCTTAGCTGATCCAATGGCGTCTCACTGCTGATTCAATGGCGTCTCTCAGCTGGTCCAATGGCACCTCTCAGCTGATCCAATGCAATCTCTCATCTGACCCAATGGCATCTCTCAGGTGATCCAATTCCATCCCTCAGCTGGTCCAATGGCATCTCTCAGCTGGTCCAAAGGCATCTCGCAGCTGGTATCTCTCACTTGGTTCAATGGTATCCTCCAATCTGATTGAATGGCATCTGTCAACTGGTTGAATGGAATCTCCCAGATGTTCGAATGGAATCTCCCAGTTGGTCCAATAGCAAGTTCCAGCTGGTGCAATGGCATCTCTTCCCTTGTTCTATGGTCACCACCAATCTGGTCGAATGGCATCTCTCAACTGGTAGAATGGAAACTCCGATGGTCGATTGTAATCACCCAGTTGGTACAATGGCATCTCTTACCTTGTCCAATGGCTTCTCTTACCTGGTTCAATGACATCTTGTGTCTGGTCCAATGGTGTCTTCCCAACTGGATTAATGGGATCTCTCATATAGCCCAATAGCCCTCTCCCAGCTACTCCAATGGCATCTTTCAGCTGGTCCAATGGCATCTCTCAGCTGGTCCAATGGCATATCCTACCTGGTCCAATGGCATCTCTTACCTGGTTCAATGTTCCCCTCCAATCTGGTCAAATGGCATCTCTCAACTGGTTGGACGGAACCTCCCAGATGGCCAAATGGAATTTCTCAGTTGGTCCAAAGGGATCTCTTACATGGTTTTCTTGCTGGATCACTTGCCTGATTCAATGGTCCCCTCTCAGCTGGTCCAAAGGCATCTCTCAACTAGTCAAAAGGCATCTATCAGCTGATCCAATGGCATCTCTCAGCTGGTCCAAAGGCATCTATCAGCCTATCCAATGGAATTTCTTAGCTGGTCCAATGGAATCTATCAGCTGATCCGATGGCATCTCCCAGGTGACCTAATAGCATCTCTCACCTAGTCCAATGACATCTCTTACCAGGTCTAATGGCATCTCTTACCGGGTCTAATGGCATCTCTTACCTGGTTCAATGGTCCCCTCCAATCTGGTCAAATGGCATCTCTCAACTAGTTGAACGGAACCTTCCAGATGGCTGAATGGAATCTCACAGTTGGTCCAAAGGGATCTCTTATATGGTTTTCTTGTTGGATCACTTGCCTGATTCAATGGTCCCCTCTCAGCTGGTCCAATGGCATCTCTCAACTAGTCCAAAGGCATCTGTCAGCTGATCCAATGGCATCTCTTAGCTGATCCAATGGCATCTCTCAGCTGGTCCAATGGCATCTCTTAGCTGGTCCAATGCCATCCTTCAGCTGCTCCAATGCCATCTCTCATCTGACCCAATGGCATCTCTTAGCTGATCCAATGGTGTCTCACTGCTGATCCAATGCCATCCCTCAGCTGGTCCAATGGCATCTCTCAGCTGGTCCAATGGCATCTCTCATCTGACCCAATGGCATCTCTCAGCTGGTCCAATGGCATCTCTCAGCTGGTCCAAAGGCGTCTCGCAGCTGGTCAAATGCCATCCTTCAGCTGCTCCAATGGCATCTCTCATCTGACCCAATGGCATCTCTTAGCTGATCCAATGGCATCTCTCAGCTGGTCCAATGGCATCTCTCAGCTGGTCCAATGCCATCCTTCAGCTGCTCCAATGGCATCTCTCATCTGACCCAATGGCATCTCTCAGCTGGTCCAATGGCATCTCTCAGCTGGTCCAAAGGCGTCTCGCAGCTGGTATCTCTCACTTGGTTCAATGGTATCCTCCAATCTGATTGAATGGCATCTCTCAACTGGTTGAATGGAATCTCCCAGATGTTGGAATGGAATCTCCCAGTTGGTCCAATAGCAAGTTCCAGCTGGTTCAATGGCATCTCTTCCCTTGTTCAATGGTCCCCACCAATCTGGTCGAATGGCATCTCTCAGCTGTTAGAATGGAAACTCCGATGGTCGATTGTAATCACCCAGGTGGTACAATGACATCTCTTACCTTGTCCAATGGCTTCTCTTACCTGGTTCAATGGCATCTTGTGTCTGGTCCAATGGTGTCTTCCCAACTGGATTAATGGCATCTCTCATATAGCCCAATATCCCTCTCCCAGCTACTCCAATAGCATCTTTCAGCTGGTCCAATAGCATCTCTCAACTGGTCCAATGGCACCTCTCACCTGGTCCAATGGCATCTCCTACCTTTTCCAATGGCATCTCTTACCTGGTTCAATGGTCCCCTCCAATCTGGTCAAATGGCATCTCTCAACTGGTTGGATGGAACCTCCCAGATGGCCAAATGGAATCTCTCAGTTGGTCCAAAGGGATCTCTTACATGGTTTTCTTGTTGGATCACTTGCCTGATTCAATGGTCCCCTCTCAGCTGGTCCAATGGCATCTCTCAACTAGTCAAAAGGCATCTATCAGCTGATCCAATGGCATCTCTCAGCTGGTCCAAAGGCATCTATCAGCTGATCCAATGGCATCTCTTAGCTGATCCAAAGGAATCTATCAGCTGACCCAATGGCATCTCTCAGCTTGTCCAATGGCATCTCTCAGCTGGTGCAATGGTATCCCTCAACTGGTCCAATGGCATCTCTTAGCTGATCCAATGGCATCTATCAGCTGGTCCAATGGCATCTATCAACTGATCCAATGGCATCTCTCAGCTGGTCCAAAGGCATCTATCAGCTGATCCAATGGCGTCTCACTGCTGCTCCAATTGCACCTCTCAGCTGACCCAATGGCATCCTCAACTGGTCCAATGGCATCTCTTAGCTGATCCAATGGCATCTCTCAGCTGGTCCAATGGCATCTCTCAGCTGGTCCAAAGGCATCTATCAGCTGATCCAATGGCATCTCTTAGCTGGTCCAATGAAATCTATCAGCTGATCAGATGGCATCTTCAGGTGACCTAATAGCATCTCTCACCTAGTCCAATGACATCTCTTACCTGGTCCAATGACATCTCTTACCGGGTCTAATGGCATCTCTTACCTGGTTTAATGGTCCCCTCCAATCTGGTCAAATGGCATCTCTCAACTAGTTGGACGGAACCTCCCAGATGGCTGAATGGAACCTCCCAGTTGGTCCAAAGGCATCTCTCAGCTGGTCCAATGGAATCTCTTCCCTTGTTCTATGGTCCCCACCAATCTGGTCGAATGGCATCTCTCAACTAGTTGGACGGAACCTCCCAGATGGCCGAATGGAATCTCTCAGTTGGTCCAAAGCGATCTCTTACATGGTTTTCTTGTTTGATCACTTGCCTGATTCAATGGTCCGCTCTCAGCTGGTCCAATGGCATCTCTCAGCTGGTCCAAAGGCATCTATCAGCTGATCCAATGGCATCTCTTAGCCGATCCAAAGGAATCTATCAGCTGATCCAATGGCATCTATCAGCTGGTCCAATGGCGTCTCACTGCTGTTCCAATTGCACCTCTCAGCTGGTCCAATGGCATCCCTCAACTGGTCCAATGGCATCTCTTAGCTGATCCAATGGCATCTCTCAGCTGGTCCAAAGGCATCTATCAGTTGATCCAATGGCATCTCTTAGCTGGTCCAATGGAATCTATCAGCTGCTCCGATGGCATCTCTCAGGTGACCTAATAGCATCTCTCACCTAGTCCAATGACATCTCTTACTGGGTCTAATGGCATCTCTTACCTGGTTCAATGGTCCCCTCCAATCTGGTCAAATGGCATCTCTCAACTAGTTGGACGGAACCTCCCAGATGGCCGAATGGAATCTCTCAGTTGGTCCAAAGGGATCTCTTACATGGTTTTCTTGTTGGATCACTTGCCTGATTCAATGGTCCCCTCTCAGCTGGTCCAATGGCATCTATCAGCTGGTCCAATGGCGTCTCACTGCTGTTCCAATTGCACCTCTTAGCTGATCCAATGGCACCTCTCAGGTGACCCAATGGCATCCTCAGCTGGTCCAATAGCATCTCTCAGCTGGTCCAATGGCATCTCTCAGCTGGTCCAATAGCATCTCTCAGCTGGTCCAATGGCATCTCTCAGCTGGTCCAATAGCATCTCTCAGCTGGTCCAATGGCATCTCTCAGCTGGTCCAATGGCATCTCCTACCTGGTCCAATGGCATCTCTCAGCTGGTCCAATAGCATCTCTCAGCTGGTCCAATAGCATCTCCCAGCTACTCCAATGGCATCTATCAGCTGGTCCAATGGCATCTCTCAGCTGGTCCAATGGCATCTCCTACCTGGTCCAATGGCATCTCTTACCTGGTTCAATGGTCCCCTCCAATCTGGTCAAATGGCATCTCTCAACTGGTTGGACGGAACCTCCCAGATGGCCAAATGGAATTTCTCAGTTGGTCCAAAGGGATCTCTTACATGGTTTTCTTGTTGGATCACTTGCCTGATTCAATGGTCCCCTCTCAGCTGGTCCAATGGCATCTCTCAACTAGTCAAAAGGCATCTCTTAGTTGATCCAATGGCATCTCTCAGCTGGTCCAATGGCATCTCTTAGCTGATCCAATGGCATCTCTCAGCTGGTCCAATGGCATCTATCAACTGATCCAATGGCATTTCTTAGCTGATCCAATGGCATCTCACTGCTGATTCATTGGCATCTCTTAGCTGATCCAATGGCATCTCTCAGCTGGTACAATGGCATCTCTTACCTTGTCCAATGGCTTCTCTTACCTGGTCCAATGGCATCTATCAACTGATCCAATGGCATCTCTTAGCTGATCCAATGGCGTCTCACTGCTGATTCAATGGCACCTCTCAGCTGATCCAATGGAATCTCAGATCTGACCCAATGGCATCTCTCAGGTGATCCAATTCCATCCCTCAGCTGGTCCAATGGCATCTCTCAGCTGGTCCAAAGGCATCTCGCAGCTGGTACAATGGAATCTCTCACTCGGTTCAATGGTATCCTCCAATCTGATTGAATGGCATCTCTCAACTGGTTGAATGGAATCTCCCAGATGTTTGAATGGAACCTCTCAGTTGGTCCAAAGGCATCTCTCAGCTGGTCCAATGGCATCTCTTCCCTTGTTCAATGGTCCCCACCAATCTGGTCGAATGGCATCTCTCAACTGGTAGAATGGAAACTCTGATGGTCGATTGTAATCCCCCAGGTGGTACAATGGCATCTCTTACCTTGTCCAATGGCTTCTCTTACCTGGTTCAATGACATCTTGTGTCTGGTCCAATGGTGTCTTCCCAACTGGATTAATGGGATCTCTCATATAGCCCAATAGCCCTCTCCCAGCTACTCCAATGGCATCTTTCAGCTGGTCCAATGGCATCTCTCAGCTGGTCCAATGGCATCTCCTACCTGGTCCAATGGCATCTCTTACCTGGTTCAATGTTCCCCTCCAATCTGGTCAAATGGCATCTCTCAACTGGTTGGACGGAACCTCCCAGATGGCCAAATGGAATTTCTCAGTTGGTCCAAAGGGATCTCTTACATGGTTTTCTTGTTGGATCACTTGCCTGATTCAACGGTCCCCTCTCAGCTGGTCCAAAGGCATCTCTCAACTAGTCAAAAGGCATCTATCAGCTGATCCAATGGCATCTCTCAGCTGGTCCAAAGGCATCTATCAGCCTATCCAATGGCATTTCTTAGCTGGTCCAATGGAATCTATCAGCTGATCCGATGGCATCTCCCAGGTGACCTAATAGCATCTCTCACCTAGTCCAATGACATCTCTTACCAGGTCTAATGGCATCTCTTACCTGGTTCAATGGTCCCCTCCAATCTGGTCAAATGGCATCTCTCAACTAGTTGAACGGAACCTTCCAGATGGCTGAATGGAATCTCACAGTTGGTCCAAAGGGATCTCTTATATGGCTTTCTTGTTGGATCACTTGCCTGATTCAATGGTCCCCTCTCAGCTGGTCCAAAGGCATCTCTCAACTAGTCAAAAGGCATCTATCAGCTGATCCAATGGCATCTCTCAGCTGGTCCAAAGGCATCTATCAGCCTATCCAATGGCATTTCTTAGCTGGTCCAATGGAATCTATCAGCTGATCCGATGGCATCTCCCAGGTGACCTAATAGCATCTCTCACCTAGTCCAATGACATCTCTTACCAGGTCTAATGGCATCTCTTACCTGGTTCAATGGTCCCCTCCAATCTGGTCAAATGGCATCTCTCAACTAGTTGAACGGAACCTTCCAGATGGCTGAATGGAATCTCACAGTTGGTCCAAAGGGATCTCTTACATGGTTTTCTTGTTGGATCACTTGCCTGATTCAATGGTCCCCTCTCAGCTGGTCCAATGGCATCTCTCAACTAGTCCAAAGGCATCTGTCAGCTGATCCAATGGCATCTCTTAGCTGATCCAATGGCATCTCTCAGCTGGTCCAATGGCATCTCTTAGCTGATCCAAAGGAATCTATCAGCTGACCCAATGGCATCTCTCAGCTTGTCCAATGGCATCTCTCAGCTGGTGCAATGGTATCCCTCAACTGGTCCAATGGCATCTCTTAGCTGATCAAATGGCATCTATCAGCTGGTCCAATGGCATCTATCAACTGATCCAATGGCATCTCTCAGCTGGTCCAAAGGCATCTTGGCGTCTCACTGCTGCTCCAATTGCACCTCTCAGCTGACCCAATGGCATCCCTCAACTGGTCCAATGGCATCTCTTAGCTGATCCAATGGCATCTCTCAGCTGGTCCAATGGCATCTCTCAGCTGGTCCAAAGGCATCTATCAGCTGATCCAATGGCATCTCTTAGCTGGTCCAATGAAATCTATCAGCTGATCAGATGGCATCTTCAGGTGACCTAATAGCATCTCTCACCTAGTCCAATGACATCTCTTACCTGGTCCAATGACATCTCTTACCGGGTCTAATGGCATCTCTTACCTGGTTTAATGGTCCCCTCCAATCTGGTCAAATGGCATCTCTCAACTAGTTGGACGGAACCTCCCAGATGGCTGAATGGAACCTCCCAGTTGGTCCAAAGGCATCTCTCAGCTGGTCCAATGGCATCTCTTCCCTTGTTCTATGGTCCCCACCAATCTGGTCGAATGGCATCTCTCAACTAGTTGGACGGAACCTCCCAGATGGCCGAATGGAATCTCTCAGTTGGTCCAAAGGGATCTCTTACATGGTTTTCTTGTTTGATCACTTGCCTGATTCAATGACCCGCTCTCAGCTGGTGCAATGGCATCTCTCAGCTGGTCCAAAGGCATCTATCAGCTGATCCAATGGCATCTCTTAGCCGATCCAAAGGAATCTATCAGCTGATCCAATGGCATCTATCAGCTGGTCCAATGGCGTCTCACTGCTGTTCCAATTGCACCTCTCAGCTGGTCCAATGGCATCCCTCAACTGGTCCAATGGCATCTCTTAGCTGATCCAATGGCATCTCTCAGCTGGTCCAAAGGCATCTATCAGTTGATCCAATGGCATCTCTTAGCTGGTCCAATGGAATCTATCAGCTGCTCGATGGCATCTCTCAGGTGACCTAATAGCATCTCTCACCTAGTCCAATGACATCTCTTACTGGGTCTAATGGCATCTCTTACCTGGTTCAATGGTCCCCTCCAATCTGGTCAAATGGCATCTCTCAACTAGTTGGACGGAACCTCCCAGATGGCCGAATGGAATCTCTCAGTTGGTCCAAAGGGATCTCTTACATGGTTTTCTTGTTGGATCACTTGCCTGATTCAATGGTCCCCTCTCAGCTGGTCCAATGGCATCTATCAGCTGGTCCAATGGCGTCTCACTGCTGTTCCAATTGCACCTCTTAGCTGATCCAATGGCACCTCTCAGGTGACCCAATGGCATCCCTCAGCTGGTCCAATAGCATCTCTCAGCTGGTCCAATGGCATCTCTCAGCTGGTCCAATAGCATCTCTCAGCTGGTCCAATGGCATCTCTCAGCTGCTCCAATAGCATCTCTCAACTGGTCCAATGGCATCTCTCAGCTGGTCCAATGGCATCTCCTACCTGGTCCAATGGCATCTCTCAGCTGGTCCAATAGCATCTCTCAGCTGGTCCAATAGCGTCTCCCAGCTACTCCAATGGCATCTTTCAGCTGGTCCAATGGCATCTCTCACCTGACCCAATGGCATCTCTCAGGTGATCCAATTCCATCTCTCAGCTGGTCCAATGGCATCTCTAGGCTGGTCCAATGCCATCCCTCAGCTGGTCCAATGGCATCTCTCAGCTGGTCCATTGGCATCTCTCAGCTGGTCCAATGGCATCTATCAACTGATCCAATGGCATCTCTCAGCTGGTCCAAAGGCATCTCTCAGCTGATCCAATGGCATCTCTCAGCTGGTCCAATGGCATCTATCAACTGATCCAAAGGCATCTCTTAGCTGATCCAATGGCGTCTCTCAGCTGGTCCAAAGGCATCTCTCAGCTGGTCCAATGGCATCTCTTACCTGGTCCAATGGCATCTATCAACTGATCCAATGGCATCTCTTAGCTGATCCAATGGCATCTCACTGCTGATTCAATGGCATCCCTTAGCTGATCCAATGGCGTCTCTCAGCTGGTCCAAAGGCATCTGTCAGCTGATCGAAAGGCATCTCTCAGCTGGTCCAATGGCATCTCTAGGCTGGTCCAATGCCATCCCTCAGCTGGTCCAATGGCATCTCTCAGCTGGTCCAAAGGCGTCTCGCAGCTGGTACAATGGAATCTCTCACTTGGTTCAATGGTATCCTCCAATCTGATTGAATGGCATCTCTCAACTGGTTGAATGGAATCTCCCAGATGTTCGAATGGAATCTCCCAGTTGGTCCAATAGCAAGTTCCAGCTGGTGCAATGGCATCTCTTCCCTTGTTCTATGGTCACCACCAATCTGGTCGAATGGCATCTCTCAACTGGTAGAATGGAAACTCCGATGGTCGATTGTAATCACCCAGGTGGTACAATGGCATCTCTTACCTTGTCCAATGGCTTCTCTTACCTGGTTCAATGACATCTTGTGTCTGGTCCAATGGTGTCTTCCCAACTGGATTAATGGCATCTCTCATATTTCCCAATAGCCCTCTCCCAGCTACTCCAATTGCATCTTTCAGCTGGTCCAATAGCATCTCTCAGCTGGTCCAATGGCATCTCCCAGCTACTCCAATGGCATCTTTCAGCTGGTCCAATGGCATCTCTCAGCTGGTCCAATGGCATCTCTCAGCTGGTCCAATGGCATCTCTCAGCTGGTCTAATGGCATCTCTCAGCTGGTCCAATGGCATCTCTCAGCTGGTCCAATGGCATCTCTCAGCTGGTCCAATGGCATCTCTCAGCTGGTCCAATGGCATCTCTCAGCTGGTCTAATGGCTCTCAGCTGGTCCAATGGCATCTCTCAGCTGGTCCAATGGCTTCTCTCAACTGGTCCAATGTCATCTCTCAGCTGGCCCAATGGCATCTCTCAACTGGTCCAATGGCTGGTCCAAGGGCATCGTTTACCTGGTCCAATGGCATCTCTTACCTGCTCTTGTCCCAACTGGTCGAATGGAATCCTTCAACTTGTTGAATGGAAACTCCGATGGTTGATTGGAATCTCCCAGTTGGTCCGATTGCATCTTATAGATGGTTCAATGGTCTCCTCTCAACTGGTCGAATGGTGTCTCTCAGCTTGTCATATGGCATCTATCAGCTGGTCCAATGGCATCTCTCAGCTAGTCCAATGTCATCTCTTAGCTGGTTCAATGGCAGCTCTTTTTTTTCCAGTTTTAGAATATTTACAAGAAAATGTTTAAAAACAAACACAAACATAGAATTATACAAAAATAAAATAAGAAAAACTGTATAGTCAGAACAATAAACATATTTCTTTCTATTGCATTTGGTAGTAGATTGGATATTTCATAAAAAACAATAGTAAATAATAATTGGCAAGTATTCCTTGTCACTTACAGATTACATATTAATTAATAAATAACATCTGTTACTGTATTATTCCTATTGGATTATAACTGGATCATTTAGTCGATGAAACCTTCATAGTGTTTATATAATAGAAAAGAAGCTTGAGATCGCTATTATTATACATTCGATATATAAAACTATATACAATATATTTCTTAGACTCATTTATACTATACACTCTTTTTCTTACGTTCTACCCAGCTGTACCATTTCTCCCAAGCCAGGTAATATTCTGAGTCTTCCTTCTCACTTAATTTAAGCGTGAGCCTCTCCATTTCGGCACATTCATAGCTTTTTTGAATAATAATGTGTATCGGTGGTACACTAGGCCTTTTCCAATATTGCACTAAAGATATTTGCGCTGCTGTTAATAGGTGGATGGTCATAACTTTAGGGGATAATCCCCTTTAATCATTCCCAGGAGGAACAGTTCTGGTTTCCACTCCATTCCCCATTCAATAATTTCTTGTATCCATATTTTTATCCTTGTCCAATATTTCTTAATCTCAGGGCATGTCCACCAAAGATGAAAATAAGTACCAAATTTCTCTTTACATTTCCAACAGCTTGGATTTGCTGTTGGATATATTTTAGCTAATCTAGAAGGTGCCAGATGCCATCTATATATCATTTTATATAAGTTTTCCTTGTATGATACTGATTTAATGTAAGATTTCTTTGCCAGATTTCCTCCCAATCGTCCAAATCTATATTATATCCATAGTTTTTTGCCCAGGCTAGCATTGGTCCTTTTACAATTTCCTCAGCCAATTCATATTCTAATAGGTAATTGTATAGTTTAGATATCATATTTTTTTCTGGAGTATTTTATCTAATTGAGTATTTCTTATTTCAAAATGTGGAAACTCTTCCCAGGTTCAATGGTCCGCTCCCAACTGGTTGAATGGAATCTCTCACCTGATCCAATGGCATCTCACAGTTGGTCCAATGGCATCTCACAGCTGGTCCAATGGCATCTCTTAGCTGGTCCAATAGCATCTCACAGCTGGTCCAATGGCATCTCTCAGCTGGTCCAATGGCATTGCTCAGATGGTCCAATGGTACCTCTTACCTGGTTCAATGGCATCTCTTACCTGGTTCAATGGCATCTCTTATCTGGTCCAATGGCATCTCTCACCTGGTTCAATTGCATCTCTTACCTGGTTCAATGGTCCCTTCACAACTGATCCAATGGCATCTCACAGCTGGTCCACTGGGCACCTCTCAGCTGGTCGAATGTGGTTCCTCCTGCGATGGGTATGTCTGGCCTGGTATACAAGTACTCTTTCAGGATCAGTGCAGGTCCTAGAGGCACCAGGGCCAAACCTTCTGCTTGGATTGGTTTACCTACCTCCCCACCGAAAAACTCTGGACAGATGATAGGGTGCTCCTGATGGAGGAGGGGAAGGCGCTGCTGCCCCCCCCTTCCAGATCTTCCTGCAAGTCCTGCAAGGCACAAACCAGATTGTGGCCCCTCCTGTGTGGGACCTGAGCAACAGTTGATGGACATCATGACCCCCCCCAGTCCTTCCCCAGACCCAGGGCAGGAAGGTGCAGTCGCCCCGAATCCCATCGGGGATGTGGATTCTAATCGTGGCTCTAAGTCATTCAGGAAAGCCTTTGAACATTGGGGTAGCCACTGCTTCAGTCCCACAGCGCAATTCAACACCCAGATCTTGCACCCTGCGACCTACAGAGCAGGAATCTGCCCTCAGGGGAGGCCTCCATGAGCCCTTTTTGGTCACATTTTAGGAGGCACCACCCATGTCTTCTTCTTAGTTCACAGCTGCAATAGTGCTTGTATTTTCATCTCGGTATTATAATGCAGATATTCTTCAGAACATTGGCAAGATCATTAGTTTTAATTTCTAAACAAGAATGGAAACATTCAATGCACAGCACAGCTTTCTCCCTGTCTGTTGCTCCTGTTCTTTTTGAAGAAATTATATCTTTTAATGGCTCTGTTCCAGTCACCCCACCAGGTCTCCTATTACACTCTTTAAAATAGAATTTCCCTTTCTTTCCTGTGCTCAAGAGCTCAAATGGATTGGCTTATTTGTCTGAATATCAGTATCTAGATAATAAAAGGACGGATTTTGTGAGGTACTACACAATCCCTGTCCCACTAGACAACCCAGCCCCTGCCCCATACTTTGTCAGCAGGGGTGGGATTCCATTTTTTTAACAGCAGGTTCTGTGGGCGTGGCTTAACTGGTGTGTGTGGCTTGGTGGTCATGTTATTGGCTGGGCGTGGCCAACTCAATATCACTCACATCGAGGCACCATCTCCTTGCCTGGCCTCTCATGACTGTGGGGATGCTGCAACAGTCGTAAGTGTGAAAAACGGTCATGTCACTTTTCTCAGTGCCATTGTAACTTTGAATGGTCACTCCACACAAGCAAAGTACCAGAAAAGGAGGGGGAAAAAACTCCAGAGAAGTTCCTGAGACAGGAAGTCCAGTCCTGCCAAGAATGTAATAAGGGTTAACGGAGAGGCAGTTTCTGTAAGCAACACCAGAATGTTTCCTTCCTGCCTTCCTTACAGGATTATCCCAGTAATTTCTTCTAACAACCGGTTCTCTGAACTGCTTAGAAGGTTAACAACCGGTTCTAGCGAATAGGTGCGAACCGGCAGAATCCCACCCCTGCTTGTCAGAGGTATTCCCTACCTGATTCAATGAAATCCTAGGCTGCATTAAGGGAGGGATTGAATCAAGACGACATGAAGTGTTGGTTCCACTTTATAAGGTCTTGCTAAGAGCACACTTGGAATATTGCATCCAGTTTTGGTTGCCCCAAAAGAAAAAAAAGATGTTGAAACTCTACAAAGAGTGCAGAGAAGAGCAACAAAGAGGATTAGGGGGGCGGAGGATAAACCATTCAATAAATGCTTGTAGGAATTGGGCATGGCTAGTTTAAGAAAGACTAGAGGTGACATGA
The DNA here is from genome assembly GCF_049901735.1 of Notechis scutatus. Lineage (NCBI taxonomy): Eukaryota > Metazoa > Chordata > Lepidosauria > Squamata > Elapidae > Notechis > Notechis scutatus. Next base: position 474,603 of record NC_142011.1, on the reverse strand, counting down.
TACCAGTGTTGCAATCTTTAAGGGGCTGCCCCAGAGAAGAGGGGGCCAAACTATTCTCCAAAGCCCCTGAAGGCAGGACAAGAAGCAACAGATGGAAATAACCAAGGAGAGGAGCAACCTGGAACGAAGGAGGAAATTCCTGACAGTAACAACAAACAACCAGTGGAATGGCTTATCTCTGGGAGTTGTGGCTGCTCCATCACTGGAGGTTTTGAAGAAGAGACTGGAATGGCAGAGGGCCTCGTGCTTGGGCAGGCGGTTGGACTGGAAGCTTCCCCCGGGCTCCCTTCCGACGTCCCAGGATTCCTTCAGCAAAGGCAGAGCTGGAAATCAGGGGAGGCCTTCAGAGAGCTGCCTCTGCCTTGAAACAGCCCATAGTCAACTGCACACCACAAACTGCATCAGCACAGGAGGCCTTTTGTGACACGTTGGCATGACACTATGTCATCAGCTCTTTGATGACAGTGTGTCAACGTTCTGACTAATGAACCCAGCCAATTCAGCATTCCGAGACTGTTTTATTGAGTACATCATTTCGGCATGGATGAAAACACAACCGGATCTACCTATTTCCTATGGTTTCAGTATAATTAAAGAATAGATAGCTGCCTCTCTTACTGTCACAGGTCACATTGTCCAATTAGATGTTCTGGCATCTGTGTAGCCAGCTGAGAAACAGAAAGATGCCTGTGGAAGGCCTGATCTGTTTCAAGGTTGACAGTTGGATCCCCCTAGAACAGGGGTGTTAAACTCACGGCCTGCAGGCCACATCTTGCCTGTGATGTGGTTAGATCTGGCCCGCGGAGCAAAACAGAGAAGGACTGGCTTGTGGTGCCTCAGGCCAGCCCAGGCCAGCCAGGTGCTGATCTGCAACCTGGTGGCAGCCATCCAGGCCAGAAGGCAGTGAGCCTTAGATCCAAACAGCCCTCTTTTCCTGCTTTTTAACTGCAGCTGTGGCTCGTTCGGCAGCTGAAGTTGAAAATCCTTAAACAGCACTAGGGCCGTCCCATGGGATTTGGCCTGCTAGATAAAGCCCCGGATTATGTTTTTATCAATGTAGTTCCTTAGTTCCTCCATCTCCTTTGGGGTCATAGAGTACATTTTCAGCTTGTGGACTTCCCCCCGACCTAATCCCGATAGTACAGTCAGTAGGGCGGGTGGGGAGGTAAGACGTTGCATTCCTTCTTGGTGAACACCCCCAGGTCTCTGCCTCTTTAGGAATGAGCAGGATCTCCGGCAGCTGCTCTGAGGTGGACTTCAAAGGATCCCCTTATTCTTTGTTCTCTATTGTCCGGCCTCTCCCTCAAGGGCTCCCACTGGAGTGGGGAACCTCTTTGCCGGCCTCATCTTTCTCTCCCCTTCCTTCCACCATCTGGTAGGGTCCCATTGGTCTAGCCAGGACGGCCCCAGGACCACTGCTTCCATCATTTTCAGCGCTATCATAAAATGGATATTTTTTGGTGTTGGGGTATCTCTAGCCGCATGGGCTGTCAGGTGCATCACAGGGGAGCCCCCTGTCAGTGAACCGCCCACCTGCTTGAACTTCATGGATTGGGGCAGCTTTCTCACTCTTATTCCAAGCTTCAGCATAGTCAGCATGCTCATGAAGCACCGGGTGCAGCCTGAGATTATGAGTGCCTCCCTGGGTCCCCGACTTAGTCCCTGGGGTAGAGAAGGGACGGAGGGTTCCACTTACCATTGGGTCGCTCTCCCCCTCATCCTCGCTCTCCTAAGGGGCTGGCTGCTGGTCCTCCTCGGCCGGAGTTCCCTCCCTCACTACTAGGGAAGGAGACCACCTGGCGTGTCCCTTTCACTGCAGCTTCTTCGGTTTGGTGGGAGCAGGTAGCCAATCACTTGGCTGCCCTATGGTCCCACAGGCTGGAGCAGCTGGGAAAGAGGCCACCGGGGCAATGCTGACCTTCATTCCAGCGGGCATCATTCTTGGTTCCTCTTTGGCTTTGACTCCGGGACATGCTTCTTGTATTTTCTCATGTCAACGTCTATCACCATTGCCATCCGGTACCAGTTGTGGATCCGGTTGGATATTCCCCAGGACAGAAGGTGTAGAACAGCTCCCAATTCAGGCCATCTTTGAAGAGGTAGACTAGCCCCCACTCTGGTCAGTGCCTCAACTTTCCAGGGGCCCCCCGAAACTCCAAGGTGTACTCTGCCACCGTTCAGCACCCCGAGGGCTTGTATCTCTGATTCAGTTTTTCTGGGTTTGGGTGTCATCTTTGAACCTGGCTCAGAATTCCACCAGGAAGTCATCAATGTTCCCTAATTCCGGCGCTTCTTCATCACGGAGGACTGTCATCCCCTCTGCTACTTCCCCTTCGAGGTTGGCTGTCACAGCTTTCATGATCGCCACCTCATCTGAGTAGACTGGGGTGTACTGACCCAGGTGGGCCCACACCTGGTTCAGGAAGAAGGACAACTTCTCCGGGCTCCTGTTGAATGTGGCTTTTATTAGGGGGGTCTGCAGGTGGAAGCAGGGGTCCCCAGTGCCCAGGAAGCATCTCGACATAACTGTGAGTCACCTTGAGGATACCTAATATAATCCAATAAAAGAAACTTTGTATGGAAGAATTTGTAGAGTTATTCTATTTGTCTTTATATTCAGCAAGTGAATCAAAAGACAGAATAATAAAATGATAGTTATCTCTTCCCTTTCGTCCCATATCGTAGAAGCAGGGGGTAGAATATTCCTGATCCATTCCCACCCCTGCACTGCGTGGCAAGCTGAGAACCGGAAAGATGGCTGCGGCAGGCCTGATCCACTTCAAAGTTGGCACAGCGTTTATGTCAGAAAATGTTTTATAAAATTTGCCATATTTCAATGCCACAGAAACCATGGATCCGGATTTTGGGCGCATTCTGAAGGCAGCTCATTTGGGGACCTCAGTCCAAAAGGTTTCGCCTAGTGAAAGGCTGCGGGCACAAGAGCTCCCGTGAGGGGCATGGGGCGTGGGGTTGGTCCTTGAGTGCCCAAGAGGCCCCACGCCAGTCAGGCTGCCACCCTCTGCCCTCTTCATTTTTGTCTGATTTCTTTCGCTTGAACCTCCCCCCCACCGGATTCCCAGATTCCTGATCTACTTTGCCATGCTTTGAATAACGGAATAATGGAAGGGACCCTGGAGGTCTTCTAGTCCAACCCCATTGCACAAACAAGAGACCCTGTACCATTTCAGACGACCGACTGTCCAATCTCTTCTTGAAAACCTCCAGGGATGGAGCCCCCCCCACCTTCTGGAGGCAGAAAGAGTTTTGGCTGAACCTGTTTCGGCAACCGTCTTGGTGAGGTGCGTGATGTAGGTGGCAACCCTGCACCGTCCTTCTCATTTCTGGCCACCTCTGTGGGCTGGAAGGCTGTGGGGTGGGCTTCCTTCTTCCAAGGTCGGAGGCGATGGGGTTGCAGCCATTCTTTGCAGTGTATCGGCAGAAAGGGGGAAGGGGGGCCCTGATCCTCCCCCCACACCCGAGGGGGCAGCGTCCTTCCTGAGTGAGGGGTCCAGTCCACCCGCATCTCTCCCAACGGCTCACAGTGATGAGTGACAGCCTTGCAGGACTCTCCTCCTCCGTCTCGTCTTATGACCTGGGAGTCTCCTGTGTGACCTTCAGGGATCCACCACCGTTTTCTGTTCTGCGGGATCTTTTTCCCTTCCTGGGGACACTCCAGCCTTCTCCAATATCCTTCTCCAAGTTCCAGCAGTCACCTGATCACCTCTCTCCTGCCTCTGGTTTCACCTTAATCCGCTGGACTTGTTTCCTCCTCTGTCCTCCTTCCTTATTCAATCAGAAGAGAGCTGGAAGGGACCTTGGAGGTCTTCTAGTCCAATCCCCTGCCCAAGACCCTATGCCATTTCAGACAGGTGGGTGTCCAGTCTCTTTAAAAAAAACTCCCAGTTAGGAGCCCCCACAGCTTCTGGTGGCAAGCAGTTCCACTGGTTACTTGTTCTTGCTGTCGGGAACTTCCTCCTTCATTCCAGGTTGCTCCTCTCCTTGATTGGCTTCCATCTGTTGCTTCTTGTCCTGCCTTCAGGGGCTTTGGAGAAGAGGTGGACCCCCCTCTTCTCTGGGGCAGCCCCTCAAATACTGGAAGACTGCCATCATTCACCCATAGACCTTCTTTTCCCTAAACCAATCCCAGGGGTGGGATGCGACAGGGTTAACTACCGGTTTGGGATTTACGGGCTTCCCTGCATGCTGTGAGCCGCGCGCCTGTAAATCGTCATCAGCACGCTGAGTGCAGAGAAGCAGCCTTTGAAACAGCCCTCTTTTCCTGCTTTTTTAACTGCAGCTGTGGCTCGTTCGGCAGCTGAAGTTGAAAAATCAGGAAATAAAGATCAGGTAAGAGCCCGGGTGGGCGGGTGGGTGGGCAAAAACATCAGTAGACATAGAACCGGTTCTATGTCTGCTGCTCTCCAGAGCGACCGGTTCTACAGAGGTGGACAGAACCGGCAGAAACCCACCCCTGCCCTATCCTGCCACTGTTCTTCCTACGTATTTGCCTCCAGGCCTTCCGTCCTCTTAGCTGCTCTTCTCTGCACTTTTTCCAAAGTCTCCACATCTTTTTTTTTTTATTGCAATGTGGGTGACCAACACTGCATGCAGGATTCCAGATGTGGCCTTACTAAGGCTTTCTAAAGTGGTACTAACGCTTCACATGACTTTGATTCCATGCCTCTGCTTATAAAACCCAGGATCGTATTAGCTTTTTGGGCTGCCGCGGCTGCCGCACAGAGCTGGCTCACGGAGGATTGCTTCTACTTTCTGCCCCTCCTTTCTTTCAACGGAAAGGTCCTTGTGATCGTCACATCAGCTGGCAGGTGATTCCAGGTAGATCCTTGACTTACGACCTGGAGTGGAAGCTACCCATGACTGTCACAGGCCGCAAGGGTCACTAAGTGACATTTCAATCCTAATGAGCCCCACCCGCCACCTCTGGTTTCCCCAATGAATCTTGCTAAACAAATGGGGGAGTACGTGGCCACCGAGTGGCAGGGGAGGCTCCTGGAGGCCTGGTGCAGCCCCAGACTGGGACGCTCCGGGTCTCCCAAGGGCTGCTCCACTCCCCGCCCCTCGGGACTCCCCCGGGCAAGGCCTGCTCCCTAGAAGGCCACTCAGCCACACCAGGGAGCCTGAGGAAGTGACCAGGGCAGGGAGAGCAGAAACAGCCTGCAAGCCTCAGGCAACGGCCCCACTCAAACGCGGCCCCCCACCCCCCCATAAGGGACTGCGGAGCCCAGCAGCCCCCAGCATCCTCTTCTGCTTTCCATCCACAGGGGAGCCCGAGGCTCAGGTTAGCTTTTTGCAGAGGCTGCAGCCTCATGCTATTCTTCTCACCGAATACAGGAGCTGGGAGGGACCTTGGAGGTCTTCTAGTCTGACCCCCTGCTCAAGCAGGAGACCCTCTGTCATTTCAGACAAAGGACGGTCCAGTCTCCTCTGAAAAGCCCCCACAACTTCTGGAGGGAGAAGTTCTAGCAGGAGGGGCTTCTCTTTCAAGGTGTGTCTGGGCCCCCCCTTAGAAAAGCTGGGCGGGAAGCTGCTTTAGGCTTCCGTGTGTGGCTGAACGGCCGGCCTGGGAGGAGGCCAAGGCCTGCCCGGACCCAGCAGGATGGGCGGAGGTAGGCGTGGGGGGGCAGGGGCTGCTGGAGCATCCCTGTGGTGGGACACAAGGATCAACAACGGCAGGGAAACTGCAGCGGCCATAACTTTGAAAGCAGGTTTGAACCGTTTTGGGTGCCTGTTGTAACTTTGACCCGTTGTGAAGCGATCGGTCATAACTTGAGGGCTACCTGTACTTGAGGCTCCAGCCTTCTTTGGACATTTCTTTCCTGGGCTTTTCTGCGCCTGCAGCCGACAAGGCTCCTCTCAGGCCGGAGGGTTGCATGCCGGAATGGCAGCCTCCTCCTGCCTGCTGGCCCTTCCCTTTCCCTGGCAGCGGATGGCAGAGAGCACGTTGGCGAAGGAGCGCCGGGACGCTGAGCAGAACTGCTGGGAGATGATACAGGAGGAAGGGCCGGCCTAGGCCAGGCGCGGGAAAGGAAGCAGGCCGAGAGAGAACCTGGTCTTGGCTCTGTTTGGTGCCCTGGGCCGGAGGGACACTCTGGCCGTCTTCCCAACCACGGTCAAGCGCCAGCAGTTCTTGTGGCATCTGTTTCCTTCCCCGCCTTGAAGGGCTGGCCTCCCTCTTTGGGTCCTCCCACCTATTAATTTAAACATTAAACATTTAAAAACCGTGAACGCCTGGCCTGGCACCAAGCCGAGCTTCTCAGGCGCAGTTGTCCAACCTTCTCCCAGCGTTTGGGGCGGGGGGGGGGGGGGGGAGCCAGGTCTTCAAAGCTTTAGGGAAGGCTGGGAGGGCCTGAGGCCAGCCAAACGTTGTGGGGCGGAGGGTTCCGTGGGGCAGGGGATGCCACCGAGAAGGCAGGCTTTCTACCGTCTGGGAGGGTGCCCACCCTATCTGAACTGGTTGGGGGGCGGGGGTAGATGTTCCGGGAAGGGGGTCCCTCGGATAACCTGGCCTTGTGCCAGAGAGGGCCCAGCGGTGCAATGCAGCCGGTTTGGCCCGGTTGGACCGAAATGGTAGTCAAGAAAAAGCCACCGACGATCAGCTCAGAGGAGAGAGGAAAGCGCAGGATCGGCCCTTCCATCGGCCCCCTTGGCTTCCCCCTTCTCTCTCCTCTCAGCTGGTTGGGCATTGCAAGACTCAGCTGGTGCTTGGAAAGCTGCGCACGCGTATTAGGTGCGTGCGCACATGTGCGGAGTGCACGATCACCGAACTGTAGTGAAACTGGTAGAAACTGAGAGGGCCCTAGAGGTCACGGTGACCACCCTCCTTTCCCTTCCTCTTGTCTTCTCATTTGCCAACTACAGGTAGTCCTCGACTTCTGGCCACAATTGAGGCCAAAAATTATGTTGCTAAGGGAGACAATAGTTGAGTGTGTTTTTTGCCCCGTTTTGCGATCTTTCTTGCCATGGTTGTTCAGTGAATCTGGCTTCCCCGTTGACTTTGCTCGACAGAAGGTCGCAAAAGGGGACAAGGGCGACCGTCATTAAGTAGGAACCGGTGGCCAAGCATCCATATTTGGATCCCGTGATCCTAGGGATGCTGCGACGGTCACACGTCACTTTTTCAGGGAAGCTGTAACTTCAAACAGTCACTAAATGAACAGTTGTAAGTTGAGGATTACCTGTACTTGACTTCTGACTTTGGGGACACCTTAAGGTCCCTGGCAGAGGGGGAACCAGTAACGGAAATTTTGGGTAGTTCGGAGAACCGGCCAATCCCGCCTCTGAGTGGCCCCGCCAACCCCATCTCTTCCCTGCCTCCCACTGAGTCCCAGCTGATCGGCTGGGTCTCCTTGGGTTGCCCTGCAGAGGAGAACGGAGCTGGAAAGCAGGTCAGTGGGGTGGGGAGGGAAGGGGGATTTTGCGGTATATCCTTCCCCTGCCACGCCCACCAAGCCATGGCACACCTACCAAGCCACGCCCTCAGAACCGCTAGTAAAAAAAACTTGAATCCCACCACTGGGCAAAGTCCTGTTAACTCTCCCTGTCGGCTCTTGACGAACTCGCCCCGTAGAGAGCAGGGACCCTGGTGGCCCCCAACAGGAAGCAATCGGCCCCCAAGGGCACCCAGAGGCTCTCGGGGAAAGGAGCTCCCGGCTGAGCCCAGGGCTTCTCTGATCGCCCTTGCCCAGCGAACGGCTCCCTCCCTCCCTCGCTGCAGGCTGCCTGACACGGCCTCCCTCTCCGGCGTCCCCCTTCCAGGGGCTCCTTCCGGCTCCAGGGCTGGATTCACAGAGCGCTGCAGCAGACCCGCTTGCAATTCAGCCGGTTGTTGGGTGCCAGCCAGCCAGTCTTCTTGGCGCCGAGATTTCGGCCATCCTCTCCCTGCGGATGTCAGGAGGCCAAGTTGCTCGGGCCCTCCTGACCCTGGGGACTCGATAGCCACCACTGGCCGCGTTCACACAAGGTGCTTCCCCAGGTGAGGGAAAGGTTGAGCGGCAGCAGGGGCACAAGGCCCCAAAGCCTGATTAGATTTATTTGGGTTTCTACGGCAGCCCACACTGTAATTTTAGTGACTCTGAGCAAGTGACAAGGTTAAAAGCTGAAAACGAACAAGCCGCCCCCCCCCCCAGGGGTTCTCGAGAGGATGCAGCCCCCAGCGTAGCCTCCTCCCCAGCACCCAGAAGAGAGCGGAGGTGGGGCCAGCAGGGCCAGAGGGCTGCCAAGACCCCCTCAGAGGACCCTCCTTGAGGAAAGGGGGCCAGAGATGTGGGGCAGACGGGGCAGTTGCAGCCCTAGGCTGGGGGCTTGAGGGGGCACCCCCAGCCCCTCGGAAGCAGCCTGGGAGCCAGCTCCACGGGCAGCTCATGGAGCAGAGGGGCAACCCTGGGTTGTGTGTTTGTGTACGTAGCCTGGGTGGCCGATGCGTCGGAGTCGGGTGCCAACCCGAGAGGCAACAGACGGAGCTCACAGGGGAGGGAAAACAGCAAAATTCAGCGATCATGTTAGGCACGTTGGGTGACAAAGGGGTCTCCACTGCTGATCCTTTTGGGGGCCTGTGGGGGCACAGGTGGGCCTCTCCTGGGCCAGAAAACCTGGGGGAGAGGGAGGGGTTGTTCCAATCGGCAGAGAAGATCCCGATGGGGTCCCTGCATCCTGGTGAACCCCCCACTGCAGCAGGAGCACAGAGGCCCTTTGGGACCTCTCCCCCACCCACCCCGAACCTTGGGTATGTCCTGTGGGGGGTCTTGAACCAACCCCCCTCCTGGTCGGGGAAAAACTCAATGAAGAGGGGAAAGGATGATTCTCTGCTGGAAAGGGGCTGTTAGTTGTCCGCCCCCAAGTGCAGAAGGGCCTGGGGTCTTCAGTCCTCTCCCAGACCAGGCGAGAACAAAGGGGGATGGGGGCATGTGGACCAGGAAAAGGGGGGGATGGGGGCATGTGGACCAGGCACCTAAATGCATGCATTACCTGGAGAAGGAAAGCAGGGAGGTGCTTCTCCCCTCTCCCCCCAGTGCATCCTCAACCTGGGGGGGGATCCATGTGACAAGCTCAGCGATGGCCCCTCCCCGACGGCTTCCAAGAGGCCTGGAGAGACCAGGGGGAAACTACTGCCCATTCTGGCCCAGGGAGGGAGGGGTCCCTGCCTCCTGCTTGCAGGTGCCCCCCAAGGCCCCAGCGTGTGGTGGAGCAGTGGGAGAAGCTGGGGGCCTTGGGGGGGGGTCTTTTCCCAGGGTCTCCCCCCTTGCAGGGCAAAGAGGGTCTCGGCCAGGGCCTGGGGACCCACAGGGGGGCCCACGCTGGGGGTCCCTGAGGCAGCAGCTGGGCTGGAAATAGAGCCAAATCAGAGGCGTAATGGGGATAACTGGGAGGCCAGTTATTGATAGGTTTCTTTCGACACGTATGTGGCTGGTTTTTGCCCCGGGGCCTTTAGCTGCCTGCAGATCGAAGCAGCACAGAAGCGCCTGAGCCAAGCAGACGAACCCGCACAAGAGGCCAGCTGGGGCCCCAAAGGAGGCTGGACTCCCTCTTCCCCCTCTGATGACCCACCACTCAGCCCACCCCTCGGGGGGGGGGAGGAGGAGGCCCCTTTGGAGGGTTGGGGGGGCTTCCCTTCTACTAACCAGGAAGGGCCCCTTCTGGCTTATCTTCACTGGGTTGGCCTGCCAGGTGTCCAACGGTGGATTGCATCCTGGCCCCTTATAGGCTGAGGGCCTCCACCTGTCCCTTTGTTCCCACCTTTTTCCAGGTAAAGGACGCTGCAATTCAGTGGTTAGATGGCCAAGACACAGTCAGAGGCCTCCTTCACAGTCATAGTTTAGTCTGCTTTTAATTGAGGGGGAATGTACCTTACGCCATAGGCTAAACGAAGGGCCCGCTGGGGGAAACCTGGGGGTCCCTCTCAGGGCAGGGCTGTCCCCACCCGAGAAGAAGGCTACTCTTCCACGGGGTGCGGGGGGAGATGGGGAGAGCCGCAGCCCCTCATCCAGGGTGCAGCCTTGGTCAGCCTGCAGGGTCTGCCGGGGACCCGAATCGGCTCCTTCTGCAAGGAAGGGAGGAGCGGGGTTGTTAGGTTGGGGGGCTGCGAGCGAAGAAAAACCCGGTATTTCGCAGCTGCTCCGGGACCCCCAAGTCGGAGGCTCGCCGAGGTACTTAGGTTCCCCGTTCGGCCATTTTCAGAGAGAGGCAGAAAACGGGGGGACCCCGTTCAGTTCGGGGGCTCAGCATCTGATGCGCTCCTTTCGCCGCTTTCCGTTCATTGCCGCCCTTAACACCTGCGGCTCTTCCACACGAAGCCCCCCGCGCCTTTGTTCTACCGGCTGCCGCAGTTTCCTTGCAGTCCCTTTTCCCCGGGAGGGAGGCGGGGGCTGCCCTGCTCCTGGAGCCCAGGAGGGAAGGGGCTCTGCGCCCCCCGGCCCCGATCGGCCACCAGGCTGCGCGCGGGGAGTTCCGCCGATTAACGGCGAGCTGTGACGCGCGAGGCGTGGGGGGCAGCGCGCGCTCATTCGCTCCCGCCGCCGCCGCCGCCGCGTGTCTCCCCTCCCTGCCGCCCTCCCTCCTTCCCCGGCAGAGCAGCTGGGCGGCGGAGCGGGCGCGGAGCCAAGGCGCCAGCACTGCCCACCGGCCGCGGACCCCGCCAGTCCTCGCTCAGCCGCCGCGCCGGAGGAGCAGCCCAGCCGCCGCCGCCGCCGCCACTCCCAGCGAGCGGGCGAGCTCGGAGAGCCTGCCCGGCGCAATGAGCCGCCGCTTCACGGTCACGGCCGGCGAGGAGCTGCGCGCGGGCACAGCGCCGGCCGCAGAAGCCGCCGAAGCCCCGGCGCAGGTGCCGCTCAGCAGCGGGCAAGGTAAGGCGCGCGCGCGGCTCGGCTCGTGGCCGGCGGGGCTGCTCGGCTGCCCACGACACGCCCTCCCCGCCGCCTGCCCGGCCGCCGGACCTCCGCCCGCTGCCCGGCGGCCACCGAGGGGCAGAGCTGGCGCCCGAGCGGGAGAGGCGGCGGCGGGGCCGGGCTGGGGTCGCCTCGGCGGGCTCGGTTGCCGCGACCACCCTGGGCTGGGCCGGGGGCGCTTCGGCCGCCTCGCCTCCTTCCGCTGGAGACCCTCCTGGGCCGGAGGGCGTCGCGGGGCCGGAGTCGCGGGGGAAACAGCCCCCCTTGAGATTGTCCGCGCTCCTTTCGGCCAGTCCGTCTCGAGCCCCTGCGCGGGTCCCGGGGCGGCGGTCGCCGGGGACAGAAACCCGGCCGGGCAGCCGATTCAGCCCCTCCCGCCTTGAGCTTCCTCTCCTCGGAAAGGGCGAGAGGCCGGGGGGGGCACCGGGCGGGGGGAGGGGGCGAGCCGGTGGGCCTCTACTTCTTTGCGGTGCTGGGCGCCTCGAAAGCCCCGGGCCCACTGAGAGCCCCTTGGCTGGTTTGGAGGCTTTTTCTCCTGGTGCTGCGCCCATTTCCCAGACGGTTGGAGCAAAGTGGGGGAGGCCGCCAGGTGACCAGTTGGTGGGCAGTTGGTTTAAGGCATGGAGGAAGAGGAGGAGGCGCCGGTCCTGTCCGGGTGGTGTGTGAGGGTGAAGAATTGTCCAGGGAGGAGGGAAGAGGCACCCTTTAAGCCCTGATTTGTTGAGCAAGCCAACATGGCCATCCAACTGCCTGGGTTCTGCCCTTTATAGCTTTATGATGTGTGTGTGTGTGTGTGAATGCAGCCCCAGTTGACTTGATGCCTTGAGGTCAAAGAGGCAGGCGATTCCCTTGAGGTCTAAGCCTCTCTGAAAAAGACCCCCCTCTTCAGACCAGGAAACTGCTCCTGGGGGCAGCAAGTGCGCTTGAGGGTGCAAGAAGGACCCCCACCCCCACCCCACGGGCCCCACCTTGCCAGGCCCATCAGTTGTGGCTTCTAAGCCACAGCCCTTTTGTGGCTCCTTGGCTGGCTGTGGGAGGGGGAGGGCGAAGGCCTTTCAAAGTCCAGGCCCTGGAGCCATGGGGCGGGGTGGGGATGGGGACACACACACACACACACACACAGCAGCTCTTTCCTCCAGGGAGGATGTGTGGAGGATTCCCCCTGGGTGGAGTCTGTGGGACCTTGTAGTAGCGATCAGTCAGGCGGAGAAATCCACTGAGGGCGCCAAGCAATTGAGAAGCTGCTTCCTCACTGGAGGAGGAGGAGGAGGAGGAGGAGGAGGAGGAGGAGGAGGAGGAGGAGGAGGAGGAGGCCCTCCGTGCAGACCTTCAAAGGATCCTCCCGGCCAAGGGAGGGGAGGGGGCAGCCAGCTGGGCAGGGGGCGTTTTGGGGCAGGCAGGCAGGGGGGACGCTGGCCAGAGGCGGCTGCTGCTGCTGCTGTGGGAGGGAAAGAGCCATGATGGCCACTGTGCCTCCCTTCCTCCCTGGGGGTCACGTGCCAGGAGTGCTGTGCGCTGCTTATCCACATGGGGGGGACTGGAAGGGTGTAGGGAAAGCCACTGGGGGGTTCGGGGCCTGGAGCAGCCCCCCAGGGAAGGCCACAAGGACCCCCAGCCTAGGGGAGAAGGGTCCCCCAAGGGAACCTGCCTGATAGGTTGTCTAGTAAGGGGCCACGGGAGGGAGAAGAGGGCAGGAAACTGGCTCTCCCCCTCCCCCCCCCTCCGGTCCTGGGTGGGACCCCTGTAGGAGACTGGATGGGGGGAGGCCCCCTTCCTTCCCCCCCTCCCCCCGTTTCTCCTTGTTTTCCTTCCTTCCCTGCTCTGCTTTACTCCTGCCTTTACAGGTGGTCCTTGACTTACAGCAGCTCGTTTAGTGGCCATTCAAAGTCCCAACAGCTGAAAAAAAGGGACTTATTGCCGTTTTTCACACTTATGACCGTTGCAGCATCCCTATGGCCACGGGATCAAATGTCACGTGCCTGGCAACCGACTCGTATTCATGACGGTCGCAGTGTCCTGGAGGGGGGCAGGTGATCCCCTTTTGCGACCTCCTGAGGAGCCAGGCCGGGTTCACTTCACAAGGGCGTTATTCACTTAACAGCTGCAGTGATTCACTTAACAACGGTGGCAAGAAAGGTCGTAAAATGGGGCAAAGCTCCCTCAGCAACTGTCTCACTCAGCAACAGAAAGGTTGGGCTCAGTTGTGGGTCGTAAGTTGAGGACTTCCTGGGGGGGTCGAGAGGGGGGGCAGAGCCCGGGGACAAGGCTTCTGCGCTCCCTCAACCCCTGGGCCTCCGGAGGAGATCCCAGCCGGGGCAGCCTGAGATGACCCCGGGGGCTGACCGTCTCTTCAGGGCTGCCACGCCCAGAGCGTGTGGCTTCGGCGGCTGCCTGGGACTTCCCTTCGGGTCAGCTGGTGGGCTTCTGTGGCTGGGTGGGCTGGAAGGTCTCGGCCAGGGGCTGCCCTGCCTTGAAGGCCTGTGGACTCCAACTCCCAGGCTGCAGCTGGGCTGCCTGGGGAATTCTGGGAGTTGGAGTCCATGGGTCTTAAAAGGGTCGGAGGTTGGAGAGCCCTGCTCTAGGCTCTGCGAGGGGCGGGGAGGCTGGAGAGCTTAGGGAGGCTTCTGGACGGGGGGGGGGGGAACTGCTTGAGCCGCCTTCCCTTGTAGGAGGCTGAAGCCCTTCCGGGTGAGGGTCAAACCTGGCGGCCAGGTGGGGGGGCTGCTTTGCCAGAGAAATCCGGCTTCCGAGCCCTCCGGGGTGCAAACTCCAAGCTCTCCCTGTGGCTGCAAGGGGACCCCCAGGGCGGGTGGGGAGGGCCCGGTGGAAGGGCTGCTTCCCACCCTGCAGCGGTTGCAGAAGAGCCCTTAGCCGGCTCCAGACAGCCTGACACCTGGCTGACATTTAAGCCGCACAGCCCCTGATGCTTCCGCCCACGATGCGGCTCAGCCTCAGCCGGTGGCATCAAATGGCAAAGTGGCCGGGCAGATGTGGGAGGCGGGAGCCTGGAGAGGCAGCTCCTGATTTCACAGGGCCCTGCGCCCAGGGAAGCCGGCCGCTCGCCCTCCCCCTCCTCCTCCGAAAGGCACCGGACAGGGGTGCTGCCTGTGACTGGCCACTCTGGCCTCCCTGCCCGGAGGGGACCGAGCACTGGGGTGGTGGTGGCTGCAGACAGAGACACCCCCTGAGGAAGAGGACCAAGGGATCCCCTTGGGGGGCTGTTTCTCTGGGGAGTGTGAAGGCAAGTACCCCCCACTTCATGCATGTCTGAGAAGGGGACATTATTGGAAGACCCCCAAGTGTCAAGGCAGGCTGCAGCTGGCAGGCAGGCAGGCACATTGATAGGTGTGGTGAAAAACCAATGCAGCCGGGGCCCTGAGTGCCTGCAGGGGCAGATACCATGGGGAGGGGGCTCAGTTGGAGAGCTGGAAGGCTTTATTTTAGGCTGTGTGTTGTCCTAAGGGAATCTGGGAGGAAGCCCCTTCCCCTCAGTCCAGTGCCATCCCTCTGTTTGCCCCGGCAGCACCAAAAGGCTGGCAGCGGATGGACCGGTGTGCAGGCCCAGGGCTGGGAGGGCAGGGAGAGAAGGCCACGCCTGCCCGAGTAGGTGTCCACAGGAGCTTCCAGGCCAGTGGATCCTGCTGTGCCCGGCCACTCCAGCCCCCTGGCATACCTGAGCTCCTTTGACACTCGACACCCAGGTCTTGGCAGGCAGGGTTTGTGCCGGGCTTGTGAATTTGGGCAGGGCTGTATCTGGGTTGCTGTCTGAATGGCTATCATGGCTTGTTCCCTGGAGAAATGGTGTATTTCCTGGCTTTGTTTGGGTCACTCTTGGCTGTTCAGATCCAGAGATCTAGAGGCAGCTTCTCAAATCAAATCAAATCAAATCAAATCAAATGAAACCTTTATTGTCAATGCACAACATGTGTACAAGGAAATGGAATGAGCCTCTCTTGGTGCAGCTCCCTGAAACACAAAATACACCTCAATAACTCAAAGAAACAGAAATCCCTAAACCCAAATAAGTAATAATTAACACACATTCCCAAATTAGCTATATGTATGCCACATTACATTATATTACACCGCCATGAACATGTTGCACGTTGCGCTGGCACTGCAAGCTATTGGCATTCAGATCCTTTTGCAACGTGGTTTATGAGGGCCTCCGTTTATACAACCAAGAATGACATATTAGCTTTTCTGGCTGCTCCCACACATGGCTGGGTCATGTTTAAGGGATCGTCCACTAGGACTCCAAGGTCCCTCTCACAGTTCCTGTTTTTGAGCCAGGTTTCGCCTAATCTGTACTGGCACCTTTGGCTTTTCCTGCCTAGCTGTAAAACCTTGCTTTTCTCCACATTTTGTTGGATAGGGCCCATTATTCAGGTCTGTCAAGATATTTTTGGATCCTGCGCTTGTCTTCTGGGGTGTTGACTATTCCTGCCAGCTTAGTGTCATCTGCAAATTTGATGAGTTCCCCTTCTATTCCCTCTAAGTCTAAGTTGTTAATGAAGGTACTGAAGAGTTCTGGGCCTAAGAGGGAACCTTGTGGCTGCTCACTTCCCTCCATGCAGACGTAGACCCATTAAGGGCTACTCCTTGAGGACGGTTTGCCAGCCAGTTGCAGATCCATCTGGAGGTGATGCCGTCTATCCCACAGCATCCCAAACTATCCCAGCTGGTTTTATTGCACCAGGCAAGAAATTAATTCTGAATCACTGAGCAACTTTGGATTCCATTATCTTAAGGTGTTCAGAGGTTGGGAGGAGCCCAGTCAGAAAAGGATGTTGGGGGACTTCTGGTGGATTCTGGGCCCCCCAAGACCAGGGACGGAAGACCTCTGGGGCCTCCAAGGGTCTTCAGCATGTAAGAGTCAGACGGGGGACCATCCGCAGAAGCTGCCTCCGTATCAGAGGGTTGCAGGGGCTGCATTTGAGGGAGGGGCTTGCTCTTGATGGGGACCCCCTCCTCTGAAGGAATAGCTTTGCAGCACATGGCCACAACTAGACGGCTGCTATGTGCTTTGCGCAGGGCAGCCCTTGAAGATGCTTCAGAAATTGCAGCTGGCCCAGAGTGGTCAGGCGGCCTGATGCTGGTCTGGTCTGGTGGGATCCATTTTGGGAAGCCTGGCTGATTCCCGGGCTTAGTGGTGCCTATTGCACAGTTCCAGCTCCCCTCCGCACCCCTAAGTCCTTGGGGGAGGGGGCATATTTTGTAACTTCTGCATTTGTTGGCAACAACCAGTTCAGCCTATAGCCAGAGTCCTTAGACTTATCTACCGCTTCACAGTGCTTCATTGCCCTCTCTAAGCGGTGTAGAGTGTGAGCCTCTGGACCCCAACAATCTGGGTCCTCATTTTACCCACCTCGGAAGGACGGAAGGCTGAGTCAACCTGGAGCCTGGTGGGATTCGATCTGCCAAATTGCAAGCTGCCGGCAGTCGGCAGAAGCAGCCTGCAGTACTGCACTCTGACCACTGCTCCCCTGCAACCAATTGGGATTCCATCCGCGCCAGGTGTCCTTTATTCCCTCTGTTTTTGCAGTGTTCCTTGGCTGTCCCATTCCCAAACGGAGCAATTCAGACAATCGGATTCTGCGAGGAGCCTTGACACAACCTCCCCCTCGTTCCTTGGAGCTCAGCCTGGGAGGGTTTGTGCTGGTTGATTGACCCTCCATTTCCCAGGTGTTTCTGGAAGCCTTGACCCGAAGCAGAGGAGGCGCCCCCTGCTTCCCAGGCCTAATGGCAGCCTCCTGTGGTCACATGGTCAGAATTCAGACATTTGGCAACCGACTCGTATTTATGACCGTCGCAGCGTCCCGGGGGGGGTCACATGATCCCCTTTTGCCTCCCTCTGACAAGCAAAGTCCATGGGGGAGCCAGATTCACTTAACGACCATGTGACTAACTTAACAACTGCCGTGATTCACTTAACAACGGTGGCAAGAAAGGTCGTAAAATGGGGCAAAGTTGACTTAGCGAACCTCTTGTTTAGGAACCAAAGCTTTGGGCTCCATGGTGGTCGTGATTCCAGGACAGCCCAGGAGGCTCTGCCGGAGCAAGCAGGACCAGGGCTGGCTCCCGGGAGGCCTCAGCCGGTGGGGAAGGGCTCCGAAGCCCCCTTCCATCCCTGCTTGCCTGGCTCCAGCCAGCCCCGGCTGCCCTGCCTCTGGAGGGGGTGGGCTGGTTCAGGCATGGGAGCCCCTCGGCCCTGGCCCCCCTTCGGCCTCTGCTCCGCCTGGCTGCCCAGCCGCGTCTCCCCCCCTTGCCTCGCCTTCCAAAGGGGGCGACTGGGCCTTGTGCTGCCCCCGGGGAGGGGAACCAGAACTTCAACTCCCAGAATTCCTCAGGTTTTGCCTTCCTACACATTCCCTTTACGGGAATTTCTTTCACGCCAGGCACAAGATCCCAGTCGATTCATTTCTGCTCTGATGTGTCATAAGCATAACAGGCTGGGAGGGACTTCGGAGGTCTTCTAGTCCAACCACCTGCTCAGGGAGGGGAGTCTGTGCCATTTAAAGGGTTATCCAATCTCTTCTTTAAAAGTTCCAGTGTTGATGGAGCACGCCCGACTTCTGGTGGCAGGCTGTTCCACCGGTTACATTGTCCTCACTTTTTTGGAAATCCCTCCTTAGTTCCAGGTTGCCTCTCTCTTCAGTGGGTTTCCATCCGCTGGAGAACAGGCCGACCCCCCCCCGCCGCCCTTTGGGGCAACCCTCGGATATTGGAGGCTGCTGTCCTGTCCCCTTCGTCCTCCTCTCCGTTAGGCGAGACATGCCCAATTCCTGTAGTCTTCCCACAGGTGGGTGCAGGTGGTCCTCGCCTTACGTCCACTCATTTAAGAACCATTCGGGATTACGACAGTGCTGAGAAAGTGACTCACCAGCAGTCTTTACAGTTATGGTGGCTGCAGCATCTCCCTGGTCACGGGATCAAAACTTGGGTGTTTGGCTGGCCAAGTATTTGCCACACTTGTGACCTTCCTGGTCAGCTTCTGACAGGTCAGTGGGGGGACCAGGGCTCACTTAAAGACCATGGTGATTTGCTTAATGACCATGGCATAATAGGTCACAAAATTAAGATTAACTTACTGACCACCCTGCTTAGCAACGGATGTTCTGGCCCCAATAGTGGTTCTGAGTCGAGGAGCAGCCGGGTGCTTGGCCAACGCCCTCATTCTTAACTTGAGAATATGTATGTGGGCAATTTTTAAAATAGTACCTGCTTATTTCTTTGTTGTTTTTATTGTTTAACTCGCCCAGTGATGAATGATACAATTTAGAAGCCAATCTGAATCTTCCCATTTAGAGAGGCAAATGCATGTAATGCAATCCACGGAGGGACTAACGGGAATTAGTATATTATGTAATCAAACTGACCTTTTTAAAGGGATGGTTCACATTGAACTGACAGGAACAGAATTTGGTTTCTTTGCAGAAAGAAAAAAACAAGTTCTTTTCAAAACATCTCTTAAAAATCTGGTGCATTTTAAAATCTGACTTTCCCTGAAGATTTCGTGTCTAATTAATTTCCCAGTAGCTTCTTTTCCAGACAAGCCAAGGGAGGATAAATCACTGAAGTCTGGATGCTGCAGAGTCCTCTGCGCTTGGTGGTTCTTGGGCAGCTGCTTCGCCTGGCCGGGGGCTCCTTCACTGCTGCCCTGATGAAGCTCCCTAGCTGGGCCTGAGAGGCCCAGCCCCGAGAGTGCCAAGGGCTCCGCAGGCCCAGCCTGAGCCACCCAGAGAGCCCCCTCCTCTTCTGGAGCTCTGGACGTTGGCAGCCGCATCTATCACAAAGCAGCCACAGGCTGAGCAGCAACGCGGCTGCCAATCTGGTGCAGCGATTGAAGTGCTGGGCAGAAACCAGGGGAGCTGAGGCCGAAGTCCACGCTCCCTCCCTGGGTGACCTGGGGCCAGGGACCGGCCACGCGGGGTTTGTGTGGGAAAGTGGGAGGGAGCAGTGGGACCTAGGCCACCTTAGCTAAGTGGGCTAAAAAAAATATTGAAGCAGGCGCTGGGTGCGTTGCTTTCACACGGGCCTTTGTTTCTTTGGTCACAAAGTGTGCGTGCTGCTCCAATCACCCTAGTAAGAGAGAAGGGAAGGGAAGAACAAAGTTGAAAGGGACCTTGTAGGTCATCTAGTCCAACCCCCTGCTCAAGCAGAAGACCCTGTACCATTTCTGACAGATGGCTGTCAGGTGGCTCTATGGAGAAAGTCACCTGGGTCACACCCTGCATTCCCACCCCCCAAAACATGGATAGGTGCGGGTCAGAAGCCACCGAAGGACCGAGGCTCTCGATCTCCGATGCCCAGGGCATCAAGCGCCCACATCTGACTCCACTGCCGGCTCCCGCTGCCTTTGGGCTTCCATTGAACGTTTCCCTGGCTAGGCTGGCTTATGGGAAAAGGGGGCAAGAGACGGAGGAGGGTGGAGGCCCCATGTGGCCCCGACGGAGCCCCTGTGGCCTCAGATGGAAGAGAGGCTGGGACTTTCACTGCAGGTGAGGAATGGCAGCCGTGGGGCTCCCTCTGCTGGTAACCTGCGGTAGTTACCGTGTTTTGCATTTCCCCTGGAACCGATGGCGCTTTCCTGACTGATGGCATGTGGGTAGAGACTGGCACCACTGGCTGGAAGCGTGAGGGGGCTGCGCTTCATTCCCCGTTTGTCCTGTGTAGAAGAGCCAGGATTGGGGTTCTGGCTGGAGCCCGGCTTGCTCTCTCCCACCCGACAGTCGCTTGCCCAACCTGAGGACCGACCGACCCTCCGTGGGCAGAGCTGCCTTCCTTGCGTCTTCTGCACACAAGGCTGGCTGGGGGGCTCTGCCATTTCCCTCAGCCTTCCTGCCATGCCAGCCCCCCTTCCTCTGCCAGGGGCCGCTCTGCTTGGTCATGAGTGGCAGCCAAGAGGGCGTGCGGGGGATGGGAGGCTGTGCCACCTCTGCATTGACTCCCCTGCAGGGAATTGTTCTGGGGGGCCCTTGGAGTCCCCGAGTCCCCTTGCTCAGAACCACAACCGGACTTGAGAAATAAAAATGCCTCTCAGGGATGATTTATCTCCCCTGTCAAAAACGCCCCCCAGTTCATCTGAAGATGTGGATGGAAGCCACAAGCAGGAATTAGTGCGGGTGGTCCTTGACTTACGACCACAGCTGAGGCCAGAATGGCTGCTGTTAAGCAAGGCAGTTGCTAAGTGAGTTGCACCCAATTTTAGGACCATTTTATGCCACGGATGCAGCTCTTCAGTGGATCGTGTGGCCGTCGAGCCAATCCGATTTCCCCTCCCCCGCTTGTCAGAAGCCCGTTGGGAAGGTTGCAAGTGGTGATGGCGTTGTAAATGCATGCCAGGATTTCATGAGGCCGGAGATGCTGCTGCAGCAACAATGGCTGTGAGTTGTGAGTCCACCGGTGGTAATCCACTTTATTCAGTGCCACTGTAACCCCGAGCAGTCACAAAATGAATACTTGTAAATCAAGGAGTCCCTGTAGTGGCTCCAGCCTGTTTCTTCACACACACGCGCGCGCGCACCCTCTGCCTTCCTGAAGAGGTGAAAAACCAAAGCCCCAAAGTTTAGTCTAACCTGTTAGCGTGAAACTGCTTGGTCCTGCCTATGATGGGAACCCTGCCAGCATTAAGCCATGGTTGTTTAAGTCACAATTGGCTTGCTTCACAGGCCACGCTAGGTTGCACACACTCCTCTGCGAAGCCATCGAGCGCATCTCTTTCTGGTGCAGCCGTGGGAGGGCGAGAGCCGCTGGAGGCCTCTCCGAAGGGGCTGTCAGCGGAAGGCGGGCCACACGCTGCTAGCGGGGGGCTACTCAGCAGTGCCTGGGGAGTGTGAAGGGGGGAACTGAGCTTGTCGTAGGTGTGGATCATGAGTTGGTATTTCCCTGGACTGTCCTTGTGGGGCAGGTTGTGTAGCTGCCCGTCTCCGTCTCACCGACGTGACTCTTGACTGGGTGACCGGACCTCTGGGGGTCCAAAGGGGAGTCAACCTGTCAAAAGCGAATGGCTGCCCTTGGGGAGTGCTCTGTGTGTCCGTCCGTCTGTCCTGGACTGGCAGAGCTGCTGGAACAAGAGTGGGGAGGACTAGGAGGGTCTTTTCCCAGGGGGGCTGATTCTTGGACAGGAAGCTGTTGTGGATTGACTGCTATAATAGACTCTATATGGGGCCTCCCTTGAAGGGCGTCCAGAAAGGAAGCAGCTGCGAGCAGGGGGCTCGCCCTCTTTTGGCCCTTGATGGGGAGGGGGCGGTCCTGGCAGAGAGGGAGGCCACAATGCTGGGCTCTCTCCTGCCTTCCGGCCAAAGAGGCGCCACTGGGTGCTGCCCGCCTGCCGGACCGGGTCAGTTGCCTCCACAGGCGGCCGAAGCCCACAGAAACGGCGAAGCGTCCCGGGCCGCCTCCTGCAGCCGCAGCCGGATCGGCGAACCGGCCCCTTCTCCATCCCGCAGGCACCGGGCGCCCGGCAGAGGAGAGGCGGCGGCGGCGGCGGCTGGGAGGAAGCCGGGCCACCATGACAACGCCGGGGCGCGCGGCCGGCCGTCGTCGTCGTCGTCATAGCAACCTGCGAGTGCAAGCGGGGGCCCGCGGTTTCCATGGCGACAAGGGGTTCGCCTCCCTCCGCCCGGCTTGCCGGGGGGGCGGGGGTCTCCGTGGGGCAGCCGTTCGTGGGCCGCCAGCCCCCTGCGGGTCTCCCCTCTCCGGCCGCCGGGCTGGTGGGGCGCCTGCTCTGCCGGGGACGGACCGGTCCCGGCGATGCGTGGCCTCCGCGGCCGCTTTGGGCCGAGCTGGGCGTTTTGCGGGCGTTTGGGAGGAGCAGCTGCCCGGAAGTCCCGCTGCGGTGCCCCTTCCCTCCCCCGGGAGCCTCTTCCTCGTCCCCGGCCGCCTCGCTTCCTCCGCGGAGGGCTCCCTCCGGCATGCAGGACTGGCCCGGTTCCCCCGCTGCGCAGGGAGATCCACAACCGCACAGGCGCGCCCTCTGCACGCGCACACAGAGCCGTTTGCGTAGAAGGGGCTGAGCCAAGGGGGTGGGGACCCTCGGGTCTCTCGCCCACCGCAGCAGGGAAGGAGAAAGTCTGTTGCTGGGCTTCCTGCACAAGAGAAAGTCCGTTGTGGAACAGGACTCCAAGCCTTTCTCCTGAGCTGGCCTACCTTGCAGGGCTGGCCGGGCAGCCTAGAGGCGCTCAGGAGCTGCCTTGCTCTCATTGGGGGAGCTTTCTGAACGGAGGGTCTTTGGGGCCAGTTGAGCCCCCCCCCTTCCCCGATGCAATCACTGGCCTGGAGGAGGAAGAGGAGGCCGATGGGATCCAGGGCAGGTGGGGCTCTCCCATCCGCCCAGGTCCAGCTGAGAAGCAGAGCAGGGGAGACCCAGGAAAGGCTCGGGCGGGGCAAGGGGTGGGGGGAAGAGGGCATCGTCCATACACACACACCCCTCCATGAAAGAGGCCAAGGAATTCTTGGGGGGGCTGGCTTGATTTAGCCACAGCTTCCTGAACAAACCATTAGGGACTCACGGGAGGCAAAGCTGCTCCCAGGATGGAGGGGGCTCCATCAGGGGAGGTTTTCAAGAAAAGACAGGACCACCATTCCTCCAGAGTGCTATAAGGTCTCCTGCTTGAGCGGGGGGGGGGGGGGCTGGACTAGAAAACCTCCAAGGTCCCTTCCAGCCCCAGGACTCTGTCATCCCTTCTAGCCATCCATTCAGGTGGCTGCTTGCTCCCAGGCGATCTAAGAAGGGGCTTTGGGGGACAGGAAGCCCCCAAGGCTGACAGGATAGATGACCCCCTCTGTGACCTGAGCAGGACTGATCTGGGGGGGGGGGAATGAGGCCACCCACGGAGACAGCCATGGCTAGCCGCAGTCGGGGCCTGGTCTGACCCCAGACTCTGATTGGTTCCTGACCCCTGCCCATCTCTTGGTGGGAGGGGTCTTCATCTGTTTCAACCATTCAGCTTGAGGGTTTCCAAGGGGTTCCTGGCAGTGGATGATGGGCTTCAGCATCTGTGGCTCCTCCCCCCCAATGGCTACTCCATGTCTTCCATGCAATTTGCCTGGTTGGCCACCCCGTTTGACAGGAAGAGCCTCCATATCAGTGGGTAGTCTATCTGCTTGGGGAGAGGCTCCTCGTGGGCGGGTCAGACACTTAAATGGATCGGAGAGGCCATTGCTGCTCTGGGTCCCCAGCCCCCTCCTCCTCCTCCCCTCCCTCCTTTGGGGTTGCCCATCCTTCCCCCCCAGCCTCACTCCAGGTGCCCCACAGAGACCTGCCCCCCTGCTTCCCCGCTTCTGGCCTCTTTGGGCACCCGATTAGCTCCGCTGCTTTTCCTCTCATTCCTTCCATTTGTACGGCTGCCCACCTCACGAATGGGGCTCTGGCTGGCATGCCATCCACGCAGACCCTCGACCACTTGGGAAACCCTGCCCGGGTGAAAAGGTATCGCCTCTAGACGTGACATACGGTGCTGGCATCTCGCCAGTTCTCCGGTGCCCGAGATCCCCAGCCGGCTGACAGGTCCACCTGGGTCTCCAACCTTGGCGACTTTAAGACTTGTGGACTTCCGTTCCCAGAATTCCTCAGCCAGCTTTGAAGTCCACAAGTCTTAAAGTGGCCAAGGTTGGAGACCCCTGTTCCGGAAGATTCCCTTGCACCAAACTTTGGGGCTTTGCTGTTTTATTTTCTGGCGAGAAAGAGAAGGAATAGCATGTAGCAATAGGATCACTTCAGCAGACCTAAACACGTTAAAAGCATAACCGGCCACACACAAACCAAACCCTGGAGCCGTCCTGGGCCTGGCATTCCCTGGCGCAGGTGGAGCACCTGGGACGAAGTGGGACTCCACATGCCCCACCGGGGCTGGCATCCACTGAGGCAGCCTTAATTGTGGGGCACGTGAAGTCCCACTTTGTCCCAGGTGCTCCACCCCCGAGCTCCACAGCAGCTTCTTGGCCTGGCCCTGATGCTCCTCCCCTTCCCTCCCCCAACCTCCAGCCTCTCCACCATCCTCATGCACAGGAGAGGCAGGGCCCCCTGCGCCCACAGCCTGCTCCACTGGGGGGCCACAACCACCTCAGCACGACCGGCCTGGATTTGCCCAGCTGCCCAGAAAAGCCTCCGGCTGCTGGTGGGGCCCTTCCTCTTCCTTTGGGGCCAGTGGCTCTTCTGCAGGGGTCCCTGTGCTACTCTAGGCAATGCTGATTCACACGCACACACACACCATCGCACAGTAGCCTCTGGGAAAATTTCTCCCTGCTCCCGTCCAGCTTTTCCGCCCTGCCACCCCCCGCTTTTGTTTCCAACCGTGCAGACCCAACCCCTGGGCTGGCGTAATGCTGGAATGCTTCTGCCTGCGTGCAACCTGAGTCCGCGTTAGGGTTAAGCACCCGGGCTCTGCTCCTCCCTGGCTCTTTCCCTCCGTGGGCATCGCTTTTCTTGCCTTGAGCCAGGAGGGTTTTGTCTTGTGTGACCTATTCCATGATGGCTTGTCGTGCCCACCCCGCCCACCCCTGCCCTTCCAGGTTGCAGAGGGCCCTGGTGGGCTTCGTTTGCTGGAGTGGCAACCTGGGCGCATTTACTGCCTTTCCAGGCAGCCACAAGGCAGAAGAACAGAGTCGGGAGGGACTTAGAGGTCTTCTAGTCCAACCCCCTGCTCAAACAGGAGACCCTGCACAATTCTGGATAAGTGGCTGTCCAGTCTCTTCTTGAAAACCTCCAGTGTTGGATCACCCGCAACTTCTGGTGGCAAGCCGTTCCGCTGGTTAATTGTCCTCACTGTCAGGAAATTCCTTCTTAGTTCCAGGTTGCTTCTCTCGTTGGTTAGTTTCCACCCTTATTGCTTCTTGTCCTGCCCTCAGGGGCTCTGGAGAATAGCTTGACTCCCTCTTCTTGGGGGCAGCCCCTCCGAGGTTGGAAGACTGTCACCCTTAATCCTCCCGTTCGTTAAACTAAACATGCCCAATCCCAGCAACGGTTCTTCCTCTGTTTTAGCCTCCAGCCTCCTAATCCTCTCTGGGGCTCCTTCTCTGCCCTCTTTCCAGAGTCCCAACCTCTATTTTTACATTGTGGCGACCAAAACTGGATGCAGTATTTCCAGGTGGGGAGGAAAGATGCTCCCTTTCCAAGGCTTGTTATGCAACCGGCCGTCACGTCAGGTGAAAGGCTTCATGACCAGGAAGTCACCTGGTGGGGAAGCCGAGGTGGCCTGTCCTCACCCAGGAGATGCTACAGCCTTCCGCATGATGGAGCCGGCTGGGCCTTTGTTTCCCTTCCGCCCTCTCTTCAGACATAAGCAGCTCCGGTGGGGGAAATGTCTTTGGGTGAGAGCCCTAAGGATGCCACCTGAACCCCCTCCCCCCTTCTCAAGCAGTGTGGAAAATCCTCGTAAGCAGCTCGGCCACCTGTACCTGTCGGCTTTCTGAAGCTCCTTTGAAGGAGCCATCTGGAGCCTCATTTGGCAGGAGCTCTGACTCTTTTGTAGGCTAATGCTTCCCACCAGTTTATCCATTAAAGGAAGACAGCCAGCTTGGTCTGGGGCAGGCAGGGGTCTTGGCAACCTGAAGATGGTGGACTCCAGAATGCCAGCTGGGGGGTTCTGGGGATTGAAGTCCACACGTTTGGAGAGAGCTCCTGGTCTAATGGTTAAGGCACCAGGCTAGCCAAAGCAAGACCACGAGTTCACGTCCTGCCATAGCCATGAAGACCAGCTGGGTGTCAGCCCAACCCACCTCACAGGGTTGTCGCTGTGAGGAAAAGGAAGGAAGCCTTACTTGGGGTCGTGGAACGCCTGCAAGAAAGCAAGCAGGCTCAGAGAGCACCCAGGGCCCTATCAGGTCAGCCCCTTGATTAAAAGGAAGGTGTGCTGGGTATGTCCATCACCCAGAGCAGGGCTGTCTAAGTCACGGCCTGGGGCCCGAACCCGCAGGGTACTTAGATCTGGCCTGCGGGGCTGCCCTGGAAACAGCCAAGGACCGCCCCGGGGTGCCTCTGCCAGCCGAAACGGACTCCCGAGCTCCTTTCCACTGGCAGAGGGTTGCAGGAGGCTGTGGCAGCCGACAAGAGAGCTCCAGAACCTGTTTCCCATGGCCGAGCACTCAGGCCGCCCCAGGCGCCCTGGACAGGAGGGATGTTGAGCTAGCCCCCCCCCTGCCCCCCCCCAGACCCTCCCCCCCAGGTCAAACACAACCCTGATGAGGCCCTCAATGAAATCGAGTTTGACACCCTGGCCTGACCTAGAGTTATTTGTAAAAAAAATAACAATGGCAGGTTACAAATAAGTAAACCTTAAATAAATGTTTCCTTGCTTACTTACGTGCTCATGTGACTTATTCCCACCCTTCGGTCTGCTGACTGGCTGCTCAAGGCAGCTCCCGTTGAAATAGGAGCACAGAACAAAGGAGAAAGGAGCAGAACCGAAAGGAAATCCTGGATTAAAATCATCTGAAGGAAAGTGGCTCTTGGAGGCTCTTCCCCAGCCGGGGCCTTGGGCAGGTGTGGCTCCCATCCGAGGGGCGGCGGCCCCTAAACAGCCAGGCCCTAAAGGCCTCTGCAGCCCTGCCCAGCAGGCCCTGGGGACCAAGGCAGCCGAGGAAGGGCTGGGCCTTGCAGGGGCTCAGAGCCTTGGGAGGGTTTTCAAGAGCAGCTGCAGGCAAAGGGCCTTGCCGGGGTCAAGCCAGTTCAGACCAGCGTCTCTGAGATGCTTGAGGGGGGGAGGGTGATGATGGAGGTGCCTCCCCTCCCTCCTCCTCCTTTCCCTCCCTCCAGGTCCGTCCTTGGCAGCACCCAAAGCTCTGCAGAAGTTGGCTGGGGAGGGGAGCCCACACCCTGTGCTCTCCCCTTGGGTCACCAGTCCAGAGGAGCCCCCCCCTCCCTTGGGGTGTTGGGAGGTCGTGGGAATTCTGCGAAGATCTTCTTGTATTCTTGCTAAAAGAGCAGCACATTCATCTTGGAAGATTTGAAGAAGGGTTGGATGGGGCCCCTTCTTTTAAAAGCTCGGCCCGCCTGCCCGCCCAACGTAACCAGTGCTGAAGACGGACACCCGGCCTGAATTCAGCGACTCTACAGTCTCTTGACCGATCATCAGACTGAAATGCTGTAGGAGTCTGAGAACGGCTTTGCCTCTTTTCCTCGTGATTCATAGAATAGTAGAGTTGGAAGGAACCTTGGAGGTCTTCTAGTCCAACCCCCGGCTCAAGCAGGAGACCCTAGACCAGGGGTCTTCAAACTTGAACAGCTGTAAGACTTGGGGACTTCCACTCCCAGAATTCCTCCTCCTGTCATGTTAGCTCAGGAATTCTGGGAGTTGAAGTCCCCAAGTCTTGAAGTGGCCCCATTTGAAGGCCCCTGCCCTAGACCATTCCAGAGAAATGGCTGCCCAGGCTCCTTTTGAAGGCCTCCCGGGATGGAGCGGCCACAACTTCTGTCCCACTGATTGATTGTTCCCCCCGCCGGGAAATTTCTCCTTCGTTCCAGGTTGATGAGTTTCCATCCATTGCTTTTGTGCTGCCTTTGGGCGTTTGGGAGCATAGGTCGCCCCCCCCTCTTTGTGGCAGCCCCTCAAATACTGGAAGGCCGCCTTCATGTCCCCCGTGGCCCTTTTCAGAGTTGGCTTCTGGTTTGTAAGGGATCTGGGAGGTGATAGGGGTCATATTTACTGTTGGTGGCACTCAGGGTTGTCTTAGCACGTTGCGTGAGCCCCGGCCATAATCTGGATGGGGCCAGAGGTTATTCCTATGACATTTATGGGGCTGCCTGGTTTCATTGCGACAGGGCGATGAGGGGGCCGCTTTCGATGCTGTCCTGCGTGGGGAGTTGTTCAGCCCAGCCTCCCGGTCTGCTTTCCATGGGATTTGGGGAAAGGAGCCAGCAGGTCCTAGTGGCTGATGAGAGAAAGGAAGGTGGAAACTAAGAGGCAGGGAGACCAAGGGAGGAGACGCTGGGGGGAGGAGGAGGAGGCACGGAAGAAGCAGGTTTAACGTCTGGGACCTCTGGAGCTGTGGAGGTCCAAGGGAGCCTGAAGGCGTCTCAGAGTTCCTGTGCGTCCAATCATCTATTCCCCAAAGGCAACTGGACTTTCTTGGGGGTGGTTTTTTTCTTTGAAAACATTTCACTTCTCATCCAAGAAGCTTCTTCAGTTCTGAAAAAGGGTTTTGGATTAAAAGCGAAATGTTTTCAAAGGAATTAAAAAACCAAGAAAGTCCAGTTGCCTTTTGGGAAAGCATCTTTGAGGGCCCCATGACCTGAATGATTGAGAGCCTCCGTAGGCCCCATCACACAGCAAACAAAACCCAGGTGGGTTGATTCTGAGTTTCCACCTTCTGTTTCTCAGGGTTGAGGTGTCTTTTCTGGAAGTCGCTCCTTGGTGGTTTGCCTCCTTCTCGTTCCTCCCACAAGGCCATTCCTTCCCTCTCCCTGGGAGGCATTTCAGGTGGCCACTGAGGAGAGAGAGAGGGAGGGAGGGGGGAGGGAGGGAGGGAGATGGGAGATGGGAGATGGGAGATGGGAGATGGGAGATGGAGATGGCTGGGTTTTCACACAGTCCAAGGCTGAAGGGTGGCGTTCAGTCAATGTGGAACCATGGTTGGCTTGGATGGAGGTTGCAGTCCCCCGTTGGATTCCTTTGTGAAGAAATGTCCGGTGGAAACTCACCAAGGGCTTCAATTCAGTCCCGTGGTGTGAAAAGAGGGGACGTGAGAAGACGTGGGGGTAGAATGTGGGTCAAAGGACTCCCTTGGCACCGCCCCCCCTTGTCCCCCTGGTCTTCTGGGTGGACCACCTGGAGTGATACATGAGGGCCCCCTTTGAAGCCCTCTTGGAAGCAGCCCGTTCTGTGAAGGACTGGCACCTCCCAGAGATGTTTGCCAACTCAGGGTCCACGGGAGACCCCAGCAAGGTTGGCCAGGCTGGCAGCCCTCGTTTCCTTAGTCCCCAATACTGCTGTGCTCAGCCTGGGCCTTGGCTTGACTCGTTTTTTGGGTGCCTGCGATCTGTGGAGGTACAAGAAATCCTAAGCAAGATTCACACCAAACAGGTTTCATGGGGGGATATCATCATTGGAGGGGACCCCAAAGACCGTGTGCTGCTCCGGTATCTCTCTAGAGCTGAGCTTAGCCAGGCTGCTCTCCCCCCCTCTTTTAAGTGGGGGGAGGCAGCCTATTTCCTCTTCTCCAATCCTCTGGCACTCCTGGGGGTGACTGGGAGCCCCGCAGCTCTTCCACCTGTTCCTTCAGCCTTCTAGGGTATGCGGGTAGTCTTCTACTTACGACTACAATTGACCCCCGACATTTCTGTTGCTAAGGGAGACAGCTCTTAAGTGAGTTTTACTACTTTCTTGTCACAGTGAAGGGAACCAGTTGTGAAGCACCTGAACTTTGATCACGTGGCCGTGGGGATGGACGGTCACTCAATAGACCGGTGTAAGTCAAGGACTATCTGCCTTTCATCAGAGCCAAAGGCTGGAAGTGTCCTTTTACTGCCTCTCTGCTCACCTGCAGGAAACCCTCCCCTGTTTTGTGTGCCCCCCCCCCACTTCCTCCAGGTGTACTGATGGGGGCAGAATGAGAGTTGAGCCCCCCTGATTCTCCGGCTCATTTTCTCCTTGGGACTAAGCAGTGAGGTGCCCCCCCGCCTTCCTCCTGGCCTCCCTCTGCTTCCCCAGGCCATTAAGGGATTATTTTTAAACAAAGCTTCACTTTTATTATAACGTGTTATCGCTGTTAGCCTGAAGTGTTAAATTGTACTTTCCTCTGTTCTTCCTGTATTTATGACCTGTTATGGCCTCACGGGGGTTATGTTTCTTCCTCTGAAAGTGATGGACAGTCATAAGGTTAGAAAGTCCCCCGTTTTGAAAGACTCTCACTTAATTGGGGGAGCAGACACGCCCCTGTCTGGGGCCTGAGCCCCTCGTTGATTGGATGAGTAAGTTTTAATACTGGCTTAGTTTGCAAAATGGTAGACAATTTCTTGGACAAGTTTTGAAAACAGAGGAAAAACAGGAACACCGAGTGTTGCACCTAAAGTGGGAATGAAAATTTCAGACAGGACATAGAGCATGAGAGCTGGAAGGGACCTTGGAGATCTTCTAGTCCGTCCCCTCAGTCAAGCAGGGGACCCAATGCCAGATGGGCGTTTAGTGTTCACAGTCCCCAATAACCAGATTACTTGCGGGGGGGGAGTCTTGTTTATATCTATTTGTGGAAAACTTTCATCAATAGGACCAGATCTGGTGGGGGAGGGGGAGTCCTCATCCAAACTGGAGACTGGGGTCCTGACAGAGAGGGGGTCCCCAGAAGGAAGCCAGTCATAGAAAGACCTCTGCGGAACGTGGCCTGTGCGGGTGGCAGTTGCTGCCAGAGGAAAGCTGGCATCTGCTCTGCGTCGCCTCGCCCCTTGAGCTCATGGGACGGCAGGAGAACGGAAGGGAGTGGAGGGCCGGCCTGGCCTGAGGGAGGGGCTCAGCCTCCCCCCAGCCCTATGCCAGTTCCGCCCCCACCCCCCTCTTTGCAGGCTGAGTCAGGCTCGTCGGGAGAGGGGCACAGCGGGCACGGCCTTGGCACGGGGCAGGGAGGAGATGGGCTGGCAGTAGAGCCGAGCAGCTGCCAGGGGCCCAGGAAGAAGCCAGCGTCTAATTACAGCCCTGCAGGGGTAATAAGGGTTTGCCATGATTGGCGCTGGGATCCCCGGGCAGAGCCGAGCCTTCTTCCCTTCCCCGCTTGGCCAGTCCTGACTGGCTCCCAGCCTCAGCCCAGACAACCCTTCCTCCCTGGGGCAGGCCAGGGGCCTGGGAGGCTGGTCCAGCTGGAGTCCAGGCCCAGCCAGTCTGCGCACCAGCATGGAGCTCCTGGACAGCCAGCGGAGGCAGTGACCCCCTCCCCCCCAATGTGTGGCTCTGGGGGGCTGGGAGACAGTTCCTTCAGGCAGCTGCTGGCAGCAGGAGGGGGCTGGCATGTGTGGGTGCGGCGAGTGTGTGCACAGACTGGCGGTTCCAGGCGGGGCAGCCGAAAGGGACCAGCGTGTCACAGAAAAGGGGCTGGGCCAAGGAGGGGAGCTGCATTACCTCCTCAGCCCCCCGCCCTTGTCCTGTGCCTCAGGCCCCCTGGCATTGGAAGCAGCAGGTGACTGTGCATTGGTTCCAGGGAAGGCCCTGTCTGCGTCCTGGGGGGCCTCTGCTTCCCTAGGCGAAGGGTGCTGGGGGGAGTCCAGCCACTGCTGGTGGCACTCAGCCCCTCCAGAGGTGGCTTTGGGGGCTTCCTCCAGGCTCCGGGGGACCGACGCCCCCCCGAGCCAGTTCAGCAGATGGGGAGCCAGGTTGGGCTCCTGACAGCTTCCGTGCAGCCCCCTTGGCGGGAGAGTCGTGAGCCCAAAGCTCAGGCCCTCCTCCCGCTCAAAGTTTGGCTTGGGCCAGGAGGGGGAGCAAAACAGCCAGGCCGCCTGCTCCCAAGCTCTCCCTCTGCCTCGGCCAGGGCTGGGCCTCCTGGTCACCCGTCTGCAGGCTACAAGAGGAGCATTCTGGGGCCCCTGGAGAGGAGCCTCCTCCACCAAACCGGTGTGCAGTTTGCAGGTGGGGGGCTTACCTGCCAGGTGCCATTTTGCACCATTCCTGCCTGCTGGCGTGGCTAGACCCAGAGGTGGCAAGGAGGGTCTGGGTGCCCAGAGATGGGAGGGGTAGAGTTGGTCCCCAGCTCTCTTCCCCCAAATTCCACTCCACTGGGGGGGGGGGGTGAAGGAGGGGAGGGGAGGAGCAGGCAGCCCCAGACGAGACTGCATCAGCGCAGGCGGATTGCGGGGGAGAGCCGCAGTGCCAGCCCCCAGATGCCCTAATTCTTCTGCCGCTGGCTCAGAGCTGCGCTGCCCTCGGAGGTGGCGCGTGGCTTCGTGGACGCTCCTCGCCCCTCCTTGGCCAGCTCGCTTGCACTGCTGCGCCCGCGATCTGCGCCCCCTCCCAACCTACGGAGAGGTGTCTCCTGAATGCACGATGAAGTGAAGGGGGCTGAGCGGCGGCGGTGACAGCAGCGGCGGCGGCGGAGGGGACGGCTCTGCTCTGCACTGCAGCGGAGCACGAGGAATAGCGGAGAAGCCTCCGGACCGGCAGCCGGTCGCCGGGAACCGGGAGCCGAGAGGCGAGCCGAGCTGCGCCATGCTCAACAACCTGACGGACGGCGAGGACGGCGAGGGGGGCGAGCCAAGGTAGGAGCGCGCGTGCAGCCCGGCTCTGCGCCCCGGTTGCCTCGCCCGCGCGGGCCATGCGGCGGCGGCGGCGGCGGCGGCAAGAGCGGAGCCGGAGGGCGCCGCGGCTGCTTTGATCGGCGGAGCGCTGGCGGCGGCGCGGCCTCTGCCGCTGTCCAGGGTGCTGGAATGCGGCCGCCGTCCAGGTTGGCATCTTCCGAGCTGCGCGCCGCCCGCCCGCCGAAAAATGGTGGCAACTCGCGAGGGAGACATTTTGGCGAGGCAGCGGCGGGGATGCCCGCCTGGGCTGTCCGGGAGCCCCCTTGCCCCTGCGAGGGCGGTGGGGAAGGCGCCGCTGCGGACCCGGGCTCCGCGCAAAGCCCCCGTGGCCCTCCGGAAGGCGCCACCCCCGCTGCGGATGCGCCTGCCCGCCCTTCGCTCCCTGGCGCTGAACTTCCGCGCTGGGCGAGCTGCCGGGGGTCGCTTCTGCGCCACGGAGGGACCCCCCCCCACCTCTCCGGCCCAGAATGCGGCGCTTCTTCTCCCGCGGCCTTTGAGCCTGCGCTGCTGCCTCTCCGAGAGGCTGAAGGTGCCGGCTCCCCTTTCGCTGCCCGCCGCTGCCTTCAGGGACGGATCCTTTGCAGCAGACCCAGAGCGCAGCGCTAGTTGAGCTGCGCTGTCCAGAAGCAAAACATTTGAACCCGGGCCCCTGCAGCATCCTCCCCCCGACCTGGCAATGGCCCCCATGGGGAAAGGGCAGCCAATTGTGCGGCCGACCTCTGGACGGCTGGCCTTTGGACGCCTGTCCCCTGCCCGGTGCCAGCGCAGATGAACAGAGAAAAAAATCCAGCGGGCGGCCGTGGCACGGCAGGGGGGGGGGTCATCCTGGGCCCTGCGTATCTACAGGGAATGTGTGGGATGGCATGAGCCCAGGCAGACTGGAGAGGGCCCCTCCAACCCTCTGCCCCCACTTCCCCCTTGCAGTCGGAGGGTCGGAGTGGCTGCTCCGTCCTCCCTCCAGACCCCCTCCTCGCAGAGGCGAAGGGGCTTTTCTGGCCGTTGATCTGGGGGAGGAAGCGCTGCAGGAGCTCAGCCTTGTGGGGGGAGTGAGCGTTGCGCAGAAGCGTCTCCTTGCCTTGTTGGCTGGAGGCTCCCGCTCCCTCCCTTCTCTTCTTCAGGCTCAACCAGCCCGCAAGCCCTGCTGAGATGGGGCTGGCCTGCCCAGCTGGGGTCTTGCTGCCTCCTGGCTCCTGCCCAGAGGCTCTGCCCGGCTAGAGGTGGTGGAAGGGGATTTGGGCAGCCCTGCTGCAAGGGCTCCGCAGCCGAGATCCGGCTCTCCCTCCGTGGCGTTTGGCAAGGGACCTGAGCAGAGGGTGGGGGTGCCCTGGTAGGAGCCAGGCATGTCTCCAGACCGTGATGCCCAGGGCCCCAGGGCCCCTGTGGGAGGCTGGTGTTGAGGGCCAGGAGATGGGACGCCAAGGGCAGGGGCATTCGGCATGAGTCACAGCCCCCCTAACCCAGGAGCAGCATATTCTGGGGGGCTGAGGTGCGGGCTCTTCTTCTGCAGAAGTCTTTGCCATGCCAGAGTGTGCCCAGCATCTTTTGCCAGGAGGGACCTGGGGTGTTTGGCAGGACTGACTGGGTGCCTCACACAGGGGGAAAAAAAAACCCAACCCAGAGCTCCTCACAGCCTCCCTGAGGGCCAAGGACACCTGTGGAACCCACGTTTCCAGGCTGGGGTGGCAATGCCACGAGCAGAGAAACATCGTAAAGCAGTTTAGAATCCTGTAATCAGATTTATTTTAGAGGTATAATTACTGGAGAACCGAGTCGAGCTGTGGGGGAAATCTACAGCTGAATGTGGGTCAAGTGCCTCCAAGCGGGAGACCAGGTAATTTGGTGGGGGGGGTGATTCCTTGGTTCCTCGGACAGGGGACCCCAAAAGGAAGCGGAGGCTTCTGCGCCTGGGGTCTCACCTTCCCCAAAGGGGCGTGAAGAGGGAGCCACAGGTGTGCTGGAGCTGGCCCCTTGGCCTGATGGCCCCTGGCAAGGCAGGGCCAGGTTGGGGGCAAGAGATGACGCCGCCATTCCCGTGTCGTCTTCGTGTCAGTTGCCATGTTAAACAAAAGCCGGGTGGGGGAAGGCTGGGAGAGCGATTATTGGGGTGGGGGATCTCAGAGCTGTTCGCATTGCACGGCTTTAATGGGGGGGGAGCTGCAGTTCCACCCATGACGCTGAAGTTTCTGTGACAGCCAGGCTGGTGATTTTCATTGCTTGTTGGGTGTGTGTGTGTTTTTTAATCAAAAGCAATGAACATATAAAATATGACACATTTGATTGGGAAATGAAGTGATGACTAAAGAGCCGCTAGGAAGTATAATTCACCCACCCACAAAGCCTGCTGCTCCTCAGAGGGGGTCTTTGCAGACCCTGCTCTGCTTGGCAGGTGGTGCAGGGGAAGCCTTGAAGCCGCTCGGCGGGCGGGCTGCCTCCTCCCAGCGCCAGCCAGATGCCCACCATTGGCGGGAAGCAGGGGCTTCGCTCCCAGTGGCTGCCCCAAATCTTCCTGCTCTGCAGGACCCCCACAAGGACCCCAAGCAGGAGCCCCCTCGGCCTGCCTCCCCCAAGGCTGCTGTCCGCAGGCCTCTGCCGGCCCTCCCCCTCCCTTTCCAGACCCGGGGGGCCTTTCTTTGCCGGGGAGGGGGCGGCTGCATAGAGAGAGCCGGGTTCTGGGCCACCTTCGGCCACCCTCAACAGGCCAGGGAGTCCTTCCCCTTTGGGGTTCCCTGACCTCCCCATACCTGGTTCCCTTCGTGCAGGATCCGGGAGCGAGCCTGCTGGGGCAGCCACCTCAGTCCAAGCAGGAGGCCTGGTCAGTTCTGGAAGATCCTTGGCCAGGATGCTCCTCTGCTGGCATTGCAGGTGCCCGAACAGGAGGAGGTTGACGGGATAAGAGGTTGCTTGAGGTCCTCTAGTCCAACCCCCACCCAAGCAGGAGACCCTAAACCATTCTGGGCAAATCTCTCCTTGGAAACCTCCAGGGATGGAGCCCCCACAGATGGTTCTGGCTGTCCCTCCTTCCTTGCAGCTTTCTTCCCTCCTTGGTTCGGTTCCACCCACTGCTTCCCGCCCTGCCTTGAGGCGCTTTGGAGACTAGGCGCCCCTCCCCTTTGGGGCAGCCCCTCAAATACTGGAAGGCGGCTCTCCTGCCTGCCCTGGCCAGACCTACCCGGTTCCTGCAACGGACCCCCCTCGTAGGTTTGAGCCTCCAGCCCCCTCATCCTCTGGGTTGCTCTTCTCTCTGCCCTCTTTTCTATAGTTTGGTGACCAAAACTGGGTGCAGGGTTCCACCTACGATCTAACCAAGGCCTCATCAAGGGTTCTAGGACTTCCCTCCCTCTGTTGGCACAGCCAGGACTGGTCGGTCTGTGGGGCGGCTACAGCACATTGCCAGCTCCATACGTTCCAGCCTTACCTGAGGGGGCAGAGGGCTGCCTTCGGTGGGCTGCCCAGCCAAAGCAGGGAGCAAGCAAGGGCCGAGGGCCTGGCACTTGGGAGGGGGTGTGTGAAGGTGGGCAGGGAGAGTGGGCAGAGCACCCGGTGGACTCTTGCAGCTGCTTCCTGGCTGGCCCTGGGCCTGTCTCAGGTACCGGCCATCTCAGCTGGCCCTGCAGGAGGCTGGGCTGTATGGGGGGGACCTGTGCTCTGACCAGGAACATCTGGATCCTCCTGGCTTCCAAGAGGGGCGAGGAGGGAGGGTCTTGGGTTGGGGGGGCTCTGAGAGGCAGGGGGAGCTGAGCAGGCCTGCCTAGGAGCAGCAGGTGGGTCTGGGGCGGGGGGAGAGGGCGGGTCAGTCCTCCTGTGGAGCCAGAGGCCTGGCTGGCAGCTGCTCCAGCTATTGACTCTGCCCCCTCCCTCCCCCTCCCTTGCGCTGGGGCTGCTCTTTCCTGCCAGCAGCCCATGGGCAGCCTTGCCAGCCACCGCAGAAAATTAAAAGGCCGGTTCTTCTGGAGTGATCCCTGGGGAGGGAGGGAGGGAGGGAGGGAGGGAGGGGTGGGAACTCTCCCAGAACCTGAGATGGAGAGATGCTCAAGCCTGCTGGCTCCCTGCCCCCACCCCCGCCCCATCTCAGTCTGCCGGAACCCACCTGCCCTTCCCCACGCCTGTTGCAATGGGCCCTAGGACTCCATTCACTCCTAGCGTGCCCTTGCCCCCCCCGAGCCCCCTCTGGCTCCCAGACCTCCGCCCTGGGCAACCGGGCCAAGGATCCGGTGGGAATTGGGGGGTGGGATAGGCCATGGGGCCTCCAGAGAGGAGGGCCAGAGGGAGGTGGCGGCTCAAGGGAGGCCTGGCAGGCAGGCGTGGGAGCGGGTCCCCTGCTTGCCCAACCACAATAAGAGGCCCAAATGCTGGGGGGCTGCGGTGCCCCCCTGCAGCCAGAGCAGAGCCGGCCCTTCCTCCGCTCCAGGGGAAGGAGGCTGAGCCTAAAGTGTTGGGAGGGGGAGCCACAAGAGGAGCTCTGCTGGAGGGAGGGGAAGGGATGACTCAAAGGGGGAGGGGGTACTTAAAGAGATGCCAAAAGATCTTGACAGGTTTCAGCAGTGGGGGAGGGGAAAGGAGGGAGAACTGGCAGGTTCTGCAGTGGCGGGGGGGGGTCTGGGAAAAGGAAAGTGCAAGGGGGAGGCTGGCTGGGAAGTGGGGGTCTGAAGGGCTGCCCCGCCAGAGAAGGAGCAGGACTGGCCTCTCTTGCCCGGAAGGCAGGCTCAGAGCTTCAGGCAGGCCAGCCCTGTGAGGTAGGCCAAGCTATGCCAGGCAAGCGGCTCTGCTCTATGGCCACTGGCTGCATAGCCAAACCATGCAGGTCGGTTGGGGCCTCCCCTCCCCCAGGGGGGCCCACCGGAGGCC
This sequence comes from Notechis scutatus, assembly GCF_049901735.1. Classification (NCBI taxonomy): domain Eukaryota; kingdom Metazoa; phylum Chordata; class Lepidosauria; order Squamata; family Elapidae; genus Notechis; species Notechis scutatus. The sequence continues at coordinate 437,640 of NC_142011.1, read as the reverse complement.
CTTTACAGCCCCTGGTTCCTCGGCCTGTGTGAGCGGGAGACTCCGCAAGGCTCCTCCCCCCAGGAGCCCCGGATGCCTGGGGAATGCTGGGAAAGGAAACCTCCGGGAATGGACGTGGCTGCAGGACCTGCCCCAAAGTCCCAGGTCGCGAAGGGCGTCCTACTCCCGCACAACCGCCTCCCTCCCTCCTGGGGGGTGAAGTGGGGCGAAGGCCTGGGGCCTTTTGGGCAGGACGTGCGGCCAGAGCAGCTGCAGACTCAGGGTGACCAGAAGCAGATCCTGCCCCTCCTGGGGCAGGGGCACCCAGAGGCCAGCCAGCCTCCGTCCCGTTAAAGCTGCACCGGTCCCTGGCAGTTGCTGTCTTTGGGACTGAGGATGAGGCAAGGGGGAAGGGGAGCACGGAAGCCTCCAGGCCGGCCCACCCCAGGGCTAAGTCGCCGCCTGGGCCACATCCCAGGCGTGTCCTGAACCACAGAATAACAGAGTCGGGGGGACCCTGGAGGTCTTCTAGTCCAACTTGCTGCCCGAGCAGGAAACCCTCCCCCACTCCAGACAAATTCTGAGTTTGCAGCCCTGCAACAGGGCATCTCCTTTAGGAGCCTGGCAGCTGTGCCAGGGCCCAGTCCGGTGGGGGGGGCACGGAGACCCTTCAGGCTGTCAATTTGACTGGGGCAGTTCCTGGCATTTGCAGAGTTGGGGGGGCCTACTCACCACCACCCCCCGTCACTCCTGCAGTGGCAGGGAGAGCCCTCCTGCGGGATCCACTCACAGCAGGGGAGCCCCCAGCGCCCCTTGGGGGGGGCACCTTGGCCTCGTCTGGCTCAGCTGAGAAAGCTTTGCTGCCTCCCCCTTCCCACACAGGAGAGGAGCTGCCCCCAAGGCCCCTCCCCTTTCTGCCCCAGGGAAAGGCTCCTGAGGGAGGGGGGTCCCCTCACCCCCCATCATGGATGCAGGATAGATGCGTCTTCGGTCTTTTGAATCCGGCCCTCGGCTGGGCCTGATGGGGCTTTGGTGGGTCTGGGGGGGGGGCACAGGGGAGAAGCTGATCCCCTGGGCCTCCGCTTGGCCGGGGAGCCTTGGTTGGGGACAGTCACACATGATTTTTATTATTTCATTTGTGAAATGTATTAGCTGCCCATCTGGCTATGCAGGAACTCTGGGTGGCTTACAATATAGAGGAAAAAAATACATATTATAATAACCCAGATACAAGACTATGAAGTAGGTCCTGCCGAAATGCTCCCTCCCTACCTGAGCCTGGGCCAGCCAAGCAAGCGAGCAGAGGTGGAAGCCCCCCCCCCATCCCTGCTGGACCCTGGGGGGGGGGGCAGCCTCCTTTTCTCTCTCTCACGGCCGGTCCCTTGAGAGCCCTGGAGCAGGAGGCCCTCAGGAGGGAGGGAGAGGAAGAGAGGAAGAGACAGACTTAGGGGAGAGAGAGAGAACATGGGCACACAGGGAGTCCTTGACTTACAAACACGAATGTTTGGCCGTTGTTGAGCAAATCACAGGGTCATTAAGAGAATCTGGCTTCCCCATTGGTTTTGCTGACTGGGAAGCCAGCTGGACACGGTGACCCCCTGGCCCCAGGACAGGGAAGCTGTCCCGAGCTCAGGCTGATGGCCAAGTGTGAGGACCAGGCGTCACTTTGTTCAGGGCCACTGTAACTTCGAATGGTCACTAAACGAGTGGTCGTAAGTCGAGGACTACCTGTGCCTCTGTCTTCCTTGCCCCCCCATCTCTTGTAAGGCAGTGGCTCCCTCAAGGGGAGGGGCTGGGACGGAGGGGCGGCGGGGTCTCTAGGGGAGGGGACTGTCCAGCGGGGAAGGAGCCGAAGCAACCGGGGCAGAAGAAGCCGAGCGGCGGGGATCGGGGTGGACCCCGGGGCTACTCGCGGCCCGGCCCGGCCCAGGCGCTGCAGCGGCGGAGGGGCTGGCGGGCCGGGGGAGGCGGCAGCTGGCGGCTTACATAAGCCTGGCTGGCCGCCGCCTGGGTTGCCAGGAAACCGACCCAGGGCCGGGGGAGCGCGGCCTGCCGGGCTCCGCGACCCCCGCCCGTCAAGCTGCGTGCCGGCCCGGGTGGGCTTTCTCTCCCGGGCCGACTGCTCCGGGCAGCGGCGGGTGGGGAGACGGGGCTGCCCTCCTCGGCGCGCCGTCCCGGCCGGTCCGGCTGGCTCTCCCGCCGCGGGGGAAGTCCGGCCCGTGAGCGGCTGCCCAGGCCGGGCCGGGCCTAAGGGCGAAGCGGCACCCGGGCTGTTCGGCGGGCCGGCGGAGCCCCGCGGCGGAGGGCCTGTGGCTGCTGTCAGGGTCGCCTGGCGCTTCTGGCCTGGGAAAACGGAGGGAGCCCGGGGGCTGCTGGCAAGGCCCGTGTCAAGGGCTCATGCGGCGGCGGGGGGGCTGTTCTTAGGCTGGGGCGGTGCATCTTCGACGGGGGGTGACTTGGGCGCATTTTCTGGGCGGTCTCCTCTGCAGGGCTGGTCGGGTCTCCTGGCAGCTTCCCCCTCCCCGCGGCGCCCCCTTGACCTGGGAAGCCAGTTGATTTCCGGAATGTGATGCTGCCTTTTCCAGCAGGCTGAGATGAGGGGAGGGCAGCTGGAGGGGCCAAGCGGCCAGCAAGGATGGGCAACCGATTGGGGCCCCTGCCTGCCTTGCTCCTCTGCTGCTTGGGCAGCGGTTGAAGGACTCTGGCACGGGGTGTGCCAGGCCGGGGGGTGGGTGACAGCTCCTGCGTCTAGCCAGCCGTGACCCCTCGAAGGCGTCCTTCCTGCCTGGGTCTGTGACTGGGCCAGCTCTCTTCCACTGGAGCCATTTTGTGAGCACGCCCACAACCTTCGAAAAGTGCCACACTAGCCGCTCCAAATCACCATGTCTTAGGCAGAGCTGCTGGTGGCATCTGCTGATACCAGCCTCTTTGCTCAGAGCCAACGGTGCCACTTTCTGGACTTCCTCCCCTTCCCCTTCGGGGCAAACCGTGTTTGAGGCTGCTGGTGGAGGAGCCCTTGATTGTGGGGGACCCTGATCGGAGGCCCTGCCAGGCACATGCCCTGCCCGTTTCCTCCTGCTGGACGTTCCTGATGCCAAGCCAGCTGTTCAGGCTGAAGACATTGCTCTGGGGCCCCTCCGTGAGTCCAACGCTCCCCTGGGTGGGCAGAGGGAAGCCCCTCAGGCAGCCCCTCCCTGGAGGGGGGGCCTTTCTCCGTCTGAGGTGCTGGGGGAGCTTTCTCGGGGGTGGGGCTGCTTCATGGGGGGATACCGCAGGTGGCTGCTGGGGTCTCCGGCATCCCAGATGCAGAGAGGTGGCCCCACAAAGGCTGAACTGGCAGGTTCAGCTGCTTCCCCTGGTTGGGCCTTTGGGGGTGGAGGCTCCTCCCTTCCTTCCTGGGTCACAGGTGTGGCTGTTTGTAGAGGACAGATCCATGACTGGACTGAGCGGGAGTGGAAGCAGAGCCCAGGCAGATGGGGGCTGTGATCTGAGTGTTTGTGGCACAATTGCACCTTTTCCAGAAGCCTTAAAATTGTGTGGTGTTAAAGTGATCAGAAATAAACATTGATCTCAAAGCGAAGCACCTTCTGTGAAGGGCATAAAGCCCTTAGAGACCAGGTAAAGGTAAACGTTTCCCTGTCCAGCGTTCTCCGACTCTGGGGGTGCCGCTCCTGTTTCTTGGCCAAGGAAGCCAGCGTTGCCCAAAGGCATTTTCCGTGGTCGTGTGGCCAGCATGGCTTATAGACCAAAGGTGCACAGAATGCTGTTCCCTTCCCACTGAAGGGGAACCTATTTATTTACTCGCATTTGTGTGTTTTTGGACTGCTGGGTGGGCAGGAGCTGTGGCAGGTAACAGGAGCTCACCCTATCCTGTGGCACTTGGGTCTTGAACCAACCAGCCCAACGTCTTTAACCTCTGAGCCATCATGGCCCCCTTTACAAACCACCGTGCAGGCCCCATAAAGGGAACAATCAATTGATTGGTTGGTTGGTATTTGAATGGTTGACTTTTGACTCCTAGCAAGCCTAAAGATGGACGTTTTCCTTGACGATGTCTCCCAACCTGCTCCTTCTGCTCCCCAAAGGGTCCCCCCCCCCCCCAGTCGCCTGTAACCGAGCCCCCTTCCCCCTCCACTGCTGGTCATCCTCTTTCTTCTTCTCTTCCTTTCCCCCTTTCCAGCCTCCAGGCCTCGTCCAGAGAGCCGGGTCTTCACTCCATGGGCTTGAAGGAGGAGGATTAGAGCTTTTATACCTCGAGTGACAACTGCGTGTTGGTTTATTCAGTGATCCACTTGTTCGTTTTCTTGTCTGCCATGATGTAAATGCTTCCTTTCAACCTGACTAAAATAAGACGCGTTTTAAAGCCAAATGCCTGCATCTACATCCTTTGGGGGTAAACAAGGTTATGCAGACTGCAGGGGAAAAACAGTGCAGGGTAAACTCCCCCCCCCCCAAAAAAATATTAAAGGCACGAGATAGTGGAAAGGAAATCGGCTAAAACCTTTCCCTGCGTTTAAACCCTCCTTGTCTCTGTGCATTCAGATACGGCTGGCCTTGTCTTCTGCCCAGAGCGCCTCGGTCTCTTTCTCCGATGCCACGGCGTTTTTTCTTCTCTCCGTATTATGCAACCGCCTTCTCCCATCCTCGTTTCTGCACAATCCTTGCCTGACCTGCCTGCTTCGTCCGTCGCTGTTTAGCTCATCGTCCGCTGCGACTCTGGTTACCTTTTCCCCAGGCAGCTCCACGTCCTCTTCGGTCCACGTCATTCCCTGGCCGAACCCATAGGATCCCTGCCTCCTTTTCCTACGGCCCTTCTGCCTTCCCTCCTTCCTTCCTTGTCTTCCACGTGCCTTTGCTCCCAAGTGTCAATCCTGATATTAATGCCAAGGTCCCTCTCCCGTTTGGAGCCTCTGGTCCCGCTGGCCTCCGCCGCTAATCCCCTCCGCCTTTCCTCAGAAACCATCGGATTAATCACACTTTCAGATGTACAGCCCTTCCGGTGCCATGCGCACGCGGGAATCACCCGGTGGATCGCAAACAGGCCTTTTTCCTCGGGGATGCCCATCATCCGCAGCCTTCTCTCAAATTATTCTTGGGGTCTGCGAAGGGCTCGCTTGCTTTTTTGGCCTCCTCTCCCCTCCTTCCCACCCAGCCGCTCAGGCCCTGAGCCGGAAGGCACCCCTCCTCCCCCGAATCTCCCGTCGGTTCGGAGCCATTTCGGAACTTCCTTCAGACTCCCGTTTCTGGCCCTCCCGTTCTCACCACTCGGTTGTGGGAAACCTGCAACCACCACCAACCGCCCTCGGACTCCTTCCAACTTCGACACGCACCCATAGCAACCCACCAGTTCCTTCCTTCTGACGTAGGTTTTAGTCGTCGTTTTATTCCTCATCTGAACCTCCTCCTTCGCTTCCAAACCCGCCTGGCAACTCCGCTCCCCGAGAGCAGCCGACTCCATTCGGATCGATTGTCCCTTTTGTCCCAGGCAGTTTATTGACAGGCATCTGGGCTGCTTCAAGTAGATCCTAATTAAATGAAGGCCTGCAGAGATGGAGAGTTAAAACTCGGCAACGCGATATCATTAACTGGAACAGCGGTATAACATGAAGTGGGTCCAAGGCAAGCCAACACCATTCTCCTATGTTTATCTCCTCTTGCTGCTTTTACTCTTCTGAGTAGAGCCAGGAGAGGACAGAGCAACCTTCTTCTCCCTTGGATAGCTGGCTTTACCTGGTGAACCTCCCTGGGTGACGGGCTGCCTTTCAACCTGTGCCAGCTTCCTCAAGGAAGGAGTCCAGCTGCGAAGGAAGGGATCTCCCTCCCTCCCGGCCTTAGGCCTGTGATTTATAGGCCAGGAGGCCCATTAGGCAGCCCCCCCTCCCCCAGCTGGGCAGGTTTACAGAGCCGGAAGAGGGACATTCATCACCGGCCCCAGTTCAGGCTTCAGTGGGTCTCGCTCCTTCCTTCTTTGCGGCCCTCCTGGACCTGGGAAAAGGGTCCAGGCACCGAGGAGGGGAAGGGCGTTGGGCACATCCAGCGGGGGAAATGCGGCTTAATCTTGGGCTGGGCAAGCGAGGAAGCCTTTGCAACCATGAGGATCTAGGCAGCCATAAATCCGACCGAGACAGAATCCTCTGAGTTCTTTTGAAGCTTCTGAAGAAATAGGTCACGCTTTCTGGAGACTGGCTGGTTTCATAAATAGATGCTGCCATACAGGGAAAGAAGAGTGTAGCTGCCGCTTCGCTTAGCCTGAGGAGCGTTCGGCTATCGGCAGCAGCAGCATCCGAGCGGAGCTAATGGTTCAGAGAATACTTCAGGATCAGTTAGCATCCAGGATCATAGCAGGTGTTTGTTTTTTGTTCTGTTTTTTTCTGAACCTTGTTTACTTTGGAAACAACCACCCCGTCCAGGCGTTATCCACCTGAGAGTACGAGAAAATGCTCAGTATGAAACCATTTCCATGTTTGTTCTTAATGACATCCATCCTGGAATGGTAGGTCAATGAGATTATTGTCTGTTCTGGGTAAATTTAGAATTTTTATTCAGTACCTGGTTGTATCGAAGGCCTATTTTTCCCCATAACAGAGGAAGGTTGAGGAGGCTCAGCCAAGAGAAAGACAGGGACCAGCTGGGAATCATCCAGGCTGTGGGCAGCCGTGGTCCTCACCAAACGGTTGGTTGGCGTGTAATTGGCCTAGTGTCACCCAGGAGCTTCTGGGGCTGAGGAGGACCTACAACCCAGGTCTTTACTCGTGAAAGCCTCACTCCTTGGCCATGACGTTGGATGGGCTCCCGGTCAAGAGCGACAGTTAAAACGGCCAAGCTCGCCTCTTTCTTACCTGGCCAAAGGAGAGGGGGGATCTGCCTTCAGTTGTGGTAGACCCTGAGCTACGTGCCACAGTTTTTGGGGACTACTGACAACCACATTGTGGAGTACGATGCAAACTTTACAAAGGGTTTAAGGCAGTGAGTGGTTTTCAATCTGTGGCCAGTAAGGAGGGAAGCTGAGAGGGGCCCATGGAAAGGGAGCTGTGTGGGCAGGAGGGAAGGCCCCCCCCACTAAGAAGGGAACCAACTCAATGGCAAGGGTGGATGCCCCACGAAACGCCCCCCGTGGCTGAGCACTTGCGCAATGGGAGGCCAGTTGCTGAGGACCCCGGTGGGAAGACGTCCCTGATTGTCAGAGGAGGAGAAAGAAGGAGCCTCACCGGATGATCTGGGTGGGAGGCCATGTGGGAATCAGCGTCAAAGCGGGAGAATAGAATTCTTCATTGGCCAAGTGTGATTGGACACCCAAGGAATTTGTCCTAGTGCAGATGCTCTCAGGGTGCATAAAAGAAAAGGTGCATTCTCTCCAGATCTCTTGGGGTGCAGAAGGGGAGAGGTGTGAATCAAGGGGAACTGGGAAGGAAGCGGCTGTTCCCGGAATGGATGGTCTGGAATGGGCCACTTAATTCAAATGATGACTTGATGGGCTGGCCATATTGGAAAGTCATTGCTAAATATTGCTCCGTCTTAATCCAATAAATGATCAGTGTTGAGGTAATTCCCCGTTAGGAGAATGAGCGCATACAGGGAGACGTATTTGAGAGGAGTGTTGGAATAATACAGAGCACACAGATACACTCTACAGTAAATGTAGGTTTTTACTTCCAGAAAGGTTTAAGCAAAGTCCAAAATAAGCAATCCAAAGTCATTCACAGGTTAAATCAGTCAGTTTTTCAATCCAGGGATAATCCAGTAACAAAGTCCAGTGTCAAAAACAGTTCAGTATCAGACTTACATCAAATCCAGAAATATCAGTCAATTAGAAGAAATGGAGGAACAGCAATACTCTCCAACAGAAGGAAACAGAGATACACTCACACTCTCTTCTGAGACTCAGACTAAGACTAAACAACCCAGGTTTCTGGCTCCATTTTATGGCCTGAGTAATCGCACCCAATTGCAGTTTTTAGCATGCTCTTAAAGAGACAGTATTAAAATGTCTATCCTGGTTTATATATTTCCATCCCAAATAGCTGTTAGGTTACTTACATTCCTAACAATAGGGTCGTGTTTAATGGCCTCCGTCTCTTAAAGGGGCCGCAGCGTGTGCCAGGGGTGCAAACAGCTCTCTCACACAACTGGCTCTGTGGCTTTCCCTGAGATCACACTCAGGCTGCTTTAAGGAGCGGCCAACAGATGTGCTTCAGGGCAGAATGCTTCAGACCAGAAAGGCTGCATGGCCCCAACATCTGTCAGAATCAGTGTGTATCCTTGTCTTATTAGCCTTCGTTGCACCTGTGCCCCACACCGCATTCCTGCCAACAATGGCCAGACTGGTCAGCCTGCGTGCATTTTGGCCACTGCGCCACAAGCATAATGCAAAGCCCACCCGTCTGATTTTACTCCAGCCGGGATCGCCTCCAAAAACCCAGGTTGCAGGTCAGTGCACTGTTGCCTGCCTTCCTGTAACTCGGGCGAGACACAATCCAGATGGATGTGAGAAAGAAAATGCAGCATCCACCGACAGGGCCAGATAAAGCGGGGAATAAAATGAATGAGCTTGAATTATGGAATGGGACTTGCAATAAAATGGCCTCAGAAGCTGCTTGCTGGATGTGGCCGATGTGGAGCATGAAGGCAGCAAAGCTTCAGGGTAATTGCCAAAAAAAATTGCTTAGCAAAGGGCCCAACCGTAGGTGAGGAGAGAGATCGGATGTGTGATGCCCCCCAGTACTTTATTTATGGCCAAATGGGTCAGGGGTATTGGTGGTAAGCAACACAGGTGTGCATGGAGCATCTGTCACACCTTTCCCAACCTGGGCTTCTAGGGAAGGAAGAACCTCGACTCCTCCATTTGGGCAAAAGGTATTCTTATATGGAAAGCCAAGTGGTTTTTATATAGATTATGCCGGGTTGTGGATTGAGACTGGGAACATTCTGCAGCTAATGGTAGAATGTATGATGCAGCAAAGAATATGGATTTGAAAATTAACATATCAAAGACCCAGGTAATTACTGCTTGATGAGGAAAATTGGGCAAACAGTTGAGAGCTATGTGTAGATAGTGAATCACTAGAACAAGGAGGGAGAGAGAGAGAGAGAGTTGTATTATGGTTCAAGCTCTGGGCCAGAAATGGGGAGATGCTGGGTTCCAGTCCTGACACCTGCCTTAGACACAAGGCCGGCTGGGAGCCAGCCACTTTCTCTCAGCCCTAGGACGAGGCAACCTCCAAAACTGATGGCGCAGCCACCAGAATCAAGACTGACATGAAGGCATTTAAAAAAAAAAAAGCAAAGAAGAATGTCTGTCCTAAAGATGAGAAATTGTTGAAGAATTTTACACACATAAATACTGTTAGAGGATCTGTAGGTCATTTGTGGCCTGTTGCAAGGAGTGACTGACTTGCCAAACGCCTGCAGACCTCTTGTTAGGGATATACACCCTAGCAGAACCTGCACGGCAGTCAGGCAGTCAGGCAAATATGTGAGACAAACGTTGTTGTAGCTTACACTCAGTAAAACAGATACAATGTGCTAGTTAAATAGTTTATTCCAGTAATAGTTTTAGCATAGTCAAACAGTCCATATATCATACACTAGTTCAGTCCGTCTGGGGATTAATCAGTTGCAAAGTCCAGTGTCAAAAAAGAGGTCAGTAAACTTACAAAATCAGTCCAGCAATATATCTCTTCGCAGTAGAGATATGAAGAAGTTAAAACCTCCTTTCTTCCTTCAGCAACAGCAGAGAACACGCAGTTAACAATCCATCATCGTCAGCAAGCAATCCAGTAAGCCAGCAATCAATCAAGTTCTCTTTCTCCCTCTTATGGCGATTTACAGCCGCACCCAAAATTACATGCTTTGCTGTTTAAAGTGACACAGACCTAAACTCACTATCATAGTTTATATATATTATTTTACCCAAACTATGTTAGGTAACCTATGTTATTCCTAACATACTCCCCTTTGGGTAATATAATATATATATATCTATTTACAACCTTAAACCATAGTCATCACAACTTGCTTTGTGTTTGACTGAACCTTGGGCTTTTGTAAACTGATCGGCAATATTTTCTTCAGTCATGCAATATTCCAATCTTATTAAACCACTTTTTACAGATTGTCTTACATTCAGATATCTAAGATCTGTATGCTTAGATCTCGTTTTACAGCAATATTTGTAGCCAACCGTATGGCTGCTTGATTGTCCTCATAAACTACAATAGAATCATTAACAGTTATTCCCATATCTAATAACAACTGTTTATACAGAATTAAATCAGTACATAATAAAGATAGACATGAAAATTCTGCTTCCATTGTGGACATACTTATGTGTTGCTGTCTAATTGACCTCCAACCAATCAGTGCTTTTCCTAATAGTATAGCATACCTGAAGTTGATTTCCTAGTGTTTATGTCTGTTGCAAAACTTGCATCAGCATATGCACTTAATATCAGATCATCTTTTGGCTCCAAATACAATGCATAATGCATTGTCCTTTTAAGATATCTTAAGATACGTTTTGTGGCTTGCCAGTGTTGTTCAGTGGGTTCAGCGTTGAATCTTGCCAATTGATTAACGCCATATGCAATATCTGGCCTTGACCAATAACTAATGTACGATAAACTACCAATTAGTGATTGATAAATAGTCTTATCAAATTTTGGACTTTGAGCATCAGTGTGGCCAAATTCCTGACTCATTGGAGTTTTAGCCGGTTTACAAAGTTCCATCTTGTATGTTTTTAGTAATTGATAAATCTTATCCTCTTGAGATATCTTATAGCCACCTTTGGTTTTATTTATTGTCAATCCTAGATACTGTTTTATCTCTCCTAATTGCTTTAATTTTATCCTCTTCCCTAATAATGATATTATTTCAGTAGCTTCATTATTAGTTTTTGTAATTAAGGCAATATCATCTGTAAACAACAATAATAATGACACTGTTCCATTTTTCTCTCTCTTAAATACACATGGATCAGCTAAACCTGCTTTAAACCCTATATTGTTTAACTCCTTAACAATATATTGGTTCCATTCATAACCAGATTGTTTTAATCCATAGAGACTCTTTTTAAGTTTCCAACAGTCATTATTAGTTTTATCATCCTTAATTCCTACAGGTTTCTTTAAGTATATAGTGTGCTGCAATGGTGCATGCAGATAGGCAGTTTCTACATCTAAGTGATTTATAATATAATTCTTCTTAGCTGCCCACACTAAAGCTGCTCTCAAGGTTGTTGCCTTTAGACTCGGTGCAAATACTTCATCATAATCACATGCAGTTTGATTAAATCCTTGAGCTACCAACGTAGCCTTATGGGTAACAGTCCCATTTTTACCTGTTTTTAATTTAAATATCCATTTACAGCCAATGGACTTTTCTCCTGGAGGTAATTTAACATTTTCATAAACTTCCATTTGTTTTAATGAATTTAATTTTTTCTCCATTGCTCTTTGCCAATTTTCCTTGTTCCTTTACTGGAAACATTCTAAGTTCTTCAACAGTAGTTGGAACTTTACTAACTTGGCAAACTACACTTGCTTGGTACCTGTCAGGTGGTCTGGTTTCACGTGATGATCGTCTAGGTATTACAGGGCTTACAGGTGGACTTTCATGTACTACCTGTTCCTGGTTATCTATTTCTTCCTGTTCACCTATTTCTTCCTGTTCTGGTCCTATGTGCTCTTCCTGTACTTCCTCTTTAATTGTACTCTTCTTATTACTGATATGTGATTTTGGTGTTTTGTAGGTTTCTATGATTACTTCCTTACTTGAATCTTGTTCCAGTTTTTCCCATCCTACATGTTCAAGGAATTGTGCACTAGCACTACAGTAAACTCTAGGTGTACCTTTTTCCCAGAATCTGTATGATTTGTGATTAGATTCATAACCTACAAAGAATAACTTTTTAGCCCTATGCTGCCCCTTGTGTCTCAGTTGTGTAGGAATATGCACCCATGCTGGTGCTCCAAATGTGTGCATGTAGCTTAGGTCAGGTTTTCTACCATGCCACCGTGTAATGGTAATTCACCTGTTGTTGAGTTAACAACATTATTCAATATATGATTACCACACATTATTGCTTCTCCCCACAAAGTTTCAGGTAATCCTGAATCCGACAACATAGTACGAGCCATTGCCTGTATTGTTTGGCCTCGTCTTTCTATAAAGGAATTATGTTGTGGCCTATATGGTGCAGACTTTTTATGTTCAACACCTGCCATCTTCAGTCTATTTTGGAATTTATTATTTATAAATTCCGTACCATTATCAGTTACAAGAGTTACTAGTTTCCTTTTAGTTTTTCTTTCTGCAAACTTCAACCAATTAAAGAAATTCTGATATGTTTCCGTTTTACTCTTCATTAAATAACAGAAACCATATCTGGAATAATGATCCATTATGCTTAGTATATAACAAGCACCTCCCACACTTGGTTTTTTAGGACCTATAATATCAGCAAATATGACCTCTAGAGGTTCCTTTGTTTTAAATCCATTTATTCTATTTGCTGGTATTACCTTACTTTTTTCTTGACTGCAAGCATTGCAGTGCAAATACTTACTGCAAGGCTTTAGTTTTATACCTTCAGACAGTTCAACCGTTTGCTTGAGCATTTTAAAATTTATATGCCCTAATCGTCTGTGTAACAAATGTATGCATTCATCATGAGGTTTAACGTTATTATATACTGTGTTAGCTACCTCTAATGAATTATCATTTAACACATACAATTCACCTTTTAAAGTTGCAGTCACTTTTTTACCTTCCTTTTCTATTATGCAGTTTTCTCCCCTAAAGGTAACTACATAACCTAGTTTAACCAAAACTCTAACCGAAAGCAAATTAAACTTAAGTTGTGGTACATATAACATTTTTACATTTTCTTTTATGCAAGAACAATGTGCAATACCTTCACCTTTTGCTTTCATTTTCCAGCCATTAGCTAACGATATCTGCTGTGAACTCGTGGACATCTTAACAAACCTTTTCTTATCTTTCGTTATGCAGTGCGATGCTCCACTATCTACAACCCATAAATTATTATTCACAGTTTCGTTGCTATACATGGCTAACTCTAAGCATTTTTCATCCTTTTGATGCCTTTTAGCATTCTGGCTGGGATTGTGGCGTTTTCCTTTCTTACAGAATCTAGCCAAATGTCCTTTTCCTCCACAATTAAAACATTTTCTAATTGTATAGGCTGTCGTAGATTCTTTATCTTCTTGTGGTTGTTGTTCCCTTCTGAGTTGATCCCTTTCAAGCCTTCTCCTGGCTTCTTCAATTAATCTGCCAGTAATGTCAGTTAATGTGAGGTTGTCTTTTGGCAGTACTTCCAGTGAAGTTACGTAGTCATCATAGCTCTCATCTAACGAAGACAAAATTATATAAACCTGATGCAGTTCTGTGAAGATAAGTTCTTTTTCATGCAGTTCCTGAAAAATTCTCTTCATTGTATTTATATGAGTTAACATGTCTCCATTCTTTTGAAGATGTGTTCTGAACAGTTTCCGTGTAAGATTTATATGTGCTCCTACACTGTCTCGAACATAAATCTTCTTTAAATTCTCCCAACATTTCGCAGCTGTTTCTTCTCCACGAATATGGACAAGCTGCTGGTCACAGAGAGTCAGTCCTATTATACAGAGAGCTTGCTCATTCTTCAGTTTATATTCTTGTATTTTCTGGGCATCATCCTCATCTTCTGGATCCCATGCATCTACCTCTGGTGGGTTTTGAATTATACTCCACAAACCTTCTCTGCGTAGAAGTAGGCTGCATTTCATAGACCATGAAACATAGTTTGTTCCATCCAGTTTGGATATTAGAGACAAACTTGGTAAATTGACTTGTGCCATCTTTTTCTGGATATTAAACTATAATTAATAAAACACAGCTGTCTGTTTACAGTATTGTGTAACTACACAAACTCTCACTTTATATAAGCCTGTTATATCCTGGTTAGTCTGACTGTGCAGCTGGGCCCATAACCAGTGTTAGGGATATACACCCTAGCAGAACCTGCACGGCAGTCAGGCAGGCAGGCAAATACGTGAGACAAACGTTGTTGTAGCTTACACTCAGTAAAACAGATACACCGTGCTAGTTAAATAGTTTATTCCAGTAATAGTTTTAGCATAGTCAAACAGTCCATATATCATACACTAGTTCAGTCCGTCCGGGGATTAATCAGTTGCAAAGTCCAGTGTCAAAAAAGAGGTCAGTAAACTTACAAAATCAGTCCAGCAATATATCTCTTCGCAGTAGAGATATGAAGAAGTTAAAACCTCCTTTCTTCCTTCAGCAACAGCAGAGAACCCGCAGTTAACAATCCATCATTGTCAGCAAGCAATCCAGTAAGCCAGCAATCAATCAAGTTCTCTTTCTCCCTCTTATGGCGATTTACAGCCGCACCCAAAATTACATGCTTTGCTGTTTAAAGTGACACACACCTAAACTCACTATCATAGTTTATATATATATTATTTTACCCAAACTATGTTAGGTAACCTATGTTATTCCTAACACCTCTGCTCTTTTGTCCTATGGAAGGGAGATTGGGGGGGGCTCCCCAGTTTGGCAGCTGCTTCCCAGGTTTGGGCACAGACACCAAGGAACAGCTCCCCCCCCCCAATGCCTTCTACTGCTGACCCCAGCGGAAGTTTTCCTCTTGCGTCAAGCAGAAGTTGACAGGAAAAAATCAGGATTTAGCCTCTCCCCTCCGTCTGTGATTGAATTCCCAGGCAATGACCGAAATGAAGGAGAATTAGATTTCAGGCCTATTGTTTCTTTTTCTCTCTCTCTTTTTGTCTTTCTGTGTTTTGCATAAGACTCCAAAAAGGGAGGGAGGGAGAGAGCCTGGCTTGGGGGGGGGGAGGGCTGCGGACAGGTCTAGCGAATAACAACATTACACCCATGTCCGTTCTGCCTCCAGCGCCTTCAGTGCAGAAATATTCTGGGGTTGCTGGGACATAGAGGGTGATGGGTGGGTGCCTGATGGAGCTGGAACCAGGGGAGGACTCGGAGGGGGAAACGCTTGTAATGCAGGAGGACAGGTGTGTGTGTGGGTGGGTGTGGGTGTGGGTGTGGGTGTGGGTGTCTTGTTTAGAGAATTCCCTGCCAGGACCGGCCTCAAGCACCACAGAGGACCCGCAGACTCTGCTGCACCCCGACTTCCCTGCCCCCACAACCAGGGCCTCAAAGGGGCTGCAGGGCGGAGAAAGGCAGCCTTGCCAGCCAGGAGGGGAGCAAATTGTTGCCTGGATTGGATTGGCACAGCCTCCCATCCCCATCAATGGCTCTGCCAGGCTCAGGGTTCAAAAGGTGCACTACAATTACAAGGACAAAAACGTTCTGAAACACTAAAACAGCAGCCCCGATAAACACACAGAGCAGCCGAGACCCTCAGCCACTGGGCCATAAAGCCAGGAGGGGGACTTTGGGGGGGGTGGCTCGCCCATTCAGGGCCCCAGGCTGAGGAACGCAGCCAGGTGGGGGAAGAGCCCGTGAACTGCTGCCCGGAGTCCTAGGGTGGCTTGGCCTGCAGGGCCTGCAGGGAGTCAGAGCCTGAGAGGAGGGGGAGGAGGAAGCGGGGAGGAGTCCTTCCCCCTCCCCTGATGCCCACGGGGCGAGGGGGGCACCATTTCCATTCCTAAGCAAGGCGGCGTCAAGCAAGTTAGGACCAATTTTGTGATCTTTTCTACTACGGTTGTTAGGCAAACCATTGCAGTTGTTAAGTGAATCACTTCATCATTAAGTGAATCTGAGTTCCCCCAGTGGCTTCGCTTGTTGGAGGCCGGCTGGGAAGGTCAGACATGGCGACCAGGTGAGCAGGAGGGGCTTGTTTGAGGTGCTGTTGTCACTTTGACAGTCGCTAAATGAACGGCCCATAGAATAATAGGCTTGGATGGGACCCTGGAGGTCTTCCAGTCCAGCCCCCTCCTCAAGCAGGAGACCCCCATACCCGTGATGGTGAACCTGTGCCACACGTGCCGGAAGTGGCACACAGAGCCATTCCACTGGGCACAGCAGCTCTTCTGGTTTCTGGCGCTCCCCCCCACGCACGCCGGCTCCTGTTTCGGCCCTCGGTGCCGACAAGGTTCACCAGCGCTGCCTCAGACCCCTGCAGACCACGGGCTGCCCAGCCACCTCTTCAAACCCTCCCGGGATGGAGCAGCCACAACGGCTGGAGGCCACTTCTGTCCCCCTGGTTCATTGTCCTCCTGGTTAGGAAGTTTCTCCCCAATTAAGTTTCCCTCCGTTGCTTCCTGTCCTGCTTTCTGGGGCTGTAGAGAGCAGGTTGTCCCCTCCTCTCTGTGGCAGCCCCCCCCGCCAGTCCTTCTTTTCTCTAAACTGCCCAAACCCAAATCCTGCCGCCGTTCTTCCTTTGTTTGAGTCTCCAGGCCTCTCGTCATCTCAGTTGCTCTTCTCTGCACTTTTTTTTTTCAAAGCCTCAACATCTTTTCTGTAATGTGGCGACTGAAGCGGATTGACCAAGATTGGTTGTAGGTTCTACCAGAGAGCCCCCCCACCCCCCAGTCACCCAGCAGCCGCCTTCGGGGGCAGCCCCCCTGATTCTGGCCAAGCTCAGTCCGTTTCTTGGGCTGGGCTGTGCGGGCGGAATGGCCGAGTCTCCTCCTGGTTGCTGGGGGAACCCCCCTCCCCTCCCCTCGGCTCTTGGGCCCCCCTGGATGCCAAGAAGCCATGAAGCCCCCAAGGCTGACATTCTAGCCGGGTGGGATCTTCCTGCTTCTGCCCACCGAGCAACTTGGAGGGGGGGGGTGCATTGTTGCTTTCCCCACCGAGAGTCGTGGGGTTTTGGAGAGCAGGGTCTCTTCTGTGGCCTATAGATAGTTGGGAGGGTCCCTGGGGGGTTTATACTTGGGGAGAGTAAATTGGGGAGGCTACTCAACTCTTCGCTGCCTCTGCAGAGTGCAGAGCAAAAATCAAGATTGTGTCTGGTCCCTGGAAAGCTGCTCAATTGGGGCCCTGAAGGAGGCTCCTCTGGGGGAAGAAATCTCAGAGACTCGTTATCCAGGCCATTATCCATACTGCCCAAGGAGAAAAGCTGGAGCCACCTGCAGCAGGGGACCCCCAACCGTGGCAACTCCCAGAATGTCTCAGCCAGCATGGGAGTTGAAGTCCACACCACAAGCCTTCAAGTTGCCACGGTTGCGGACCCCTAACATACAACATTTTATTTGTTTTATTTATTTATTTGATTTGTCAGTCGCTTACAAGATAATAGGTATAAGTATAAACACGAGTAAGAATACATGAAATGGATAAGAATGGGGACAATAGGACAGGGTCGGGAGGCACCATGGTGCCCTTCTGCACGCCCCTCCCAGACCTCTTAGGAATGGGGTGAGGTCAACAGTGGATAGTTGGAGGTTAAAGGAGTGGGGGGCTAGGGGATGTGACAACAGAGTCAGGCAGTGCATTTACATGCAGTGTAAAGACTGCAGCGGCCACTATAGGACAGAGAGGCAGAAACTAGCAGAGAAGATCTATAAACGCTAACCAGCAGTCGGAAGGCATGAGGGACCCTCCTTAATCCCACCATGCACATGGGCGGCCTCAGCCACAGACCAGGAGCCATGCTTTGCAGCAGCCAGCAGCCCGATAAACAAAGATTAACACCAGACAAACAAACAGAAAACAGTAATCAAGGAATCGGCAAGGAGAAAACGAGATCCCCACCAACACTATATATACAGGGCAATCTCCTGTACATAGACTGGGAGAGAGAACCCCCCGCTCCCTCACTCACGGATGGTGTGACCTGGTTTGGGTAGAGGCAAACTGTCCGAGTAGATTCCTGAACTGGAATAGGGCACCAAGGAGAGATGAGTTGGGTGCGGAAACCCACTTTGAGAATCCTCTGTTCTGTGCTCAGCTCTAAAGTGAAAGAGAAACTGACTTGCTTGCTTGCTGGAACTGAGTTCTGCTCTCAGCTGCTGCCGCTCCTGCTTGTGTTCTTGCTTATGTTACCTTGAAAGAATCTGCTAATGGTATGGTAAACTTTACTTCGTTGATTATGTTGATAAAGAAGTGAGTGATCCTGCTGAATCAATCGTGTTTTCTGCTGCAAACTCTAACACAACCCACTGAGAGGCTGAGAGGTCACCAAGGGCTCCACCGTTCAGCCCTGAGGGACAGAGGCTGCCTTCTGTAAGAAACAGGCTTGGAAAAAGTGGCCATCCAGCGCCAAACCTAACCACCCAAATGGGGAGGGGGTCCTTGTGGGAGCGTTGACAGGGGGTGGACCTCAGTGTCTCTATGACCATAGAGCTATTCTTTCACAGAGTGGTTTACGAGTAAAGCCGACTCGCTTGGAACATGGTTGGATGCTCTGGGTCTGGTGGCAGAGCGGAAACTTGCTGAGCTGGTGCCGGGCACCCTGGCCAACTGTGCCATTTGTCACTGGAGGCCGGTGAAGCAGAGCCTCCGAGCGGAGGATGCCGGGGTGGATTAGCAGCAGCCCAGAGAGCGTCTCGGTGGCCGCCTGAGAGGGCAGCTTCAGCAGGTTGGCCAGGAGGTGCCAGGGAAGCTGCTGGGCTGTGCCAGAGGCTTGTGGCAGGTCAACCTATCCAGCAGGAAGCCTCTCCAGGGGTTGGGAGAGGTGGGGTGGGGTGGCCTGAATGGGTTTGGATTTGACTCTATGAAGCCACCAGAAGGGGACATGCAGCAGTTTGGGGTGCAATTCCACCCATATGCAGGTGAAACCAGTTGCATCGTCAGTGTAGGGACGGGGTGGTGGAGACATAATCTGTATTAGAAGTTGTGGGTGCTCCATCACTGGAGGGGGGGCTTTAGGAAGAGGCTGGGCAGCCATTGATCTGAATTGGTCTAAGGTCTCCAGCTCGGGCAGAGCGGGTGGACTAGGAGACCTCCAAGGTCCCTCCCACCTCTGTTAAATTCTGTCTATTCCTACCCCAGACCCATCCAAGTCTCCTCCTGGGACAGGGGTCCCCAAACATGGCTACTGGCTGGAGAATTCTGGGAGCCGAAGTCCACAAGTCTTACAGTTGCCCTGTTTGAGGACCCCTGTCCCAGGGCCTGGGAGTGGTGGGGCTCCTGAAGGAGTCAGCCATACCAGGGACGCCCACAACTCAAAGAGTGAATGAACAAATGAAGGGAGGTGTGCAATGGCTCCGGAGCCTCCGTTCATCGGGCGCTGCAGGGGACGGGCAGGTCTGGGCAGGGGAGAAGCCAGGGCCTCTGGTGGGCACCCAGGCGAGGTCATGGAGGGGGGGGGAAGCAAGGGCCGCGAGGCTCAGCAGGAGGAGAGGAACGGGACCTTCTCCCGTGGTCTGCACGGCGGTTGGGTGAGGAGGGGCCGGGGTTGCCCCCGGGGTCCTTGGGAGGAGGCAGAGAGCCTGCAGTGAAGCAGCATCAGATCAATCCCAGAATGAATGGAGGGGGTCTACATGTGGCAGGATAACCTTGCAGGGTCCAGCCTGGCTCGGTCCCGGGACCCCCGAGGCTTTGATCTTCCGAGCTTTCGGACTGGTGTCGGGGCCCATCCCGGGGAGCTTCTCTCTGGCCAAGAGCCCAGAACAGCACCGATTCTGCCAGAGAGAAGCTCCCTCGGGATGGGCCCCGGCACCAGTCCGAAAGCTCGGAAGGCAAAGCCTCGGGGGGTCCCGGGGACCGAGCCAGGCTGGACCCTGCACATCTCGGAATATTCTTTCTCGGGAGACCAGCCTTCAGTGGCTTCCGTCATCAGCCCACCCGCTTTGGGCCGAATCCTGGAAGATAAGGGTGGGGGTGCTGGAGACCATCTCGCCTAGCGCCCTTCCCAGTGCAGGGGTCTCCCACAAGGGTGTCCCCAGCCAACAGCCTTGGTGGAGGCAGCCTGTCAAACCGTTAGCCAAATTTTCCTGGTCTGTAGCAAACTCTGCTTCCTCCTCATTCCAACCCACCGTTTCTTATTTTCCTTTTGGGATCCATTCTGAACATTTCTGCCCTGATTCCTCCGCTGCAGCCCTCCGGATCCTCAAGGACAAAGATCCAGGCTCCACGGAATCTTCTTTCCCCCAGACCAGAGTTGACCAACTTCTTTCTTCCTTCCAGGCTCCTGGGCATCCCAGTGGCTCTCCTCTGGAGAGGCTTCAGCCCATCAGGGTCCTGTCTGAATGGGACGCTGCATGATCCTAGCTAAGGCTCGGCCACTGCAGGGTAGAGAGGAATGGTGGTTTCTTTTGAGCTTGACGCTGTTCCCTGCCTGGATCTGCCTTCCTTGCAGCTGCGTCATCCAAGGCTCCGAGGTCTCTTCCATCGGTATTTCTGCCTAGAATCGTCCCTCCCCTTCCGTACTCAGCCCTCTGATCACTCTCCCACAAGTGTCGGACTTCGACTTCCACAAGTGTCGGCTTCTGCCCATTGTCCTACCTGGTCAAGAGCCTCTCACCACCAAGTGTGGCTCTCCCCAGTGTTCATCTCGTCATCTCTGAGTGTAATAACTATTATTATTTTTTGTAGAGGGTCTTTGGTGCTCTCTGAGCTTAGTGGTTTTCTTGCAGATATTTCATTACTGATCATCAGCACTGATGATATTCCCTAGTTGGGCCATGAAACGTCTGCAGGAAAACAACAGAGGTCAGAGACCACAAAACCCCCACAATTGTCGCTTCCTCCTCCTCTCCTCCTCCTCCTCCTCCTCCTCCTCCTCCTCCCTCCTCCTCCTCCTCCTCCTCCTCCTCCTCCTCCTCCTCCTCCTCCTTCTCCTCCTCCCCCTCCACAAACCCCCTCCCTTCTAGCACTGATGATGTTCCCTAGTTAGGCCATGAAACGTCTACAGGAAAAGAACCAAAGTCAGAGAGCACAACCCCCCCTCAGTTCAACCCTGAGCTGTAAAGTCTGTCTTCTACCACGTGTATCTTTTAATCCCTCTTGCTGGTGGCTTGTCAAAACGATGGTCATTGTCGCAGGCGCCAATCGGAGCCCAGGATGCCCTCGCAGCCTGATTTCTGCCCACCTCTGTACAGTACCCGTGTAATGGCCGTGTTGTCCAGGCCACACTTGCTCCCTTTTTTCTTAATTAGAACCTCATGAAGATTTTGACCTGTTTCGCTAAAGTCTAGATGTTTAGGCCCCCTGCGTTCCCCGTGTCAACTAAACGAGGCTGCTCTAACAAAAAATAAGTCCAGGTTCGTTTGCCATGGTTTATTTCTCAGGCTTAAAGCGTTTTCTAAATGCTCACAAACTGACTCCTCCAAACTTGTCTCTGGTGTTTGTTGACGTCCGGCTGACACGTCCGCAGCCACCTGGGTCCTCTTTTCCCATTTTTGAGGACAGGAAAACCCGTTCCCTTCTCCAGCCCTCTGGCCCCACTCCGGTGCTCCGTGAGTCTCCAGAGGTCACAGCCAGGAGCCCAGCGGGTGAGGCTGGCTGGCCCTTTCAAGGCTGGCACGTGCAGCCATCCTGTTCTGGGCACTCAAATCCTTCATGGTGTTAAATATTACAGCTAAGCCGGACACCCATCCATCAGGACAGGGGGGCTGCGCATCCTGCATTGCAGACCTTCTCAGGGATCCTTCCAGATCCTTCCAACTTTGCTTATCGGCCTATATTTCTCCGGGTGTCCTGGATGGAGGCAGGATTGGGCCAGGCTGCTGGCGTGTGGGGTTATCCAGTTGGAGCTCAAATGTTTGCCACAGCAGAAGCTCAACTTTGGTCTGGGGCTTACAGGGGGGGTGGCACACACACCCCCCCCATGTGGAAGCCCTGCAGAGATTGGAGCAGGGAGTCAGTCAGGAAGGGCCTCCGGAAAGAAGCCATGGGGCTGTTTGGAGCAGAGGGCAGCCAAGCAGGGCAGCTCCCTTGGACCCAGCAGGGCATCCGTGGAGCTCAGCTGCCTCTCCCCTGGAGCCCAGCAAGAAAGGCCTGGAAAGGGGGACATTTGTTTTGCTTGTCAACTGGTTAGCACAAGGTGGTGGTCTGTCGTTTTGATTTATGAAGCCTGGGTTTTGCTCAGTGTATGAAGCCGCCATCCCTGGCCGCCCACTGGCTGCTGCCCACCAGGGCTCTCCGTAGCGTTTCTGCCCCTGGTGGCCTGCCGTGATTCCCAGGGGGCTGCGGGAGGATCCTTGCTCCAGAGGCGAGACCGTCCTTTCCTCGCCTGCCGTTGGCTTTTTCGCTCCATGGGCACTTCTCCTTCCTAACCCTGAATCCCAGCAGCGATAATGGAGGCGACCGGGGGGGCGGGGGGCTTTGAGGGGCCGCTTGCATTTCTTTGCATGGAGGTTTCAGAGCGTCGGAATTCCTCGGCCATTCCCACCCACCGAAGTGCTGCAATCTGACTCGCCCGGGATGCCCACAAACGTGGCCTGGGTGCCTCGTGACCAGGAGTGGCCTGTGCTGCATCACCCATGAGGCTGGGGCGGGGGGTGGGTGGGCTCCCAGTGATCTCTGGCCATCCATAGGCACTGCTCTGTGTGTGTGTGTGTGTGTGTGTGTGTGTGCCTGCACAAGGGATGAGCCATGGACAGCAACAACGTTGAAGGTTCTGGAGAGACGCCATCTTTCCCTTGGGTGACCCAAAGGGACCTCAGGCCGATCTTGGCCCCCGATGGACCCAAAGCAGCATGGCTGCCCCTCTGTCCGGAGTCTGCCAGCAGCAGAAGGGCACCTGCTAGGCCACTGGGAGAGGAGGGGGAGCCTGTTACACACCTGAGCTGGCTGTAAAGCTCCCAGAGTCACCCTGGAGCCCTCTCCTCTCCATCCATCCATCCATCAGAATAGAGCTGGAAGGGAGCCTGAAGGTCTTCTAGACCAACCCCTGCTGAACCCTCGACCATTTCAGACAAGTGGCTGTCCAGTCTCCTCCTCCTCTCCTTCTGGCAAGCCGTTCCACTGGCTAACTGTTCTGACTTAGGAAGTTGCTTCTCTGCTGGATGTTTCTCGTCCGGCCTTCAGGGGCTCCGTGGGATAATTTGGCCCTCTCTTCTAGGGGGCAGCCCCTCCAATATTGGCAGGCTGCTCTGGTGTCTGCCCCAGTCCTTCCTTTCTCTAGACTGGCCGTGCCCAGTTCCTGCTGTGACCGTTCTTCCTAGGTTTCGGTCTCCGGGCCTTTCATCCTTCCAGTTGCTCTTCTTTGCCCCGTTTCCAAAATCTCCCCATCCTTTCCGTCCTGGGGCGTCCCGGGTGGATGACACCAGAGCAGGCCAGCCCGGCCGTTGTGCACACATGGCTTGGATGTCCTGGCCCTTCCTGCCCACCACTGGCCGCTCCCAGGGGCCCCCCACCCCGGAGTCAGCCGGGAGGCTGCCAGGAAACCCCTCCTGGGTCCCCCTGCCTTTTCCTGCGAGAAAAAGTAGCAAGGAGGCCCTAAGTGGCAACTCGCTCTGTGAATCGTATCATTGGTGAAGGGGGGAGTAACAGACCTCCGAGCGTCACTATAGGTCTCCGCCTGTCTTCTTGGGGGAGGGGGCATAAAAGCATTTCAGCGTTTGTCCCTTGGATAAGAGGCAGGCCCCGTCTTCTGACCAGACCTCCTTCAAGCGCCACCCCCGGGCGAGAGGAGGACATTTGTGGGTCAGTGGGGCTGTAGGAAGCCCGTGTCTCTCTGGGTGTGGCTAACACGTTCCTCAACACACTAGTGTAGCTGGCAGGCTGGGCTGTGGAATGCAAACCTGGCCACTCTTCTGGGGTTAACCCAGGTTTGGATGTTAGGGCGTTGTGGGAAGCCTTCTTGAGACGGGGGGGGGGGCGGCTTGGCTTCTCTGCCTCCTCTGAACATTGTGTAGTGTAGGGTCTTCAACCTTGCAAGGTTAAGACCTGCAGACTTCAACTCCCAGAATTCCCCACCCAGCTATCCTATGCTGCCTGGGGATTCTGGGAGTTGAAGTCCACAGGTCTTAAAGTTGCTGAGGTTGGAGGCCCTGAGCCGCCGTCTTTTCCCCGCACAGCAACCCCCCCTTTGTGGAAAGCTGCTTCCTGCTCCTAGGAGGGGCTTTGGGTGTCCCGTGGCTCCAGAACTTGGGGGACACGGAGACACGAAGGCTTAGAACCGTTCCAGAGGTTGGCCACACACCTGCGGGGGAGGTGACTCCTGTGGGGCAGGTGGCATCAAGGTAGTCCAGGCTTTCTCAGGTGGAGAGCCAGCGTCCGGGTCAAAATGACACAAACTCTCCTTGGCAGGCAGGGAAGACCTGCTGATCCTGGGCATGAGGGCCGGTCAGCCAAGGGGTGCCAATCAAGCTGGACTTGATGGGCGCCAGGATTCACGCCATGCCAGGCGCCCAACTCTTCTGTGAAAGCTCTAGATCCTGGGCGCCTCCTCTCAGAGGGGCTCTGCTTCTCAGGGCCCCCCCTCCTTGGCCAAAGCCTTGTGGGGCAGCTGGGCAGGTTCTCTGGGTCAAGCCTGGGCTCACACCTGGTCTGGGAAGGCCGTGTGGGCCCCGCCGGTGGGTGCGTCCTGGCAAAGGCCTGGCCTTCTGGGTGGCCTCCAGGGCTGCTGGCTGGGCTGGGCGAGGCTGGTGAAAGAAACGGGGGGCAGCCGGGATGGCGGTCTCAGCCCTTCTCTCTCTTTCCCTGCAGGCGATGGAAACCCCAAAGAAAGCAGCCCCTTCATCAACAGCACCGACCTGGAGAAGGGCAAGGACTACGAGGGGAAGAACATGGCGCTCTTTGAGGTCAGGGGGAGGGGTGGGGGGGCTGGCCTGCAGAAGCTTCACACCCCCCGCCTGAGTTGCCAGAGCAGCCCACCCGGGGCTCCCCCAGGGCTGGGCAGGGGAAGCTTCAGCCACAGGAATCCAGGGGATGGATGGGGCTGGCAGGCCAGAGAGGCAAGCCTTCCTCCCCCCCCAGCGGCCACCAGCCCTCCTCCCTCTGCTTCCCCAACAGGAGGAGATGGACACCAGCCCCATGGTCTCCTCCCTGCTCAGCGGCCTGGCCAACTACACCAACCTGCCCCAGGGCAGCCGGGAGCACGAAGAGGCGGAGAACAATGAGGGGGCCAAGAAGAAGCCCGTCAAGGTGCGGGGGGGGGGCGCAAACGGTCACCCCACAGTGGGCCCCATAGAGCAGCCAGCTAGGAGCAGGAGAGCCCCCTCGGCCCCCTCAGGGCCAGATCTGGGCTGCAGCCGAGCGCGGCCTTCCCTCCTGTTCTGCACGCTGCCCTCCAGTGGCGGTGTGGGGTAAGAGGCGCCCCGGCTTGTGGCTCCTCCCCCGTTGCCCGGGGATCCCGCAGGGCGGAGCCAGGAAGGCACCTGCTAGGGGAGGGGAGGGAGCCCCCCCTTTGGGCACAGCCTCAGGGCCCCCACTCCCCCTGCAGGCCACCCGGATGGGCACCTTCATGGGCGTCTACCTGCCCTGCCTGCAGAACATCTTTGGCGTCATCCTCTTCCTACGCCTCACCTGGGTGGTGGGCATCTCAGGCATCCTGGAGTCCTTCTGCATGGTCATCCTCTGCTGCTCCTGTGTGAGTAGTGCCCCTCTGGCCGTGGGGCCTGGCCGGGCAGGGGAGGGTCTGGCCGGAGGAGCCCCTCCTGACACAGCCCCAGAGCCAGTCTGGCCCAAGAAAAGGCTCCCCCCCTCGTCACCCGCCCTGTCCCCACTGGCCCACAGGGGTGCCAGCCTTTGGGGGAGCACCCACGTTAGACCCGGGAGGGCAGCCAGGCTTGGGGCACCTGGCTGGGCGGATGAAGGTACAAGGAAACGGGTGGCCAATGGACCCAGCACCCTCCCCCCCCGAGAGAGCCCCCTCCCTCTTGGGCAGCCAGAAGTAGCCAGCCAGGCCCGGCTGCCCAACCCAGGGCCCCAGAGGCAAATCCCAGCGGCCTCCAGGCGACTCCCCCGCGCAGCCCACAGCCTGCCCTCTGCTTGTGGGGTGAAGCCCCAGCTGGCCGGCCAACCAACTAGGGGGCCCTGGCAGAGGTGGGGCAGGCGATGGCTGGGGCCAAGCTGGCTGGGGGGATCCTGCCCTGAGAAGGTGGGGCTCCTGTGGGCTCTGGGCCCCTCCCAAGGACTCCCTGGGGTTTTCTGCCCCCCAGCATGAAACCCCACCGGAAGCTCTGCGGTTGTAGGAGAGGCTAGCAAGCTCTCCCCCCGTTGGCTGGAGAATTCATTCAAAAAAATTGGGCCTCAGCCCCCCCCCCCCCGCTCCCCAATGCCTTCTGCCCCCTCCTCTCTGGGAATCAGCCAAATCACGCGCACGCACACACGGTCCCAGGGCCTGGTCGGAACTGGCTTCCCCCTCCCTGCTGGGTCCCCACGGCTGCCCTCTCTCCCCACAGACCATGCTGACGGCCATCTCCATGAGTGCCATCGCCACCAACGGAGTGGTGCCAGGTGGGTAGCGGGGGGGCAGAGGGTGGCCTGCCTCCCAGGAGACCCTCCTCCCCCAAAGGAAGGGACTGGGGGGAGGGGGCTGCCAGAAGCCAGGCACAAACAAGGATCGGGCCGGCACAGGAGAACCCCCTTCTTTGGGGGTGAAGGGGGCCGTCTGTGCCTCGTTGGCAGCATTAAGGGGGTGCACAAGGTCAGGGGGCCCCTCTGAGGGCCCCACCTGATGAAGGGGGGGGTCCCGGCTGGAGGGAGGCAGCCCCAAGAGGGAGGAGTTTCCTTCTCTGGGGAGGGGTCCTTGCCTTCCCCCTCCCTGCCACCTGGGGATGGCGGTGCAGCCAGGCAGGATGGGTTAGTGGCTCGGGGGGGGGGGTGAATTTGCTTCTGAGACCTCCCCCTGCGGAGGGGTTGGGACAGGGGTGTGCCATCTCTCACCCCCGGGGCATTTCTGGCAAAAGTCTTCTTCCCCAAGGGGTGAACTGGGCAAAAAGAAAGGGGGCACCCCCTATTGGTCCCCACAGAGCCCCACAAGAGCCTTTGGTGCCCCTCCCCCGCAGAAGAGCAATGGGTGCCTTGAGGGGCTGGGGCAGCCAATGCCCTCCTCCCTGGGCAGTGCGGGGGTCACTCCAGCTGATGTTTCCCCCTCTCTCCCTCCCTCCCTTCCTCCAGCCGGTGGGTCCTACTACATGATCTCGCGTTCGTTGGGCCCGGAGTTTGGAGGGGCCGTGGGACTCTGCTTTTACCTGGGCACCACCTTTGCAGGTGCCATGTACATCCTGGGTACCATAGAGATTCTGCTGGTGAGTGCGGGGGTGGGGGCTGCGGGGGTGGGCAAGGCAGGG
The DNA here is from genome assembly GCF_049901735.1 of Notechis scutatus. Lineage (NCBI taxonomy): Eukaryota > Metazoa > Chordata > Lepidosauria > Squamata > Elapidae > Notechis > Notechis scutatus. Next base: position 410,527 of record NC_142011.1, on the reverse strand, counting down.
CAGGGAAGGCCCTGGCCTCTGGAGACGAGAAGAGAAGGTGGGGGGGGCTGCCCTGGGCGCCCCTGGAGCTGCCAGGGGAGAAGCTGGGCAGGAGGCTGGCATGCAAACCTTTGCCCCCACGGCTGCCAAGGAAGCGGAGGGAGGGAGGGAGCCAACTCCCGTCCTGGAGGCTGCGATGTTCACCCCACAGAGCTGACTCCACCCCCAAGGGGGCCGCTTTGGGGCTGCCTGCAGTGACCCAGAGCTGGGCTTGCTGGGCGCGTTCAGCCAGCGCCTGGTGAGACCCGGAGCGCTTCTGCTGGAGTGATTTCTGCCAGCGAAAGGCCTGAGTGGGCCGCAGCTCTCGGCACCTCCGGAGCCAGGGACCCTCCGCACCGTCTCACGGGGTCCTCCTCCGTGCGAGGATTCCCCCAGCAGGGGGCGGCAGGAAGGGGGCGGGGTCTATGGATCCGCCCCTCCTTCAAGCCCCAGCCTTTAGCCCGGTGAAGTGGGAGATCATTCCCCCCGTTGTGGATCCCGATGCTTTTCCTCAGGGAAACGGGCTAAATGGCAGCGCTGCCTAAGGATTGCAGCCGGCCGGTCTCAGACGTCACCTGAGTCTGTAACTGGAGAGCCGAGAAAGGCTTCGGCCTCCCCAGGTGCCCCCTCCCTCACCCCCTCCTTCTCTGGCTGCCCCTCCTGGCTCCCTGGCACTCTCGGCCTTGCCAGACGCTCCTGGGGCATCCCGGGTGGGCTTAGCCGAAAGAGCTGAACTCGGGCGAACCTGAGGGGGCCGGTTTTCCATCTGGTTTTCAGTCTCTGAGCTGCGGCCACCCGAACCAGGCCGGGCCGGGCACGGAGCCGGTGAGGCTCTTGAGCTGAGGGCTTCAGGCTGGGCACAGCCAGTGGGCCTCTCAGCCTCCCCGCCCCCCCATCTCTACAGCAAGGGGGCACAATCTCTAATCTCTACGGGCTGCCAGGATGGGAGAAGCCATCTTATCCCCCCCTTAATAATAAGGGGACCCAAGAGAGGAGCCGAATCGGGGATCTATAAAGGGACAAGAAGCCAAATATCCGACTTCAATCCACTTTTTCACACCTTTGAACCGGCCTCCTCCCTCCCTCCCTCCCTTGTGAAAATCCAGGAAACAGGAAGCACTCCTGGGGGGGGGGCTTGGCTGCTTCTGGGATGGGGGGCTTCTGCCAAGCCCCGCTGCTGCTTCCCAGGATTCCTTTGCTGGCCCCTCCTGGCTCAGGGTGCTCAGCAGCCTCGTGTGGTGGGAGGGGGCAAGCATGTAGTGTAACCTTCCCTCTCCACCCCCCAAGAGATCCAGGGGCCTTCAGATGGGGCCCCTCGCTGGAGGAAGGGCCCCAAGCCCCACCGCTCCTCCCAAGAGGGCAGAGATCTTGCAGGCTTTAGGGGTGACCCCTTCGCCTTCTTTTCCCTCTAATGGCCTGTGGAGGCTTTCCCTGAGCAAAGACCCTCCTACTGGAACTGCCCCCCAGACTCCCCCCGGCCACATTTCCCTTCGGCCAGGCCTCCTTGGTGGAGGGGCTGAGCAACAGAACCCCAGTTGGACCTCAGAGCCCTCCCAGCTAGTCCCTCTGCAGGAAGCCCCCAGGGGCTCTTCAAGGGCCGGGAGGGACCCCCGTCAGCAGAGATACCTCCCTGGATAACCCTTGGCTGAGAGGGGATGAGGACTAGATGACCTCCAAGGTCCCTCCCAGCCCTTGGGTTCCAGGGTTCTAAGCCAGCCGTGGTTTGTCCCTCCAGAGGCCCCCAAGAAGCCACAGGGGCCGAGGAGGCCGCTGGGGGGCTCATGCAAGGCTCCCCACCCACCCAGGGAGGGCAGGGAGGCTCAGGAAGGATCGGCCTGGGGAGTGGGGAGGGCAGCAAATACCGAAAGAACAAAGAGGAGGAGGAGGAGGAGGAGGAGGAGGGGTTCGGTCTCTTGTGCCGGCCAGTGGCACCTGCTGCAGGAAGTCCCAGCATCCCCCATGGGAGTCGGGTGGGAGAAGACAGACTGGCTGCCTCAAGAAACCTCAACCTGACATTTAATCCCCCCCCCAAAACTGAGCAAAGGGGGAGAAAGAGATGCAGCCCCCCCCTCACCAAAGTGCTGGGGAAATGGCCCTTTGGGGGCCACGAAGAGCCCCCCCACCTCCCCTGCTGAGGGGCCCTCGGGCTGAAGGCTGATCGGCTGACCGGCCTCTGTGCTGGCTTGCAAGGGCCCCGGGCAGCCTTGGGGGGAGCAGCTCCAAAGAGAAGGGCTGGAGACCCCCAAGCCCCCCCTGAGCGCCGCTCCTGCCTCCCGCCAGGCCTACATCTTCCCCCCGATGGCCATCTTCAAGGCCGAGGACGCCAGTGGGGAACCGGCCGCGCTGCTGAACAACATGCGGGTCTACGGCACGTGCGTCCTCAGTTTCATGGCCACCGTTGTCTTCGTGGGCGTGAAGTATGTGAACAAGTTTGCCCTGGTCTTCCTGGGCTGCGTCATCCTCTCCATCCTGGCCATCTACGCGGGGGTCATCAAGTCCGCCTTCGACCCGCCCTCCTTCCCGTAAGTGCCTGGTGGGGTGGGCGGCTCTCGGGGCTCCTGGCGACAGTTCCTAAGGCTGGAGAAGGCGGCGGGGCGGCTTGACCGGGGGACTCTGCCTCCACCAGCGTTGCCCACCGCCCGGCTTCCCTGCGACCCGGCAGGCGCCCCAGGGAAGGCCGGAGTGCCAGGGCCGAGCGATGACGAGCCAACGGAAGGCCTGAGCCCAGCGACCGGCACCTGCAGCCGGCACCCAGGGCTGCAAAAACGCCTCCAGCTGCCTCCTGCAAGGTCCCGTCGTCCTTCTTCACCCTGTGGGGCTGAATAGGGCAGTGGTGCCCAGATGTGCTCGGAGGAACAGCTGCAGGGAAAGGAGCTCTGGCCTTCCCCAGAAGGGCGTTGAGGGGACTTGGCCTGTGAGATGAAAGTGGGACTCTGGGCACCTTCAGCTCCCGTTTGCACAAAGCAAAAACCCCACCCAATCAGCAAACAGGAGGAAGGGCTACGCGCGCACACACACACATACACACACAGCCCGTCCTGGGAAGTCCAGGGTGGGAGTGGGCTGGAGGGCCTCCTGACCGTTACCAGACAGGCTCCCCCATGGACGCCTGGAAAGGGGGGCCAGGAACAGGGTGCAGGGCTGGCCCTCTGAGTCCTTTCCACGCTCGATGAGAACGGCAGGCGGGTATCGGAAGGTGGAAAGTCACGCAGACCACGCCCTGTTTCTATGCCACAGGTGTGCAGGAGAAGGACACAAGGCAGAAGAGGCAGCCGGAGGGTCTCCAGACAGGAAGGAAAGGGGGGTGGGCAGGCCCAGAAGGGTGCGGAGGGTGAAGTGTTGATGCGCCCAGAAGGCCAGGGGTGGGGGAGCCGTGGGGGGAAACGGGGCAGAACCCCCCCAAAGCCAGGAGGGGCTCCCCGGGAGAGCCAGCCTCTGAGAGGGCGAGGGCCGGCTGAGACCGAAGGGAAGTGTGGAGCAGACCGGCCTTGACGGGAAGAAAAGGTGGCAGGGAATTAGAGCACCAGGCGCCTCCGGTGAAGAGCATGGAATTAAAAATAAAAGGGAGGGGGAGAAACGGAGGCCTTCGTTGGGGATTCGGGGGTGGGGGTGAGAGTGAAGCGATGGCCCTGATGGGAACCAAAGTGACTGCTCCACATCTGGGTGCCTAAGGGAAAACCAGAGGCCGTCACCAGTGGTGCCAGAAGGCTAAACGAGGCCAGAGAAAGGTGGTGCAACTGGGAAAATGCTCCATTATGGATGCGCTTGGCTCTGGGAGGGAGGCCGAATTGGCAGGAGGCCGTTCTTGCTCCCCGGTGCGAAGGGAAAATGGGTTGAAGGGTGAATTCGGGGTGGGTGGGGCAACCGCTGGGTCTGCGAAGGGGCTTCCCGGGGTTGCTTTAGGGCAGGGGAGGTTGGGCTCTTTAGCACCTCGTTAAGCAGTGCAGCAACGGGGGAGGGAAAGTTTCCTGCAAGCTTATTAGTTTTAGGAAAAGGCTGCAGCTCGACTCAGAAAATGTTAAACATGAATAATTCACAGCTGATTGCTGAATGGAAGTAAAATGGAGAGCGAAGACGGGATGCTTAGCTTGGAGGTTCAACACCGAGTAAGAATTCCACAAGGATTGTGATGCCCCAGTTTCATTTTTTACGAATGGGCGCACAAGAAACCCGTGACGTGAATGGTCTCTTGATCAGGGATGCCCGCAGAGGCCCATTCTCTGCCGCCCACGGAGATCTGGAAGGTTTTGCCACAAACTCTGCGTTGCAGTGAGGATTATGACTCTGAAAATCCATTCATGGGGAGGAAGGCTGGTGTGTCTGGTGGGGAAATAGGAGCAGACAATTGCAACTTAGACGGCAATTGTGAAATCTCTGGGGAGCAAATCAATGGGAATGAGGGTGGTGGCATGTTTGTAAAGGATCAGAAGCGGACGGTGTGCAAGGGCTGGTTGGAAGGAGGTGCTTGTGGTCTGGGATGGGGAAGGAATTGTTGGTTCAATTGTCCTGTGGCGAATTTGGCTGGAGTGAGTTGCCCCGTTCCGGCACTGAGTGGGGCGGCAGTTTAGGAAGCTGCAGGAGAGGAGGAGGAGGAGGAGGAAAGCTAGGTTTGGGTCAGATCCTGCCCAGGAGAGCGGGGAGACCCAAGGGCAGGAGAGGGGGAGGGGGAAGAGCTCTGTGCCGGGGGGGGGGTGTGCCAGGATGCTGGCAGGAGCCGAAAGGGATGGAGAGCAGCAAAGGGATCCCCCTCCCCTGGGTGCTCTCTGCCCCTCCCCCGCACTCTTCCTCCTGCCTTTCACTTCCAGCACCCATTTTCTTTGGGGGCTCCCTTGGCCCGAGAGCGGGTGGGGCAATGGGCAGCAACAGGGGCCCCACCTTCTCCCAGAGGCTCCTCGGGGCCCGAGTGCCGTTGGGGCCTGGAGATTTCCACACCCGGCTTCCAGAGGAGTTGGAGAGAGGCTGGACGACCCAAAGGGATCCTGGCCGCCCCACTGAGCCACCTCTCCGCTGGGCTGTTTGGGGGGGCAGAAGCACCCCGAGGTTCTGGGTCCTCAGCTGGCTGCCTGGAAACGCCCCCTTGCAAAGGCTGTCCCTGCCTGAGGTGGGGGGAAGGGAGGGGAAGGGGGGCTACTTGCAGGGCCCATTTGAGGAGCCGGCCAAGAGCCCTCAGTCTCCCTTCGGCTTTTGGGCAGGATTTGCCTCTTGGGCAACCGGACTCTGTCCCGCCACGGCTTTGACGTGTGTACCAAGGTGGTCCAGGTGGGCAACGAGACGATGGGCTCTGAGCTGTGGGCTCTCTTCTGCTCCTCGCGCTTCTTGAATGCCACCTGCGACGAGTATTTCAGCCAGAACAACGTCACAGAGATTCAGGGCATCCCCGGAGCAGCTTCTGGTCTCATCCAAGGTACCAGGAGCCCCGTACTGGGGGGGCAGAGAGACCCTCATGATTCATTGGGAGGGGGAAAGCCAGCTAGGCCCTCTCCTCGAGGGCAGTGGGGGAGAGCCGCCGTCCACGGGGGTCTGGCTAGATCTGGTGGAGGATTTTGGGGACAGGATGTTCCACTTTAACCCCAGAGCCGCCATCAGCCCCGGGGGTCTCTCTTATTCTGGTGGGGGAGAGGAAGGCGCAGTGAGGAGGGCCCCGGCAGGGGAGGATGGGTCCTGGAGCTGCAGCCTCCTCTCTCCTCAGTGAACCTCTGGAGCACCTACTTGCCGAAGGGCATCTTCATCGAGCGGGCGGGGATGAGCTCCGTGCCCCACACCGAGGGGGTGCCGGACATGGACCAGCCCTACGTCTTCAGCGACATGACCTCCTACTTCACCCTCCTGGTTGGCATCTACTTCCCTTCCGTCACCGGTGAGAGGCTCTCCCGGAAGGGCTGGGAACCCCTTTCCGGAGCGGAAATCCTGGCGCTTGGCCTCCAGCTCAACGGGGGAGGATCAGGCCTGGTCAGCCTGGGGGTCTCCTGGAAAGGTGGCTGGCGGAGGCTCTCCTGCTCCCCACAATGCCTGGAAGAGGAGCGCTCCGACTCCCCAGGTTGATGCCAGCCCTGCCAGGTAGCCCAGGCAAGGAGCGTCAAGGCAAACCTTCCCTTCTTCCACTTGCCCAACTCTGGCCAGGAGTCCAGCAGCACCAGGCCTTGGCCGGTCTCCCCCACACACACACACACAAAAACATACGCCCAGCAGCCTTTCCCTCTGGTCATTCTGCCGCCTCCTCCTCCCCCTGCCTAGATTGGGGGGCGGGGGAGCCCCGGGGGAAGGCAGGCCTGAACCTCCAGCTTCCCTCCGCAGGGATCATGGCTGGCTCCAACCGGTCCGGGGATCTCCGGGATGCGCAGAAGTCGATCCCCACAGGCACCATCCTCGCCATCGCCACCACCTCCGCTGTCTGTATCCTTGGCTGGCACGGGTGGGCTGCCGGGTGAAGGGTGCTGCCTCGAGAGCCCTTCCTTTGGGTCGCAGAGTGACGGGGCCCCTCCAGACAGGCTCCCCCAAAGGCCCCGTGGGGTGTGCACTGGACCCTAGACCGGGCCCTGGCGCTGCAGGCAGACCCTCTCTTGGGGGGGGGGGGCTGGCCTCAGACTCCCTTGCAGGCCTCCTCTCTTACAGAAGCTGAGCCTACGTGGGGAGAGGGAGGAGGGCTGGGGGCTGCCAGCAAAGAAAGTGGCCCCGCGGGGAAGTCGGACTTCCCTGGGTACCACTGACTGGGGGTGGGAGGGGGGCCCTGGCCACCTGGCACAGATCCTCCTGCCTTCCTGCCCGCCTGGCTTCCTTGATGCCCCTGCAGACATCAGCTCCGTGGTGCTGTTTGGCGCCTGCATTGAGGGCGTGGTGCTAAGAGACAAGTGAGTGCCCGGGACACCCCTCCTCCTGCAAGCACACCCTCCCCACTGCCTCTTGGGGGAACCCAGCTCTGCCTCCAGCCCCTCCCCCGGTCCAGGTGGCATGACCAGCTTTCAGGGCTGGGAGAGACTGGCAGGGGAGCTTTCTCCCTCTTGGCATAGCTGGGTCTGGGACAGGTCCTCTGGTTGCGCAGGGGAAGCCTCCTCGGGCCAAGGCCAGCCCTGGGAGGCCCCTGGAGGCCGGGGCTTCCACCCGAGAGGGGCCCACCTTCAGCGCCCTTTTGCCCTTCCAGGTTCGGCGAGGCGGTCAGTGGCAACCTGGTGGTGGGCACACTGGCCTGGCCCTCCCCCTGGGTGATCGTCTTCGGCTCCTTCTTCTCCACCTGCGGAGCTGGGCTGCAGAGCCTCACGGGGGCCCCTCGCCTGCTGCAGGCCATCTCACGCGACGGCATCGTGCCTTTCCTCCGGGTAGGTGGGGAGAGCAGGGGAGGGGCAGGACCAGGGGGCCCTTTAGGACGAGCGAGCCTGGGACTGCCCCCCAAAAGAAAAAGGCGGCTCTGAGGTTTGTGCCCCAAAACTGCCTGCTGGCTTTCCCCTTTCCTGGGTCCTTCCCTCCCCCCCACCCGTTATCTCCCCGGTGTCCAATTGGATTCAAGCCGATTGTTTTGGTTCTGGTGCTTGGCGGGCTCGGTGATGGTCCGCCTCCCATGCCGGTAGCCTTGGGGTCTGCAGACGATGTCTCTGGCAGGCACCTGGAGTGGTTTCCGTCTCCGATCTACACACACACACACACACACACACACACACCAGGGTTCATGGCAGTCTGGCAGCAGCAAAGCAGCGATGGAGCAAAGCAGGTTGGCAGCCCTGGCACATGTGCCTCCTCTTGGGATAGGCTGGGGGGCACCCTGGGCATCTGGGCCACCGAGTCGAAGGGCCCCTCAGGGTCCCCCAGTAGGATAAGCTCCTGCTGTGACTTGGTGAGAGGGGCCACTGCAGCCCCCCCTCCCATTGCCCAGAGTCTGCCTGGCCTGCCACGTTCTTTGGAGAGAGAGAAGCCGCTGGTTGATGCAAGGAGACACCCGTCCTCTCGCCCTTCGCACAGAGACACGCACACACTCAGCGGGGGGAATCTCACACACACACACACACACACACACTGCACTGACCAATGAGCAGCTGGCTGCAATGGCTTTTCCTGCAAAGGAGCATTTTACAAAGGATGCATCCCTCGAAGCCGCTCTAGAAGCAGCCTGGTAGGAGGTTACCTGGCTGCTCAGCTGGGATCCGCCCCCTCCTGAGGCCTCAGGGGTACCTTAGAGGTTATCTAGTCTAGCCCTTGGCAGGGGAGGAATCTGCTACTGCAGCCCCCCCCCAGTCTCTTTTTCCCAGAATGGGAAAGGACCTCCAAGATCGTCCAGTCCAACCCGGGGCCAGTCCAGCCGTTCTCTTCTGCGCCGCCAGAGCTGAGCTCCTCCCAACCTTCCCTCCTTCCGAGGATTGAGCCTCCTGCTGCAGCCGCGGGATAGAGGAGGCCCAGGAGGCCAAGGGACACCTCCCTCGCCCTTCCCTCTGGCGCTGTGGGCCTCTCCGGCCGCCCGTCACCCGTGGCCCCCTCCTCTTTCTCAAGGACACCACCCTTTACTGCCACGTCTTCTTTGCTCTCGGACCTTCCACTTCCGTCCTCCTTCCGCCGCTCTTGCTGACCACCTGGGCTGGGCTTTTTAACCCTGACACTTGTTAAAAAATTTGAATACCACCCCTGTGTGCAGCCCTCTTGGAACTGCCGAAACTGCCCCTCTCTCCTGCCCCTGTTTTCTCCCCACCCGCATAGCCCACTGCCGGGCTCTGTGCCCACTCTGCCTTCCCCATCCCTCCTTACACACACACACCCCGGCTTGCCCTCCACCCCCAGGCCACCTCGGCAGGCGACTGCAGCCCACAGCAAAGGGGATCAGGACTTGCAGGGGGCAGACAGAATCTGGGGGGTGGGGGGGATGCAGAACATGCTGCCCCCTCCCAAAGACCTGGGGATGCTTGGAGCTGCAAGGAGGAATTCCGTCTGAGAAGCAGCTCCTCTCGCGGGGATGGGGGCGTCTGGTCCACCCTGGGGGGTCCCAATGCAGGGTCTCTGGACCCTGTGGCCCAGCCCCCCTCTCCTCCTGCACTTTCTCCGCAGGTCTTCGGCCACGGCAAGGCGAATGGGGAGCCCACCTGGGCCCTCCTGCTCACGGCCTGCATCTGCGAGATCGGCATCCTGATCGCCTCCCTGGACGAGGTGGCCCCCATCCTCTCCATGTACGCCCCCCCCATCTGAGCCCCTTCAGGGCCTAGAAGGCCGGCAGGGGAGCCAAACGAGGCCTTGGAAGCCGGGGAGGGGAGGGGGCTCTGTCCTTGCAAGCTGGGCGGGGGCTCCTCCACCTCCCCAGCACTGAGCACCCCTCTTCCTCCTCCCAGGTTCTTCCTGATGTGCTACATGTTCGTCAACCTGGCCTGTGCAGTGCAAACCCTCCTGAGGACCCCCAACTGGCGCCCACGCTTTCGCTACTACCACTGGTGGGTGCCCTCCTCCGGGGAGTCCCACGGGGGGTGGGTCCAGGGGGCAACCTCCTGCCTCAACGTGGCCCCTGGGGTCTTGCAGGACCCTCTCCTTCCTGGGCATGAGCCTCTGCCTGGCGCTGATGTTCATCTGCTCCTGGTACTACGCCCTGGTCGCCATGCTCATCGCGGGGCTCATCTACAAGTACATCGAGTACCGAGGGTGAGTGGCCCACGGCTGCCCCCACCCAGCCCCACTGGCACACTGGCCAGGTGGGCAGGATGTTCCTGCTGTGGGGGGTGGGGGGTCACCCGCTGGGCTTTGGCCCCGTCTTGCCGAGGAGGTGTCTCCCCTCCTGAGGGACACTGGGGGCGTGGGGGGCAAAGCTCAACCCCCACCCTCCCTCTTCCAGGGCAGAGAAGGAGTGGGGCGATGGCATCCGGGGCCTCTCGCTCAGCGCGGCCCGTTACGCCCTGCTGCGCCTGGAGGAGGGGCCGCCCACACCAAGAACTGGAGGTGAGTCGGCTGTGCTGGGGGCATGGCTGGTGCTGGGCCTGGGTAGGTGGGGGTCCCAAAGGGTGGCCGGCCGCTCTTGCCCTACTGGGCCAGGCTCGGCATTCAGTGGCAGCCTCCCGCTTCCCAGGGTGGCACCTGGAGCCGAGGAGAGGGGGCAGTTATGGCTCCGAGGAGCAGAATCCGGGCTCCCTCCAGGCTCCAGGGGGTCTTGGGGGCAGCCCGCAGCCTTTTCTCAGGTCCAAAGAGGAGCCAGCTGTGTGACTGGAGGGCCCCTCGGGACCTGGGCCTGGAAGGGGGCTGCCCGTCCTGGGTTTCTCCCAGAGGGAAAGAGCAGAAGAGATGGGGGGAGGGCTGGCAGAGGCGGAGGGCTGCTCTTTCAGGTCAAAAGACCAGGGGGAAGGGCACCACGGGTGGGTGGGTGGCTGGCTGGCTGGGGGCTAAAGGCCTCCGGCTTCCCTCTTCCCAGGCCGCAGCTGCTGGTTCTCATCCGGGTGGATCAGGACCAGAACGTCGCTCACCCGCAGCTGCTCTCCCTCACCAACCAGCTCAAGGCCGGCAAGGGGCTGACCATCGTGGGCTCCGTGCTGGACGGCACCTTCCTGGACAACCACCTGCAGGTCCAGCGGGCCGAGGAGGTGAGCGCAGCCGGACTGCCTGCGGGAGACCTTCCCCTCTGCCCAGCCTCTACCCCACGGGGCTCCCAGGGCAGGTGTGGGGCGCCAGGCACGACCTCCCCTCTCTGCTCCCCCCGCCCAGTCGATCCGGCGGCTGATGGAGGCCGAGAAGGTCAAGGGCTTCTGCCAGGTGGTGACCTCCTGCAACGTCCGGGACGGCATGTCGCACCTCATCCAGTCCAGCGGCCTCGGAGGGCTGCAGCACAACACGGTGCTGGTCGGCTGGCCACGCAACTGGCGCAGCAAGGAAGACCACCAGACCTGGAGGAACTTCATTGGTGAGAGGGGTGGGGGCCCCACAGGCAGCAGCAGGGAGGAAGCATCTGCCCCCCCCCCGCACCCAATTGCAGCTGGCCTTCTCCGGCCAAGGGGGGGAATCTCTGCGCCCCCCCCCACTGCAGGCCCTCTCCACCCCGGCACTGAGGCCTCTGCTCCGTCCTCGGTTCTGCTTGTGGCATTTCTGCTGTTCTTGGGGGGGGGGGGTTCCTTGGGGATTCCCTCCCTTCCTGGGCATCTTGGCACGTCTTCCCCTTTGCCTGTTTCCCCCAGAGCTGGTGCGAGAGACCACGGCTGGCCACATGGCCCTGCTGGTGGCCAAGAACGTGGCCATGTTCCCGGCCAACACGGAGCGCTTCCCAGAGGGCCACATCGACGTCTGGTGGATCGTGCATGACGGGGGGATGCTGATGCTGCTGCCCTTCCTACTGCGCCAGCACAAGGTACCCCCCAGAGGGGTTGGGCCTGGCATGGCAGGCACAGCCCTGGGGCCTCCCTTCCCCTGGCACTCCTGCCCTCCAGGGCCCCAGGAGCCCAAGTAGGGAGGGGCCCTTCTTGCAGGGAGCCCAGCACATCTTGGAGATGGGGTGGCAATCGGGAGGGTCCACATGGCTGAGCCCACGGAGTGTGTATGTGTGTCTGTGTGTCCCCATGCAGGTCTGGCGCAAGTGCAGGATGCGCATCTTCACAGTGGCCCAGATGGACGACAACAGCATCCAGATGAAGAAGGACCTGACCACCTTCCTCTACCACCTGCGCATCACGGCCGAGGTGGAGGTGGTGGAGATGGTGAGGGGCAGCAGCCCAGCCCTGCTCTTCGGGCTCCTCTTGGCCGGCCCCTGCCTGCACCCCCCCCACACACACGCCACGTCCTGAGCAGCCCGGAGCCTCCCCGCAGCTCCCCCTTCTCGGCCCAAGAGGGGCAGGGAGACCCCGGTCATCTCTTGGCCAGGCCGCCCCCTCTTCCAGTCCCTGGTTCTGGCTTTCCCACCTCTGGGCTCCTGGTGGGGCCTCTGCCACGGGGGACCCCCCACTGGTGCCCACCGATGCCAGCCCTGCTGAAGGCAGACGCCGCTCCCTCTTGTCCCGCAGCATGAGAGCGACATCTCAGCCTACACCTACGAGAAGACCCTGGTGATGGAGCAGAGGTCGCTCATCCTCAAGCAGATGCACCTGACCAAGACGGAGCGGGAGCGGGAGGTAGCCTGCCCCCCACCCTCTCCCCCCGCCGTGCCGAGAAAGGGGAAATCCTGGCTTTTCCTGGCTGGCAAGGCCAAACCCCCTACCGCCTTCACACAAGCCGGCCCTCTGCTTCCCATCTCTGCCCTGGGCCCCTGGGTGCATCTCGGTGCAATTGGGCCAAAACGCCCCCAAAGGGCAGAGAAGCACCCAGCAATTTCTGGGTTGTGCATTTTTAACTGGGGGGTGGGGGTGGGGGTGGGGGGGGAGAGAACCCAACATGTGTCGGAAAGGCGCCGCATGCGCTGTGCTGCCACCATTTCACCCGTTCCACTTGAGCCTGGTTGGCATCTGAGCAGAGAGCCTGAAGCCGCCTTGCCTTCTGCCCCAGATCCAGAGCATCACGGACGAATCCCGGGGCTCCATCCGGCGCAAAAACCCCCCCAACACCCACCTGCGGCTCAGTGTCCCAGACGAGCAGGTGGGCGACAGTGAGGAGAAGCCGGAAGAAGAGGTAAGGCGGCCAAGTGCGGGGGGGAGGGAGGGGGTGTCAGAGACAGCAACGCAGGAGAGGGGAGGGGGAGCCGGCAGGGCAGGCGTGGGTGGCATGGAAGGTCAGGATTGGAAGGGCTGGGGGAGGGGGCTACTTGCCCAGCTTGTTGTGAGTTGTCCTCCTCCTGACAGGCCCCAAAGCCTCTTCCATGGGGCAGCCCTTCAGCAGCTTCTACCCAACCTCCCCCCCCGGGGCTTCTTTGCCATGTTAAAGGCACCCAAAGCAGTTCAGACTTTTCCCTCCAAGATCTTGGGTCTCCTCCTGATGGGCTCCAGGATCTCCCTCTCCCTCCCCCCATGGGGCCCTGGAGCCCGGGGGCCACCTTCCGGAGTGGCCAGAAGAGCCATGGAGGGAGGGGGCTGGCCCTCTCCGGATGAAGTCCAGCCTGGGTGGGGCACACCCCCCACCCCCACTGCCTCTGACATGGGCCACCCTCTGGGCTGCCTGCACATCTAGGCCTCCCCAAGGGGGCTGCCACCAGAACCCACCTGGGCAAAGCCAGCAGCAGCTCCCTCTCCAGCGACCGAGAGAGACCGGACGGGAATTGAGCTGCAGCCCAAGGATGGGCCTCTCCAAGGGGGAAAAGTTGGGCTGATGGGCGCGCACACACACACACACACACACAGGCACACACACAGAGAGAAAGGCAGGGGTGAGATGCAAATATTTTTACTACTGGTTCTGTGGGTGTGGCTAGATGGGTGTGGCCATGTGACTGAGTGGGCGTGGCTTCTTCTTTTTGCAACAACCCTCCCCCCGGCACTCTGTTTTTGGCCTCCTGGGCCTCAGGGAAGCCTCCTGGGCGAAGCAGTTAAGACAACGAAAGGGATCCTGGCACAGCTGATTATCAGAACAGCTGATCGTTGGAAGGAAAAAACCCCTTAAGGAGTGACTGGGTGGGGAGAATGCAGCCAGTGATGTCGCGCATGTGTGATAAGGACGGACTGGGTGGAGAGGGGCGGGGCCAGCCATTTGCCGGTTCTCCGAACTGCACAGAATCGTAACAACCGGTTCTATAAAACCAGTCCAAACCGGTAGAATCCACCCCTGCACACAGGCATCCCTCAGGGTCTCCCCATCCTCCTCTTCTCCCAGCCACCACAGCTCAGTCCCCCAAAGCCACAATACCAGCTCTGCTGAGCAACCCGGGATTCAGCTCTGCCTGGGGGCTGTGGGAAGGGGGCCTCACAAGAGGGGTTGGGGCCTGTCGCGCCCAGGTGGCTCCGTCTTCCGAGCTTTTCAGGTCTGGAGCAGCCCCCTTGCAGACAGGAGGGCTGAGACACTGCTCGGCCACTCAACAGGTGCAGCTGATCCACGACAAGAATGCCACCGGCTTCTCAGGCGACCCGCAGTCCCCGGGGGGAGAGGAGGAGGCCGAGGCCGAGGCTGCCCCCGAGAAGGTGCACCTCACCTGGACGAAGGAGAAGGAGGCCGAGAAGAGCAAAGCCAAGAGCCCCGTCAGCTCCGAGAGCATCAAGGACTTCTTCAACATGAAGCCGTGAGCGGGGAGGGAGACTGGGGGAAGTGGGGGGTCAAGCAACCCCCCACCCCAGTAATGACATGCTCTCCCTTCCTCCCTCTGCCTCCACCACTGCTCCTGCCTGCTGCGGTCGCTGCCAGGGAGTGGGAAAGCCTGTAAGTGCCCTGTTGGCTGCTCGGGGAGGGAGTCTCCCTTCTGCCATCCCCCCTCCTGGCAGGCTGTACCCCAGACCTGCATGGCCGCCCCTTCCCACCGGCCCGTCTTCTCCCCCAGGAACCAGTCCAACGTGAGGCGGATGCACACGGCCATCCGGCTGAACGAGGCCATTGTGCGGAAGTCGCAGGACGCGAAGCTGGTGCTGCTCAACATGCCGGGTCCCCCCCGGAACCGCAAGGGGGACGAGAACTGTATCCTTGGAGGGCCCAGCTGGGGGTGGGGGCTGGGGAGGGTTCGGGGGCTGCCAGATGAAACGCTTCCCTGCCCAAGGGAGCTCCATCTCCCAAGGTCTCCCGGAGAGCAAGCGGGCTGGGCTTCTGCCCCGTCGAGAGGAGGGGTGCTTTCTTTGCAGCCGCCAGCACTGCCTGTGGAGATCCCCCTGGGGAAGGAAGGAGGCCAGGAGTGCTGCAGGGGCTCCAGGGCAGCCCCTTTTAAAATCAGAACTGCAGAGTGGCAAACCACCTAAGCGGTCATCTAGCCCACCCCTCCCCTCTGCTCAGGGAAGGAGCCACCAGAGTGGTTCGAAGCCTCCGAAGGCAGGAGAGCTCCACTTCGTGTGGCAGCCTGTTCCGCTGGCCTTCCTGCCAGCCCTCCTGGGCCCACAGGGCCTCCGCCCCCTCCCTCCCTCAGGCCCCCCTGGCTCTTCTGCTCCTGGTGGGGCTGGGTGTCCTTTGGCCTTTCGGAGGGGAGCCCTCCCACACCTCAGGCTGCGCTGCTCCGGCTGTCCTGGGTGGGGAAGGTTTTGGGGGAGGGGCTCTGCCGCACAGCGGCTCCTGCAGAGACAAGCCTTGACACCCCTCCCCCAGATATGGAGTTCCTGGAGGTGCTGACGGAGCACCTGGACCGGGTGCTGCTGGTTCGTGGGGGGCGGGAGGTGATCACCATCTACTCCTGAGTAGCTGGCCGAGGCCCTTCCTTGCCCAAAGGTTTGTGCCCCAAGAGCCTTGCCCCTCCCCTTTGTGCCCACCGCCCCAAGCTGCAGCAAGCCCCACCCGGCCTGTGTCTTGGGGTGGGAGGATGAAGCCCCACCCTCAGCTCAGCGGGGCCCAGATCTGCCATGGGGGTGGGTGGAGAGGTTCCTGCCCTCCGCCCGGCTCCCAGGTGGGGAGAGGGTGCCAGCCGAGGCCACCAGCATGCTTCCTTTGCCAACGCTGGCCTCTCCCCCCCACCTCCTGTGCCAGGCTCTGCGCAGGGAAAGCCCCCCACTCAGGGCCCTGCCCCTCTCTTGGGACCCGAGGTGGGGTGGGGGCTCTGTGGAACAAGGAGCTTCACTTCCCCCAGGCAATTGGGGAGAGCTTCCCGGGCCAGGGGCCTCTTGGCACCCACTGGGCCAGCTGACAAGCCTTGCTTAGCTGACCAGCCCCTCCCCAGCCTGACCACCAACCCCACCAGCCCCTCCCCCAGAGGCCGGGGAGGGAAAAAGGGCTCCACGCAGCAGCTTTGCAACCCCCGACCTTTCTGGTTTGTCTTTCGGCCCAGGCTCCCATCACACACACACACACACACACACACACACACACACACACACACAAATGGGTGTGTGTGTGCGCAAGGGGATCTCTGCCGCTCCTCAACCCCGTTGCACTTAGGGTCTTCCAGCCAGCGGCTCCCCTCAAGCCAGAATCGTAGTGAACCCTGGACAGCTGCAGGCCCAGGGATACCGGAGGGGAGCTAGGCTGCCCCCTTGGATGCAGAGTTGTCCCCCCCCCACCCCCCAGTAGGAAGGAAGGGGAGTGCTCTGCTTCTGTCCCCACCCCCCACCCCGTTTCTGGTGCCTCACCTTATACCAAAACACATGCATTGGACCCCTGGGGGCAGCCCCTCCCCAGAAGAGGAAAACTGTGGAGCTTTTAACCAATGTGAATAGTTCTCCAAAAGCAGAACGCTGCCCCCTCCTGGGAGGCTGTAAATATATAGATATATATAGATATATATAGATATATATATTCTGTACATAGCACAGGACTGTATTTTTAAAGTTGTCCTATTTAGGTGAGAATAATTGAGAGGAAGCTGCGGGGGGTGGTGGAGCTGGGGCGGCTCCAGGACACTCCAGCATCTTCATGGGCTGGAGGGGGGGCTTTTCCCCCACCCGGGTCGGCCTGGGGCCACAGCAAAGTCCCTGCTCTGCCACCCGGGGGCGTCCTCCGGTGCTGAGGCCAAAGGGCAGGGGTCCCTCCCGGGCACCCCAAGGCCACGCTTCTTCTCAGGACAAGAGTGGCCCCCTCCCCACCTTGCAGAGCTGACCTTCCACCCTGGTCCAGCCTGCTGGCTCCAGGCCTCCCCTGGCCGCCCTCTAAGCAGCTGGCCCTTCCCTCCCTCCCCCCCCAGCGACTAGCCACCCCACAGCTGAGGGTGAACCAGGGGGGAGTTTTGGAGAATGCTTCATGTATGGAGGGATGCCCTCTCTCTTTCTCTCTCTCTCTCACACACACGCACACACGCACTCTGCCCTCCAAGAGCAGGCCCCTTGTCAGCACTTTCCAAGGGACGCAGCCCTGACACACACACAGCCCGGAAGGCAGGCAGGCTTCTCTCGCTTGGTGGCAGAGGCCCAGCCTCCCTCTGGCCGTCCCCGGGGGAAGGCGCCAGGCTCGTCTCATGGCGGTTGCTGCCCCTCTGTGCCCACAAGCCTCCTCCCGGCCTCCCGTTCCAGAGGGCCCCACAGCTGGCTAGCCGGAGCATTGCATGCCCCCACTCCCGACCCTGCATGTTTGGTCCCGGTGCTGGCTCCTGCTGCCCTCTGGCGTGTGGGGATCCAGGGCCCCCTTGACCAAAGCCGGAGGAGGAACTGCAGCCCTGCACGGAAGACGCCAAGGCCGCCTCGTGCTCTGGGAAAGCAGGGAGGGGGGCCTTGGACGCTTGCCCCCCCCCTGGATCCAGACTGCAGCCCACTGTACTGTTGCTGCACCCCCTCCCTCACCAGGCGGAGGCCGCCCTCCCGGCCGGAGGGCGCGTGAGCGAGGCGGCAAGGGGCGAGCGAGGAGGGCCCACGGCTGGGTCGGCAGCAGCTCTTCTTCCCGTGCTCCTGTGCAATATCTTTGTTATGAATGTGGCACCAGTCAGCTCATGAAGTACCTTTATAATCGGTCACCGTAGCTCCCGTTTTCTGTCCATCCGAGTGACTTTGACTCCAGTGCGATCTTGCAGTTGCTGTCGTGAGCTTCTTCATAGGCCTTGTGTTCTAGGGAATCCTTGTGCAGCGCAATGCCAACGCCCCCCCTTTGCTCTTTGTAAATAACCCCGGTTGTCCCCCCAGGGAGGCGCATTGGGCTTGCGTTTACTTTCCGCGAGTGTTTGTGTGGCCGGTGCTGTTAGGTATCCGGGGGCGACAGCCCCTCTTCGCTTGTGTTGAGGCTTATACCGTATACTTTGTTTTCTAGACTTCTGTCTGCACAAAATGCAATAAAAGGATTTTATTACACCCTTCACCCTTGCTGGTTGTGGCAACTGCTGTCCTCCGGGCTGCCCCAAGCAGCCCCACCTCAGTCAGGCTCTCAGGGTTCTCCCGCCGCCGCCATGTGTCTTCTTAGGATCCCCAAACCAGACTGGCGCCTGCGACGCTTTGCCCTGACGGAAGGCATGTGTGTGTGTGTGTGTGAGAGAGAGAGAGAGAGGGAGAGGGAGGGAGGGAGGGAGGGAGGGAGGGAGAGAGAGAGAGAGAGAGAGAGAGAGAGTGAGAGAGAGAGACTCAATCCTCCAACCTGGCTGGGCCACCCGCACTCTTGCAGGGGTCCTCTGGCTGCCCCTGGGGGCCTTGTGTTGAGAAAGCCTCCAGGAGCAACACCTCCCTTGCAAAGGCAGGATTGGGGCCCAGACACCCTGGAAGAGGCTCCTGAGGGGCTGCTGGGGAACGGGATGCGGTGCAGGATGCAAATCCTGCAGGGCCAGTGAGGCGCTCTCGTGCAGCATTAGGCTGTCCCTGAGGCAGCCTGGGGAGTCCCAGGGAGCGGGAAGGGGGTCCGTCTGCTGAGGGTTGGGGGTCTGGCAGAAAAGAGGGGCTGGGGGCGGCCCTTGGTGCTCTCTGAGCTTGCTCGTTTTCTTGCAGACCTTTCATGACTCAAACGAGGGAAAATCATCAGTGCTAATGATCAGTGACATTGACGATGTTACCTCGCTGGGTCGTGAAACGTCTGCCAGAAAACCAAGCGGAGGGAACACCAGGAGCTACAAAGGCTCCCCTTTGTTGGACGCTGATACAATTCAGAACACGGTGAAGGGAGAAGAGGATCCTTCAGGAGGAGGAGGAGGAGGAGGAGGAGGAATGGAGAAAATAAAGCGGGGGAGCTCATGAATGAGAGACGGGAGGGGGCAGGAGGGAACGGGGGGTGTCTCCCAATCGAGGAAGAAGGAAACCAGTGAGGGAAGCGGGAAAGGGGGAGAGAGGCAACGGGGCACAGAAAGGAGCCCAGCGGAGTGGAAGGACACGGGCAGCACTCTGGGGGCAGGAGGCAAACCCCCACGGGAAGGGGAGCTGCCTTGCCGCCATCGTCTTCCTGTCCCGGTCGGTCGGGGGAAGCAGACCAGCTGAAAAAGGACCAGCCCTGGTGGTGGAAAAAGCACAAGTGGGGAACTCGAGGGGTCGCCCTCTGTGGCGGGAAAAGGTCAGCTCTGTGCTGAAAAGGGGCTGGCCTGAATCGGCCACCGTTGTGTCCCCCCCAAAAGGCCGAAGAGGTGAGGACATCTGGCCTTGGAAAAGGGGCGACCGGAGGGAGGGTGGGATGCGAGTCTGGTGCAAATGTTCTTGCAGGTGGGCTCCCCCCTCCCCCCCCCCCACATCCTCAGCTGGGGGATTCATTGTGAGAAGGCTCCATGATGGTCGCCTCCAGGCTCAGGGAGGGAGGGGCCATGTCCCTTGCTTGCGACCCCTCTGCCACCCAGGCCAGCCAGGGGGAGCAGCGAGAGGCTCCCCAGGGCCTCGGCCTTCTGCTCATGCACAGAGAGCAGGAGACATTCACTAACTGGGGACTATTCCAGGGACAGGTATCCCTGTTCCCGGAACCTTTTCCTTCCCTTCTGCAACTGTCCGGCCTTCCAGGGACTGCCCCAGAGAAGGGGGGCTCAACCTATTCCCCAAAGCCCCTGAAGGAAGGCAGGCAGGACGAGAAGCAACAGACGGAACTAAGGAATGAAGGATAGAAGCAACCCGGAACGAAGGAGGAATGCTCTGATCATGGGGAAGAATTAATCAGCCGAGCGGCTGCCTCCAGAACCTGTGGGGGCTCCATCGCTGGAGGTTTTCAACCGGAAGAGATCGGACAGGACGGGATAGATCTCCTGCTGTAGCAGGGGGCTGGACTAGAAGACCTCCAAAGTCCCTTTCAGCTCTCTTATTCTGTCCCCTTTGACAAGGGCCGAGCCTGGCCTGGGCATCTCAGGGGCGTTGGGGGCCTGGAGCTCTCCTCTTCCAGGCAGCCTCCGCAAGGTGGTGCTGCCGGTCCGCTCTTCCACTGCACCAGCGCAGTGGCGCTAAAGGGGCAGCTGCCCCGCTTTCCCCTTCCCTTTGCCTGAGCCGGCAGGAGACCCACCCGCCTCCTTTAGCCTCTGTGGGCAGGGACCCTCCTGGGCCCCCGTGGCTTCCGAAGCCCCCTCCCTCCGAAGCCGGACTCCTGGAAGGCTACTGCCGATGCCCACGTGTTCCTGGCCTCTGGGTGCCTGGCGGGGAGGAGGAAGCCCCGCGGGCCTGTTCTGCCCTCTCCAGAGCCTGCACCGTGCCAGCTGACTCCCCCCCCCCACACACACACCGGGGTCCCTGCCCTGCTCGCCCCACAATTCCAGGGGATGGGAATGCTGGAAGCAGGCTGCCCTGCCCCGGAAGGGAGAGTGGGGAGCGACGGGAGCCCAAGGGGGGGGGGGAGCCTCAATCGGGGTGTGGGTCGGTCGGTGCATGGCAGGGGCTCCTGTGCCCCTCGCCCGCTCCTGCCTTGAACGCACCTTTGGACCGGCTGAGGGAGCCGCAGGGCAAGGGTTTCCTTGGCGTTGGGCAGCAGCTGCCCCCTTCCCCCAAGGCCCCTTGCAGGACAGAAGGGAAACTGAGCTGGCCTGGGCCTCTGAGGAACCAGCAGGTGGGCCGGGCGAGGCTCATCGCTCCAGGCAGCAGCCCCCCCTGACTTCCACCATCCCGCTCAGACGTCCCAGGACACCATAGCCCATCATCCTGAAGTCCTTGGATTTCCCCTGTGCAGCGGAGGCCCGGCACCCGCCTATCCGCTTGGCCCACCCCCTGCTCCCCAGCGCTCCTGCCCAGAGCAAAGCAGGCCCCAAGGGCGGCCAGGAACCGCCCTGCCTGCAGCAGATCCCGTTTCAACTTCACTGCCGGGCTTCCTTCGCCTCCTCCCTGTTGCCCCCCTGCCCCCCCATATTTCTTTCTTTCAGTCACTTCACCTGCCAGGTCGTTGGCGGCTATTCTGGACCGAAAGCCACCTTGGAAGGTCATTGAAAGGAGGCAGTGGGTAAATGAGGGAAACCCTCCGAATCAGAGAGAAGCTGTGGCCCATTTGGGGGCCGTGGGCGGGGGGGGGGAACAGGAGGAGGAAAGTTTGTTCAGGCTTTTCCAGGTCCGATTATTCTCCTCCTATTCACTGGCCTGAATCTGCTGCGACCGTGTGGAATGCCAGGCGGTGCTCAGGGCCTTTTCTCTCCAAGCCTCAGGGAAGACAAGGCTGCCCCCTCCTGGGATGCTCGCAGGGCGGACTGGGACCGTCCCTCCCTCCCCCAGGAAAACCGGCCCTCCAGGCAGACCACCATTCCAGGGGCCTGGTCGTTTCCAAGCAACCGAGCGAGCAGGAAGTCAAGGCCCCCGGGCAACAAGGCCCAGCCAAGGGCCGGAGAGCCCCAAAGCGAATGCAAGAGGGAAGGAGCCCCCCCCTAGGCTGGGGGCACCTTCAGGCCGGGCAAGAGCTGATCCTAAAAGAAAAGCCCCCCCCCCCTTTGGGCTCAGGAAAGGCAGGAGACGCCCAGGGAGGTCCTGGTTGTCCCAAAGGCCACTGGAGTTCCTGGGTGGTGGTTTCTTCTCCTCCTCCTTCCACTTGGCTTCCACTTGCCTTGGGAGAAGCGCCCTGGGAGGGAAAGGTGGGAGCCCCCCCCCCCTGTGAACTGGGCTGGGGGCAGAACCGCCAAGTGGCCCCAGACCATCCCTGGTAGGCCAAGGGGGGACGTGGGAGCCGTGGCGGCTAATCCGTGGCATTTCGTGACACAAAAGAAACCCCCCAGACGTTCCAGCAGCCGCAGCCTGAAATAACTGAAGCGGCCACTTTCGGGATATACGGGGGCGTCTATATACACCTACATACACACGTAGACGTTATGGAAGTTTTATTAAAAAGTGACGTCCTCCTGCCTCTACACAACCGAACCATCAAAGAACCGGCCTCCGCCAAGAGCCACCCGGGAAAGAATCTGAGCTGCCCCAAAACTTAACTTTCAAATTTTACAACATTAAACAGAAAGGGGGGAGAACAGGCCAGCCAGAAAACCTCTCAGGCAGCCACACGCACAGATCGGCCCCTAAGCCCCCCTCTCTCCCCTTTGGCCAGCTCTGGACCGCCCCTTGTTGCTTGGGAGGGTGCAGCCCTTCGTGGTCCCCCTTCCCAGCTGAAAAGGAAGGAGTGGGCCGGGAGGGGGGTCCAGCAGAAGAGGGGGCTCGCTGCCTTCTCCAGCCCTTGTCTGCCCAGGGAGGAGAGGGGACATGCACCATCCAGAACATTCAGCAGCGGGCAGCCAAAAGCCCAGCGGGCATCAGTAATGCCGCTGGTAGGAGCCCAAGGCCTGCTGGGCAGGGGGCCCCGCCCGGGACTGGCCCGCCGACTGGCTCACCAGGTGGGAGAGGGCGGGGCCGCTCTGGATCAGGGTGTCCAGGGCCTTCTGCACGCTGGGGTTGTCGAAGTTGATCCCCAGGGATGGAGCCTGGCGCGAGGCAGCCATGTTGTTGGGCGCAGGGGCCCGGCTCTGGTAGTGGGTCTGGGAGGGCGGTGGGGGAGCCGAAGGCCGGGGACCGCCCGTCCTGGAGGACCCCGAGTGGCTGGAGTACTGGGTGCCCTGGGAGGAAGCTCGCTGCTGAGACTGGGAGCCTCCAGCCACGCCCAGCTGGGGGCCACGGCCAGGCGTGCTGGACCCGGAAGCAAACCCTGTGTTTGCAGACCCCCCCACACCGGAGCCGCCCCCGGTCGCCACATTCACCGCCCCGCTGGCCGCCCCGCTGGAGAAGAGGCTGAGGATCTTGGCCTGCAGCTCCTGCTGAGGATTGGAGGGCCCAGTAGCCGTGGCAGAGGCCGGCAGAGGCTGGACGCTCTGGTGCCCCTGGGAAGCGGGCCCCAAGGACCCCGATGTGGCTCCCATCGTCTGCCTGGGAAGCGAAGCTGTGAGGAGGGAAGCCGCAAGGTGAGCCCTGCCCCACAGCCTTGTGCCTCTCGACTGCCCCCCCCCTCCCCACCCAGCATTCTGTGAAAGGGGGCGAGGCTTACCGGAAAGGGGCTCGGTGGTGGCGCGCAGCTGCCGTTCCTTGCGTTCCCGCAGATAGTTGATGATCTTGTCCGTCTCCTCCCCGGTCAGGTAGCGGTTGTCCGCCAGCAGGTTCAGGAGGGCCTGCATGGCTGGGGGTGGGTACCGCGGAGACCCTCGTCGGCCGGCAGGGGTCGCTCCCGCTCCTGCAGGATGGTCTCGTCGGCCATCTTGGCCGCCCGCCTGGCAATCTCCTCCCGCTCCTTCTCGCGGACCTCCGACTTGTAGCGCTCGTAGTTCTTGGCCACCAGCACCATGGCATCCGCCTGCGGCATGTTCCGGTGCTCTGCGTGGGAGGGAGAGAAGCCGCCCTGAGTCCCCCCACCACGCCCACTTCTCTGCCCTGGGCAGCTTACGAGGATGACCCGGAAGAAAACCAATCTGTATCAAGCAGGAGGATAAACCCCGGCAGGTCCAGGGACCAGACTGAGGGAGGGGGCTTCCTGCACCCCCCTCCCCACTCTGTGCTCTTTAACCTCTCTGAAGGCTCCCCGGCCAGCCTCTGCCAAGGGTCTCCTGGCCAAGACCCCGGAGTCAAACTCCCTCCTCAAATTCTTCCATAAAATAAAGTTCCAGGTGAAGAAGCAGCCGAATGACCCAACTTTGGGCCCCTGAGTTCGGAGGCCTGGGAAGGGCAGGATCCACCCGGGATCCAAAGAGGGTTGGAGACAGCTCGACTCGTGCAGCAGCTCGAGGCTGCTTTTGGGGGGGGTGGGGGTGGAGTGGAGCCTTAATTGAGGTCAGAGAGAGGTTTTCTGTCAAACACAAACACAACCTCACACACACACACACACACATGTACACACACACACACACCACAGGCAGTTTGTACGATGCCAGTTATGCCCTGCTTAATCAAACTGCTAAGCTGGTCAGCTAGGCTCAAGCCAAGCAACGGGGGGGGGCTGCCCGGCCCTCCCTGGATGCACCGTGCGGGGCTGGCGGAGGAGCCCCTACCTTGCGGGGTGCCGAACATGATGTTGACGGTGCAGGAGTGGTGGACCTGGTGCTGGGGGGTGATGACGATGGCGAAGGCAGAGCCCCCCTGGCTCACGTCGTCCAGGGCCTGCTGCAAGGACATCTCCGAGTTGAGGAAGATCAGGTCCACCATCATGCCGAGGTCGCGCACCTTGCGCCCCACCGACTCGGCGTAATCCCTGCGTCGGGCAGAAGCCCAGAGAACAGCGTCCACCAGAGGGCACCGCCAGGGCCCTTGAAAGGAGCCCCTGGCCAGTCCTGCCCACCCCAGTCGGATGGCCTCGCCCCCATCCCCAGCCACCTACTTGGTCTGCTTGTTGACCACGATGACGGAGCAATCCACCGGCCGCTCGACATCAATGCACTTCTTGATGTCCTCAAAGAACTGGCGGTAGAGCTCCTCCCGGCGCCTCTCCTCCCTCTTCATGCGCTCTGCAGGAAGGTCGCCGGCATGAGGACGGCCCTCGCCTCCCCACCCCACCCCACCCCCTTGGGCAGCCGGGCGTGGCCTGACCTTCGTTGCTCAGGGTGGGCCTGTCCAGGGTGTCCCCACTGCGGGGGGCCACGTAGCGGTCGTAAGAGGGCTCCTCCCGCCTGCGGCAATAGTCGTCCATCCGGGCATAGCGGTCGTAGCCTTCCTCTCTCCTGCAGAGGCCAGCAGCAGCCCGTCAGCCAGGCGGGGGCCTGACCCCTCCCCCGCAGCCTGCCTCCCCCTTGCACCAACCTGTAGGGGGCCTCCCTGGGCTCCCTGTAGCGGTCGTAGGGAGGCTCTCGGGAATCTTGCGCGTCCCGGGAATCCCTGGGATCTCGGTGATCTCTGGAGCCCCGCAACTCTCGCCCCCGAACGTCCCGTCCGTCCCGGGAATCTCGGCCGTTCCTGCCATCCCGGCGTGGGCTGCCCCGGTTGGGAGAGCGGTCCCTCCGCGCGTCTCTCTCGCTGAAAGGGACGGGCTCCCTGCCGGACGGACCGGGAAAAGACCTTAAGAGGGAAGGGGGTCAGGAGAGTGAGCCAGGCAGGTGTCCACGTCCAAGTCTAGAAAGGCAGCCACGCCATCTCGGCCTCCCTCTGGAGCACGTGGCCTAGTGCTCCTCTCCAGAGCAAGCAAGCAAGCAAGCAGCGCACGGCACAACGATGGAAGATTCCCGAGGCCGGAAAGAGGCCTGGGAGGCGCCTTCAGCCCTACACGCCCCTCCCTTCCCTGACCCCAAGCATGAACAGCCCCACAAGGAAGCTGGCGTGAGCAGCCCTGGAGGGAGGGAGGGAGGGAGGGTGGGTGGCTCCACCTTGGCCCCAAAGGAAGTTCATGGGGCCACCGAAGCCGGTGGCTGGTGGAAGCCGAGCATCCTGGGAGGGAGGGAGGAGCACTTCCCAGGAGCCACGACACGGCCCCGGTGAGGCCAAACTCCCGAGAGACAGGCAGGGAGACCCCCACCTTCCAGAAGGGCCAAACCAGCCAAGGAAGCCCACCCCACCCCAGCACCAGTCCTCCTGGCCCCCCGGCTGCCTCTCCACCAGCAGCGTGGAGAGTAACTGGAAGAGTTCCCTGCCCTGGTCCCTGCACAGCGACCCGCGGAGAATCCAGGAGACGTGGGGAAACGGCACTTCAGTACGTGGGACACCTCACCGAAAGCTTTTGCCGATTGAGAGGGTGACCTTGGGGGTTCTTGGACTTCACACGAGGAAAGTCTGATTTCGCCAAGTCCAAAGGAACCGTCTACTCCAGGGGGACACAAGAAGGGCCAGAGAACCGGAAAGGATGCCCAAGGTCGGCTTAAAGAGGAGCCAGGCAAACTTGGGGCAGGACAGCAGCAGGTAGAACCGTGAAGAGAAGTTGGGGCGATGCCCTTCGCTGCGCTCGGCAGATGTGGGGTAAGCAGGCGACGGGAGCTCCGGAAGGACTCCAACCAGTTGACCCCCCCCAACACTGTCGCTTTCTTCTCACCGGCACCGGGTCAAGGCAAGGCCCAGGCGCCCGCATGCGCGCTGCCCACAGCCTCCAGACAAAGCCAGGCTCGGGCACCTGCGTGCGCAACCCCACGCCCCGGTACGTCCCAGCTCCTGCCCTGGTGGGAAGGGTCTTCAGGTCAGAGGCTGCACACCGTTCTGTGCTGATGCCAACGTGGTGGGCACAACGCAGATGGAGTGCCAAGGGAGGGCCGAAGAATCCTCTGCCAAAGGAGATCTCGCGTCCATCTTCGGGGCAACGTGGTGGCAAACCAGGGCCGCCTCTGTAAGGGGAGCTGCTCCCCTGAGGCCTCTGCCCTCAACGCACGCAACCCCCACGGCGGCCCATGGCGGGGCCACCCGAGGCACTCCCCAGGGAGGCCCCCGAGTCGAAGAGAGAGGCAGGCTCCCCTCCCTCAGGAGGAGGCCGGGAATCCCCCAGATTCCCCTCAGAGAGAGAGAGGCTCCACCGGGGCCTGGGAGGCAGCCTGCTCAGCCAGTCAACTGGGGGCTTCAGAGTACTTTACCTTCGCGATGGGCTGGACCTTGAGGGAGGCTTATTCATTTCTCTTCTTTCCGCTGCTTTATTAATATCTGAAAAGAATAATCAACCCATCCGTTCAATGCTATGAAACAAAGAGAAGATCGTCAGTATATTGAAAAGAAAGCAACAAACGTGAAGCCGGGAAATCCACGCAAGGAACCAACGAGTGTCGGAAAACCTTTATTTACATCCAGGATCCGGCAGGCAGAGACGGACAGGGAAGGCCGCCCTTCTGAGGCCTCCTGCCCCCAACACAGGTCAGCTCCTCACCTGCCAGGGGGACGCGAGCGGCTTCAGCACCCAAAGCCTTGCGACGAACCCAACGCGGCCCCCACAAATGGGCAAAACGGGCTGGGGAGGGACTCCTGGAACCCGGCCGTCAAGCCCCATTAATTGCCTCCCTTAATTATACAAATCTGAATATACAGAAACAAAGCCCCCCCCCCCCCCTTTAAATGGCTGTTTCCAGAGACACAAAAAAGGATCGCGAGGAGGGGGGCTGCTTTTGAAGGGAGAGAGAAGGAAGAAAAGGGGGAACTCCGGCCGGCTTCTCAGGTGGGACCTGCCTCCCAAGGCCTCTGGACATGCTTGCCAAGCCCCCCCACCGGGTGAAAGAGTGGGAGCCTCGCCCCCGCTCAGCCCTGTTTGGGGAGGCAGGTTCTCCTGGCTCTGTCCCCGGGCAGAAGGCCTGCCAGTTCACTCTACAGAATGAGGAGCAGAGGCCTCTTTGGAGGGGAGGAGGCAGACGAGGAGACCCCGAAGGGAGCCGACAGACGCAGAGACCCCCGAGGCACGCAGAGCTTCATCCCCAGCCCTGAGGGACAGGGCTCCTCGGAGGGGCCACCCAGAGGCCTTCTTCCACCCCTGGATTGGAAAGGCTTTCACAGGACTCCCCCCACTATCTCCGAAGGGGAACCCACTTCCCTCCCCAGGCAGGGGCCCAATCACGGGCCCGATGTGCCAGCACACGCAGCCAGGCGGAGCACAGGGACACGAAGCCATTCCCCCTCAATAAAAGTCCATTTTAGCCATAACACTTACGCTCAGATAGGGCTCCGTAGTGCTTTACAGCCCTCTCTGGGCAGAGTCAGCACCTCCCCCCCCCCGACACACACCATCTGGGTCCCCATTTTACCGACCACAGAGGGAGGGAGGCCGAGTAAATCTCAAGCCCATCAGGATCGAACTCCCGGCTGTTAGACAGCTATTTGTCTGAAACAGTAGGGGGTCCTGAGCAGGGGGCTGGACTGGATGACCTCCAAGTTTCCTTCCAGCTCTATTCTGACTAAAATTGGTTGAAGGTGGAAAGCAACCTTGCGGGTCTACCCCAAGAGTAAGCCCAGCAAGGGCCAGTGGAGGCTGCCCGCCCCCAGCCCCTCCAGCCCCAACCCCCTAGAATTACAGCAGTCCCCCCCCATCGCCTGCACCTTCCCTCCAGGGCCTCACACTCACCCCCCGCCCCCGCTTCCAGCTCTATTCCGGTCCTGCTAGATCCACCCAGGTGCAGCCACTAGAGGTTGGGCTGGGCAGGGTCCAGGAAGCACACCCAGGAAGCAGAGGCAAGCCAGGGAGCAGCTCCAGGTGTGGCCCAAAGGGCACGCTTCGTCCATGGTGGGGGCAAGAGGGCAGCCGGGGCAGGGGAGGGCAGGGGTCTTGGAGCGCTGCGGCTGGGACTGGTTGGGGGCTACCATAGAGAGGCTTCGGGTCCGAGGGGCCAAAGCTGGAATGGATCGGAGCAGGCCAACACTCAAGAGCCATTTCGACCAGTTTCCCACAGGAAAAAAAAAAACACCTGGAGCCCAAACCTGGGTGGGCGTGGCCAACTCAGCGTCACTCACTCCCACCCAGTCACATGACGATTCTCAGTTAATGACCGCAATGGGGAATGCGGGGAGTGCAGTCAAACGGCATCTCGTTTAAGGCTGCATTGATCTGCCATGGCAATCCCAGTCTAAACCGAGGACAGCCTGAAGACGGGAAAAGGGTTTGTAGCTGCAGGGCTCCTTCCCTGCGTGGCTGTGATCCAGGGGATAGGAACCTGCTAGCAACGTCTCCAGAATTGCTGCCTTATCAAGGGAGACCGGGGGAGCAACTGGCCAGTTTTAAGTTTCTGGGTGTTACCCTAAAAGAGGACCTGAGCTGGGGGCTCACGTTGCATCCCTGGTCAAAAGGGCCCAGCAGGAAACAACTGAATGGAAAACTGCTGGTGACCTTCTACCGCTGCACCAGAGAGAGTATCTTAACTCCTGCACCTGTGTAGGGTTTGCCAATTGCACAGGGGCAGATAGGACAGCGCTCCAGAGGGTCAACGTCATTGCCCAGAGGATCCTGGGTTGCCCTCTCCCCTCTTTGGAAGAGCTTTAGAGCTCCCGCTGCCTTAAGAAAGTTCAAAACATTCTCAAAGATCCATCTCAACCTGGGCACCCCCTTTTTTTGAACTACTACCATCTGGCAGACGGTACAGGATAATAAAAACAAGGACAAATAGGCTGAAAAACAGCTTCTATCCCAGGGCAGGAGCTCTGTTGAATTCTACCGTATAGTGCAGTGTTGGTGCGGTGTCGGGGGCTTTCAGTTCAATGTGTGGAGGGTGAAGGATGTGTGTTTGTGTTTATTTTCATGGTCATGATGTGCACTGAAGAGGGTGTTTGCTTTCGTTGTATGAGGTGCAAGGACAATAAACTGAAGTAAACTCTCAGACCCTTCCACCCTGTCTGGCTGTGGAGGATGAAAGGGAGGGAGAGCCATGTGGGCACCACCCTCCCTCTTCCTAGCTCTGGGGGTGGGTGGAGAAATAGGGAAGGAAGGAAGGAAGGAAGGAAGGAAGGAAGGAAGAGAAGGAAGGAAGGGGAGGGAGGGAGGGAAAAGTCACTATAATAAAGGCTGAAGAGGCTGCAGTGGCCTTCAGGCTGCCCTCTTCCTTCTAGGGGCTCCTCTCAGTGGCTCTCCGGCAACCTGCTCTGAGCCAGCGGGGCAGAGTGTGGCGGTTGCCTCTTCTGAGGGAGTCAGTTCTTCCTTTCCAGTTTTCAGATTAATCCTAGCCTGCTGATCCAGAGTCCTTTCCCTTCAACACTTTACACCTTTTGTTGGCCGATTGTGCCGAGCAGCCCCGATCCTCACACGGGGCTTGAAGGCAGGCAGGCCAGCCGGGCGGGCGGCGCCTCTCGTGAGCATCTCCTCCTTTGTCTGGTCTTCTCTTTCCACTTGTCGGCTGCAGATCTAAAGTTACCAGGCGCTTCTACAGAAATGCCCCAAAGCTGACATCTTCTTCAGGCTGCAGCCTTCACTTGCTAGGAATTGTATCCCGTCCCCAAAGGCCCTTGCCTCCCCGCCCCCCCCAAGCTCTGCTTTGCCCCTCTGGGTGATAAGGGGACTGGAAACTAAAACAATGAAGGACGGTTACAGGACCTGGGCCTGGATAGCCGAGGGAAGAGAAGGACCAGGGGAGGCAGGAGAGGAAGTCTTCCAATAGTTGAGGGGCTGCCCCAGAGAGGAGGAGGAGGGGGTCAGGCTATTCTCCAAAGCACCTTTGAAGGCCAGAGAAGGAACAATGGATGGAAACTGATCCAAGGAGAGATTCAACCTGGAAATAAGGAGAAACTTTCTGACAGGGAGATCAACCAACCCATGGAGCAGAAGTTGCCCTCAGAAGTTGTGGGAGCTTCATCCCTGGAAGCTTTGAAGAAGAGACTGGACTGCCATTGGTCAGAAATGGTGCAGGGTCTCCTGCTTGGGTGGGGGGTTGGACTCCATGACCTACAAGGTCCGTCCCAGCTGATTATCTGTTCTGTTATCTGATTCTCCGGAGGGTCCCGAGTCGCCCACCGGCCGCCCCTTCAGCGCCTCGAGGGAGAGCCGGGGGGGGGCGCAACCAAAGACGCCGCGCGAGGACGGGCCCCGGAAGCACGTGGCCGGGGGTCCCGAGGTCGGACACCGAGACGCAGACGCAGAGGCCCAGGGAAAGGCCGGTCGGCGCCGAGGAGGAAGGCGCCGCAGCCTCGCCGGAGCGCCTCCCGCCGCCTCCCACGCGAAGCCCCGTCAAAGGGATCCGGGGATGCGGCCGCGGCGATCCAGGCGGCGAAACACCGAAGTCGGACGCAGGAAACCCTTTCCGCGGCAGGCAGGGCGACGGAGGACCCCCACCCAGCGGCCCAGGCTCCCCGCCGGCCCTTCTCGGCCGGGGAAAGGCGGCGCTCCGGGAGGGAGGCGGGGGCCTTCCGGGGACAGGGGCGGCAGCTGGGAGGCCCTCCGCCGCCGCTTCGCCCACCGCGGGCCTCCCTCCTCGCCCGAAGAGGCCGCCGAAGAAGGGCTCCGAGAGCGGCGACGCTTCGCAGGCCGGGAGACTCCAAGGCCCAGAAGGCCCGGCCGGCGGCGGAGGGGATGCCGGGGCTGCGCGGGGGCGGGGGCGCCCTCGCAGCGCTTCCCCTGAGGCGGGGGGAGGGGCGGGGGGAGCCGTCGGACGCGCGCGGAGGAGGAGGAGGAGTCGGGCACGAGCGCCAAAGAACACAACAGCCACAGGCGGGAAGGAGCGTTTATTGCCGGCCTCCCGGAGGGGAGGAGCGCCCGCACGCGCGAGCCCCGCCCCGCCCCGCGCACGCCGCCGCCGCCGCGCTCGCTCGTTCACTCACCGGGAGGCCGGGCCTGGCCGCGCTCCTCTCGCCTCACCACACGGTAACGGCCTCCTCACCCTCGCGACGCGTCGCCCACCGGAGGGTGTGGCCGGCCTTTCCGCTTCCGGGCCGCCTTCCCGTCGCGAGACCGCGCAAGCGCGGTCCCGCCCCTTCCGGTGCTGGCCAATTCGTCCCTGCGCCTTCCTCTGGCCTCCCTCGCGGCGCCACGGACTTTAACTCCCACAATCCTCAGGGCAGCTGGCCGGAAGGGAGGGGCCGGAAGCTCTGTCTCCGGAAGGTGGCCCAGGGTTGCCATCTGGCCGTTTTTCCAGCCAAATTCAAGAAATCTGGCCATGTAGAAATCTGTTTGGCCATGAAAAGCCAAATATATTTGGCCGGAAATTTGGCTGTATGAAAGTTGCTTGGCCGTGAAATCGACATTTTGGCCGAATACCAGTTTTCAATACAATATATTTGCATGAAAATGACTGTCAGATCGTCTGAAAACCTCTGAAAAACGACGCGATACACAGGCCGAAGCCTTCTGACTGTGAACAGCGCTGTGTAATATAAGCGGATGTTAACCCGGATGTAAACATCTCAGTATTGGATTGTCTTCTCGCCAGCCGGCACGCGGCATCACGGAAAATCCCGGATGTGCGACCGAGAGAATACGCCTGTGGTACATGTAAGCTAGCTAAGCGCATTGTGCGTGTACTCTGCATGCATGGTGAGGCAGCTATGTGTAATGTGTATGTGCACAGCGCATGTATATTAGCAAGCGGAAGCCTTATGTTAGCGTTAGCCTAGTCTCTGAACCATATTTTACGCCGAACAAGTGAACAACTCTACATCTACGGAAGATGGCAGCGACGGGAAAATGGAAAGGGAAATATGACAGTGGTAGAAAATATAAGAAATCGTGGGAACAAAAGTTCTTGTGGCTCACAAAATCTAGCGATGGAAGTGAACACGGATTGTGCAAGCTTTGCAAGACACAAATTGCACCAAAGCTTTCTCGCCTTTCGGACCACGAAAAAACGAAGGGGCATACGGAAAGAGCAAGTGCTAGTTCTCATTGTGCAGCATTACCCTTTTCTCAGAAACTGAAAATAGACAAGGATATCGAGATAACCAAACGCATAGAAATTGAGCTTGCTGTGACTATAGCGTGTCACTGTGCAACGTCCACTGTTGATCACCTGGCAGAATTTATGAAGAAGAATGGGGAAGGTAGCAAACTTGCAAACCTTCAAGTTCATCGCACTAAGTGCAGTAAACTTATCTCTAAAGTAGTTTCCCCTGCTTTGAAAGAGACTCAACAGCATGATGTCAAGAACAAAAAATTTGCAATCCTCATCGACGAATCAACGGACATCGCTACTGACAAGCATCTCTGTATTGTCATCAGGTATTTCAACCAGTCAAAGTTACATATTGTGACTGAATTTGTTGCTCTAAAGCCCGTTGTTGGGGCTACAGGTAGAGAACTCTTTGAAATACTCAGGAACACACTAGATGAATTCGGTCTGAAGCTGGTTGACTGCATCGGGTTCGGCAGCAATGGTGGATCTGCGATGATTGGGGAGCACAACTCCGTGTGGTCTCGAATTCGTGAGCAATCGCCTCATTGTCAGCTGAACCGATGCATATGTAATTCACTTGCACTTTGTATCGAGAAGGCGTTTGATAAGCTTCCATCAAACCTGGGGTATCTCCTAGCAGAAATTCCCAAGTGGTTCAGCCAGAGTATCCTCCAGAGAGAAGCATTCTCAGATCTGTTCAAAGTGATGGATGCTACGGATGATCGAAAGGGAACACCTTTTCCTTTCCAGAAGCTGTCTGCAATGCCATGGTTGGTGAAGGGCAAAGTCATCTGCAACATTCTTATCAACTGGGAAGAGCTGAAGGCTTACTTTTCGGCAGTCGTCCCCACTGCTGATGCCTCCTGCCGGTACAAGGCCAGGGAGATCCTGGGGATGTTGTCAGATCCCGTGAACGCCTTGTACTTTCACTTTGTGTCCCCCATCGTCGCCGAATTTGAGGGGGTCAACTCTTTTTTTCAAGCAACTGATGCTGACCCAGAGGAGATGGTGCAAGAATTGCTCATGCACTACAAAAGGTTGAAAGGTCGTATCATCAACAGCGAAGGGAAACCACTTGACCTGGACAGAGTTGATTATGGGGCCAAATTTACGAGTGAGCTTCATTCCTTCGTGAATAGCCAAAATCGTTCCCCTGACGCACTCAACAAGGCAACGGAGATGAAGACACGCTGTGCAAGCCTCCTGAGTGAAGCCCTCAGTCAGCTCGAGAAGCGCCTTCCGGCATCGATGGAAGTCTTCAAAGGTCTAAGAAGCTTGTCACCGAGTAAAGTGTTGAGCCAGACCGCCAGGGTTCCATTTCGAGATCTGCCAATGCCTCATCTCCGAAGTGCAAATGAAGCTGTGATTGAGGAGCAGTATCGGAGAATTCTGCTTGTGCACTGGGCAGAGGAGTCAGTGTTTGATGGAAGAGTTCCAAGTGACACAGCAACCTTCTGGGCAGGGGTGTTGCAGTACAAGTCCAAAGCGGGTAAGCAGCCGTTTGAACAGTTGGCAATGTATGTGCTGTCCTGCCTTGCAACACCAACGAGTAACGCCGTTGCAGAACGATTTTCTCTGCAGTAACACATGTGAAGACGAAGGCTAGAAATCGCTACAGACAGAAATGTTGGACGCCATCATCAGAATTCGTACACATCTACAATTTCAGGGAAAGTGCTGTACGGATTTCAGCGCAACAGAACGCATGCTTCAGCTGTTCACATCAGAGAACATGTACGGAAACCAAGCCGGTCAACCAGATCATCCTGAGTATATTGACGAGGAGATCATGAACATTCTAGGTTAGAGCACTTCGTTCATGACTTTGCTCCTATTTCAGTCATACTTGACAGACTTGACCTTATAGTTTGTTTGTTTGTTTTTTTACCTTTTTCTTTCTTCACGTTGCTACATTAGAAGTACTCTTTGTTTTCATGTAATTATTGGGATAATTCCTCTCTTTTTGAAAAGATGGTTATTGAGCATTCAGTTTTCATAAGGATTCTATATATAATTGCTATTTTTGTGTCGTTTTATTTGTTTAGTGATTATATTTTTTCAATCGGGGGGGGGAAATCCCCCTAAAAACCCTCATGCCCTAGCTCCCCCCTCCTCAGGATCGCTGCATTTGGCCCTGAGCTTTCCAAACGGTAGTAGCGGTTATTTGAAGTGAGCTGCCTAGCCTGGATGTGAGTAAAGAAACACAGAAATTCCCATGACGTCACGTCACGTCGAATAAAGACTATTTTTTATGATTTGATTATTTAAAAACAGTTAAAAAAACAAAAAACAATATATCCTCATGTTATATTGCATAAAAAAATTTGGCCGTGAGAGAAAATAATTTGGCCGATTTTGGCCGTATTTTGACTTGAGTTTGGCCGCAGAGCCAAGCTGAGATCTGGCAACCTGCCCCCCTCCGGAAGCCTCCGCCCTCCAGGCCGGTGGGACCCTCTCTGATCGGGCGCCTTGCACGATCCTTGGGTTGTGCGGCAGATGTAGACTTCCCTCAAAAACACACCTTCTCCCAGGTGCCCCTGTTGGTGGGGCTGTTGGAAGTTAAAATCCACCCCTCTCCGAGGAAAACAAAATAGTTTAGGATGTACTAAAAAGGCAGAATACTTTCCCTAAAAGAAAAGTAGAAAATCAGCCCTCCCCCCACCTTTGCTAATGGGCCATTACTCTGGCCTGGGCCAATCTATTCTACATAACAAAGATCTACTCCGGGTAGAGCTATAATAGGAATTGCCCAAAAGCCCTTGCAGTGCATCACCATCCAGCCAGGCTCAACCAAGCCTGGGACTCAGGACAGCCTACAGAGTTGCCCCTGCGTGGCCCCATGGGAGCCTGGCCACCAATCAGAAGACAAGCTGAGATCCAAATCCCAACAGAGGGCATAAACCCCAGGGACCCCCCGCATTCCTGGAGCTCCAAGGCACGTGTGGCCCTGCCCACCCTGAAACCATCTTTCCCAAGAAGCCTCCATGTTCCCAGTGTCTTCTTCCTCACTGGGAGCTGAGTCCGGAGGGGTATCTCTTCCAACAAGCTGCAAGGTAGAGCTCTAGTGCAGCCCCCTGGCTGTCCGGGTCTCCTCTCCAAATCCTCCAGGGATGAACAAGTTCTGGAGGGAAGCCGGACCAGGGATCCTCAGGAAACCCATAAGAATGAAATCAGCTGGGGGGGACCGAGTCATTCAGGATTTCCAGGAAAAAATGGCCTGGAGCAAGACGGGCAGCAAACCATGAATCAAAGGGTCCCAACAGATGGGCACCCGCAGGTGGGGGCAGCTCAGCATGGCCAACCACGTGTTTTGCCCTGTTTTCAGAGCTTACTAAGTGGGGGGGCGTGTCTGGTGCCCAGGACAGCAGGAGCCCCTTCCTATCCTTTGAAATAGAGCTTTTACGGGGGGCTGAACGGAGGGAGAGGAGCAGTTGCAGGGCTTTTTCTGCTGAAGAGATGGGGAATGGGGAGGGGCTTTCCAAGGCTGTGGGGCCACTTCCCAGCAAGCCTCCAGCCAAGCGTAGCACCAAATGGGGAAGTGGCCCCTACTGGGGTTTTGAGTCCTGGATGGGGGGAGGGGGGACATTCCTCTCTACCCTGCCAGGTGGAAAACCCCAGGGGAGGGGGGAGGGGGGGCCGTTTCCTCTGCTTCCTGTCTTCCCCTCTTGGGTTCTGGTTTTCTTCCTCAGAAGCAGTAATAGAATTTGGGGTGCAGAATTTCACTGTCCCCTCCACAGTTGGCTTGTGGCTGAGCCATGACAAGAGGGAGCGGGGACCCCTCCCCATGAAATCAGCCACGGGATGCTTCCAATCCTAAGTGGGAGGGACAACTGGGGCCCCTTCAGCTGACCAACGGGGGTTGGGTGACCTTTCCTGAGGCTCCGAGCTGAGGCGCTGCATCACTCCAAATGGCCCCAAACCCAAAGGGAAGCCTGCTAGGCAAGGTGCCACACCTCTCCCCTTGGGGGTGACGCCTGAAAGCCGTGCAGGCACTGCAGGGCCCCCCAGGACCAGTCCAGGCCTTCGCCCAGGGCAGGGGCATCTCCTCTACTGCAGCGGGTGGCGGCTGGGGGGGGCAAGCAGAGCCCCAAAACAGACCCCTCCCAGGATGTTTAGGCTCTGCTGCAGGGGGGGGGGGCTCCCCAGTCCTTTTGCCTGGGCGAGGTAGGCTCCACGCTCAGGTTCACCAGACAAGCCGCCACGTGGAACTGCTGTGAATCTCTCTTCTCGGAAGGCTGGAGGGACTGCTTGGGGGTGGACTAGATGGCCTACAGGTCCCTTCCGTTAATCTGCATCTGAAAACAACTAGGACTAATGTGATAACAGTGTTGCAATATCTGAGGGGCTTCCCCAAAGAAGGGAGGGGTGTCGACCTGTTTTCCAAAGTACCAGAAAGGATGGAAGCTGAACAAATAGAGAAGCAACCAAGAATGCAGGGAGGTGGACTAGAAGACCTCCAAGGTCCCTTCCAACTCCGTTGTTTTATTTGGTTGCTTGAGGTGAACCCCGCTGCTCGCAGGCCGAGGCCCAACCGGCCCCTCGCCCGCTTGGGAGAGCGGCAGCAGCTCTTCGCCGGGCCGCCGCCCCTCCGTCCCCTGCCCGCCCTGCCCGCCCGGCGCCCTCGAGCGCCGCCCTTTCGCACAACGGCCGGACCGAGGGGGGATATAAGCGATCGACGGCCAGACCCGACGGCTCCCCTGTCCCACAACAACCCCGCGGGGCGGCTCAGTCCCAGCTCCAAGAGCCGCCCTGGAGGGAAAGACGGGCGACCGGGGGGCGGGGGGGGGACTTCCCTCGGCGGGGGATTCCCGGCAGGCGGGTGCGAGGGGCGCCCCGCCCGATGGGCCGGCGAGAGCCCCGCCGCCTTCCCGCGCCTATAAAGGGCTGGGGCTGGGGGCGGCCGGCCGAGGCGGCGCCGATGGAGGGGCGAAGGTGGCCGGCGGGGCTGAGCGCGGCGGTTCTGCTGACGGTGAGTTTCGCTCTCGCCCGACGCGGCCCGGGAGCCCCCGCGAGTCCCGGCTGGCGCCGCCCGAGTTCCCCTTTCGGCGCCGAAGCTGCCGCCTGCTCGGTCTGCCTTCCCCCAGAGCCCGGATCTCTCCGGCAGGCTCGTTTTCCTAGACGTTGCCGTCCCGCCTTTGTGGTTGTTCCTCAAGACCCCCGAGCGCTCCTCCGCCTTTCCCCACCGCCCAGGGAGGCACTGGCCCCCGTCCCCCGGGCGCCAGTAGCCCCCCTCGCCCCGCGTCCCGGCTGGCTGGCCGGCACAGAGGGAAGCCGGTCCCCTGCGGGAGGGCAAAGGGCGGCAATCGTCTTTGAGCCTGGCAGAATCGGGCCCTTTTATGTGGCGGGGGGTAGCCATGCTCTTCCCCCATCCCATCACCTTCTCTGCACCCCCGGGTGTGCTGCTCTTACTGGGTCTGTGAAGCACGGGGGGCTCCATTCACCCGGTGCCCCTGTGACCCAGTTCGGGGCAAACGTGGCCAGTGAATGAAAAAGGGAGGGGAGCGTAGCCTGGATTCCCCGGGGGCTGCATTTCAGAGGGCAAAGAGGCATCTAAAGAGAGAGAGTTGGGGAGGGAGGCAGTTGGGGGCTCCTCCCTAGAGACTCTCACGGGGTTATTTATCATATGCAAATAGTTGCTTTAGTTTGGCCAGTTTCTGTCTGGGGGGGCTGAGGAACCACAAAGGAAACTGCTCAGAAGAAGAAACTCCACCCGTCTTCCTCATTTGGGGGCCTGACATGAGGTTAAGCGAAATGTGTCCGTCCGTCCCCGGGTGGATACAGCCAGGATGCCAGAAATGGTTCCCCAAGTTTGAGGTGGGCTGGTTGGCACTCGGGACCCCCCTCTGGATAGGCTGCCTTCTGGGCCCAGGGCAAGGGGGGCAGCAGAAGCCTGGTGTCACACACACACACACACACACACCGGCCAGTTGCCTCAGGAGGCCAAGGGGAGACGGGGGCCTTTCCCTGGGGGAGGGGGCTCTTCCATGGGCAGCCCAGCAGTTGCTAAAGCTGGTCCTGCCTGTCCCTCGTGGGCGGCTTTGAGAAGAGCAAACCCTGAAGGCTGAGCCCGCCAGATGTGGGGACCAGCACCTACCTATCCTGCCCAGGCTGCTCGAGGGAGCTCAGCCTTCCTGGCCCTCGCAGGCTGGGGGGAAGGAAATGGGGGGGGGCGTATGCCTGCGGGGGGGGCACTAATCCCCTGCGGTGTCTCTAGTTGCAGGGCCTGGCCTTCGCACAGGGGCCCAGCTGCAACAAAACTCAGTACCAGTTGAACGACGACGGCAGGTGCTGCAGTCGATGCCCTCCAGGTAGAGTGTGGGTGTGGGGCAGCCGTCTCTCCCGGTCTCTGCTTAGGGCAGCTCCTGAGCCCCCTTCTGCTCTACCTTGGTGGGGGGTGGCAGGGGGGGCAGAACCCCCCACCCCATCTGAATCCAGCACCTGGGCTCACTTCCCTCTCGGGTTAGGGTCAGGTTGGGGGCTTCCGAGCGCCACCCCCAGTGCTCCCCCGTCCCGGCCTCAGCCCCTCCCTGTTTCCTCCCCATCTTGCAGGCCGCAAGGTGGCAGCTGCCTGTTCCGCGGAGTCCGATACAATCTGCAGCCCATGTGAGGAGGGTCACTTCCAGGGCGGCTGGACCAAGGAGCTTCACTGCACCCAACACCACACCTGCAACCTGAGTGAGCGCAGCTCCCCTGGATACCCAGCTCCCTTCCTGGGTCCTCGGAGTCTCTGAGCTGGGTGGTTTCCTTGCGGACGTTTCATGACCCAACTAGGGAACGTCATTAATGACGTTGGTGTTTGCTGATGACGTTACCTACTTGGGTCATGAAACGTCTGCAAGGAAACAGACTCCGAGGACCCCTCATGTCAACCCTGAGCTACAAGCGTGTCTGTTGGTGCCCCCTCCCCTTTCAGAAGCCGGCCTGACTGTCTATCGGAATGGCACCAAAGAGCAAGACTTCATTTGCCGGTGCCGGGAGGGCACCCACTGTTCCAGCCCCGAGTGCGAGACCTGCAAGCCCCACACCTCCTGTGGTGCAGGGGAAGGGGCCCAACGGGAAGGTGAGGGCAGCAGCCCCGGGGCCTCCTCTTTAGGGGGAGCCCTGGCCTCCCTGAGAGATCCAGCTGGACAGGGCTGGGGGAGCCCCCGGCTCCACTCCCTGGGGCCTGGAAGCTTCCCCCTGGGCGGGGCTCCTCCTGTCCTGGCCCTCCCTGGGGTGAGCGGGGAGGGGGGAGGCTGGGTGGGAGGGCAGGGTTGGCGCCTGGCCTACCCTTTCCTGCCTGCTGGGTAGGCCACCAGCCTAAGGGCGACTCTGCCTTGCGTATTTCCAGGCAACCACCTCCATGACACTCTCTGCGCTCCCTGCTCTTTGGGCTCCTTCTCCAACGTCTCCTCCTCCACAGCTCGGTGCCAGCCCTGGAGCAGGTATGCCGGGCGGGGGACCGTCCTGGAATGGCCACTGGCCTCTTCAATGGCCGCCTCGCCTGGCCCAAGGGAAGAGCGGGGGGCAGGAAGGCCACGGTGTTCCACCTTGCAGGCCAAGAGATTGTCGGGATTGCCACTCCTGCGGGCGATAAAACCATCGGTCCGTGGCAGGCGGGCAGTAGCAAGGGCCCTCCCCCTCCCTCCCTCCCTCCAGAGGTGCCTGAGCGAGCCACAGGGCCACCCAAACGACCGTGCGCCCCACCTATGCGCAGGTGGTGCAGGAGCTGCCCCCAAAGGGTCGCGGAGCCCGTGGCTCTTGCAGGAGGTGCTGCTGGGTTGGCTGCCTGGGGGATCCCCCGCCCCAAGACCTGGCAAGGGGTGCAGTTGCGCCCTGCTGCCCAGAGTCCTTGGGTGGACCGCTTGGCTGGAGCCCCTGGGGGGGGAGGCTTGGCCCTCTTCCCCAGCAACAGGCGGGGGGGGGGAGCTGCCTCCTCAGGCTGTTCTGTCTTGGCAGGTGCCAGGAGGGGCAGCTGCAGAAGGCAAATGGCACCCAGGCCACGGACGTCACGTGTGGTAAGCAGGGCCGGAGGAGCAGAGGCCACTCAAGGAATGGGGAGGGTGTGTGTGTGTGTGTGCGCAGGTGTATGTACATAGAAACCCAGCTGCCAACTTAGCCCCTAAGTGCCCTGCTGTCCCTGGTGGGGAGGGGCTCCAAGAGGCCGAGAAGGGGAGCCCATCTGGGGGGCTGCAGCAGGCGGCCTTCTTCTTCTTCCCACAGAGACCGCCCCATTGAAGCCCCCCGAGGCCAGGAAGAGCTACCTGCTGGTGCTATTGGTCCCTCTTGGTGCCTTCCTGCTGGGAGGCCTCCTGTTCTTGTGGCATGGACGTGGCGGATGTGAGTGGTGGGATGCTGGGAAGAGGGTGGACAGGCTGGAGGCGGGGGAGGGGCTTGCCCCTGGGGGCCCTCGGGTTGTCCATTTGCAGTCCTCCTTGGATCTGGGGTGGGGAGGCTTTCCAACCTGCCTCTGTGGCTCGGTCGGTGTCTGTTAGCCTACCCTTCCCACGCTCAGCCCGCCCCCCCAACCCCAGGCCTCTTACGGGGGGAGGGAGGAGCAGGAAGATGGGGGCCCCAGGGAGAGAGCAGGTGGGCGGGGGGGCTTCAGGGGCGAGTGAGGTGGTCGTGGGGCTTCAGATGCTTCCCAGTCCAGCCTGAACCCCAAGTCTGTACATGCTGAGGCAGGTGGGAGGGAGACTCAGCCACACGCAATGGCCCATTTGGGCCGAAAATCTCTCCTCCACCTGCCACAGACACGTTGCTCCAGAGCAGCGCTCTGGATGTGAGGGAAGGGGTGGCAGCCCTCCAGCCCCCTCCCCGACGGGTCCAGCAGCCCAATGGGTAGAGCAGGCCTCCTCCGGAGGGTCCCGCGGTTGATGTCTTCTTTCCTCCTGCCCAGGTCCTCGGAAGCAGCACCAGGATCTGGTAGGTGCTCCTTTTGGGGGGCCCCCTGGGCGGAGGGGGGCGGGGCCAGACCCCTGGGCTGCAGTTCCAGCCCTGCCGTGGATGATGACCGGGGCGGTGCCAGGGGAGCTCTGCCAGCCAGCCCCCACCCCCATGCCCTGCTTCTCTTGCAGCCCCTGGAGCCCACGGAGAACGAAGAGGAGTGCCCTACCTTCCCCACCCAAGAGACCCTGTTGGGGCAGCAGGCGGGCCTGCAAGAGAAGGACGGCCGCCTTGCCCAGCAGGAGCAGGTCTGACCAGGAAGCCGTGGGGATGCGAGGCAAGCTGCACAGCCGGGCTGCCCAGGGCCTTCTCCCCATTGGACAAGGGCAGCCCTGCGGAGGCCTGGGCTCTGCCACGCAGGTGCCCTTCCGGCGGCTTCTTTGCTGTTCGGGGGAACTGCGATCCCAGCAGGCTGAGAGTCGAGTCAAGCCGCCTCCACTTTGGCTAAGAACCTGGCACGGTGTGGGTCTCAACCAGGGGAGACCCCCACCCCTCTCCTCCCTCGCCCAGATCTGCCCTGGAGGACGAGGCAATGGGTGGGCTCTGCGGGGCTCCAATGGGAACTGGAAGCCAAGAGCCACGAAGCCAATGATTTCATGGGAAGGCAACTCCCAGCAGCCCGTGGGGGTCTCCAGAGCAGCGACTGGTCCTGCTGGCCGGGGCCTTTGGTGGCAGCCAGCTCTGCCCTCCTGGCACGGTCCGGGTTAGAGGTGGCAGCTGTGAGGGAGGCCTCCGTCCTCCCGTCCACCCCTGGGCCGGCCGGCTGCATCTTGGAACAGCCGGGACGGAGCCCCTTTATTCTCCCATCTGTGTGTTTCTCGGACCGCAGCTCCGTGTTGAGCTCTTATAAATCCGACCTTTGGAAAAGCACGTTCTCTTCTTGGGGTGATTCAAAGTGATGTTAAGTTGGGGGGCAGAAGGTGCTTTGCCTCTGGGTGATTTTTCAGCCCCCTCCGGGATTAGAAAGCCGGCATTGGATATCGTCTGCTGGAGGCCAGTCGGGGCCCAGGGCGGCACTGGGCATGCAAACCAAGAGCCCACCCCCACCCCCGAACATCATGGGGAGGGGGCTTCCAGACAAGTCCGGTTCCTTGTTTTTCTTAACCCAGCCAAATCTGGGAGGGACAGGGCCCACTGCTGACCTAGACCTGCCCCAGACCACTTGGGGCGCTTCCAGGGCCGGCTGAGTCACCAGGCAAGGACTTTCCCAGGAGTCCCAAGGATTCGACTTCATTTCCCGTCATTGCACGCACGCACGCACTCCCACACAAACACACTGGCTTCGTTTGGTTTGGCTGCCGCTGGGCTTCGCGGGCCTCCCTCCCATGGAAGGGGAAGGTCCTGCCTCCCTCCAGAAAAACTCCAGCCTGGTTTACAAGAAGAACCGCTCGGCCGAGGGTGCAAATGGCTTCGTTGCACGCCTGAATTCGCAAGAGGGTCGTTTTGAGGAAATGCAACCCGCGGGGCGGGGCGGGGGGACTTCCCCCGGGCCACACCCGCCCTGCTCTTTGGGGGCGTTTCTTTTGGCAGCCAATGGCCGGCTCTCCCCCGCTAACTTCTGGAAAGGCTACAGAGGCGGAATTGCTTGCAATTGTCGCTTCGCGCGCCAGCCAGCCTCCCCCCCGCCGGGGGACTCAGTCTGGCTCTTCCCCCGCCCCGACTCGGTGGCTTCTGCCCTGGAGGGCTGAGCGCCGACCCTGCCCTTCTCGGCTTCGCTGCTCCGACTCCGTCCCTTCGCCCGCCCGGGGGCGGGGCAGTCCCCTCCTGGGAGAGGGGGTGCAGGCTGTGGGGCCTTCGTGCTTGTCTTCCCCGCCAATTGCGGGCCTCCACCCGGCCATTGAGCGCCTTGGCTCCACTCTGAGCCGGTTGCTTGGTGGCCTTTGGGTCTGAATTCCGAGTCACCCCCTGGGGACATCCGGCGCCTGCTCTGGCCT
Organism: Notechis scutatus; assembly: GCF_049901735.1. Taxonomy (NCBI): domain Eukaryota; kingdom Metazoa; phylum Chordata; class Lepidosauria; order Squamata; family Elapidae; genus Notechis; species Notechis scutatus. The sequence goes on along the minus strand of NC_142011.1, from coordinate 367,711 downwards.
CTTGCATCCCTCCTCCTCCCTCCCTCCCTCTTGGGCCAGGGTGGCCCTGTCGCTGAGGGGGTGGCCCGTGCCCCTTCTTGCCTTGCCAGCCTCCTGGGCAGGGTGCGAGCCCAGGGAGGCCTTTGGGGTGAAGGTTCTGCCCAGGTCTGAGCGGCCTCCCTCTGCAGACCAGGACTCTGAGCCTTGCAGGCGGGCATCGGGCACCGACCCCTCTTGGGTAAGTCATGTTCTCCTGGTCCCATCTTGCAGAGGGGCTGCTTCATCCTGGTGGGGGGACTGTGATTCCTCTTGGCTGAACTGGCTCTCCCCTATTCCTCCCCCCCAGGCCAAATTCCTCTCCAGGGGTGAATGGTGAGTCCAGCCCAGCTGTAAATTGCCAAATTCTGCCAGATGGCTGAACTGAGTAACAGCAACCAAGCTGGCCAGACTAGCTGTTCTCCCGAGGTCCCTCTGCCTCTGAGTCAGCTGAATTCTGGGATAAATCAGGCTGTTTAGGAACAATTTTGGAATTTGTTGTTGTTCCATTGCAAAGTCATGCTTGACTTTTACAATCTCATGGACCACTACGCACCAGGACCCAACCCCCCCGCCCTCCACTTTCTCCAAGATTTTGTCCAAATTCACGTCCCTTGCCTCGATGACCCTCCCTAGCCACCTCCTCTTCCTCTGCCCTCCCCCTCTGCCCCCCCCCACCTGCTTGAGGAGTCCTCTCTTCTCATTGGGTGGCCAACGCATTGGAGCCTGAGCTCCAGGTTCTGCCCGGGGCGGATTTCTCCAGCACCACAAGTGCCTCCATTCTTCGCCCTCCGCCTTCCTTGTGGTCCAACTCCCACAGCCGCACGCGACTGCCGGGAACACCGGAGCTGCCACTATACGGACCGTTGTTGGCAAGGTGACGGCTCCGCTCTTACGTTTGCCATAGAATTCCGAATTGCAGCCCTGCAAATGCATCTTATTCATCAAACAATGATGCGAAGGAACCGGTGAATAGCATCATGTTTGACGTCAGTCCAGTCCCTGGAAGAGGCTTTGATAAGGGGGGGCAGAGGAAGAGGAGTCAGGAGCTGCAAGAAAAACCTGTAGGTCAAGAAGAGCCAGCCGGAGGGGGGAGGGGCTGTTCAAGGATGCCCCAAAGGGGGGAGGCCGAGCATGGCTGCTGCTTGGGGAGGGCGGGGGGCCTGCAGAAACGACTCTTGGATTATTTTTCTTCCATCACAGCGAAGCTTTGGGAGGCGTTTGTGAACTCTGGGGGCTGCTTGCCCTTCTAAGGGCCTGCCTGCTATTGCCTGCCTGCCTGCCCAACAAACCTTGTATGTGGCATTCTCACACCCAGATCGATGTGTGTGTGTGTGCACACAATTCTAGGCTTGGTTCCATAAAGGCTAGGTTAAAAGTTGTGTGTGTGTAGGCAATCTGAAGGTTGCTGGTGTGCAGGTGATACGGCTGTATAAATGAAAGGCAGGCTGACCGCTTCCCCCCCCAACCCCCCAACCCCACCCCCCTGTCCCTTCTTCCCCCTCCTGCCCAGTGCCAGGACTTCTGTCCTTTGGGCCCCCAGAAGAGGCCCAGGAATGCAGAAGCCGCTGGGGGGGGGGGGCTTTCTGGCCTTTGCTCCAGAGGCCCCTGCTGCCTTCCCAGGAAGGACGGGGTTCCCCCACGGCTGAGAGGAAGGCAGCCTTCCAACAGAAAGAGCAGCCCGCCCTCCTTCCTTCGCCTGGCCTGAGCCCCCAGCCCAGAAAGCTAGGAGAGGGTGAAAGAGCCCCCTTGAGGTCCCCCTCCCCACCCCGCAGCCCTAGAGAGCCCCTCCCCCCAGGCCAGTTTGTGCTGAAGGGAAGTCTACAGAGGTGCCCCACCCAATATGCCCTCCCCCTCCAGAGATCTGGGTGAAACGGAATGCCTGGAGGAGGGGAAGCGGAGGGGGGCATTGCCTGGGCTGGCTGCAGATGGCAGGCCTGGCTTGGCTGCTGCCTTTGCATCCAGGGACCAAGTGGCAGGAGGGCAGCTCTGGTGTCCTTTGAGAGCCCCCCCGTGCAGGCCAGAGAGCTGGGACTGCTGGGCCTCAGAGGCACCCCCCCTCCGAGCCAGAGCCCCCTCCTGCAGCCCCCTTGACTGTCAGCCGCTGCAGGGTTGGGGAGGCCTGACTGAAGGCCGCTAATTATTCACCCGGCCGAATTGCCGGCTCCTTGGGGAGGAGGAAGGCAGGGAGAAAACCAACAGAGGGGATGGCAGCGCAGCGGCTCCAGAGCTCCCCGGAATACCAATGACAGGATAAAGTGATTGGATAAATCTTAGTGCCGCAAATGAACTGTGCAGTCACTTACTTCTGTCCGGCTGTTATTAGCCCACGTGAGAAATGGCTTCCATCTCAGCTCGGCTCACCTGGCCCTGCCCTCCGCCGGCAGCCCTGCCCACCCCAGGGAAGCGAAGAGGAGGGGGAGAGCGGCAGGTCTTGCTGCTGGCAGGGTCCCTACACCGCCTGTCCCTCGGACCTGGGCCTGCTTTCCAGGCCAGGTGAGCCTCAGCTGCTGGTGGAGGGAAGCTCCGAGGTGGCTGCTGCGTCCAGGAAATGCCAGGGAGGAGGACCCTTCTCCTTCTTTGGGGGTCTCTCTGCAGAGCCCAGGCATCCCACGCGATGGCTGTGGGCTGAAGCCAGACCTCAAACTAGATCAGCTTTGCTCCCCTCCCTGGAGACCACCTCAGGCCAAAATGGCAGCATGGAAGGCTCCCGCAGAGGCCCCCTGTCCAGCAGTGCCTCTCAAGGGTCTGGCTAGAACAAGTGGGGCCACCCCCACCCCCCCACGGAGGAAGCCTTGGGGGCACCTCGGGGCTGCAGAAGGGACCACCATTAGGAGGGGGGTCCCAGCATGCTTGGTAGCCTGAAGCTCTTACAAAGGAGCCCCAAACGTGCTTCCTCAGCCAGGGGGTGGATTTGGAGGGGGGGGAGTTTCTTGGAGGATTCTCTCTGTTCTTGGTACTTTAGCCATGTTGGTTTATCAGCATTCAAGACTGATGATCATCCATCCAGAGTCAGCCTTGTGATTTATGAGCCTTCCCCACCTGGGATGAAGTGGGCATCTTTCAGGGGCTGCCTCCACCCCGTAATTTCTGCAGCCGGAAACGGAAGGAAGAGGCCACCGAGAAGAGAGGAGCAACAGGGGAGGGCGGCTGATGGCCAGGAAAGAGAGCGGCCCTTCCTGGGTGTCCCAGATGCTCCCATGCCAGCCCAGCTTCTCTCAGATAACAGATAACCAGTGTCGGAAGGGACCTTGTAGGTCATCTAGTCCAACCCCCCACCCAAGTGGGAGACCCTATACCATATCTGACCCATGACAGTCCAGTCTCTTCTTGAAAGCCTCCAGGGATGAAGCTCCCACAACTTCCGAGGGCAACTTCTGTTCCATTGGTCGATTGCTCTCACTGCCACGGACTCAGCAGCCTTCAATCATTAGCCCCCCCCCCCCATTATTGGCTCCTTTTCCTAATGGGGGGGCTCCTTTTAGGAAGAAAGCCCCACCCCATGAAGAGTGGCTGTGTCTTCCTCTGGGACTCTCTGACTGGGCCTGGGGTCCTTCACCTCTGCCTCTCCCCCCTCCCCAGAAGGCGTGGGGGATCCGCCTGCTCCGTCGCCCGGAGGGGCTTCCGAGGGGAGAGGCTGGAGCAACCGGCTGACGCCAAGCAGGGGCGGTGCGACCTGCAGCTCCCGGGGGAGGCTCCGGGCAGCCTCAGCTGACCTCACACGGGTCTGTTGTGAAATGCTGGGTTGTAAATAGCAGGGCCAGGGAAAGGTTACGGAAGAAGAGAGCGACCGTGGCGGCGGCTTCGGGGTTTCAGACCTGGAGGGGAAGGAGAGAGTGGGGGTGCCAAACTCCTCAGGGCAGCCTCGCGGGGGGGCAAAGGGGGAAGAGGGCAGGAGTGCCTCTGCAGCGCTTGTGTGGCCCCACTAGACAAAGCAGATGGCGGTTCGTGCCTGGCCCTGAGGTCTGGGGGAGATTTCCAGGCCCCGCAGAAGGCGTGGATTTTGCTAGGGCAGATCTTTTGGGGACAGATCTTTTGCAGCTCCCCCTCCCCCCAGTCTGGCCCAAGGCTGCCCTTTGCCTTCTGAGCCTCTGGCTCTGGCTGGCCCAGCGGTGGAGGGAGGGGCTGTGTTCTGGACAGCACAGGCTGGGTGTTACGGGACGCTGCCCTGCTGGCTGCCCTCACTTGGGGCAGGGGCTTCCTGGGCCACCAAAAGGCCTTCCAAGCTGTAGCTCAAGAGAGGCCCTGCAGAGCTGCCCCTCCTCTTCCTCCTCCCCCCCCTCCTCCTCTTCCACATTCCAATCAAAGGCAGGGAAGACAAGGCTACCCAGGAAACCTTTGGAGATGGGCACCCTGGCAGGAGCCGCTCAACACTCACTGGCAAGGCCCTCGGCTTCTGTGCCCAGGCCGGCAGGTGTGGTCAGCCTCCATGGCCAGGAAGGAGGAAACACAAAGAAGGCAAACACACACACACACACACACACACACAACACCTCTGCTGGGCGTCAGGTGGACTTGGGAAGGGGCTGCCCATCGAACCAGCGGCCAGGGGGAGTCCGACTCAGGAAGGAAGTCCCCAGGCCCAGAGGGTTGCCCCCCAGACGCAGAAGGAAGCGGGCGAGGCGATCACCCTGAGAACCCCTGGGGGACTGGAGGGTCCCCAAAGGCCGGGCAGAGCAAACAGGGCCCCTTCTTTCTGAGGAGGAATGAGGGGGATTCCCACTCCCCATTGGGGCTGCCACAGCCTGGGTCCACCCCTCCCCAATTGCCTTAGGAGTCCAGAAACCAGCAACTGAGGAGGAGTGGGGGGAGGAGCCTTCCTTTGACCCCCAGAGAGGCCAGAATGCTCTGGGGCAGCTGCAGAGGGCTAGCTGGGCCTGGGCAGGCAGGGCGGGGCTCCAGGAGACACCCCCCATCCAGTGGAGCCTCTTCTGAAGGCCACTGGCCTTGGGGATGAGTGGTCAGGCTGCCAGCATTGTCACCCTCCACCACACAACCGCCCGGCTGCTCCAGTGACCCCCCATTTCCCAGCATCAGCCCCCTCCTCAGTTATCCTGCTGAGTGCCTGCCTTGCCTCTTTCTTCCTGGCTTATGGGCTTTCTTCTGTTTACCCCTAAATGATTGCTGGGGCACAAAAGGCTTTTACGAAGAGTTACTAACTGGATGGCCCCCTTATCAGCGGGGGGCAGCAATGTTGACTGCTGGGGATATGTGTCATTGGCCAATCACCGCAGCCACAACCCCAGCCTTTCGGAGGGAGGGATGAGCAGAGCTGGCTGGGGGGGGCCTGGCCCTCCTGGGAAGGGGGGGCTGGTGGATGCCGGTCTTCTGGGCAGGGGAGGGAAGCCCAAGAGGAGCAGGATGCCCAGAGGCAGCAGCCGGGCTTCCCCCGGGACACCCCGCAGGCCAGCAGGGGATCCTGTGCTGGGATCCTGGGGTGCCCCGTGCGGGCCTTTGCCCTCCTGGACTGGTGCTCCCAGCCGATGCTGGTGCCCTTTCCCTCTGCCTGCAGAGAAGGCCGATCCCTGGGGGCGTGGATGAGCGAGCGGGCAGGTGGACCCTGGCAGAAAAGGTCCAGGGTGAGGGCAGGCTGCTTGCTTGGGGTGGCTGGGAACAAGCAGATCCCTGCCTTCCCAACGCCTCCTGAGCCCCACGGAGCTCTTCTTCTGGCCCAAGTCCAGCCGGGTGGGGGGACCAGGGTGCTGGTTGAGCAGGGGGAGCCTGGATGGTGGGGCCCCAAAGAAGGGCTGGGCCCCTGGGCATCCAGCTCCCCGTCGGGGCTTCCTTGGGGGCCTCATTTGAGCAGCCTGCCAGGGTCCCCCAGGAAGCTGTTCAACCCTGGGGCGTTTCCTGGTGCCTCCCCCTCCCAAGACCAGCCTTGCTTGACTGTTGCAGAGCGGGGGAGGGTTCCATCACAACCAGGTGGGGGGGCAGCAGCTGCTGGAGAAGAAGCAGGGAAGAGCCGCTCTGGCGCTCTTCTTTCAGCCCTGCCCACCTCATTGCGAGAAAAGCAGGCGGAGGATTCAGTTCCTCTCTGCAATTTAGGAGGGGGCACGACTGGCCTGGCTAAAGGAATAACCCCATTGCCCCGCGGAGGGCAGCTCTTCCTGCTTGATGCCCAGAGAGTCCCTGGAGGACCAGCCTGAGCTGAGGGGAGGTGGCTCCAGCAGATGCCAGCAGCCCTGCCTGCAAAACTGGAAAAACATTGGACAGTGGAGGGCACCCTTGCACCAGGCAGGAGAGGCTCCTGCTGCAGCTCCCGCCAGCCCCTGCCCCTCCTCAACAGGAAGGCAGGGAGCTCTGGGAGAGAGAGGGAGGGAGGGAGGGAGGGAGGGAGGGGTGCACTCTTTCACTCCCCCAGGGCTCCTGGCCAGGGAACGGACCCTTTGTGGGGGGCAAGAGCCCTTCCTGCGCAGGCTGTCACTCTGCAGGGTTGCCTGGGCAGCAGAAATCTCCCCAAAGGAACCCCTCTGCCAGACTGGCCAGTCCTGAGGGACCCCCGTGAGGCACCAGGGCTGCCTTTGCCCCCGCCCTCCTCGTGCCCCACAGCAGCCTAGCCCGGATGGGGTCCGGCACCGCTGGGGCCCATTTCCAAGTAAGGCTGGCCCTGGCACATCCGCCACAGCCCCCCTGTGCACAGGGGCCTTGCTTGGGGGGGCCTCTGGCCCATGGGGGTCTTCTCCACCCCCCACAGGAAACGACACAAGGCAGCAGGTTGCCCTGCGGGGAGAACCCGGCTGCACCCTGCAGTCAAGTTGGGCTGCGGGGGGGATCTGGCCAGTCCCCGGGGGCCCCTCTGCTGAGACCTGGGCAGCCCCAGCCCCCCTCCCCTCCTCCTGGTCTCTCCTGGGCCAGGCGGCTCCCCCTCCCCCCCTCGGCCTCAATTAAGAGGCTCTTTCTCCGGTTCCGCCTGCAGGAGCCGAGGGAGCTAATCTTGCCGGCTTTGGGGTTGAAAAGCAATTTAATTTCTCTCTGCATTTTGGCCCACGAGACTCTTCCTCCTAAATCCACACAGAGGCAACTTCCCAACTCCAGACCGAGCGCATCAGCCAAGTCCATGGGGGCAGCAGGTGCCAAGGCTGCTCCTCTCACCAGCCTCCCCCCCCACCAGGGTCCTATGGCCTCTGGGGCCCGGCGTCTCCCCCCCCCACCCTGGGCGCCACAAGAGAAGGGAGAGCAGCCCTCCTGGTCTGTGGTGAGACCCCCTTCACAGGGGATGGATGCTAACTAGGTCGGGAGAAACCTCAGGGCTTCAGCCACACACAGTGTCAAGCTCCATTCATTTCAACCTTGGCTAATTGGGGGGGGGGGGCGCAGATTGTGCAAGACCAGGAAGGGGTCACTTCATTTCTGAAGTTGAGCTTGTCCAGCCCAGGTGGGCAACGATTCCTCCTGCCAGGACGACACACACACACCCCACCCCAGTTGGGAGTGGAGGAGGAGCAGGCCAAGAGCCGAGAGGAGGCGGAAGGTGCGAATCCTGCCATGGCATCAGCCCCTCCGATGTGGCCAAGCCTGTCCAGGCAGGGTATTGGCACAAGTGGGGTGGGCACAAAGGCATGTGAGGATGGTGGGTTCACCAAAGACGCACGTGGCCCTGCGTCGCCCCAGCTTCCCTGGGTCCCGGGGGGCTCTGGGCCACACAGGAAAGAGAGCGTGGTTCCTGAGCTGGTGTGGGGAAAGGCCCCCAGGACGCCCCATGCTCCTCTGCCCCCATTCCAAGGGAGCCCCTCCCCCCACCGTGGTCCCTGGAAGGGAGGAGAGCTGAGCCCAGTCAGAGGCTGCTGGGTTCACTGGCCCCCTGGCAGTTGCTCTGGGGCTCCTGGGAGATAAATGTGGGGTTTGGGGCAGTCCAGTTTGGGCTGCTTCTCCTTCCCCCTTCCAGGTGTTTCTGCTAAAGGGAAGATCCAGCTGTTGGGTCCAGTGGGAGCCTCCCGCTGCCATTCAGAGACCCCCGGGGGGGAGTCCGGAGAGGAAGGCATGGCAGCCCTAAGCCCACTTGGCTTTTTGGGCTGGCTCCCACTCCTGGCTCGCCCTGGCTTCCTTGGCCCTCCTGTGGCTCCAGGGAGGAGGCCAGCCTGCGGGAGCAACGGCAGCCCCACTCCAGAAACCCGGGAGGCGGCGGCTGCCCGACTCCCCCGAAAATAGCAACGCGAAAATTTCCAAAGCTCAGGGACCGGTGTCCCCCCCGCCCCCCACTGCGCTGGAGGTACTGGCCAAGCTGCAGGGCCGCCCTCGGAGATTGTCCTGGGCCGCCAGGCGAGCGTGCAGGGAAGGCGGCGGCGGCGGCGGCGGCGGCGGCGGCAGCACAGATTTACGACGCCGGCGCTGCCTCCCCGCTCCGATCCGGGGCCATCCGTCTTGCTGGCGCTGAAGATGGAATTAAATTAGAGTAAAATAAATCTGCGCGGATGATGGAGAGCGTGTCTGCGGCGGGCGGGAGGCAGGGCCGTTGACAGCTCGACTCGGGCCGCGCTAAGCGAGCTCTGGCTGGGGCAGCGACCGGAGAGGACCCCCATCCCCCCCGGGCAGCCGCACATCGGAAGCTGCGGTTGCTCCGAGGCTCGACCCCGGCGGGAAGGGGGAGCCCAGCCCGGGGCTCTCAGACTCCAGCCCGAGACCTTCCCCCAGGAGGTGGGCCGGCTGGATAGGGTCACCCAGACCGCCAGGCCCGAGTTTACGCGAAAAGCCAAGCCGGCGCATCCCGAGAACGCGAAGCAGCCGGTCCGGGCTCCCCGCCAGCGGGACGAAGGCAGCCCCAGCGGGCGGCGGGGAGCGGCGGCCCAGCCTGCAGCTCCTTGGCCCCCGCCCAAGCCGCTTCCAGGAAGCCGTTCTCGCCACCGGCCCGAGGGACGGCCCAGCCGCCCGCCAGAGGCCAACAGCCATCGATTCGGCTCTTAAGCTGATTACTGCGGGCGGCGCTTGCTAAGGGGAGCGGCCTGTCACCGAGGCGCTGGCCGCTGCCCTGCCGGACCGGAGAGGCCGCGGAGGAAAGCCGGCCCCGGGCAACTGCGGGAGGGGCCGGCGCGGCTGCTCCCAGGCCATCGGCGGGAGAGAAGGGGCTTCGGCCGGCCGGCGGCAGGCCGTCTTCCCTGGGCCCAGGGGGCGCCCCTTCTGCTCTGCCGCATCGGGAAGGGAGGGCGCCCGCCCGGCCTTACCACTCCAGAGGCCACCCTCGGGAAGGGGCCCCACGGCCACGGAGTCCACAGCTGGGCAGGGAGCTGAACCTTCCGGCTTTCTTTTCCGAAGCTTCAAGCCTTCACCCGGCTACTGCCTTGACCGGCTCCTCCATGTGCGGATATCTGAGATCCTAGCCAGGCCTTCCGCCCCCCCGCTCTGCTCTCGGGGCTCCCGCGGGAATTTGCCTCGCTCGCTCGCCCGTTTCATTCTCTTTGCAACCGTTTGAGCCGCCCACCTCCCTAAACCCGAGAAGCAACGAGGTCCGCCCAGCCTGCCTCTGTCCCGTCTCCCACCCGCCGGCTCCGGAGGGCCGCCCTTTAGCAGAGGAATCCTCTGAAGCCCTGGGGGGCGAGGGGGGGCGTCCCTTCCCAGCCACTAATCTGGCCTTTGACCCTGGTGTGGGGGACGCCGGCTGGGCGTTGGGAGATCTGTCTGTCTGTTCTGGAAATAGGAAGTTTCGGCGTTTTATCTGTGCTCAACCGAGCGGAAACCGAATTTCGCTTCTCCTTCTGCCGTGCTCAGCAATGCCCGTAAAAGGAGCCCCTGCGAGCTGCCGAGCAACTGGACGCTGCCGGGGCGGAGGCCGCAACCAGGCCAGGAATAGGCGGGTGGGGGGGACTGGCCCAGGGGGTTCCTTGAGGGTTTGGGTCTCCTGAACCTGTGGGGAGCCCCTCCTCCCTTTCTAAGTGGCCGGGGATGAAGCCAGCGACCCCGGCGGGGACCACAGAGGCCCGGGGCCAAAAGCGCCGGCGGTCGAAGCCTTCGCGGTTCCCGAATTCCTGACCACGAAGGGAGCTCCGCCACTCGCCTGCCCGTCCGCCTCTCAGCCACGGTGGGAAGCTGACCGGCCTCTCCGGTCGCGGCCCTTGGCAAGGCCGCCTCCGACGAAGGATCCCGGCTGGAAAGCCCCGAGCCTCGCCGCCGCGCCCCCCGACCTGGCAGGAGGGCCCGGGTCGCCGGGGGCGCGTCAAGGGCTGTCCCAGGAGGGGGCCAAGCAAGGGAGCCGGGGAGGGAGGGGCGCCCGCCTGCTGGGAAAGCGCCGGATCGCGGAAGGGGAGAAACGGGCAATCATCGGCGAGTGGCGCGGAGCTGCGCCTGAAGAGGCCCTGATTGGAAAAGAGAGGCGAAGCAGATCCGGGGCTAAACGCCGAATCCCCCTGATTAGAAGGCAGGAGGGGAGAAGACCCCCGCCCTTCGTGGAGTAGGAGCAGCGGCGCAAGCGTGGGGAAGAAGGAACCTTGGCCGGGGGCAGCAGGGACCCACCGCGGCAGGGCCTTCCGGGGAGGCAAAGCCCCCCGCTAATCAGGATCAGGCTGCAGAGAATCCAGCAAGCCCCTCCCTCCAGCCTCCCCTTGCCTCCTCCTGGACTCTTACGCCCTTCAGAGTTATCCGGTCCGTTGAACGGAGGGGGGGAGTTTTGCTGGCTCTACTGGAGCCTCTGCGGTTTGGGGGGGGGGAGAGAACCTCCGTCTGTGCCGGAGTCGAGGAGGCCCGGCAATTGGGGTCTCCCCAAACAGGTGCGTTGGCTGAGGAGCACCTGGATCCCCCATTCTGGCAGCGGCTCCTGCCTGGGTGTGGAAGGCAGATGGCGGCGCCGATGCTGGGCTCTTCCCCGCCATCTGTTTGATTTAATTGACTTACTGCAGAAGTTTCTCTCTCTCCCTTTAAATTAAACCAGTTGCAAGGATAAATTTGTTAATTAAAAGGTCTTTTGATTAGATAGACAAATATTTACCAGTTATGAATGACCCCAACCATTCTTCCCTCTTTCTGCAAACTCGACACTCAGCAGATCCCAGCAATTATGTGGCCACTGAGGCTTCTTCCTCTCTGGAAGGTGGGCAGGGGGCTTGTGCAGCTGCGGGGGCGGGGGCAGAGCCCACCTGTGCCAAGTCAGCGCTTGCTACCCAGGCAAAGCCTCACTGGGTGTTGCACCGGTGGTTGATCTGTGCCCACAGGGATGCCAGGCCCAGCGTCTCCCTCCCTGCTCAGCTGGGCTGGGTCTCCTCCTGCCTTCCAGGAAGGTGGGCGGCTGTGCAGGAATGGCACCTGGCCTTGTTGCCCAAAGGAGGGGCCACTCTACATTAACCCCCCAGGTATGGAGAGTCTGCCCGGGGGTCCCGTGGTGCATCTCAGGGAGTCTGGGTGGTGGACAGAAAGAAAAGCGCCCCAGCTCAGCCCTCAGAAATACAGAGTTGGGAGGAACCCTGGAGGTCTTCTAGTCCAACCCCCCCCCTGCTCAAGCAGGACAGCCGGTAGCATTTCAGACAAACGGCTGCTATTGAAATCGGCTGCTCAACTCAGTGTGGGCCTGACTGGCATCCAGGGAAGCGGCTGTTCAGGGGCCTTTAGCCTCTTCTGAGCTGCTGCTCACCTCCCCCACCCCCCACCCAATCTGCTTTTCTCCCTCCAAACTTGTCATCAGGAGCAAAGCCGCCATTCATCAAATGGGCCCTGACTTGGCAGCCCAGCCACACACACACACACACACACACACACACACACACACACACACCGGACCCCTTCAGTGCTCGGTGGCGATCCATTGCTGTGGAAGTGAAGCAGGAGGCCGCCCCCATTGGTTTGGCCGGCCAGACGGCTGGCTTTCCAGGGAGCTCAGCTCTCTCCAGCCTCTTGGCACCTCGCAGGCGGGGCCTTCCTGCCCCCGGAACCCTTCTGAGGAGAGGAGCCTGCCAGGTAGAGGGACTGTGGATTCAGGTCATTCCCCCCCCCCCTCAAAAAAGAAGGGGCCCCTGCCAGGAGCACGCCAGCTTCAGTTCTGCTTTGCAAGAGTTGACGGGAGAGAATAACCCTGTGATGGCAAAGCTATGGCATGCGTGGCACAGGTGGTACACACAGCCGTTGGTGCAGCACACGAGCCCCAGCATGCCCAGCGCGCCTCCCAGCTGGTTTTCGGCTTGTTGGAGGCCTTTTTCGGCCTCTCAGTGGCTCAAAGGAAGCCTCTGCAACCTTTGGAGGCCGAAAAACAGGCCCGTTTCGTCACTTCTGGTACTTGGAGGCCAAAGGCCCATTTTTCCGTCTCCAAAGGCTGCAGAGGCTTCCCTGGAGCCTTTGGGAGGCTGAAAAAGGCCCCCCGTTGGGTCGAAAATCAGCTGGGAGGCGCAGGCGCGTGCGCAGTGCAGGTAAGGCGGTGGCGGGAGGGTATTGCGCAAGCACGTGCAGGGGGGCTCATTGCATTGTGGGTGCCGGCACACCCCGCTTTTGGCACCCCACAACAAAAAGGTTTGCCATCATTGGAATAACCTGCCCAGGTGGCAGGTAGGTGATGAATCCAAAGAATCTTTGCTCTCAGCTCCATCTTCCCCACCCAGCCTGCCACCCGCCTCCACGGCTCCTTCCCTCTCCCCCAAGTGTTCAAAGGGGACCCCTGAAGGCCCCTTTGGCCAAGCCACCCCCCAAAGGGCAGCTTCAGCGGGGGGGGGGGTTTCCAGGGGATGAGGAGGCAACCACCCGAGGGGGGAAGGAGGGGCAGCCCAACCTCTTCTCGGGCCCCAGGAGAGTCCACCCCACCACCCCTCTGGGCCCCTTGGTTTCACCCAGTCCTCTTACAACACCCCACGGCCAAGAGGGACAGTCTGCATGTGTGTGTGTGTGTGTGTGTGTGTTTAGGGCGTGCAGGCTTTGTGGCTTCAGAGTCAGGAAGCTCTTTTCTCGCCCCCTCCCCCAATTCCTTTTTCCTTGCTTTAGGAGAGCCCAAGGCGAAGCCCTCCGCAGCTGGGCGGGGCTCCTGTCCATTTGTCCTAATAAAGAGATTGTCTGACTTAAACGTCTCCAGTGCAGTTCCTGCTGCCAAGAACATGCTTGGCCATTTCAGCTTTCCCCGACTGTGGCATTGCCAACTGGGTGCCAGGGGTGCCTTTGCGTCCGTGCCCCTCCCCCTTCATTGGCACCTTGGTGGGTCTCTGCCTCGTTTCAAAAGGATTAAAAAGCCAGAACCTTCCTTCCCTTTCAGCCGCAGCCCCTCCCAAAGCAAAAGGGGGGGAGCTTTCCTGCCAGCCTGCTCCGTGGTCCCTGCTATTGACAAGGAGGCTGCACGCTGGAACCGCACCCACCTGTCCCCCCCCCAGAGGCAAAGGTAGCTGGGCAACGGAGGAGGAGCCTGATTGGTCGGCCGTGCCTGATGCTGGCGGGCGCCTGCTTCCTCCCGCCTTCCCCGAGGGCAGCAGGGGCATCATAAAGGCGGCCTCTAATTATGCGCCTGGTGCCAGCGGGGCTGTTTTGTAGCTGAGCTGCCGGAATGGTTCCATTTCTTTCTATTGCACCTACCTTTGCCCCAGTAAATGCCAATTGATACCACTTTTGACACTTCCCCCAGATGTTTATCATCTCCTCCGTCTGCAATTCATGGCATTTTGTAAGCCTTTTCCATCCCTCCCCCTCAACGTTACGGTGTCTGAATGGCTTCATCAATAAAACAAACGGAGTTCTTTTCAATCATAGCAACGTCTGTCTGAATTTTAAAATCCCATAAAATTTTTGCTCTGTCATTTGCAGTGACCTTATCTGGGATTTCATGTTTCCAGTAATTCTTCTTGACTGTGAATCCATACTTTCCCCATAAGTGCCAATCTAATCGCTTCTCAGCTCAATCATGCTGCCTTCTGCTGCCGGTCTGCGACTTCCCTGCGCCCAGTTTAGTCTTTTGTTGCCGTTGTGGCTCCTGTGTGTGTGTGTGTGTCTTTGAGTCAGCCTGAGTCCTCCTGGCCTCTGTCTGGAGCAGTCCCTGCCTTTTCCTGGCCCAGATTCCCAAATGCTCGGCTATGGCTGTTGCAACCAAGACCCCCTGCCTTGTTCCCCAGCATTCGGGGCTTCTCAAGGGAGCCGGGTCTTTGTTATGGGGGACCTTCGAGTCCCTGTTGACTCTGGGAGACCCCCTGGACAAGGCCCTGCAGTTTGCACGGGAAGGCTGGCCATGCCTCCTTCCTTGGGCGGAGAGGGAAGGTCAGGCTCCAGGGTCATCCAGCCAGCGCTGCACCCGTGATGGGACCAGCATTCACCCTCTCCCCTTCCTAAACTGGCTGCCTTGTTGTTACAGCAATGGCTCCTCCTCCTCTTATTCTGAGAGGCAACCACCAAATTCTTTCCTGGTTGTGCTTGTATTGTCCACCCATTTTGTGGTGGTTCTTGGAATTCCCAGCTGTCCAAAAAGCTTGAGGTTCCGGCCATAGAATTCAGGAATTGTAGAGTTGGAAGGAGCAGTTTGTCCCTTTGAAGTGTGCAGAAAGGAAGCCTCCTTGAGTGGTGGTGTCCAGCCAAAGCCCCCCGAGACGGAGAACCCACTGCTCTTCTACCCAGGTTCAGATCTGACTGGCAGGAGCCTTCTAGGGAACACCTGGGCAATTTATTTATTTATTTATTTATTTATTTATTTATTTATTTGATTTGCCAATTGTTTACAAGATAATAAGTATAAATGTATACATAGTTGTGAATACATGAAATGGGTACATATAAGAAAAATAAAAGAATAGGAGAAACAATAGGACAGGGACGGTAGGCACGTTGGTGCGCTTATGCACGCCCCCTACAGGCCTCTTAGGAAAGGGTGAGGTCAATAGTAGACAGTCTAAGGTTAAAGTTTTTGGGGTTTGGGAAGAAACTACAGAGTCGGGTAGAGTATTCCAGACATTGACCACTCTATTGCTGAAGTCGTATTTCCTGCAATCAAGTTTGGTGCGGTTTACTTTGAGTTTGTATCTATTGTGTGCTCTTGTGTTGTTATGGTTGAAGCTGAAGTATTCATTGACAGGTAGGACATTGCAATGTATGATTTTATATACCATGCTTAAGTCAGACCGAAGGCAGCGTAATTCAAGGTTTTCAAGTTCTAGAATTTCAAGTCTGGTGGCATAAGGTATTCTACAACGAGTAGAGGAGTGGAGAACTCTTCTTGTGAAATATTTCTGGACTTTCTCAATTGTGCTAATATCAGATACGTAATGAGGGTTCCAGACTGATGAACTGTATTCGAGTATTGGTCTAGCAAATGTTTTGTATGCTCTGGTTAGTAGTGTGATATTACCAGAGAAAAAGCTACGAGGATTAGGTTAACAACTCTTAATGCCTTTTTGGCTATGTAGTTGCAGTGGGCTCTAGCACTTAGATCATTAGAGGTGAGTATTCCAAGGTCCTTTACAGAGCTTGAGTCATCAATAAGATCTTGACTATTCAGCTTGTATTTTATTTTCTGATTTTTTTGCCAATATGTAAGACAGAGCATTTATTTGTTGAGATTTGAAGTTGCCATTTGTTTGACCATTCAGATACATAGTCAAGATCTTTTTGTAGGGTAGCAGTATTGTCTGTGGTGTTGAATAGCTTTACATCATCAGCGAAGAGAACGCAGTTGCTCTTAATATGATCACAGAGGTAATTTATGTAGAGTATGAAGAGAGTTGGTCCTAGAACACTGCCTTGGGGGACACCACTATTGACAGGTACTGGATTTGATAGGACGCTCCGATTTTGACCATTTGTTGTCTGTTTGACAGGAATGCTTCCATTCCAGCCCTCGCCCCTTATTTCTGGTCTCTTTGCAGTCAAGGCTGGAGCTGGTGAGCTTGTTCCCCAGGCCAGTGCATGCCAGTGGCCAGCTTCCTTTCTCAGAGGGCTGCCCCCAGGTACTGGCAGGGCCAAGGGGAGAGAACTGGCAAAAGGCACAGAATCCTAAAGCTGAAGCCTTGGGAAGAGCCACTAGGACACCGGATCCAGGGCTCTGCCCTCTGCAGGGAAGCATTGAAGTGACTTCTTCCCACTTAAGAAGAGACAGAGCCCCCACCCCCTCCCTGGAGGGACCAGGGCACCGTTGGCAGATCTTCTCTGGAGCTTTTTTCCCTTCACGTTAGGATGAACTCTTATTTCTGGTCCTGCTTTCCATGGCCCCCGAGAACAGTTCTTGATGGTCTTCCCGGTGGCCTCCCTTTCTAGACCCGGGCACAACTTTGGGGGCACAGACTGAACTTCCGATGCTCCTTTCAGATGGTCCTCAGTGGGCAATCAGTCCCTGTATCTGTTTGTCGTCCTCCCCAGCACCTTCTCCGACGGGTCAAGAGGCTGCTGGAAACGGGAAGCCCTGAACTGTGCCCACCACTCCAGGTGTGGCCTGACCGTGCTGAGTGGAGGCACCCTGGACTTCCTGCGTCTTTCGTACGAAGCTTCTCCTAATGTAGCCAAGAGTTGCAGCAACCCTCGTCCTGACCGCCTGACACCACGGACTTGTGTTCATTGCTAATGCCACTCTACAAAGCCTTAGTAAGACCACACCGAGAATACTGCATCCAGTTTTGGTCACCACATTATAAAAAAGACGTTGAGACTCTGGAAAGAGTGCAGAGAAGAGCAACCAGGATGATTAGGGGATGGAGGCTCAAACATAGGATGAACGGTTGCAGGAACTGGGCCTGGCTAGTCTAGGGAAGGGAAGGACCAGGGGAGACAGGAGAGCAGCCTTCCAGTATTTGAGGAGCTGCCTCAGAGGGGGTGTGAAGCTATTCTCCAAGGCACCTTTGAAGGCCAGACAAGGAATAATGGATGGAAACTGATCCAAGGAGAGATTCAACCTGGAAATAAGGAGAAACTTTCGGACGGGAGAGCAATCCACCCATGGAACAGAAGTTGCCTTCGGAGGTTGTGGGAGCTTCATCCCTGGAGGCTTCCAAGAAGAGGCTGGACTGCCATCTCTGTCAGAAATGGAGTAGGGTCTCCTGCCTGGTGGGGAGGGGGTTGGGCTAGATGATCTCCAAGGTCCCTTGCAACTCTGTTAATCTCTAAGGCTGAGGCCCAGTTTAGGGAGCCCAGCCTCCCTGGATCCCCTCCTGCAGGGAAGGTGGAGGCCAACCCTCCAGCCTCCTCCGAGGTCTTTGAGGGGTCCCGGAGAAGGCGCCCTTGGGAGGTGCCTTGGGGAGGGACCTTCAGCACCTGTCACTCTCACCTCAGGGGGCGGCTGAGTGGTATTATGGGATGCCCTAAGGAAGGACTGTCGCCCCCTGCAAGGCCACGCAGAGCTGCCCAAAGGGCAAAGGCTTCTCTCTGCAGAGGCAGCCGGAGTCTCTTCAGGGAAGGTGGAGAGGGGCGGAAGAGGGAAAGCGGGTGGCAAAAGCGGCTCCCTGGGAGGAGGGTAGCAACCGTGGCCGTTGCAGGCGGGATCTGGGAAGGGCCCTCGGAAGCCATGAAGGAGCCAAGCCAGGCGGGGGGTGGGGAGGGGCTAGGAGGGTGGCCCAGTTGCCCTGGGACAAGGCTTGGCCTGAGGCAGGGAAGGGAAGGGATGTCCAGAGACTGAAGGAGGCCAAGGGGGGCACAGAGGAGCCGGAGCCCCCACCCCCAACCGAGGCAGCGGGAGGCAGCAGGGGGTCTTTGGAGGCGCACACGGCATCGTGTCAGCCCGGCAGAGAAGGGAGGCTGGAGTGCCGGAGTGCCGAGGCCCCAGGAGTTCCCTCATTTCTATGACAACCAGCCTGTCTGCAAGGAGAGGCGCGCAAAGCCGCAGGTGCTGCAGGGAAGCTGCACTTCGCCCAAGCAGGCCAGCACATGCCAGGCTGCCTCCCCTCTGCACGTGCCCAGAGCGGCCTGGCTGGGCTGCCGGCAGAGGGAAGCAGGAAGGGCAGCCGGGAGAGGAAAGCGGGGCTCGGGCTGCAGATCTCTGCACCCCGACCCCCGACCCACTCCCTGCCGGCCTTCCCTGAGAGGAAGGGGGCTTGGCTGGGGGACCCGGGGACCCTAGGAAAGGGGCCGATGGAGCAGGCCCTCCCTCCTGCTTGCAGGGCAGAGTGGCCCCGAGAGAATGGGGGTGGCCAGGGGGAGTTCTGGCCTCTCCCACCTGTGCCCAGCTGTCCACTGGCCAAAGAGCAAAGTCAGCAAACAGCCCCCCCACCCCGCATCCTCACAGCTTCTTGGTGAAAGGAGGAAGATGAGTGGATGCAGCCAATGGAGGAGAGAGCGAGAGGATCCTGCTGGGAATCCCTTTGCAGGACCCCGCCCCCAGGAAGCCCCCTCCTTGGAATCCCCGGGGACGGGCCCAAAGGAGGTGATGAGTGCCACGCCCTCCCCCATGCAGGAATGGGGGCAACCTGCAAGGCAGCCCTGCCGGTCGAGCTGGCAGGGGAGAGGGGGCAGGGGGCTCACAGACACCAAAGACCCCACAGTTCCAACCTGAGCTACAAATATTCACTTCCAAGAATGCGGTGGAAGAGGTTCCTGCCGACAATGGAGACGGCAAAGCCCCCTCTTGGCAGGAGGCAGGCGGGACTGGGCGGGGCTCCCTCTTTCCAAAATGCCACCTTTCCAGCTGCAAGAAGCTCAGGGAGAACCTTCGGGGGAGAAGGAGGCGGATTCCATGTCCACAAAGAGTGAGTGGGAGCAGGTGGGCAGATCCACCCTCCTCACTTCGCTCGGCTGCTTCTCTCCTTGGTTACTCACAGGAATTTGCCGCCTCCAATTCAAGCAGCTCTAGGCAAATTACGAAATATTAAAACACCATTAAGTGCAGAATACCTTTATTTACCACCACCCTTACCACCAAGGAGGAGCTTCTCTGCCGAAAAGGCCAGCTTCTCTGCTGTTGCCAGAAATGGGGAGGGGGCAACATGATCTGGGGGCAGCAAGCCTCCCCACTTAGAGCCCCCCAGTCTCCCCTGGGTGGCCAAGCCCAGCTTCCTTCCTGCCAACCTGCACAGGGAGCAGCCAACCCCCCGGGAACCAGGGCCGGAGTCGTGAAGGGCAGGCACAGCCCCCCCGCTCAACTTGCCCATAATGCTCCCTGGGCCAAGCCAGGAGCTCCCCACCTGCTCCAGGGGTGCATTCCCTGCTGCCCCCCAGCGCCATCTTGCCCTTCCCTTTGGGACACAATGAGGAGTTGGGGGCCCAGCGGTTCCCCTGGCAGCTGCAGGCCCTTCTCGGGAGAAGAGGCGTCCAGAGGAAGGGGGAGGTGTGTTTCTTCCACTCAGTCAAGAGGCCTGTGAACTCTGCACGTGCACAGAGGTCGTCGGCCTGCTCCGTGCTGCATGCAAGTGGCAGGGACTGGCAGGGGAGGGTGGCCGGCCGGCGGCACCAGTGAGCTTTTCCCAAAGGGAAGAGAGGCAGGAAGAGGAGGCGACTCGGTGGGCTTCATTCATTCTGAGCAGATCCCCGAGGGGGGGGCAGGCCCCTCCTCTGCTCTCAGGACTTCTGTCACTCAGCCTCTTGAAAGCCGGCCCATCTTGGCCGCATCCATCAAAGCCCATCAATGGAGCGGAGGGGATGAGGCCACGCTGCCCAAAGGGGGGGATATGGCCTCTGGCTTCCTTGTTCCACGGGGGTCTTCTCTTCTGGGGGCCAGCCCCCATGGAGGCTGCAAGCCCCCCGTCCCAGATAGGGGCCCCGGCTGAAAAAGAGCCATTAGGCTCCTTCCACTCTAGAGGGATATATTTTATCTAAATTTGATAAGACAACTTAATTTCTCTCTGTGTCTGTTACTGGCGATAAAACGGGGGCACTTTCATGACCCAGAGTTCTCTGCAAGATTGTCAGGGACTTATTATACAAGGTATAACTGGATTTCTCTCCGCAGATGGCTCGCAGCCATGAGCTGTAACGCAATTCTGCAGCACATTTGGTGGAATGAATGCAAAGCACTTGTAACAGCAACTTAGATAAGAGGGAAGGGAACATGCCCTGGCAGGCTAATTCGGAATCAGGTGCCTGCCGGCTGCAGTGAAGGGCCGACTGCAGAAGGAAGCTGCCCTGCCTTTTGGAGGGGGGACACAAGGATTTAGGGTCTCCTGCAGCCCAAGAGGGGTGGTCCCAGGGGGCTCCCCTCACCGCTCCTCTTCTGCCAGAGCCGGAGGAACAGCGGCTGGCAAAGGGCTTCACAGGCTGACTGGGACGCTGGCAAGCTGGGCCCTCCCAGTGGAGGAAGGATGCCTCCTGGGGGAAGGGGGCACTGCTACTACTGAACCCCTGGTCCGGGCTTGGGCGGCAGATGGGAGATGCAGAGAGAGGGATGCAAGAATGCAGCAGGCTGAGTCTTTGGGGGCTCCTGGAGGGGAATAATATCCCCTCCCCCTTCAACAAGGGGGAGGAAGACGACCTGGGAAATGAGGAAGGGCTGTGGTTAGTCTGCAGAGAAGAGGACTGGGCTGAGGCCAGCCGTCTCCCCATCAGTGGAGGGTTGGCACGCAAGGAGGGAGGGAGGGAGGGGTGGGGTCTCTTTCGACCAGCAGGCCAGGACCAGGAGGCTGGAGGGAGACCTGACCTGGCTCTCGGGAGGAACTCCCAGCTCCAAAGGCCTCCATGGCCGCAGCATCCCTTGCCCCGTGAAGGGGACCTTCCTGTTAGGAATGTGAGTCACCTAACAGCTATTTGGGATGGAAATATATAAACTAGGATAGACATTTTAATACTGTCTCTTTAAGAGCATGCCAAAAAAACTGTAATTGGGTGTGGTTTCTCAAACAGCCATAAGATGGAGCCAGAAACCTGGGTTGTCTTAGTCTTGGTCTCAGAAGAGAGTGAATCTCTGTTTCCTTCTGTTGGAAAGTATTGCCTTCCTCCGTTTTTCCTAATTGACTGATATTGCTGGATTTAATGTAAGTCTGTTACTGAACTGTTTTTTGACACTGGACTTTGATATTTGGATTATCCCTGGATTGAAAACTGACTGATTTACTTGTGAATGGCTTTGGGTTGCTTATTTTGGACTTTGCTTAAACCTTTCTGGAAGTAAAAACCTACATTTACTGTACAGTGTATCTGTGTGCTGTGTGTGTGTATTATTCCAACACTCCTCTCAAATACGTCTCCCTGTATGCGCTCATTCTCCTAACGGGGAATTACCTCAACACTTCCCACCCATGGCGGAGGCTGCCCTGGGCAAGGGATGGCAGGTGGGGGAGAGGAACCTGTTGTTGTCCTGGGAGCAGCCCTAGGTGCCCCTCCCCAAGGTCAGGCAGGGCTGAGAGGGGAGCCTCTGGCATTCCACGCTCCCCTTGGCAACTGGCTTGCTGGCTCCGTGGCCTTGTGGGTGCCCCGTGGTTCCAAGGCAGGGCCCCAGGCCCCATCCTCTCCCCCTCAAACATGGGTGGGGCCCTTAAAACCTGGCAGATAGAACTCTTGTGCATGGGGGGGGAGAGAAGGAGGTGCTTGTTTCGCTAGAGTGAAGTGGCTGGCAACCCTTCCCAAGTGGCCCTTTGCGGGGGGCCTGTCGGGCGCTTTCTAGAATCTCCTGGAACGTGGACAGATTGGCAGACCCCAAGGAGCAGCTGCCATCTGCCATCTGTGTCCCTGATTGGCTCCTCCCTGGGGAGCCCGGCCTTTGGCTGTCATCCCCCCGGGAAGGCCAAGCAAGCAGCCGCTGTGGAAAGCACCTGGGAGAGGCTCCCCAGAACACTTGGGGGAGGGGCTGGAGAACCTCCAGACAAAGGGGCCCAGCTCAGCGGGTGGGGGCTGCTGTCTCTCCTCACCCCCCACCCTTCCCGGCATCTCCCCAGGAGTCTCTTGTGGAGTCTCTTCCAGAGGCTGAGAAAACGGGGCGTGCTAAAAGGGGAGAAGCCCCCCCACCTCAGCCTGAGCGCCCATTGGTCTCTTTCCTTTAAAAAGCCCGAGGGGCTTTGAAACCAGAAGGCCATCCAGTCCAGCCCTGCCCTTCGATGCACCCTGAGGAGAGGCCAGGCGCTCCGTGCCCAAATGAATTTGGCCAGCCCCGATTCAGGTTTCAGCTGACCAGGTGGCCCAAAGCCCCCCCACCCACCCACTCAACACCACTGGGGGGGGCGGGGGGGCTCCAGGGGGGCTGGTCAGCCTCCAGTCAGGGCCAAGCTCCCTCCCCCTGCGCCCTCCCCCCCCCCACGTGCTCCCCGAGGCAGGGATGCCCCTCAGCCCGGCTGCCTTGGCTCTGCTTTTGAGCCGCCCTTGCTTAAAATTCCGAAGAAAGCGGATTCCAAAGTAACTTTCTTATCGGCTGTCAGGGAGGAAATTATGAGCGCTGCGTTATCCAAGGTTAAAAGCGCGGGGAAGGCTGCGCGGGGAGCGACGCCGATAAGATGGAGCGTTTGCTATTCAAATGAACGGGCCTCTTCTGGGTAATAAACGATCGGTGTCAATATGACAAATTAATCCTGCGTTGAGACCCATTTAGAGGCTCCGGGAGGCGGGCGGGGGCACCAGGGCCCAGAGGGAGCTCAGCTGCTGAGGGACGGCTGGCAAGGGGGGGGGGCGAGGAGCCCCCATGGTTGCCCGTTGGGGGTCTGTGCCCACCCGAAGGAAAGGGGCGCCATGCTAGGAAGCCCCCCGCGAGGCGCTGGGAAACAGGGCTGTGCGGCCGTTCCAGGCTCCGTCCCGCCCAGCGGAGGCCTTGAGATGGAGGAAGGCCGGGGGCGGCTGCCCACCTCTCCATCTCCCCGGCATCCTGAAGAGCGCGGCTAGCCTCCGCACCGCCTGCCCTTGGCCCCCGGGCCTCCGCCTGCTTGGGAGGGGGGGCGGCGTCCCGGGGAGCCCATTGCAGAAGGGGGGACTTTCCAGGGTGCAGAATTCTGGTTCCTCCCCAGATGGATCGGCCCATTCAGGAGTCAAACTGCAAGAAGGGGGGGGGGGAGGCGGGAGCTTTTCCCACCGGTTCCTCTTGGGGGTCCCTTTCCTGCCCCTCTCTTGGGGGCTGCTCAGGTGTCTAAGGAGGGAGCGACCCTTTCCCTCGGCCAGAGACCCCAGGCCAGCCCCTCTGCATAGCGCCCCCTTCCCCGGGTTTGGCCGAGGTTACCTGACTCCTAAGACCTTGAACAGAGGCAGCCATCGGTTTCCTTCTCGCGCTCTCTCTCTCTTTGTGTGTGTGTGTGGGTGTGTGTGTGTGTGTGTGAAGGGAGGGGGCGGGGGGGGGGCGCAGAGAGCAAAGGCAAATACAGGTAGTCCTTGACTTGCAACAGTTAAGTTAATGACCGCTCAAAGTTAAAACTGGCACTGAAAAAAGTGACTTATCACGGGGTTTTTCACACTTACGACCTTTGCAACATTCCCAAAGGTTCATACTTACGACGGTTGCAGTGTCCTGAGGGTCACTTTTGCGACCTTCTGACAAGCCAAGTCAACGGGGTAGGCAGATTCACTTAACAACTGTGGTAAGAAAGGTTGCAAAATGGGGCAAAGCTCAACAGAAGCCTTGGGCTCAATTGCGGTCGCAAGTCGAGGACTAGCTGTCAGGGCAGCCCCAGCGAGGCTTCCTTCCCCAGAGGGGGGCTGCTTCCCCCCCAGCTCAGCCCAGGGCCCAGCCGCTGCTTTGTTTCAAGCCGTTCCTTTCTGTAGCTGCCCAAATCAACCCAGTGACCCTGCGCTCTGTGTGTGTGTGTGTGTGTGTGTGTGTGTGTGTTGTGAGAAGAGCTACTGCCACCCAGGAGGGAGAGCACTGGGAGACCCAACATACCAGGAGACTGGGGGGGGGGAGAGTTGGGACGTCCTGCCCCACCCATCAACCGGCAGGCCTGGCCCAGCTTTCGGGAGGGGACCCGGCAGCACCAGTCCCTGCCTCCCTCCTTGGAGTCTCCTCGGTTTGCAGGCTGAGATGCGGAGGGAGGTCAGAGTCTTGGAGGTCTGGAGGAGCCGAGCAGCGGGCAATGCTGCCCCCCAGGAGGGCACAGAAGGGGGTCTGAGGGCCTGGGATGGGAAGGGATCCAGCCCGTGGTGCCCATGTCAGCAGATGGACCTGAATGCCAGGATCCCTGAGAAGGGCAACCACTCGTGGCCCCTGAGCCACTCGTGGGATGAGAGGAAGACACGGGGGATCCAGCCAACCCCCCACCCACCCAGGAGCAGCCTCTGACCTGGGCAAGGCAGTGCCTCCAGGATCCCCACCCAGAGGAGGGGTTCAAATTCTTTCACCACCAATTCTGTGAGCGTGGCTTGGTGGGCGTGGCAGGGGAAGGAGAGTGTAAAATCTCCGGTCAGAGGTGGGATTGGGCGGTTCTCCCGAAACTCAAAATTTCCGCTACTGGTTCTCCAGAACTGGTCCGAACCGGCTGAATCCCACCTCTGCACCCACCCCAGTCAGGCAGGCAGCCGGCCACGGAGAGACCCTCCCCTCTCCACTCGCTCCAGGCTGAGGTCCAGCCAGAAGTGGGAGAAGGGAGGCCTTTCCAAGCCAAACTGCCCCCCCCTCCAGGGAGCTGCTGCCGCTGCTGCCCCCTCTGCACCGCTGGGCTCTGATTGGCATCCGGCTGGTGTGAGCCCTGTAGAAAAGCCACGAGAGAAGCGGAGGATGGGGGTGCTGATGAAAAATCACATTTATTTGTTATAAACTGATTAGTTCCTTTTTGGCTGAGGCGGCCTGGTGCCGCTGACACACTGAATTGTGATTTATATTCTTCATACTGAGCCATTCCTAGCGGTGAGCCTGGAGCTCCCTAAGCAGAGAGGCCCAGTCCGGCCCCTCGGCCACCCTCCCTCCAAAGGGCTGGTCTGGGCCAGGGACAGCAGCGGCCGCCCCGGTTCACCCCTGCTCCTTTGGCCAGGAGGCTCCCTGGTTTATCCGGTTCTTTTCTGCTGGGCAAACAGCCCCCCTGCCCCTCCAGGCCACCCCTGTGACAGGGGGCTCCCCCTCCTCATGTGGCCGAGTTGCCCACCACACACAACCACAACCGGCTCCCACGGCAGCAGGCTAAGCCACAGACCCGCCCCCCCCGCCAGGGCTCAGTGCCCCCCAAGGCCGCCAGGGCCCACAAGGGAGCAGGCCCAGCACGCTTGCCAATCAGTGCCCCCCAAGGCAGCCTCGTCCTTCCCTGCTCTGCTGTGGGGCAGGGGGTTCCTGGGCCTAGGAAGGGGGGGCGCCCCATTGGCTGCCCAGGCCCCCTTGCAGAGAACCCACCTTCTCAGCCGTGGGAGGGGGTGGGGGGCGTTAAAAGTCTGGAGAAGGTATGGTAGCTCTGCCCACAGCCAGGTTGTGGCTTCAGCTCGGCCGGTAGTAACAGCTTTGAAGGGCCAAGATCCGGGCAGGTCCCGGCACCCTTTCTGGGCCAAAGTTGGGCTGCCAAAGGCCTCGAGAGCCGGGCCTTTTCCCCGGCACTGGGCCAGCGGTTAGACGAGCAGAAGGATGGTGACGATCGACCTCGAACGATCTGGTTCTGTTGTTGCTGTAACTGTAGTTCTGGCTTTTTTTTTTTTTTTTGCTTATCTGTACTAGTATGCTATTAGCCAGCCCCCCCCCCCTCCCCTCCCCAGGGTGGCCACACAAGTAGATGGAGTTAATAAATCTATGCTATCCTGCACTGTTGACTCAGCCTTCCTTCCTTCCTTCCGCGGTTGGTCAAATGAAGAGCCGGAGCATTGCGGGAACCCTAGGCTGACACTGGGAAACACTCGGAAGTGGCATGTAGGTCCAAGGGCCTATTACTATGGTCCTGGAACCGAAGGCTCCCTTGTGGGGTGGGGGAGGGTGTGCTACAGGAGCGACCACAGGCTGAAGTCAGCTGGGCCAGCCTCCTTTCCCCCCCCTCCTTCTGGAGGAGCCCAAGAGACTGTCTGAGCCACCTGGAGCTCTTGAAAGGCGCGGCTTTCTCTTAGGGCCCTGGGGGGCGGGGGGGGGGTGGGCATGGCGCGTCTTTTCTACTATTGGCCAAGGCAGGTAGAAGCTGGTTTTTCACTTGCCTGCTCTGGAAACGTCCAGAAGAACAAATGCAAGAATTGCAACACAATCAGGAGTCCAGGGAAATCAAACAATGACCAAAGACCCCAGGGGTGCTGAATCAACCAACAACACCCCAAATGCTTCAAGGCAAACTCATAAAGAACCGTGCAAAGATGCCAACTCAGCTAGCTTGACATTAAATGAGCCTTGGATGCTTCAGTCGTTTGGCTTCTTTACACCCTGCACACAAACGGCGGCCCTTCCGGTTCTGGGGTTTCAATCAGCCCCGAGGGGCCCGTCCAGGGCACCCGACTTGTGCTCCATGGGGCAGCCATGGAAGGGAAGTGTTTTCCCTGGGTAGACGCCCACAAAATGGAGGAGGGGGGGCACCTTCTCTGCTGCTATAGAGGAGAAAGGGGAGGGGGGATGGAGGTCACACCATGGCCAAGGGGAAAGCGTGGAGGGGAGGGGCCCAACTGCTGGCACTGCCAAGGGCAAAAGGGTCTTGCTGGCTGTCCCTCTATGTCCTCGGTTGGCAGGCAACCTTTTGCCCTAAATGCTGGGGGACCCATTGCCTGAGAGGGTGGGGGGCTGGCTTGGGGGCCGAGAGGTGCCTCTGGAATTGGCTCCAAGCAGAATCCAGCCCAGGAAGGAGCAGGAAGCCCCTCCCCCAAAGACAAGGCGGCTGCTATTTCTCTTGGCAGAGGAGCGGAGGCCCAATTCGTACAACATGCTCAAGTGAATTGAGGGGTTATATCCTGTCAATCTGTGCCGACCCTGAGCGGCCGCATCCTGTGCACCAGGGGTCCCCAACCCTGGCAACTTCAAGACTTGTGGACTTTAACTCCCAGAATTCCATGCTGGCTGGGGAATTCTGGGAGTTGAAGTCCAGTCTTCAAGATGCCAGGGTTGGACCGCCCTCATGTAGACAGGCCTTCTCCTCCAGGATGACCTGCCCCAATCCTTCCGGTCTTCCAAGGGTCACCCTCCGTGAGAATGCCGCTGCAACTGAGGCCCCCTCTCCCCCGTTGCTGACCATCCTCTTTCTCCGTCCACCCTCCTCCGGCCTCCAGCATCCAAAGTAGGGCAACCTGAGCTTGGTCGCGGGTGAGCAGAAAGACACTGTGGCCCAATCTGAAGGCTTGTTTCACACACAATAGTCAACCCCAAACCTCCCATTCTCATGTACGTTTAGGGTGTGAACTTGGAAGTGAAGCTGCACAAGGGACCACCGAGGTTGCTTGAGCCTCCCCGCAGTCCCCAGTCTACCCAACAGCTCCCCCAGCACTACCATCCCCAAAGATGGGGTGTTCTGGCCAGCTCCCCCGGGACTACTAAAACAAAGGCAACATAAGGGTGCATTCAGAAAAATAGGCAGAGCAAAGTATTTGTTCTGCCGCTCCAGCTGCTGCCACCCTGGAAACAGCACCTGGTGAACCTCCGTCTTTCCATGCAGCCTCCAGTCCTGGAGTTGGCAAGCGGAGCCCCCTGGCATGACCAGCCCAGTGGCCCCAGGAAGAAGGCTGCCAGGACCGTCCCCACAGCCCAGCAACTTCAGGGCTGCCTTTCCCCCTCCAAGTCTCTCTCTCCACCTGGGACTGAGGTTTCGGCTGGGCCTCCAGCTGCCCAGGTGACAGGCGACCCCCAAATACCTCTGAGCAGAGTCGCTGGGTGGCCTGGAGGCCTAAGAGGCAGGACGCCTGGGAGCGGCCTCTGCCCTCTTTGGGGGGCCCGAGTTCAAAGGTAAGCCAGGGGATGGTGGGGAGGATGTGGATGAGGCCCCTGGCTCTCCCCTCCCCCACTGACTATCAGATGGACACGGAGCACCAAGGACCCCGCAGGGTAACCCTGGACTACCCATATTCTCTTCCATCGGTGGCCCAAATCACACACAGAGCTCCACCCGTCTGAGCGGATGCTGACGGACAGCCTGGCAGCCCTCCAGAAGACAACGCGGCCTGAACTGGCCACGCATATCCAAAGAGAGGCCCCCACCCTGCAGCGGAGCCAGAATGGCCAGGTAGGGCAGGGCCCATAAACAGCAGCCCGGCCTGGACGTGTCGTGCCAGCATCATGAATGAACTGGATTTGATTTGCGTCTGCCCAGCCTTGCGCGGGGAGACGGGGCCCTAAGAGCCGGCTGCTGTGTTGCGTGGTTGGTCCTCTATGGGAGTCAGTGGGCCACCGGGCCACCGTAGTTGGCAGGCTGGGCTGCTCAGCCCTGGCGGAGCTGGGTTTCCCCATCCTTTGGAGTGAAGGGCGAAGTGACCCTCTCGGTTACACCGGAACCGCGAGGAATCCAAGCAGCAGCTCCCGTTCCTTCAAGCAGGCCCTCCTGAAGGACATCAGCCCCGACCGTCCTGTGGAAGGACACACCCTGCAGCTGACGCTCAACTGCTTTGGACACCAAATGAGAAGCGAGGAGACCCCGATGATGTGGGGGAAGACGGAAGGCAGAAGGGGAAGTGGGGGCAGAGGAGGCGGCAGCGGCGAGGGTTGTATATTGTCCTTTACGAAATGAACGTGGCTCAGGGCAAACGCCGGGAGACAGTGGGGGGTGGGGGGAGGGGCTGGCGGACACCACTTAGTGTCACCACCAACCTCAGTGAAAACCATGGCGCAAGGCCCGGCTTGGAAGAAGCCCAGAGCGGATTCTCTCTCAGCGGATCTCCCCAGGATTCGAGGCTGGATCCAAGCACTCTGCTTTCCCTCCTAAAGCCCCCTTTTAATAAGGGGGTTCTTGGCTTGGATTTCCAGGCAGGGCTTTGTCTGGTCGCAGCTGCTCAGCGCTCTCGCAAATCCTAGTCCCGAAGGGAAGGGTGGAGGATGTGGCCTCAGCCGCCCGATTGGAGGAGGGGAGGGTGGGCCTCATTGATCTCGGTTGGTTCTGTGGCTTGAGGGAGTTTCCCTAGCAGGGTTGAATTGAGAGGTCCAGAGGCTCCTTGCTGTGTAGGCCATCGATGGTGGTTCTGTCACGCTCCTCTCCAGCCGATCAGGCGGAAGAAGCTACGCCAAGCAGGGGGGGATTGATTGATTTAATCTGGAACCCTGCAGGCAACGTCTTCCTCCCTCTTCATCCCAGACCCAGCAGCTGAAGCCGCCTCCCTCCTTGTCCACTCAGAACCCCCGTAAGACTCTCGGAGGCTCGAACCTGGGAGTTGTGGGGATGACCATCCAGAGCACTGCCTTTTCCAGGAGGAGGGCAGAGGAGAGATTCCCTTGGGGCAGAAGGGGCTGAGAATGACTTGCATGCCCCCTCCCCACCCCAAGAGTGGTGAAGTCTACGCCTCCAGATGCATCCAAGGCCTCCAAGTCTAATCCCCCCAGACACACTTCACCCACGCCAGAGTTCTCCACTCTGCCTTCCCTGCAGGGGCTGGAAGAGCCCCTCCGTTCCACTCCCAATTCAAAGGCCGGGCCTCCCCTTGCAACAGGCCAAAGGAAGGACGTTTCCTCCCGGGGGGGGGGTTGGCAGCCTCCCCTTCTCCATGCCAAGAGACCCCGAAAGACCCAGGCGGGAGCTGATGTCACCCTGCCTCTTTTAGGCCTTTGCTGAAACGGTTTGCGAGGCTGCCCACCTTAGAACACAACTCTGGGTGGCTCCCAACAGCCACAAATCCCCACACATCCCCCAAACCAGCCCCTGGCGACTCAGCCATCTGCCCCCTGGGACTCTTCACAACCTCTCCCCCCCATGCCCCCCGTCTTGCCCTGTCCCAGCACTCGGGGGAAAGAAACAGCTCCTGACAGGCCTCTGGGTGGCTCCAAGGGGCTGCCAGGGATAGCTGACCAGAGGGCAACCTTGAAGGGAAGGGATCTGGAGCGTGCCCCGCCCTCATCCGCCAGCCCCAACAGGGGGAAAGCAGCCGGACTGACCCCTTCAAAAGGGAGGAGGAGGAGGAGGAGGAGGGGAGTGTGCCGGCCGGCAGGCAAGAAGGGCCTGTGCTCCTTGTTGGAGGGCCATGTTAACATAATCCTCCAAAGGGCTTTCTTTCGGAATCCACCAAAATCTTAATTTCCATTCCTTTCCAAAACTAATTTGTAGAACCTTTAAATGCCGAGGCCCACAAAGCCTGCATTTTAATTGAATCTTGCGCCATTATCGGTGCTGCTGCTGCGGTCCCTGTCGGCCCCCGTGGTTCTCTTCCTCCACCCCGTCATTTCTGCATCGGAGACTCTGCGGTGCTGGGTGAGCCTCTTCCCCGAAGATGCCAGCAGGAAGCCCTTTCCTGCCAACACCCCCACTCCACAGTCTCTGCAGAGGGCATTTGTGATGACCCAGAGTGTTAACACAAACGTAGCAAAATCCAAAATGTAAATAAATGTCCTTTAATGCCTCCAACTTGGCCCCACTGTTCAATAATACTCAGTTGGAGATAAAACGTACTCAAAAATAGTCTTCAAAAGAAAGCAACACAGTCCGAACTTAACGAGCAGATAGAGGTGAAATTAAAAAACCAAACAAACTACAATGATGAAGTTTCCACAATGGAACAGGAGAAATATTTACCAAATTCAAGAAGATAACAAGACACAATCTGTTGGAAGGATGCCAGCCAAGATAACTTCAGACCAAAATAAAACATGCTTTGCTTCTGGCAACTCTGTGTTTTAACCGTCTCTCTTATATTCTCCCCAGCTGCAACCAATGAGGGGGATCATGGCCGCTTCCTCTCTCATAAGTTGTTTCCTTCTCCGTTCCTCCCTGCGTGCCCTAGGATGGAGAGGGGATGGGCCTGGTTCTTCCTCTGACTGCCCAGACGGCCTCTGCCCTTCCCCAGCCTCCTCCACAACCTCTGGAGCCACACTCCCACTCCCTGTCGGCTGTTCCTCCTCTCCCTCAGAGTCAGTCTCCAGCAGGGGCATGACAGCATTGCTGGACAAATTGATTTCGCTGCTGTAGATGATAAATAAGTAACTGCCAATAATTTGATTGCAGTGATATAAAAATGAAATAAATAATAAAGCAATGGCTGCAACCATTAGATTTTTTTCCCCTCCAGCTCCACACCACCTTGGCGGACCCTTCAGAGTTGGGATGCCCAGGCTCCTTGGGCGTGGGCAGCAGCCTGCTCTGGTCCAGCACGAGACAGCACGTTTGACCCAGGCCCCCTCATGCCAAGATCCTTCCGGGGCCAGGAACCGACTGCCAAAACCTTTGCCAATTTTGTGCTGTACTGAATTCCTCAATTCAGCTTGAAGCGCAGGAAATGCCCCCCCCCCCAAGGAGGAACAGTCAGTGGAGGAGGCGTCCCCCTAGCTGGCCCACCCCGGACTGCCAAGGAGATGGCAAGAAGAGGCAAGGACCCTTCCTAGGAAACCTCCTCTGCCAAGGAGAGAGGGAGATGCTGCTTTCCCAATGGGGGAGCAAGGCCCCCAGCAGGGTCTCGTTGGCCACAGGAGCTGCATGCAAAGCCACCCCCAGGTGGTCCTGCTGCTGTTCTTTCACTCCAAGGACTGCAGCCGCCGGCCCACCCACTCCGTAACCCCGCCCCCCAGCAGCCCCTCCCCGCAACAGCCTCCCTGGACTTGTGCCCTCTGCCCCGTGGCCAGGAGTGGCCCTTCCGTGTGCAGCTGTCGTGATTTCACCTCTCTCTCTCTTTCTGCAGAAGGCGGACTGGGCAGGGATGGAAGCGGAAACCTGCCACAGCCACTGAAGGCCACGGGGCAGGCAGAGGCCAAATCCCTCTCCTGCAGCGGGAGAGGAGGGGGCCGGAAAGGAGACCCCAGGGCAAGAGACGCTCTGGGGGTGAACGGGAGGCGGCCGTCCAGAGCCCTGAACCGGGACTAGCCGAACCGTGGCAGCCACGGGGAAAGGAGTGCTTGGCAGCCACGATATGGACAAACTCCCTTCACTTCGCAAGTGCTCATTTCCATTCATCTCTGGAGCAGAAACCGCACACAGCTCCCAGGTTCTTTTTTCTGGGCAAATTTATGGGTGTCCTAAATGGATTGAAATGAAACAAGGCGGCCTCTGCAGCCACAGCCCTGGCAAGTGCCAGCATTGGTTCTTGCCAAAAAAGCTCCTTCTGCGGATTGGGGGGAATTGCCATGGCAGGAGGGGCCATGGCTGTGCCAGCTTCGGGGGCAGCTGAGTCTCGGGGGCCACCCGACGAGTCAGGACCTTCGGGGCTCTGCACAGCTGGGCAAAGCAGCCGCCTGGGGCTATGCCAACTGGGGTGGGTGGGCCATTCAACTCCAGCTGGACGGCTGGCGCTGCCTCTGCTGTGCTGGCGGGCGATGTGGAGGGAGGCCTTGGCCCTCTTGTGCCTCAGCCCAGCTGGGATGCGGGAGAGCAGAGCTGGCTCTGAATGCTATGCTACACTTGCCACCACCCCCCCACCCACCCCCCAGGCAAGGTCCAGGATGGAGGCTCCTTCTGAGCCGATCAGGGCTGGGCGCCTGGCCAAGCAAGCCCGCCTCGAGGTGGCCTGAGTCCTGGGTGCCCTGGGGGGGGGGGGGTCAGGGTCCCAGATCCCTTTGAGGTTGCTGCTGCTGCTGCTAAGAACGCCCGGTGGGCTCCTGAGTGCCTGGAAGCCGCAGCTGCAGCCGCCTCCCAACTTGTACCTGAGGAGGAGGAGGAGCCACAGGGAGACACCTCCAAACCAACATCCAGTGCCAGGGAGGCAGCTGGGCTGATGGAGAGAGAGGCAGATGGAGGGACATGCCCTGAATGCAGCCAGGCCTGGCCTGGCGCCAGCCATTGCAGAGCTCCTGCCTCCCCCCCAGGAGGGACCCTGCCCAGGGGCTGCAAAACCCCTCTGCAACCACATCCAAGCCCTGCCACCCTTCTCTCCCAGGTCTGACTGGCTACTGCCCGCCAATTGCTGGCAGCAGGCAGAGGGTCCTCCCTTCGCTTGGCAGCCAGCCAAACCCTATTCAGGTCCCTGGGGGTCCCTGGGGCAGCCCTCCCCATGGCTGGTTGCTCCCCTATGAGCACGGGGGGGGGTCTTTACCTCAGCCAGGGAGGCTTTGCCAGTGGATGGGAAAGAAAAGCTGGAGGTTGACCTGGGTCCTTCGGAAGCATTCACAAAGCATGCCAAACCCGGGGGTTCCTCTGAGCCCCTTCACAGCATATGGGCTGCCAAGCCATCTTGAGGCCCACGAATTCCAGCAAGCTTCGCCAGGGCTGCAAAATAGTCTGGTCCCTGCAGATTGTGCAAGCACCGCCTGTGGGAGTCCTGGCTTTTTTTTTTTTTTGAAGGTGTGTGTGTGTGTGTGCATGGTCTTCAGAGCACAGCGCAGCCAGCCATGGAAAGCAGATCCAGCGAGGACCCTCCAGTCAGCACCGCGACCTGACCGGGCGCTCCATCCGGAGGTCGGGAGTGACCTGAGGCCCGCTTCGTCAAGGGTTGCCAAGGCTCGGCCGCTCCAGACACGCCAGCCCTGCTGGCTCCAGCAGAGACTCCAAGGGCCGCCGCAGTTTAGCTCCGCGGGGGCGCGGGGGGGCAGAGGGCGAGGATGGGTCAGGCGCTGCCGCCGCCAGGCAAGAGACCTTCCCGGCCACCGCGCCCTGCAGGCGGGGATGAGGACCCGGGGAGGGCTCGGGGCACGACTCCTCCTCGGCGCGGCTCGGAGCCTGCAAGCGCGGCGGCCTCTGCTGAGAAACCTCCCGCTGGGCCCGGCGTGGGCGGCCGTCCGAGCCAACCGTGCCCGCTTCAGCCCCGCCCGCCTCTCCTGGCACTGCTCGCCTCCCCCGCCCCCTCTGGCTCGAAACCGGCGTCTTCGGAAGGGGCGCGGGCCGGGTCCCCCAAGCCGCGCCGAGGATGGGTGGTGCCAGCGGCTGGCCCCCTCCGCCGGCGTGGCCGCCTCCTTTCCTCTGGGCCTGCAGGGCGGGGCAGCCGCGTGGGATGGAGAGCGAGGAGCAGAGCTGCCCCCCTTCCAAGGCACTGCGGGGAGGGAGGCGGGTCGCAGATTCAATCCTGTGCAAGGCTTTGGGGGCCAGAGTGGGAAAGAGGCCCCTTCGGAGGGGAAAGGAAGCTGGGCCCCGTGGCTCCCGCCTGCTCTGCCCCCAGCCGCGCCCCTCCTTTGGGGAGCCCAATGGATAGGAGGGGGGCGGACAAACGGGGACTCCACCCTCCCCAGGGGGGGCAGGGGATCCGCCTTTACCCTCCCCGCGCTGGTGACCTCTCGCATCCTCCCCCGCCAGGCTCTCAGCGAAGCCCAGGATTGGGCCCCAATTGCGGGAGGCCGGGCACAAGCAGAAGGGCGTCCCGTTCCCGGGCCATTTCCCCCCTCCCGAGGCGACGGTGAGCGAGCCCCGCCAACCAGACCCCCGTTCTCGGCTGAGGGCACTGCGGGACTTGCCGGGACGGGGAGAAAAAGCACCGGCCCCCGCCCAGGGCTGCAGTTCTGCGAGGCTGGCGAGAGCAACAGGTTCTCCTCCACCCCCCACCCCCCGCTTATCAAAAACGCCCTCCTCCTTCCCGGGGGGGGGGGTGCTAAGTACCCAATGAAAAGAGGGCTCCGTCCTCCCTGCCCGGGGAAGGAAGGCTCGAGTGGGCCGAGAGCCGTGCGCGGACTGGCAACTGCGGCCGGGCAGCCCCGCCTCGCCCAGCCGGCGGCCTCCTCCTGCTCTGATCCGGCTGCGCGGCGGAGGCGAGACGCCAATTATCCCTTTTCATTAAAGGCAGCGCGGAGGCCGGCTTGGCTGGCAGACAGCTCGCTGTCACCCCGGCTGCTGACGCCGCAGAACGCGGCCCATCCGTCTCTATTAAGGCGGCCTCCTGCCTTGCCCGGGAGAGCAGATGCGGCAGGACCTCGGAGCCCGGGGGGGGGGGAGGGGCAGGGGCTCTCAGGCAGCCGGAGAAGGTCAGCCCACCCTCCGGGAGGAAGGTTGCAAAGGCCCAGCGCCACGGGGCCCCTCGCCGCTCCCTCCTCGGGAACAACCGCTTCGCCGGGGTAGGCGGGAGGGGGGGGGTGTCCGCTAATTTCCAGCTTGTATCCACAATTGCTCTGCTCTCAGTTCCAGATTAAAGTACCCGAACTGACTCACCGTGAAAAGCATCCAATTAAAGCAGAGCAGAGCCGCCAAGTCGGCTGGAAGGGCGCGGTGCTGTGAGGAAGGAGGCGGGGAGGCCCGGCTGTCCAGCGGGAGGACCCGGCCCCCAAGCGCCTCTGGGCGACTCCAGTCATCGCCCCATCAGTCTCTGAGAGCGGAGGGCCAAGGACTGTCCCGGGAGGGAGGGAGGGGCTTCCAGGTCGGGCTTGGGCTGAAGCCGGTGCAGACAGCCCTGGGCCTTCCCCAGAGAGCCCTGCCTGGAAGAGGTGGGGAAGGGGCTCAGCTCAAGACCAGGAGGAATCTTGCCCTGGGGAGGAGAGCCCCCTGCTCAGCCCCTGGGATGGGGCGCCTGGCAGGACCGGGTGCTGGGGCAGTCAAGTGCCGTGGACTGGCCTCCTCAGGGAGGACTTGTTTCTGACGCCCTCCTGCCTCCAGACGGGAGGGAGGGAGGGTTTCCTTGGCAGGGCCAAGGCAGGAGGT
The DNA here is from genome assembly GCF_049901735.1 of Notechis scutatus. Classification (NCBI taxonomy): domain Eukaryota; kingdom Metazoa; phylum Chordata; class Lepidosauria; order Squamata; family Elapidae; genus Notechis; species Notechis scutatus. Next base: position 332,435 of record NC_142011.1, on the reverse strand, counting down.
GCTGCCCGCGGGATGTTCCCTCAGGCAAAGCCTGATGTCCAGCCACCCCTGTGTCCACTTGCACCTGTGGCTGCAACAGGCACTTAACCAGCCTGTAGTTGCTGCCCTGCGCAGGCGGGTGTGTGTGAGAGGGAGGGAGGGAGGGAAGGGGGGAGAGCTTGTCTGCTGATTCAGCAGGAAAAGGGCTGGGGAGAGGAAAGAGACAGAGGTGCCAGGCAATTAATTATCAGCCTTTGAACAGCCATAATTTTTTATTATCCCAATATGCAAATGTGGTGTAAGGGTTGTTTTGGGGTGGGAAGGGGGGGGCTTTCCATTACCTGAGCAGAGGGCCAGGCAGGATCCCTCAGGGAGCAGCTGGGCGGGACGGCTCCCACTCCCTGTGTCCTTCTGCCAAGGTGACCGATGCCCGCCCTTGCCATAGGAGCTGGAGACGCTGGGTGGGCAGCGCAGGGTTTTAAAATAGGCAGTGAGGGAGACGGGCTCCAGGCCCTGCAGCATGCTGGCCTGCCTGAGCTCCCCCCTCCTGGAAATGGAGCTTTGGGAGGGGTGCTTGAGGTCATCCAGCCCATCCCCACTTGGCATGGGAACCCAAACAAACTATCTTTGTCAAAGTAGTCCTTAATGGGTCTAAGTCTACATGGAGGGAAGTAAGCAGTGGGTGCCACAAGGTTCCGCCTTAGGCCCAGGACTCTTCAATATCTTCATTAACAACTTAAATGAGGGAATAGAAGGGGAACTTGCCAAATTTTCAGATGATACTAAGCTGGCAGGAACAGCTGACACCCAAGAAGATAGGCTCCAGAGCCAGATGGATCTTGACAGAATTAAGCACTGGGTCCTATCCAATAAAATGAAATGTAGAGAAAAGTAAAGTCCTACACTTAGGCAAGAAAAACCCAAAGGACACATCTAGACTGGGTGAAACCAGGCTCAAGAGCAGGAACTGTGAGGAGGATCTTGGAGTCTGAATGGACAGCCAGCTAAATAGGAGCCAGTCATGTGCAGCTGCAGCCAAATAAGCAAATGCAATCCTAGGTTGCATTGACAGAGGGATACAATCGAGATCAAGGGAGGTACTAGCACAACTCTATAAAGCCTTAGTAAGACCATACCTACAGTACTGCGTCCAGTTTTGGTCACCACATTATAAAAACGATGTTGGGACTCTAGAAAAAGTACAGAGAAGAGCAACCAGGATGATGAGGGGACTGGAGGCTAAAATGTATGAAGAATGGAATTGCAGGAACTGGGCCTGGCTAGTCTGGGGAAGAGAAGGACCAGGGGAGACAGGAGAGCAGCCTTCCAATATTTGAGGGGCTGCCACAGGGAGGAGGAGGAAAGGGTCCAGCTATTCTCCAAGGCACCTCAAGGCCAGAGAAGGAACAATGGATGGAAACTGAACAAGGAGAAATCTAACCTGGAAATAAGGAGAAACTTTCTGACAGGGAGAACAATCAACCAATGGAACAGAAGTTGCCCTTAGAAGTTGTGGGAGCTTCATCCCTGGAGGCTTTCAAGAAGAGATTGGACTGCCATTTGTCAGAAATGGTGCAGGGTCTCCAGCTTGGGTGGGGGGTTGGACTAGATGACCTACAAGGTCCCTTCCAACTCTGATTATCTGTTATCTGTTATCTTGGCCAGGTGGCTGCCCAGCCTCCCCTTGAACTTACCCAGTGAGGAGACCTCTCCCCCCTTCTCTTGGGGGGCAAAGCTCTCTTGAGCAACTGTGAGGAAGGGGAGGGGCAGCCGGGACCCCCCTGAGCCACTTAGGACTCTGCTCCACGCAGCAGCCCTTCCCTCCTTCCCACTAGGGGGCACCTCTTGCTCCCCAGGGCCCACATGGAGTTATGGGTGGGGGGAGCCACCTCTCCTCTCTCACTATGTCACTTGCAGGCCCTGGGAGAAAGTAGGATGGCACCAAATCCCAGGACCCCCCACCCAAACGCCAGAGAGCAAGCACCCCTGCACCCCCCACCCCCTTTGCAAGCCCAAAGGGGCCCCTTCATAGCTTTGTATCCAGGGGCCTCTCTGCCCCTCCCTCCTGCTCTGGGGGCCACTTGCAGGCATTTCCAGATGGGAGGGGGGGCAGCAGGAAAGACAGGGATTTCCATAAGCCAAGCCCCCTCCTCATCTCTCCCAACTGCTCCCCCCACAGCATCCCTCTGGTGGGGACAAGGGGCAGCCACCCTGGGCCTCCCTGGTCCTGAAGGGGGTGGCCCAAAATGAATGCCAATGGGGGACTCAGGCATGGAGTCTTCTGGGGGGACGACAGAGATGATTCCCCCAGGGTTCAGCCCTCAGGAACAGATTGGCCCCAGCCTGACTCCCCAGAGAGGAGGGCAGTGGTCTCCCTTGAGCTGCAGCAGAGCCAGAAGATTTGAGGAGGAAGCTCTGCAGGTGCCCCCCATGTCCCTCTGGCTTCAGGTGATGGATCAAGAGAGAGAGAGAGAGAGAGAGAGAGAGAGAGAGAGAGAGTCAGTCCTTGAGGGGGCCGGTCACGAAGAAGCATCGGCTTCCGCACCAGAATCACAGCCCTGGGAGGGGCAGAGTCTTGAGTCTTGCAGCCCTCCCTCAGCGGAGGGGCTGAGTCCTCCAGGTTCCCACCTGGCTGAGGGAGGCTCAGTGGGGCCGGGAGGGCAGGGCCCAAAGGGCAGCCACAAGACCCCCCTCCTCCTCCCACGAGAGCAGCCTCCCCCCTCCAGCTGCCGTGGGGCCCAGTCAGGCCTCCTCGGGGATGGGTTCCTACTGGCGGAAGGTCCTTGTGGGGGCTGGCTGGCTCCCACTCGGGACGGGGACCCTCCTGGGGCTGCAGCGGTGCTGAGCGTCTGGAGGGAGGCTGGCTGGGGATGAGGGTTCCTGCTGAGGGGCTTTAGTCCGGAGGGATGTTCCCAGGGCAGAGAAGCCCCTCCTCTGGCTGCCCCATCTCGGCCCAGCCTCTCCAGGCCCCCTCGGCTCCCAGGAGGGGCAAGCCAGGCTGGCTCTTCCTCTGGGGGGGATCCCGCCCTCTAGGGAGCTCCTCTCTGACCTGCAGATTGGATTGGACACCCCCAGTCTGGCCCAGCAGCCCTTGGACAGAAGTGGGCACCGGGCTCTTCCCAGGATAGAGGCGCCTTTTCCGCAGGTGGGGGAGAGGATCCTGGACGATCCCTTCCATCTTAGGATTCTAGGGCTCCAGGGGATTCCCGTTCGGTCTCGACCTCCCTGCAGCTGGGAGCACACAATCCAGAGAGGAGCATTTACCCAGCAAGGCCTCCACTGGCAATTCCGCCAGGCCCTTTGCCAAAAGCAGCCCCCCTGGGCCTGGTCTAGTGCCAGCCTGGCTGGAGGCCAAGGAGCCTGGAGCCAGAGAATCAGAAGGGACACTCAAGGGCCGCTAGTCCATTCCTACCTGGTGCAGAACCTGCCAAAGGCTTTCTGGGGGTGTGACCCCCTCGCTCTCTTTGGAGACTCCTGGGAAGGAGCCCGTCCCACTGAGGAGGGGGGAGCCTCCCTGGCCAGTAACTGGGATGCCCTTCCTGGCAGGTTTAACCCACAGGGCCTGACCTGGGGCAACCGCTGCTGCTGCTGCGGCTGCTTTGGACTCCCGCGGCCTGGGCTCTCCCCTTTTAATGCCAGCCCTGCCTTGTTAGCAGCTGAATCCCATCGCCGGCTCCCAGATCTGCACGCAGCCCAGGTCCCCACCATTTCCAGGGCTGCCCTTTCCCCCTCCTGCTTCCCGTGCCTCCCTCTTCAGGGCTGTCCTTTCTCTCCTCCCATCCCCTGCTGAAGGGTTGGCTTTATCCACAGACTCTTCAAGGCTCTGCTGCTCCACCCCTTCCCCAAGTTATTCATCACCCCGCTGAGACCCCAACCCAGGCTTCCTGGAAGATGATTAAGCAGCTCTCCCAGGGTTTGGCCCGCTGGCCACTGGTGGGTCTGTCCAAAAGTGGCACCCTCTAACTTCTTGGAAGCTGAACACTGTGAGCCACCCGCTTGAAGGGCTTGCTAAGCCCACCCTTGGCAGACGGCATCCAGTTTTGGATGCCACGAGAGAGAGAGCAGAGCAAAGGGATACGGATGATGGGGGACTGGAGGCTAAAACCTCAGAAGAGAACGGTGGCAGGATAGGGGTTTGGTTTAGAGAAAAGAAGGAATCGGGGAGACAGGATAGCAGCCTTCTAGTATTTGGGGGGCTGCCCCAGAGAAGAGGGGGGGTCCACCTACTCTCCAGGGCACCTGAAGGCAGGTCAAGAAGCAACGGGTGGGAACTCACTGAGGAGAGAAGCAACCCAGGGACGATTTCCCTTTAGAAGTTGTGGACTCTTCATCCCTGGAGGCTTTCAAGAAGAGACGGGACAGTCCTTGGTTTGAAATGTTATAGAGTTTCATGCTAGAGGAGGGGGTTGGACTAGAAGACCTCCAAGGTCCCATCCTTATTCTCTTATTGGCCTTACAAGGTCCAGGGGGGCTCTATGTGTACAACCCTCCCAGGGTCTCAGCTAGTAACCATCAAAGGGGATAAGATTAGCCTGGCCCTAATCTTTGGGGTGACCCCTTGCTGGGTCCTCTCAAATGTTTGCCTGCCCCCTGCCAGTTTAACTCAGCCTTCCCTCCTTCCGAGGTGGGTCAAAGGAGGAGCCAGACTGTTGGGGGCCAGAGGCTGGCTCTGCAAACCGCTTACAGGGGGCTGTCAAGCACTGGGAAGCGGCATATAAGTCTAAGGCCTCTGGCTATTGCCTAACCAGGCACTCAGAAACACCCTCTTTGGAGGCCTAGCCATGTGCGGTGGAACATTTTGAGTGGGTGGGGTGGGGGGGATTCCCCCCTTTAAAGTTGCTGTCTTGGTGAAGCTTTCTGAGACCCCATCAGTCCTCCAGAGAATCCCTTTGGAGCCCTGGGACATAACCCCTCCCGGCCCCCAGCACCCCCCACCCCAGATCTCTCCTAGCTTGCCTCCTTCCTTGCCCTGCCTCCCAGCTGCCTCCTTGCTCCAGTGGCAGAATCTCCTATCCAGCCGGGGCTCTTGGTGAGAAGAGAGAGATGCAAACAGGAAGCTGGCAATGCTTGTTAAGCAGAGGTGGACAATTAGCAACCCACATTGGCTCCAAGGAGTCAGTGCATTATTTTCACCATCCCCACAGACCCATCATAGTCTGCAGTTTTCTACGCCATCTCCGCTCCTTCTAGAAAGTTGGACATTTACTTTATTATTGTTTATCATTTTTATATGGCCAAGCAGGCTCTCGATGGCCCACAACATATGAAAAACGATAAATAACAGTAAAAAACAAAGGTACAGAAACTTACAATAGAAATGCAGCATCTGCACAAGCCTCCAAGCGCCCCCCCCAAACCATTTCCTTTAAGGCTTCCAGGGGTGATAGGTGTGTGTGTGTGTGTGTGTGTGTGTGTGTGTGTGAAAGGCACTTCCTGCAAGAGACCCCTGCAGTGGGTGGTCTGAGGAAAGATGCCCCCTCCCAAAAACCCTCCCCCAAATGGGACCCAGTTGCTTCTCCCGATGGGAAGGTCTGCCCAAGTCCTCAGGGTGAACCCATTAGAGGTGCAGCCTGGCAGGCAAGTGGCCACCAAGCAACAAGGGGCTTTAAAACCGGCACTTCGAATGGCATGGAAGAAGGCAGTGAAGGCCCCGTGAAACGGGTGTGAGGTGTGCCCACTGGCAAGTAACCTGGAGCAGCCACCTTGTGCCCCCTGAAGCTTCCTGGCATCTTTTAAGGGCAGCCCCACATGTGGCAGGTGCCTGGGCGAGAGCCAGTCCCCCCCTTCAGCTCCTCCTGCCCAGAATAAGGCACAGCTGGGCCAAGAGCTGCCCCCTCCCCACCGGCTGCTCTCCCGCTCCTGGCGGTTCCTAACTCCTCCAGGGGCTCCAAGGCTCCGGAGGGGGTTTGTGAGCGGCCCGTTCTCTGCCCTGGAAGGCTCAGCTCTGTGGATGAGAAGGGACCAAAGGCCGCTTCTTTCCCCTCTTCCCGTTCCTTGGTTCCTTGGTTTCACCGTCTCAGGCGAGCTCCGCTTCCTTCCTTCGCTCTTTGGGGGGAGGGGCTGCTTTGTCTCCTTCCTCAAAGGCTGCCCCCCCCCTTTAAGGTTTCTCTCTATCTCCTCTTTATTGTGGTTTGTCGCACAGCCGGGCAGATGTTCAGGCTGGATTGGGCCCTTTTGTGGGGTCTTTCCCAAGGCCCAGATGTGGATGGGGAGGCCAGCGGTTCCACCTCAAGCTCCCTCTGCAATTGAGTCATGGGGGCTTCTCCCCCCAGGAGGTAAAGGGTCCGTGGGGAGGCTCTGACCACCTCTTGGCCCCTTTAGGAGGACTGGAGGAGAGCCCCCCACCTCCTGCATGGCCCCAGGCCATCGCCTTCTTCTCCCGCCACAAGCCCCTTCCCCCCACGGACCCGGCCCCAGGAGCAACTTCACACGGCCCACCTGGAGGGGGGACTTCTACGCCTCCTTTGGGCCCAGGCTGAGAGTCGCCTGGCTTCCCTGCCCTCAGGATCCCCCAAACCCCCTGCCCTGGATCTCTTCCCTTCCGGACAGCTCCCTGGCCCGCCCAGAGTTCCCTGCATGCGCTGCTCTTTTGCGAGACCGCCCACGTGCGTTTACACCCCCTTTTGGGGGCAAAGGTTCAAGGCCAGGAGAGAAGGCCGGCTGCAAAGGGGTGTCCTCTAGTTCCGCTGGACCCTTGCCCGTGCCACGCCTGCAAGGCCGGGGAAGGCCCCTCCCCACCCTGGTGGGTGCAGCCGGCCTTCAGCTTGGGGGTGGGGGAGAGGGCTGGGAAGGAAGGGCAGCCAGCAGAGACCTGGCCCCAAGGTCATGCCCTCAAGCCTCTCCTGGGACCCGGCTCTCGGCGGCGGAGCCTCCTGCAGCTGCGGAGCCATTTCCCTAAAACTGCCGGTGCAATTACCGTGAATTACACGGGAGCCGCCGCCTATTGATCGGGCCCAGCCGTTTAGAGCGGATTAGGGGTGGGGAGGGGCCGGCGTCAGCCACATTCATCCCTTCGTTTCAGGCGAATCCTCCCTCCTGCCGCCGGGCCTTCCCTGCCCCGCAGGTGCCGAGTGCCGGAGCACAACTGGGCCGGTCTGAGGGGCGGGGGTGGGGGGAATGGGGGTCAGCAAAGCTCCTGGACAGGCAGCCTGAAGTCCACGCAGAGAACTCCGGCCAAGGGGGAAAGGCGACGTGCTGGGTTAGGGGCGGGAGGGGGGGGGGGAGGCATCAGCGGAGGGCCCAGAATCCCCTCCCTCCAGGCTCCTTCCAAGCGGGGTGGTTGAATTCCCCCCCCCCACCGTGTTGGGGCTGCCTCTGATCTGACCCAACCTGGGCAAGCAGGACAGAAGAGGAGGGGGGGGGAGGCAGCTGAGATGAATAAGCTCTGGAATTGCAGCAAGATTCCCACCCCAAATTCTGTGCGACCCCCCAAAAAAAATCTTGCTTCAGCCACGATGGGGGCGGACCCTGGTTTCCCACATCGTTTCACCCCAGCATCAAAGCCACAGCAAAAGCTAACTTGCTGCAGCTGACCAGCCCCCACCCCGCTTATGTGCCAGGCACCTGCCCAAAACAGAAGGGTCTTCCAGGCTTGGAGTGCCTGGAGCAGCTCTGGGTCAAGCTCCGATGGCTGGAGGACCTGCCAGCTCCAGACACACCCCCCACCCCCGACCCCTCTAGAGATGGGGCTCTCCAGAAGACTGCCGGGCAGAATCCGTCTGGATCGGATGGAAAGCACTTGAGTCGGCCCTGGGATCCTGCTGGCCACCAGGGCTGCCAAGCTGGCACCAGGCGGCTGCAGGGACTTTCACCCCCCGTGCCCTGCGCTCAGTGCCGGCTCTGGTCCCCAGGCCGCCTCCAAGGCTGCTCTTCCGCCCAGCGCGGTCCACAGAGTCTCCGATCAGGATGAAGGCGCCTGCTGGGAGGCGGTCAGTTTACCGGTGAGCCCCACCCAATCGGGGCGGGGGGGGGGGTGACCTCTCCCAGCCATCTGCTACGGACTGGGGCAAAGGACTGAGCCCTGCGTGGCCCCTGGAAGGACCAGCTCTGAGCTCCGCCCTTCTGCCTGCGTAGCTAGCGCCCCACTTGGAGAGAAGGGGGTCAGCCGTCAATGGGCCCTCCAACACACAGCCCAATTGTGGGTGATGGCACTGAGCACCCCGAGACCCTCACCAAGAGGGGGAGGGGACTTTCTGCGTCTCCCCCTGTCATTCTTTCCCTCTGGAACAAGAGCCCCCAGTCCCGACTTTCCCAGGGTTTGAACTGGGACTCTGCTCCAGATGAAATGGGCAGCATTCCTTCCTGGAGGGCGGATTTGTAAGCCCCCTCCCCCTCTGGACCCCTTGCAATTGCTCTGGACCCCCTGAAAGTGGGGCGTCCTGTGATCTGGCCAGTGCAGCCGAGAGTGGGTTGAATATTCCCTGATCAGGAAATGGAGTGGGGCGCGTTGGAGGCTGCAGCCATTTGTGCTGCAACCGTCTGGGCCTCCTTGGCAGACTCATCCCCCGGCTGGCTCCTGCTCCTACCCCGCCTGCAGACGAGGCCCCTCCCATTGCTCATCCCCCCCCCCTCCTTCCCAATCACAGCACTTGCCCTCTGAGACCAGGGGGCTCCCCCCCACACACACACACACCTGGCTTTTCCGGGAGGCTATCGGTGGGGTCTGGGAGGGGCTGTTTGGACAGGACCAAGTTTGCTCTGTGACTCCCGCACCACATCGGAATGAAGGGTCTGCAGGGCAACCGCCCAGCTCAGAGAGCACCCAGCGCCCCCCCGCCTGTTTCCTCTCCTTATAGGATATTTATTTATTCTGGCTGGAGGTATGGAGGGCCTCTCGTCAATCCATCAGCTGCCCATGTCACCGTGAATTGGGTGGCCCCATAAATTGAAGTCATAAATAAATAGATCCTGCAAGTGACTTTCCTCATTCTGGTTATAGACTCCCGGGGGCTGGGAGGGTCTCCCCCCACCCCCCCCCCTCACCCATGCCCCATGCATTGCGCCAGAGAAGCCCCTCCCCTCCTCCATCCCCCTCCCTGCTGCCCCCCCCCCCAACAGGCCCTGGAGGAGGCTGCCTCATGCCCACCCGGCTTCTCTTGGCCAGGAGCCAAGTTCTGCCAGGGCCAACCCCGTTCCTGGCCAGCAGGAAATAAATAAAGTGGACGGAAGGAGGTTTTTTTCTTCCCTTGCTTTCGGACCGCCCTCCCCCAGAAGACAGGCTGGTCAGAGGAAGAAATGCCGGACAGACAGCTGGCGAAGGTTGCTGGGACCCTCCGACCTTGGCAGGACCCCACATTGGCCCCTCTTCCGCAACTGAAGAGCCCCCGTGGCTTCTGGCCCAGAAGACACAACACGCACACACACAGGCAGGCAGCCCAAATCAAAGCGGGCAAAGCAAGGGCTGAAGTGCGGCTGGGGCGCCAGGGGACGGGTCCCTCCTGCCCAAAGCCTTGACCCTGCTTGGTTGGGGGCGGGGATTCCACACCCCAGTGAGGAAGCCCTTGGAGGCCCTGCTGGCTTCACTTTGGGCAGGGGTCCCTCTCTTTGGGGATGTAACTAAGGCGGGGAGAGGGGGGCCTCTGAGCATATTCAAAGGGCCCCAGTCTGGGGCGAGGGGGGCTCTAGCAGGGCTCAGTTCTGTGGCAGAGAGCAAGAAGGGTCCAGCTGCAGACAGAGCCCCCCCCAGCCTTTCCCTCCTCCCTCCCCCCTTCCCTCCCAGACCCTGCGATTGTGCAGGTGCCCACCTGACCCCTGACACACACACACACACACACCCGAAGAATCAGGAGGACGATGGAGGCCTCGGGGGTGAGAAGGAAATGGTTTATTTCACGTCCCAGAAGGACCTTCGGGGCTCCCACAGCTTGGACCTTCCAGGGGAGCCCCCAGCTCCCTCCTCCCCACTTGGGGCAGGGGAGAGGGGAGGGCTCAGTGCCTTCAGTGTTGGGGGGGGTGTCCGTGTGACCCCCCTCCCCCAACAGCTGTTCTGTGTGCAGCAGTGGTGGAAGGAAGCCGGATGAAAAATGTCAGATACCCTGTTTGGCCCCTTGCGCCCCCGGCCTGGCTGCCCACTTCCACGGGGGGGGGGGCTGGCTCCCACCCGGGGCCAGAAAAGAACCATGGAAGTTCCTGAGCTGGAGGGCCAACAGCCTCCACTCCACCCCTGGCAGACGGGCCAGAGGGAGTCACAGTGGTCAGAGGGGATGGGGGAGGGGCAGATATCCTGAGACGAGGCCTCTCAGTCGGGGGAGGGGCTGCCAGCCTTGGGGGCCAGCAGCCTAGAACATGCCCTGAGGGCAGCAGGGCTGAGGGGGCTGCATCTGGTACCAGAACCTGGCCCGGCTCCCCCGGGGCCTCTTCCAAGTGGAGCCGGGGCCGAGGGACTCCCAGGCAGGCGGCGGGCCCAAAGGGGGCTGCTTGCTGGGCTCCGGCCGGCCACACCGCAGCGTGCAGAAGAAGGGGGTGGGGGGTCTCGGGGCCTCTGGATAGGGAAGGGGGCAGGGAGAGCATCGGTGGCCGGATCTCGACTGGCCTGAGCATTTGGCCAGGGGTCCAGGCTGGGTGCCCCCCGCAAGAAGAGGGGGACTGGGAGACCCCAACGAGAGGAGCACTGGGCTCTTGGCAGAGGCGCTGCTTAGCAGATCAAAGCTTGTCAGAGGCTGAAAATCAAGGGACAAAACCATTTTGGCAACAAAAGGCTCCCCCCAGGGCAGCTCTCTTCTGACACAGATCGATTTAAATGACAATTTGCCAGAGGAGATGCCTGGCACCCGTCCTTCCTCCAGGGAGGGGAGGGGGCTCCAAGGGGTTGGGCTGCTGCTCAGGCCCTCCTCCCTCCTCACCCCAAGCCCCCAAGGTCTCTGGGTGGCCCTGGGCCCCAGGAGCCCTGCTCCAGCCGGGCCTAGGTCTCCCGGCTGCCCTCCTCGGCCCGGGCCCGGCGTAGAGCGCGGCCAGCTGCCGGAAACGGGGCCCCAGGCGCCGAGATAGGAGAAGTCCTGCTCAGAGCCGGTCGAGCGGGAAGCGATGGAGCTGAGGGAGGCCAGCGGGGAGTCGGCCCCCTCGAAGGCGTAGGTCTGGAAGGAGTCGTAGGGGGGCACGGAAGGGTCGCCGTCCGCCTGCCCCACTTTACGGCGGATGTAGTCTCTGAAGAGGGAGAAGTCGAGGTCCGGCGCCTGGCGCCACTGGGGCAGGGAGTGCAGTTCCGAGGGCGGCGGGGGCGCCCCCTTCTCCTCCCCCTCCTTGGTCTCGCCAAACTCATAGAGGCTGCGCAGCGCTGACATGTCGTAGGCCTGGGTGTCCTGCTCGCCGCCCCCTTCGTCATTGTACTTGATGACGTTGTCGCGCATGTCCTCGTCCTCCTCGGAGGGCAGGTGCCCCTTCTGGTGGCGCTTCAGGGCCAGGATGAGCAGCACCAGCACTGCAGCCGGGGACAGGAGGCATGTGGGGGGGGAGGCAGGCCATGGAGCAGCCCCCGGACAGGGCTGACGCCCTCACTCCCACCCCCCACCGGCCAAGGGGCTCTGGAGGGGCCCGCAGCCATCGGGAGGAGGCCCAGCCCACCAGGACCCAGAGACAGCTGGGGGCCTTTCCGAGGAGCTGCAGCTGAGTCCCTTGAAGGGCCCAGCCCCCCCGCTGACCCCCACGGAGCAGGCCCTGAAGTCTCAGAGGAAGCAGCTCAGGGGAGGGGCCCCTGCAGAAGCCCCCTGCATTGAACTGGGAGGGGCCGCTCCAGGCACAGCAAAAGGACCTGAGCAGCCCCCGGAAGAGGCTGCCTTGCCTGGGCCTGGACAGCTGGGCTTCTGGCTCTGATCCACACAACTCTCTCCCCGCCCCCCAAATTCCCACCGGTGTGCCAAGGGCTGCGGGCAGGACCTCACCTTCTGGCAGCCAGGCAGCCTCCTGGGGCAGCACGGTGCAGGGGGCGGAGCATCAGGGGATCGAGGGTGCCCGGGGGGAGATGACACTCACCTACGAGGATGAGGAGGCAGACCAGCAGGGCGATGAGGGCCCCGGGGCTGAGCGAAGGGGACACCGCGAAGGCCGTGGTGTTGCACGACTGGATGGTGCCGGTGTTGTCGCAGCCGCAGATGCGGACGGTGAGGGTGCCGGTGCTGCTGAGGGTGGGGGGGCCGCTGTCCACCACCAGGATGGGAAGCAGGAACAGGTCCTGCTCCTGCCGGTTGAAGCCCAGGTGCTGAGTGTGCAGCCCAGCCGTGTCATCTGGGGAGGGAGCGAGACCAGGAGACGTGGGAGGAGGCCAGCGAGGGGCGCCCCCTGCAGCCCCCCAGAAGGGAGACGGCACCCACATGCCTCACCCCGTCGGTCCCTCTGCGGAGTGGCTGGAGCTGGCTGGCTGGCAACAGGTGAGACGATCCATTAGGGAGCCCCCACAGCATCCCCCCTCCCCGAAATCCTCTGCAGGAGAAAGCCGGCTGGAGCAGAGGTGCTGGAAGGAGGGCCAGAGGCCCTTGGGGGCACCGTGCCCATGCTGCACCAGGCTGTGTGGGGGGGGGGAGGAGGGGTGCCCCCTTGGGCTGGGAACCTCGGCCCGAGGAGAGCCTGAGACGGAGGCTGATGGCCAAAGAGAGTTGGACAGGGGAATCACGGGCCCAAAGAGGTGGGGGAGGGGTCCTCTCCGCCGCTTGGGTTGAAGGGGAGGCTGCACAGCCATTTGGCAAGGGATGCTTTCATTTGGCTTCCTGCTCTGAGAGGGTTAGACTACATGGCCTCAGGAGCTCCCCCGAGGCTTCTTTCTTTCATCTTTTTCTGGTTGCCTTTTGTACAGCTCCCCCTCGAGCCCTGGGAAGGCTGAGCGAAGACTGTTCGGAGAGGAGGCCACGAGGAGATATTATTCCCCGCAGGGTCAGCCAAGGGACGACGGTCACTCCAGTGGCAGCAGCCATGCAGCAGGGAGATGCCGGAGGAGGGCGTGGCTTCCGTGGGAGGCTCAGCTGGTCCTGCCTGGCGAAGCAGCCCCTGGACTTCAGAGGCGGGTGGGAAGCAGGGCGTGGCCGGGGACAGAGCCCCTCCGCCTGGGGCTGCCGCCTCCTCCAAACCTTCCGGCCATTGCTGGAGAGCAGCAGCCGGTCCCCAGGCAGGATCACAGGGCAAAGGGAAGGCGAGCGGAAGGGAAGGGGCTGCAAGGGACACCTCGGGCATCAGCAGCGGGAGAGGGACTTGCCCCCAGCGCTTTGGCTCAGAGGACGGCAGCCTTGGCGGCTGAGAGGACCACGCAGAACCACGCCCTTGTCCCTGGGAAGGGTGCAGCGAGACACGATCTGGGCCACAGTGCAGCCGGGCAGCCAGTCACGCCAACCAGACGGTGGGCAACCCTTCCGTTTGACACTCATTCAAGAAGGGGAGGGGAGGGGGCTGGTGGGCTTTATGGTCCAGCTGCCTCTGAAAGTGACAGGCTGCGCAAGGGGGGAGGGGCCGCTCTGGCTGGGAACAAAATGCCAAGGCTGGAAATGTGTTTGGGAGGGAACTGCAGTTGGAGCCCGAAGTAGGAACCTTCCATGAAGCCGGAGGACGAGTTCTCGGCTCCTGCCAATCTCATTATTTCTTCGTTGCTGATGCAGCCTCCCAGCCACCAGGACGGTCTCCCTGCACATGGACGCCTCCAGACGGAGCGAGCAAAGAGATGGCGCTCCCTTCCAATGGCAAAGACCTGGCGGGGGGGCGATGCCAAGCTGCTCCGAGTCGGGCGAGAGCAGAAGAATCCGCAAACGGTTTCCGTTTCTCACCCACCGTCACTCAGGGGCTGCTCTAAACCTCGCTGGAGGGAGCCAGAGGGATGGTGGGCGTAAAGGACGCCGGTGCGGAGAGAGGGCCAAAGTCCCAGCGCCAGGAGAAGGCAAGCGAGGTCAGAGGAGACGGCGGTTTGGGCTGAGAAGAGAAGCCTGACACAAAGAGCTCACGGAGGAGCCTAGCCAAGAAGGGCAGCGCCAGAGGCCCCACCCAAAGCAGCCGGCAGAGCTGCTATAGACACACACACACACATGCACACATGCACAGACGATGTTCCCTAGTTGGGTAATGAAATGTCTGCAAGAAAGCCAGCTCAGAGAGCCCCCCAGGACCCCAAAGGAGACTCTGCAGAGGACGCAATCTATTCCACATTATCCTCAATTTCTCACGCTAGTAAAAACAACGCTTGGAATCATTCTACCCCAATTAGCGCCCTGCATGGAGCAGGATATGCCAGGTGTGGAAGGCGGTTTCAGAAAACGCCAAGGAACCGGAGGCAGCGCAGCTGAGCCCCGCCGGAGAAGAACAGCTGGAAGAAGCCGGGGGGGGGGGGGGAGGGGCCGCTTTGTCCATTATGGAAAGGCTGGGCTGGGTTGTGTCCATCGGGTCCAACTGTGGAACGTCCTCAGCAAATGTGGGATTCCCCCCCCCGCCCGTCCTCATGTAGACGGAGGCCCCCAGCCCAGAGGAAGGATGGCAGAAGATGGCGGCTCCAGGCTGCGTGCCCCCCACCCCCTTACTTAGCCCACCACGAGGCTTTCATCTATATGGAGGAAGAAACGTCCATGCCCTGCACTGGGCTGGAGACCCCCTTCTGCCCACGGAGCCGAGTGCCTGGAGGCCAGGAGGAGTGAGCGGGGGGGGGGGGGCAAAACGGGGGAGGGGCCCCCTCTGGCCTCCGAATGGGTGGTGAAGGTAAGGAAGGAGTGGCGCAGGGCCTCTGATCTTCAGAGGGGCCCTTGGGCAGAAAAGGACCTGGCAGCGAGAGACACCCTAGGCCCCCTGCGCGGAGGCCACGGGAAAGCCTCCCCGGGATGCCAGGAACGCTCCGTGGAAGCCCCTGTGGAAGGGTGAGAAAGGAGGCCCTGGAGATCTGCACCAAGGAAGCAACGCCGGCCCAGCCTCCCCACTCAAGCCGGCCAGGCCCCCAGCTCTCCGGAGAGGCTCCCCTGCCGGGGAGGTGGAGGCGGCTGCAGCAGCGGGAGGGGGGCACTTTGGGAAGGCGGAGGGGCTGGGCAGGGGCCAGACCCTCCCAGGGAACGTCCATCTAGGCAGGGGACACAAATCGGATGGCGCCTGGTCACTCCGTGGGCTTTGTCTGTGGATGGCCCTGACCTATTTGCCTCGGGGACTTTTGCCCGGCCAGGGCCGGCCCAGACACCTTGCGGGACAGAGGCCCCTGCCCGTCGGTCGCAGCGCCTGTCACGGACCCCCGTGTCTCAGTTAACTCCTGGACGTCAGGCTGCCAGGTCTCCCCATTGGCTCTTTCAAGCGGGGGGGCATAGAGAGCATTTGGCTCCCTTGGGCCCCTCTTTTGTGGGCCCAGAAACGGAACCCTCCCTGACCTGAGCAACTCTTGAGGGGGAGGGGAAACGGGGCAGGTGGGGGGCAGTCAGAGTTGCCCCTCCCCTTTGGGAGACCCTGCCTGCCCCTCGGGCTCAGGTCAGGGAAGGACCCCTGAGCGGTAAAGCAGGGACGATTGAAATGAATCTCCCACCTCGGAATCTCTCCCGTGGGTCCCAGACCAGCCCACGCCACTGGCCCTGCCTGCCTGCCTGCCTGCCCAGGCCCCGGGAGGGAAGCCGGGCACGGCCACGTTGGCCCTCGTGCGCCAGGGCTGTGCTAGGCAGGGGGAGGCCTCCCGCTGGCCCCTTTCAGCCGCTGGACAGGACAAGGTTTAAGGAAGAGCCTCCATCTGGGCTGGCAT
Organism: Notechis scutatus; assembly: GCF_049901735.1. NCBI lineage: Eukaryota > Metazoa > Chordata > Lepidosauria > Squamata > Elapidae > Notechis > Notechis scutatus. Next base: position 316,783 of record NC_142011.1, on the reverse strand, counting down.
CCATCACTGTCTCATCTTGGCTGCTACAGCAATATTTATAAATCACATCTCAAAGCCAGCTACAAATTTGTACAAAGAAACAGATGGGCCGTTGGCGGCCGTTTCTCACTGGGGGTATTTATGAAGGGCCTGTGACTGCGAGGGAGGGAGGGAGGGAGGGAGGGGAGGGAGGGAGGGCCGAAGGTGCGCGGGGGACGGGGACAGAGCCCTCTGGGGCAGCAGGCGGGGCAGCTCCCTATGCCTGACCCCAGAGGTTCCCCAGGGGAGGCTCACCTGTGATGCCCAGCAAGGAGAAGTGGTGGCTGCCGGTGGCCTCGGGGCCCAGCGTGAAGTAGAAGCGATGGCCGCTTGGCGGATCGTCCCTGTCCACGACACTGATGGTCTGGATGAGCTGCGGAAGAGGCCGGGATGGCCGTTGGGGGAGGCAGCACAGGGTGCTTGGCCGGCCCAGCCCCTCTGCCTGCACGAAGAGGGCAAGCAGGGCCAGGCCAGCCCCCCGCAGGTGTAGCCCCCCAGGTGTGGGCTCTGGGCCCTTGGCTGGCTTGGGGGGGCTCCGCAGGTGGCAGAGGCACGGGGAAACCCAGGGCCAGAAGCCTGCAGCTGTGCCAGGGAATGACCGGGAGAAAAGAGCCCCCCTCTGCCCCCTACCCGAACACCACACGCTAGGCGGGGCCGACCCTCCGCACCTCGCCTGGCTTGGCATCCTCACAGACGGCGGCTTCGTAGGGCATGGCCAGTTCGGGCGGATTGTCGTTGACGTCCAGGATGCGAATTCTGAGCACCGTCCTGGACACTTGGGTAGGATTGTCTGGAATACACACACACACACACACACACACACACACACACACGAGGTGGTGGATGAGTAGCAGGAGCCCCAGATGCCAGGCTGGCACCCCAACCACCGGAGAAGCTACCCAGTTCTAAATAAGGAGGGCTGACCCTCGGCCACCATCATCACGGTCCCATCTGGATCCCTGGCTGTCCTGCTCAAGCAGGGGGTTGGACTAGAAGACCTCCAAGGTTCCTTCCGAGCCTGTTATTCTGTGTTCTTTTCTTGGACCGGCTGGCATTTTGCATCTTCCACCAGACCTTCCTGCCTGCGCCCAGCCTAGCCGGCCTGGGGCCCTGCTCGATTAGCCCCAAGCCAAAGACGTTTGAGCCCCCACCGGGGGGGTTTCCAGCAGGGCCACGTTGGGATCTGGCCACAGGAAGGGCAAGATCAGCCACTCAGCGAGTGCACCAATTCCCCCACAGAGGCAGGCAGAGACCGATCCACATTGAGCAGATCCCTGGGGATCAACATCCTATTCTGGGATCCATTGTTTCCCAAATGGTTGAGTTTTAAGCATTGCCAACAAACAGGGAAGATTGTTACCTTTCAACAATGTTCAAAAAACAAAGTGCCAAGTTTAGCAATCAATACTGGATTCTACTTCTCGTTTAACTTAAAGAAGTTCAAGTCTTCCTAATTTTATACATACATACCTACGTGTCCCATTTGTAGCCCACCCAGAGTTACCTTGTCAGTGAAAGGGGGTAACACATTGAATAAAGGAATAGCTGCTCCCCCCACCCCACCCTTAGCCCCCTAGCTGGGTGCCCCCCCCACCCCCCCGTCCATCAGCGGCTGCCTCTGAATGATGCCCCCCACTATGCACCTGGCTTTGCCACCCCAGGATTTCATGTACGCCTCATCCCACGTGGCCCCCCTGCTGGGCCCCAAGTGAGTTGGGGATTGCACCCCCCCAACAAAGGAGCCCCCCCCAAGCATGAGGGAAGGAGTCCCAGCCAGCAGGTGTGCAGGAGCCCCCCTCCCCCCCTCCAGTACAACAGAGGCCTTACTGGCCTTTGGGCCTGTGGTTGTGAGTCACAGGAGGGGTGTGTCTGTGTGTGTGTGTATGCTGTCCTTGTCTTCTGGCAGGCCCCGTTCCAACATGAGGAGCAGGTGAAGAGAGATCTCGGCTGCCCACCGACCCTGGGAGGCAGCCGACGCACCAACCGGGTTCAAACACTCAGCAGATTCCCATGTTCCTCGGGGGTGGGGCAACTCCCTTCTTAGGGGTCCCTGGGGAAAAGTCCCCCACCCCACTTTTGCACAGGGTGGGGGGAGGCATTCCTCCTGCACCTGGCCATGGTTGCCCCTGGGGCTGAGCCCTCCAGAGCCCCCTCCTCCTCCTGCCAATCCCTGCACATGTGGCCATGTGCCCTATTGGCCTGGGGGGGCACCTGGGCTCGCCCACCGGCCGGGCTTCCCCGGGGCTGGTACCTGCGGGCTCCTCCCCCTGGTGGGCTCTCATCTGCTGCCTGGCTACAGTTATTCCCACTCAGTCGGATTTCCAGCTTTTCAGATCACAGGACCCTTACCTGCCCCGGCTGAATCACTAAGGATATTAAAGTCCCATAAAGACAGAAGAGAGAGCAAAACGGACAACGATGGGTTTCCTTTGGTGATCCATAACCTGCCTTTAAGAGGTCCACGATCCACGGAATCCACCTCCCCGGATAAGAGAAGGCACGGTTTGCCCCACCCACCCACCTGCAGCAGGAGGAAACTCCTCCATCCATCAGGCTGCCAGTCAACCTGCTAGAGGCCGAGAGGAGAGAGAGAGAGAGAGAGAGAGAGAGAGAGAGAGAGAGAGAGAGAGAGAGAGAGAGAGAGAGAGAGAGAGCAGGGCCTGGCCCAATGCCAAGACCCTGTGCCAGGAGGGGGGAGGTCCCAACTGCCCCCCAAGGAGGCCTCTAAGGGCCATCCAGAAGGTTCTGGGGCCTTTCAATCCATGGACTGGCCCACATAAGCAAGCGGAGCCCCATCCACAGGATGCCAGCAGCACACCAGACGGGTCCATGGAAACCCCTCCCTGCACGGAACCCGTCCCTGGTGCCCCTTTTTAAAAGAACGGCTCCCTCAAGGATGGAAGGAGCCCGGCTGGAGAAAGTGACTCCAAACCTCCTGACTGTCCCTCGTCCCTCCGGCCCTGGATCCAGGAATGTCAGCCGGGGCATCCCTGCTCGCTCTTCCTCCCCCCCGCCCGGCCTCCCCAGTTTTGCCATCAGCACCCCCCAGGAAAATCTCTCCTTTGCCTCCAATTATTGTGTTTTTTTGCCGATGGCTGAGATTTCACAAACTCCCCAAGCGGGGAAGGGGTCGACTTTCCAGGGGTGCCTCCAGAGTTAACTTCTCCTCCTGTTTTCGGCTGATGTTCCCTTAATTGGCTTCATATCTGGGTCATCCAACTCGGGAGCTAATGAGCAAAAGGTGGCCTCTAACAGGACCCCCCCCCCCAACCATCCTGCAGGCCTGTGTCTCTGCCCCGGTCAGTGAGCTTCCCTGGGGAAGGAGGCTCAGCCCCCCCCCCTTCCCTCCCCCCTGCCCCCCCGAATGCACTGGGAAGGGCCAGTCTTGCAGGCAAAATGCTTGGGGTTTTGGAAGGAAGAGAGGGAGGGAGGCTGTGGGAAGCTGCTTCTTCCCCAGCCCCAAAAATTCTCCCGAGAATAGACCAAAACGATGCTGCCAAAATCAGACTTCCGTAGTGCTGGATCCCGGCCTGACCTGGAGGCTTTTTAAGGACAGAAATAATGGGAGCTGGAAGGGTCCACCTGCCCTCCTCCACCCCAACGGCCTTTTCACGAGACCAGCCCCCATGACTGGCTGCAGCCCCCCTTGAAAACCCCCTCCCCTCCCCAACATGGAGAGGCTTAGCTAAGCAACCTCTCCCAGCAGGGGCTTTGGCCTCCCACCTGCCGCTTCATCTGGGCCAGCGGGGCGGAGGAGGACCAGCGCAGGCCCATCCCTGGGCGCTTCTCCCGAAGGCAAGTGGGGCTCGGGAGGGCTGGGGCACCACCAGGCGCTGGGGGGCATGCGGGGGTATTTTGCTGCCTTCCCCAACAGCGGGGGGCTGGCTTCAAGCCACCATTGTCCCAGTGCGATTGAGGCAGCCGTGCTCCGCAGAGGAGCCCAGCCAGACCCGAGCGGATGATGGGGTTGAGCTGGGCCTGCAGAGAAGCCGCTGCACAAAGGAAGAAACCTCCTGGGGGCTTCCGGAAGGAAACCACAAGCAAAAGCAACTGTAGAGCAAAGTTGAACTCGGAAGCCCAAGAAAACCGCCAAGCACTGAAGCGGCCGGGCGGAGGCGACTGTTCCCGCAGTTGTGTGCAGGCCAGGTGGTGGGTCTTTCTGGAGGAGGGGGTGGGGAGAAAGAGGAGGTGCTGCACCCCAACGGCTTCCAGCTGGTCAGCCTCGGACCTTCCTTTTCAGGAGGAGATGGGGGGGAGGTTGGCCTGCCTCTGGGGAGACCTCGGGAGGGACCGGGAGCCCTGAGGGTCGGCTGTCAGGCCAGGATTTAGTTCCTTGGAGGGGAGCGTGGCAGAGCCAGAACAGCGGTGGGGCCTCCCAGAGGCTTTTGGTGCCAGGGAGCCTGGCGGTTTCCTGCAGGCGCTTCATGACCCAAGTAGGTAGCATCATCAGTGCTAGTAGAGTGCAGAGCACAACCCGCTCCTTCCTAGCACTGATGATGTTCCCTAGTTGGGTCCTGAAACGCCTGCAAGAAAATGGCCGAGCTCAGAGGGCACCGGGAGCCCCCACTTCACGCCTGGGAGTTGGGGAGGGTGGCGTGGCGCAGGCTCTCCTCCCCTCCTCTCAGGGGTCAGCTGGTGTTGAGGGGGAGGGGAGAGGTCCACTGGGTGGGGCGCTGCAGGGCTCGGTACTTTCTCCTCTCTTGTGGGGCGTCTACCTGAGGCTGCTCGGGAGCTCACTGCGGTTCCACCTTGGCAGCTGCCCTGCAAGCTTCAGCCCGTCTGGAAGGCCCATGGAGGAGCTCTGCCACCCGAGCTGCACTGGCGGGCGGTTTGCCTCGGAGGGGGCGATCCCCACCCACCAAGCGCTGCCTGGCACAGGGCCTGGGTGCCCGAGGCAGCGCCCAGCTGGCTCAATCTTGCAGGGTGGGCACACTCAGGACTCCTTTAACTAAACAATGCCCTCTACTGAGACCCCAGAAGTGGGGCTGGTCCTCCGGAGGCCCCCCCGCCACATGCAGACAGCCCCCCTCAGCTGTGGTTTAGAAGAGCCGCAAAGCCTGTTCTTTGCCCAGGACAACCCCCCACCCACCACTTCCTTCGATGGGGGGGCTTTAAGCACTTTTTGATTTTAAACTGTCTTAGTGGGGGGGAGTAGAATTTACCTTGGCACCAGGTAAGTGGCTTTACTGTAGAGTCACCTTGTGTGAAATAGGCAGCCGTATGAATTTGATAGGTAGATCAATAGAGATGATAGATATAAAATAGCTTTAAGATGCTTGGATGCTGTGCTGTATACAGTGCGTGGAGATTTGCACCTCCGTTTTCAGCCCCCTCTGCCCCCCCCCCCTTCTCAGCTTCCGCTTCCACGGAGATGCCCGAAGTCCCGCGGGCCTCTCGATCCTGGAAAAGCTTCTGGGTGGGGGGGGCATGGGGCGTGTGCCCCAGAGTGGCACCGGGGGGGGGGGGATCCATTGCCTCCAACAGTAGTTCCCTCTCCAGCGTCCCAGCTTGGCTGACTGACATGCAAATTAGTTTAATTATTTCTTCTTCTAAAATAAATTATATTTTGCAGAGGCTGCAATATGTTGTGTCAGGCAAAATTACATTCAATATTTTTAAACTAATTGATGTCAGCCTTGAGAAAATGTGATTGACAGTAGCAAGGAAACAAGGCTGCTACCTAAATAGTTTTCTAAATTAAAATTAAACACGCCGTTTTTCTGCATTTCCTCCTGGAGTTGGAATCCATTAATCTGAGGACGCCATTCGGGAGGGGGTCTTGCCACCTGCTGGTCCCACCAGAAGGGCCCCGGGAGAGGGGGTCCTCCTCCGCAGGAGGCGCTGCAGGTGGAGGCAGGAAGCTACCCCACACAGGAGCAGGGGGAGGGATGGGGGCCCCTTTGCAGAGTTGGGGGTGGGGGAAGATCCACCTGGGGGGCAGGGGATGAGGGTTCCGTTTCACCCGGGGCCCCTGCAGGGGCCCTGGCCCTGAGCAGCCACCCACGGAAATCTGGGGCGTTGCTCCTTAGCAGCCAGAGTGGCAGGCGGTGTGTGGGTGAGGCCCGGACTGGTGCTGGGTGTGCATGTGTGAGCAAGCGGGAGGGGGATGTGGGGCCAGGAGAGGCTGGAGGGCTCCCCGCTTGGGCAGGGCCCCAGGGCAGCAGGGGAGAAGGGCTTCGGCCTGGGGCCCAGGCTCCCCACCAACTGAGCTGCTCCTGCAAATGGGGGAGGGGGAACATATTGGAAGATGGGAGGCACACCTGAACTGGGGGAGGTCCCACCAAGGGGCAGCGGGGGTGGGGGGGAGGAGGACTATAGCCAGCCCAACCAGGTAAGGCGGAAGGGGGGAGAATGGCCCGTCCAGTGCCAAGCCCCCAATGCAGGAAAACCTCTGCCCCAGGGGGCAAGAGCCAAAGGAAGCTGGCGAGGAGGAGGAGACACCCACCCACCCACCCACCCACCCACCCACACCCAGAGGCTCTTCCAGCTGGATGGGGCCTGGGGAGGCTGAGGGAGGCTGAGGCCCTGGCCAGGTGCCCCCTGACTTTCCTGGCCCTTCTCTTCTCAGGGGTGTGGGACCCCTGGGCGTTTCTCCTCCCCTCTTCCCTCTCGGCCCTTTCGGGCAGGCGGGGCAGAGGGCAATGAGACAGCGGCCCAAACTGCAGCTCTGGGTAAAGCTCCCCCTGCCAGAGACCCCCTCATCCCTGGACAAGCTCAGCCCCCCTCCAAAAGTGGGCAGGAGGAAAAGGAAGGGGCTGGGCATAGCCCCACCCAAAGTTAAGCCACGGCACTTGCGGCATCAGAATGGGGAGGGTGGGGGCTCCCTACGGCCAAGGCCGCCAGTGGTGGGGCTCCTGGTTCCTTCCGTGCTGGGGAGCCCTGCTGCTCCCGCCTCAAAGGAGCCGAGGCAGGGCCTGGACGGGGGGCTCCTCTCCCCTGCCAACCCCTCCCCTCCCTCTCGGCAGGCTCACCTTTGCGGCTGCCCTTCCCAGCCAGGGACTCAGACATAAATTGCACTTTAAATCCAATATCCGCCATTAATATTTCATGATTACAAAACGAGAAGGAGAATGTCAGGAGTGCCTGGACAACTAAAATGGATGAGTCAGATCTTCCTGACAGGAGAGCCGCCAGCCGCTGCCCGGGCACTAATGCCGCTTGACAGGCTGCTCGGCGGCTGCCCAACCCACTGGCCCCCCACCCTCCCAGCAAAGGACCTTGCCTGGGAACCAGACGGCCTGTGCCACGCAGGGCCTTCCCCCCGCCCCCGACTCACCTGCCTGCATTTCGGACCGGCTGGATGGTGGAGGGGCTGGGGGGCTGGGCCTGCTCCTCCGAGTGACCCCCGCTGCCGCCCTCGGTCCCGCCTGAGTTCTGCCTTCAGAGCAGGGCAAGACCCCGAAGGTCTCGGAGGGGGCAGGGGGCACCTTTTCTGCCTCTGCAAAGTGGACCAGAGCCTCTCGCGCCCCCCCCCCGACCCAAACGACCCCATTCCCTTGTCCTCCTTCACGAGGGAGGAGGGGAGGGAGGAGGCTTCTTTCTGAGCAGCCAGCAGAATCTGAGGCCCCTCCCGCTGGGCCTTCAACAGAGCAGCCAGGGGCAAGAGCCCCCAAGCCCCCGAAAGGGGCGGAAACTGTTCCTGGGGAGCCTGAGAGAGAGAGAGAGAGAGAGAGCAGGAGGCGTTCGCTGCTTGGGATGCAAAGGAAAAGCCGCTGGGATCCAAGCCAACGCAGGCCATGCAGGCCCGCCATGCTTCTCCACAAAAGGCCAACACGATTCCTGCTGGCGCCTCGTCTCAGGTGACCGGCCTCCTCCTGACTCGGTTCTGCACCAGCCAGACCCCGGAGTGGGCGGAGGAGGAAGTGGGGCAGAGAAAGGCAGAGACAGAAAAAGTGGGGCCCTCCTGGGGGAACGGGGGTCCCCCAAAACAGAGGGTGGGGCTGGCCAGGAGCAGCCCAAGAGGGGCTCCTGAGCACAGCTGGAGCGCAAGGGAAGCAGTTCGAGAGAAGCCACAACCAACCATTGCTGCTTTGGGGCGGGGGTGGACCGAGTGGCCTTCAGGAGGCCTGCTGAGGCTACTATCCTGAAGGGTCCCAACCAGCAGGGATGTGGGCAGCCTCTGGGCCAGACACCCCTTTGGCTGGAGGGCGACCTGGCCAGGGGAACCCATGGCAGGCAGGCAGGCAGGCCAGGGAGGGGGTGGCCACCCAGAGGTCTCCGGGGGCTGGGGCAGAGAAGGGCCCAAGGAGGGAGGCTGTGTAGCCTGCAAAGAGTTCGCATCCTCAGGGCGGGGCAGCTCCACCCTCACCAGCAGCAGGAGCAGCAGCCACGGAGTCCCCGGGCGTCTCCGGAGGGACTCCAGGTTCCCCACCACTGTTTGGGGGCACAGCCCCGGTATGTGTGTGGAGGGGGCAAGGCTGATTGCTCCACAACACGGGACGGTGCCCCCCACCCGCGAGGTGTCCTGTGTGGGCAGGCTCTGCCTGGGAATCTGGGCACTTCACCCCTGGTGGCCCAGACCAGGAGCCGGACCGAGGGCCCTGGATGAGGGCCTGGTGGGGCAGATCCCCTGCCCTCCTGTCAGTGGGGCTCCTCCCTCCCCCTTTTCCCACCTCCCATCCAGACAAGCCCCCTCCCCCACTTGCTTTGGCTGCTCGGATGATGAGCGAAATCCAGCAGCCACACCTGCCCCTTCCTTCCTTCCGAAGCGAGGAGCGATTGAGCGCGGCTTCCCGGCCCAGCTGAGCCCCAGAGGAGAGGAAGTGCCTGCCAGCCAGCGGAGGGAGAGGCAGCAGCAGCCGCAGCAGCAGCAGCAGCGGTGGCAGCTTCAAAGGAAGGTGGGGGAGCCCCCACCGGTGGCTTCCTCTGCCTTTGTTTGAAGTGGGGAGAGCAGCTATCACGTGGGGGGAGGGGCTTCCTCTTTGGGGAGGCAGGTGGGGAAGGGGAGGGAGGAGAGGGAAGTCCCTGCTGCCCCAGAAGCAACCAGGAAGCCTGGCTGGGTCCCTTGCCTCCATGTGCAGCTCAGAAGCACGGGACGCGTTGTGTGTGTGCAGGCAAACTCTTCCGTGGGGCACAGAGGTGAGGCGAGGGAGCCTGGCCTGGGCTGTGAGGAGGGTCTCTGGCTGTGCAGAAGTCTCCAGTTGGCCAAGGGCGGCTCCCCCGCGGCCGGAGAAGCCGAGGGGCTTGTCTCTGCTGCCAGTCCTGTCCTGGCGCCATCTCCCCCTGGCCAGCTCTGGAAATGACACGGGGGAGGGGACTTGGCAGGAGGCTGGCTGGGGGCAAAGGGGAGGCCGTGGGCTCCGGCTGAAGCAGCGCAGGGTGCCAGAAGGACACCAGCGCCCCTGAAGCCGCACCTGGAGGAGCCTCCCCTCCTGCACCCTGACCCTGAGGCCTGGTGAAACCTGGTTTGGCTTGTGAGGGTCAGACCAGGTGCTGCCGACTCCTGACTGGCCCCCCTGTCTGAGAGCAGCCCCTTCGGAGGTCCCGTGGGGGGCTTGGCAGAAAAGCCTTTGCTCTCAGCCTTGCACCCGGAACAGATCAGGGCGCCCAGCAGGAGCCCCTCCAGCGTCAAGAAGGGGAGAAGCGGCTGACGGTGCAGGCTCAGGGGGGCGGAGCGATTGCTGCCTGGGAGGAGGAGTTCCTGCTGACAAAGCAGCCATCAGGGGGAGGGTCTCTGCCACGCGGGGTTAAGAGCCGGCTCCCTTGCAGAGGGTTCACTGCCACGCCAGGGCAGCCATGCCAGGGCAGCTACAGACACCTCTGCAAACCAGCCCCGAGGGTCCCACAGAAGAGCTACCACCGGGGAGTGAAGCCCCTGGGGATTCCCACCCACCCCCAATCCCTGGAAGAGGAGGCCTTCCACCAGAGAGAGACCCCTGGGCAACCTGAAGGGGCTTCCCAAAAGGCAGCTGGACTTTCGTGGTTTCTGTTTCTTTTTTTCCTTGAAAACCTTGTTCGCTCCTGACTGAATGGTGGGGAAGGTCCTGAAGACGATCCTTGGAGGAGACGCTGCTAAGGGGGGGAAGCGCCCAGTTGCCTCTGGAAAGGCACCTCTGGGGCAACCATGACCTGGACGACGGAAAACCTCCGTAGATCTGGCCCACTGAGCAAATGGGGTCCCAGGGACCAAGGGCTGGGTTACTTGGATGGCGGACAAGATCTCTGTTTGACCCAAGTGAGGTAAACCAGATCGGGGGAACCTGAAACGGGATTCTCTGAAGCTTTGAGATGCAAACCCTGCAGAACAGAACAGAAGGAACCCTAGAGCTCTTCTAGTCCAACCCCCTGCCTGGGCAGGAAACCCTCTAGGCCACTTTAAGAGGCAAGGACACCTGGAGCAAGAGGGAGGTTTGTAGCCTTGTCATCGAGTCAATGAGGAGCAACAAACAGCGTCATCCTTAGAATCTGCTACTGTCCGACCGAAGAGAAAATGCGGATGATGCTCTCAAAGAAACGTGGTTGATTTGAATGAGTTCATTTTGCGACTAAAGCTTCCAACAGCCCCTCCAGGAAACGCCTGAGGCCTGGCCGACCCCTTTCTCTTTGGGAGGGGGGAAGAAGCCCCCGGAAGGCCAACAAGCCTCCAACAGGAAGCCTCCATTTAGGAAGGGGAAGGAGCCCTGAGGGAAACGGATGGCGCAATACCAGAGTCCTTAATTTTAAGGGGATTTTAATATGTGCCTCGGATTTCAGAATACCATTTTTTTAAATACATGGAGCTCTATGGCAGGAGAACTGAAGGGAAAAGAGCTCACCGATTGGTGTGGGGTTCCTTAAATAAGGAGATACTAAAAGGACAATCGCAAATAATTGCAACGAGAAATTTAAAAATGGAGTACAAAAAGGCATTGTGTCTGCACAAAAAGCTCAGAGAGGATCTGCCGGCCGAAAAGGATGTAGGCAGGCGATGGAGAGCCGGCCGGAGGGCAAAGTGTGGGCGGGGCAAGGAAGGCTCGTAATGAGTGACCAAAGGATGCTGAGAATGACAGAAAAGGGCTTCTCGAAAGGCAAGTCAGAGGAACAAAGGAAAGTCTGTGTATCAGCAGCTGCTTTGCAAAGGTGGCCAGCAGGTAATGGAGGAAATGCTGACCTGCTCCGGCTCCGCTTCTCTCCTGCCTCTGACGGGGAAGGAGACCAGATCTCCTGGACCGGATAAGCAGCCGCCAATCAGGCTGAAGGAAGAAGCAGCTGGGGGGTGGGGAAACCCACCCAGTGGTAGAAAAGTGGAGGAGGCCCAGGAGGCCACCCATGGAATTACCTTAAAGACCATGAATCAGCGTTAACAATGCGAGCCTCACCAAAGCTAGCGTGGCTTTGCCAGAAACCCCCCCCCCGTGCCCCAAGGGAGCCTGCCCTGATCCCTTTAGCCGGGAGCTGCCCGCACCAGATAGCTGGAATGCCACTGGAGGATTTTGTTTAGTTAGTTTAATTTAGTTTATTGTCATTGCACCTCGTACAACAACGAAATCAATCAAACACCACCTTCAGTGCACATCATGACCATGACCATGAAAATAAACACTCCACACATTGAACTGAAACCTCCCGACACCGCACCAACACTGCACTATACGGTAGAATTCAACAGAGCTCCTGCCCTGGGATAGAAGCTGTTTTTCAGCCTATTTGTTCTTGTTTTTATTATCCTGTACCATCTGCCAGATGGTAGTAGTTAAAAAAGGGGGTGCCCAGGATGAGATGGATCTTTGAGGATGTTTTGAACTTTCTTGAGGCAGCGGGAGCTATGAAGCTCTTCCAAAGAGGGGAGAGGGCAACCCAGGATCCTCTGGGCAATGACGTTGACCCTCTGGAGCGCTGTCCTATCTGCCCCTGTGCAATTGGCAAACCATACAGAGGTGCAGGAGTTAAGATACTCTCTCTGGTGCAGCGGTAGAAGGTCACCAGCAGTTTTCCATTCAGTTGTTTCCTGCAGGTGGGAATTCCCTTTTGACCAGGGATGCAACGTGAGCACCCCCAGCTCAGGTCCTCTTTTAGGGTAACACCCAGAAACTTAAAACTGGCCACTTGCTCCACTCGGTCTCCATTGATAAGCAAGGGCTCAGTTGCTCAATTGTGCCTGGCTCTCTGCGATGCCACAGACCACAACACACCAGCCCCACTACCCCGGTTCTCCCCTGTGTCCCCTCTGGGTCGAGGCTGCAGGCCTCATATACATCTCTTTCAACCGCAGCCGTCCGACGGAATAGCCCATGATTACACTAAACCCAGTTAAGTGCCAGCTGGATGGCCTGGTGGTGGTTGAGGGGATGCATAGCCGGCTCAAAAGCCCCAGTCAACCAGCCCCATCGGTCAAAGCAGGGCAAGAAGCCCTTGAGTGGCAGCTGTCCATTCCAGCGTATCAAGCACAGCAAGGACGGTTGAACGGGGGTGGGGTCTTCACGCAAAGGCTGGCCAGAGAGTGAGGAGGGGGCCTCAAGGTCTCTGCCCTCCGGGGATGCACAGGAACTGGAGTCAACCATGACAACTGCATTCACAGAACAGGCTCTCCACACACTGGACCGCAACGGCCTTGCACAACAGGCGGCCTAGCAGCCCGCTGACCCAACTGCACCTCAGAAGCCACTTAAACCTGCCGTGGGAACGGAGCCCTTAACAGACAACAGATAACCAGAGTTGGAAGGGACCTTGTAGGTCATCTAGTCCAATCCCCCACCCAAGCAGGAGACCCTACACCATTTCTGACAAATGGCAGTCCAATCTTCCTGGAAGCCCCCAAAATAGGTGACTGGAGAAGCCCCTGGTGTCACCTGTGCAGCCTTGCCCCCCCTGCCCCCCCAAGCCCCTCTGGGCAGTCCCTGGGCCTCCACAAGGCAATTTGCACCCACCCCAGAGACAGGAACGGGCCCTTCCCCCACTCCTTTTCCCCACAGCCTTTGGGGGCCCCTTTCAAGGAGGCAGAAGGGAAACCAAGCAGGAATGGAGAGGGGTGGGGAATCGGGGGGGGGGGGTCGGGGCAGAGCAGACACATCCTCCCACGTAGAGCTGTGTTGGAGGGGCACGATTAGGCAAGCGAGGCCAGCTGGACACCACTGGCACCCCCAGGGCCAGTCCTTCCGGGGAGGCTTCTTGCCCCCTGCCCCAAATCAAGGCGGGCTCTCAGGCCCCTTTTTGTTCCTGGGCTGATAAAGCCCCTCTGCCCCCCCCCCGGCTCAGCTCTCCCCTCACAAAGGCCTCCCGTGCGACCCCCCAGAGCCCCCAACCAGCTCCCCCCAGCCAGCTCACCAGCCTCCATGGCCAAGACGGTGATGTTGTACCAGCCAGCCGTCTCTCGATCCAAGCCCTGCCTGGTCAGGATGGCTCCAGTCTGGGGGTCGATACCAAAAATCTGCTCCGTGCCTTCGGGGGTTCAAGGGCGTACCTGGAGCCCAGAAGACAGAGCAGCCGTGAACTGCAGCTGGCCGGGCTGGGCAGAAGGAGCCAGGCAGGCAGGGAGGGAGGGAGGGAGGCTGGGCTCCGCTTGAGCGGCCTGGCATGGGCACACACCCAGCAGCAGTCTGGCACAGGGTGTGCCCGGGTCCTTCCATGAGCCCAGCTCATCAGCCCTCCTCCCCTCCCCCGCTGTGCCATGCCCTTCCTCCCCTCGGGAAGGCGCAAGTGGGGCTGCCAGGCCATGCCCAGAAAGCTCTCCCTTCCAGGTGGCACGCAGCCCGGCCAGGCCAGGCCGAAGCCAGGGAAGAGAGAGAGGCCGTTTCTGTCACCCCCTGACCCCCCGCCACAGGTCTCCTCTCTCGACCCCCAACCCACGTGCACAGAAGGAGTTCAACCCAAAAGGGCAGCAAGTGCTGCCCTCCCGGAGACAGGCGGTAGCAGGAGAGCACGACAGACAGGCAGGCTGCAATTTGGGGCTGGGGTCTCTCCTTGGCTTCATTGCTTCCGCTGAGCAAGAGCCAATAATGGCTGGGCTGCCAAGACTTCATCAGATGAAGGTCAGCACGGTGGGATGAGCTGCATTCCCCCCCCCCCACGACAGAGCTCCAGCTGGCACTGCCGGCTCTTTCGATGCCCGCCCCAGCCTGGTAGCCCCCGGCGGGCAGGGAGGCTGCGCCTGTCAGGCTCTTTGCCAAAGTGCCACTGCTATAAAGTTAATGGCCCGGAGGAAGGAGTGGCAGGGCACTCGTCAGATCTGCAGACCTGGCAACCTGGAGGGGGCACCGGGGGTGGAGGGCTCCTCCAGGACACCTTGAAAGCAGGAGAAATGCCAGAGGAAAGGAGGCAGGGGGCATGGGGGGGGGGCAGCCAGCAGGAGGGCCAGAGCGCAAGGCTTGCTCTGCCCACAGCCCTGGCGATGGGGCGCCAGTCCAGCTCACGCTGAGGGCAGCAACCACCTGGGAAGCCCAGCCTCTCCGTGTCCATAGCACGAGGGCTCCTGTGACCGACGGACGGACGGAGATCATGAATCCCTCAGGCAGAAACCCACTGCCCCCCCCACCGCCTTTCTGAAGGAGGCAGCAAAGGCCTTCCCGAACCCCCACCCACCCCGGAGGGGCCTAAGCCCCAGCCTCCTGGGACTGCGCGTGGAGAGGTGCAGGGCAGGTGGGCGGGCGAGGGGGCTGCCGGGGAGGGCCGGGGCAGAGGGCTCCTGAGAGCCATGGGCCCAGGGCTGCTGGCCTGCCTGCGGGGGTCTGGCCAAAGGGCCACCATATCACCCAGGCCTGCTGCCTCCCCCTCCCTGCAGAAGCCCCACCCACTCTCCCCATCCAGGCCGTCAGGTCCGGCAGAAGAAGAGGCAGGTCCTGCCTCTTACGGAGCTCCTCGGCCAGCCCCGGGGGTGGATAGGAGGGGCCTTTCCTGCCCACCCTTGGGAACCTCCTGGCCCCGGAGGCTCAGTCGGGCCGGTCTGCCTCCGAAGGGCTCTGCCTGGGGCTCCGGTCAGCATTTGGAGCGCGCTGGAGGGCTGGGCGGATGGACGCAAGGTTGGCCTGCTGCGCCCACTGATGCCGGGGGGGGGCCAAACTCAATTCCACTGAGGGCCCCATCAGTTTTGGGTTTGGCCTTGGAGGGCCGGTGGGGGCGTGGCCAGGGTGGGCGTGGCATGGTTTTATAAACCTATAAAAACAGGGAGGCTACATTTCTGTGATTTCGTGGTTTTTTTTAAAATACTTACTTGATCCCCTTATGGGAGAGAGAGGCCCGATCTAGAAACTGACTCCAGAGGAAGACCAGAGAGCTACAACATGGTCTTCACAGGCTGCAGGAGCAGAATCCTGCGAGCCTGAAAGGCAAAATATTTTATTTTTCCTCCCTTTTATAACTTCGGAGGCCAAAAGGGGGAGGGGTTTGCCCTCCCCCTGCCCTCCCCCTTTTGGCTAGCAGAGGCTCCAGGGCGGATCCTTTGCTACTTCCAGACCAGCCCTGCAGGCCGGATCTAAGCACCCCGCAGTAGGCCCTTGAGGTTGACACCCCTGCATTATGCTTTCCATTCGGTTTTAATCTGGTTTTAAAGGGGGTGTTGTTTTTGATTGATATTTGTGCAGGTTTCTTGGCCTCGTTGCTTGCTTGGCTGCTTAATTACATGAGCTGCCCAGAGCCACAACAGATAAATGACTATATAAATACCGAATGTCACCACTCTGGACAATCCCCGCTGGGCTTCCCAGGAGCCAATGCTGAGCACATCCCTGCTCTGCCCTTGACTGGCATTCTGCCCTCCTGTGCCCCCTCCCCCAGCAAATGCGAAGGCACAGGCCTCTTCTTTTCCTAATTGCTTCCTGAAATGGCTTTTTAACCAGCCTGTTGACTTTCCACTCCGCCAGACCCTTCCCGACCTGCCCTAAATATTTCAGCCGCCCTTTTGTCATTCGGAGCCTGAATAAGTGCCAAGAGGGCCCCCCCCCCCGCCTTATCTCCAGACAGGGAGGGAAAGGTTTGTGAGCCAACCTGAGGTGGCACAAACATCGAATGAACGAACGACTAAATAAATAAATAAAATGTGACAACCCTTGGCCAATCTTTGTGGGAGGTGGGGCTGGGCTCCTTGATTTTACTGAGCTTAGAAACACACACACACACACACACCCAGCACACCCTCCCTACTCTGGGCTAAGACTGACCGTGGGAGTCGGAGGCCCCCTGACCTGGGAAGAGGGGCAAGATTCAGATAACACAGGAGACCTTCCAGGCGACAGGAGACCTGGCTTCTCTGGCTGGCCTGCCTCGCAAGGCGGGTGCCAGGGGTGCCTCTTTTCAGCCTAATCACACAATTGTGTGTCCCCCCCGCCAGCCCGCCCCTTCAGGAGCCCCCGTCCTGAGGGTCTGGATGGCCACGGACGCCACCCCACACCGGGCATGGTCCCTTGCGGCCGCTGCACACACCGTGGAGAGGATCCCCCTCCTGTCAACGGGAGGGGGCTTCCTGGCGTCTGCTGTCCCCTCTCAAGACCACCCTCCGGGGCTTCTCTGACGTGGGGCTTCCGGGGTTGGGGTCTCTGAGTGTCCAGGGGGGGCTGCTGGCTGAACCCATCGGAAACCTCCACACAGCCTCCCCTTTTGTTTGACCTCACTTTGGCCTTGACGCACAAGGCCACACCCTTTGTAGGGAGCCTGGACCCCTCCCCATCCACCCTGGACTGTGGCCGAGTGGCCCATTTCCCTCTATGGCCCTTTGGGGGACTGGACCAAGCGGAGGAGCCAGGCCAGCCCCCCCCACGCGCTCTCTCTTCCGGGAGGCCCCGGTGCTTCTGCCGGCTGGCCTGGGGAACCCAGAGCCCATTAAACGGCTGAATGGGTGTTGGGGGCTTATTATTTTATGATCTTCCCTTTTGATGATGGTTGTTGTTCTTTCTTTTGCATTGGGCTTTGAGGTCCTTGTGAGTCGCCCCATGTGACCGGGGGCAGGGGCGGCGTATATGCTTTCTTCTAAATACATAAACAATCCTAAACGAAAGGCCACCAATGGAAGTCGGGGGGGCAGCTCTGCTCCCGCTGTCCAAGCCCTTCACCAGACCCGTGTCCGGCACAGGGGCCGGCCCTCTCCACTCCCCCAGCCCTCCCCCTGGGGGCAGGAAATGACGGGACTTACCGGACGGGTCTGCTGGCCGCATCGGGGTCCACCGCGGAGACCACCCCCACCAGGGAGCCCACCAGCGCATCCTCCTGCACTTCCAGGGGGCCGCCGGGAGGCCGGAACTCAGGGGGCTCGTCCGCGTCAAGCACAGAGACCAGCACGAGGGTCTGGTCCCGGAAGGTGTCCAGGCCCATAAAGCGGGGCTCCGCAAACTTATTCAGGGCCTCCAGGACCACGGTGTGCACAGCCTGGGCCTCGAAGTCCAGAGGCTGAAAGGAGGAGGGAGGGGAGGGGGTCACTCTGCCCTCCTATCGCCTCAACCCCCCACCCCCGTGACTGACCCCTGGCATTGGGAAGGGGCCCCACGCAGGGCAAGGGGGGTCTGTCTCTCCCATAGGCCCCTCCCCGCACCATGGCTGGGGGCAGGTGCTCCTACCTCCCTGGGGGGTGAGGCTTCCGGTCCCGAGTTCGGGGCTCACCTGCTGCAGGGAGATCAGGGCTTCCTGGGTGTTGCTGTCTGTGGCCACCAGGAAGGGCCCCAGGGCCCCCTCCTCCTTCATCTGGTAGGCCATGTCTGTGTTCTCCCCGACGTCGGCGTCCTCCGCCCTCACTCGCCCGACCAGCGTGCCCACCGGTGCCGTTTCCACCATGCTGAACTGGTACATCTCTGGGGGGGCAGGGGGCAAGAGAACAGAAGAGCTGAACCCTGATGAAGGGGAGGGGGCTCCTGCCTGTCTTGCCCCTTCTTGGCAGGAGATCAGGGCCTGCAGAGACCGCCCCCGGCCACCATTCAAGACTCCCCAGGACCCCCGAGCTGCGCAGGGGTGCGGGTGGCCAGGTGCTGTGGCCGTGGGGGTCCTGGGCAGCAGCGGCCCCCTCCCCTCCCCGGAGCCCAGCTCTGCTGTGGTCACCCCCGCCCCTCCCCCGGCTGAAGCCTTACTCTGGGGGAAGCGAGGGGGGTTGTCATTGACGTCAGTGATGACGATGGTGACGGTCGTGGAGCCTGAGAGGCCCCCCAGCTGCCCCGCCATATCCGTGGCCCGGACCACCACCTCATAGCGGTCCTGGGTCTCCCGGTCCAGGTTGGCCACAGCCGTCCGGATCACACCTGCAGGAGGCCAACGGGTCTGTGAGGGGAGGGCGCCCCCCAATTGCTGGCCCCCTTTCTGGCCGCCCTCCCTTCCCAGAAATCCCACCCGGCCCACCAGAGCTCCATACAGCGCAGAGCCTCCCTCAGAAGGACGGGGGTGGGGGAAGGGCATGAGCCCAAGGGGTGGGTGGGTGGGCTTGCTGGAGGCCCCTTTCCTGGCCATCGTCTGCTTGGGGTCCCTGCAGGGCCTCCTCAGCTGCCCAGAGCTCTGCCCCCGAGGAGGGCCAACTCTGGCGGTCTCCTCTGGAGGGGCCCCGGAGCCAGGCGGGAGGCGAGGGAGCCTCCCGGACCACTCCCTCTTCTGAACGGAAGGGAAGGGGAAAAGCAGGGAAAGGGGGGAGCAGGCACTGGGGCCCTGCACCCCAACGGGGCTGGGTTCCTTTGGGGGCTGCTGCCCTGCGCAAACGGTGCGGGAGTAAAGGGAGGGGCTGATGAGGGTGGGGTCTTGGGAGGCGAGTCTGTTCTTGCAGCCCACCAACCGGCCGGACCCCTTTAACTGGGGGGCTCGCCACCTCCGTCCAGGAGGGAGGGGGGTTCTCACCGGCGGCAGCAAAACGTTTGCCTTGATCTTGCAAGGGGAACCAAATCAAGGCAGGAAAATGCCCCCCCGCTCGAGACCAGAGATTTGGGGTTTCTGGTCAGAACAAGCCGGGAAGGTTTCTCGGCTCCTCTGAATGGCTGTGCTGAAGAAGAGAGTGCCAGGCGCTGGGACAAAGGCAGCTGCCCTCAAAAGGAGGCGCTTCCGGAGTAGGCAGGGAGGTTACCGGGGCCTGGGGGTGACCTTCCTGCGACACGCTGGGCCCCAAAGCAAGATCTACCGGGGTGGCCTGGCTGAACTCCTTGGAACCCAGCCTGCAGGGGAGGACGGTGGCCTCCACCGGCTGCCCAGCCTGCCCGCCTGGCCCTGGGGCCCCACAGGCCCTGAGGGGCAGCACAGCCGAGAGACCCAGCTGCCTGGCTGCAGCCCAAAGAGGGCCCGGCCGGAGGGGCCAAGAGCCGCCTTTTCCTCGGGCCAGAGGAAGGGCCCTCCGCGTGGACGCCACGGCCAGAGAGGCCCAGCGGGGGGGCTTCCAGGCTCTGCCCCCGAGGGCCAAAGGGCACCCAGGGGGCCCAGACCCAGGAGAGAGGCAGGCAGCCAGGCAGGCAGAGTGGGTGGGTGGGGGTCTCCAGGGCACAGGGAGCCCTCCAGCCCAGAACTCAGCAGGCCCACCTGGAGTTTCCTCCTCCTGGCCCGGGGAGCTGCCTCCCTTTCATTGGTTCACTCATTGATTAAACGTATTTCCACCCCCCTTCAGTCCAAGAACACGCCTGGCGGCTTGCGCAGAGCAGGAAACGTGGCTAAAACCCCCCTGGCAGGAATAAAAGCAACTCTAAGGGCCATAAGAATAAAAACTGTCGAATAGACAACTTAGAGCACAAATAAAATACAGAGGAGCGAAGGCGGCCACCTTTGACACTCCGGGTTCTCCAGTCGCTGCTGAGCCAGGTGGAGAAGGCGGGGGAGGGGGGAATGCAGGTGGGGCCCCCGGCCCTTCTTGGGCCCACAGGCCCCTCCAGCAAAGGCCTGCAGGACCTGGGCTGGCCTGGCTCCCTTCCCAGCAGCCACAGCCGGGAAGAATCTCAACCGCCTCAAAGCCCCCCCCCCCACTTCTGGGTGGGCGGAAGGGTTTAAATTAAGTAAGATGCGGAGGAGGAAAAGGGGGAGAGCAGCCTCTGCTAGAACTGGCGCTGCCTGGAGTCCATGCGAGAGGAAGGAAGGGAAGGAGGGAGGGAGGGACGCCCCAAGCAGAGACCCTTCCCGCTGCTTCCCAGCAGGGTCCCTGGGCTGAGGGAGGCCCTGGAGCAGCCGTGGGGGCTCCTCCACCTGCAGCTAAGAGCGTTGCCTGGGCCTGGGGGAGCCAGGGACCGAGCAGGTAAAGGCAGCTGCTTCCCCCACAGAAGCCGCCGGGAACAGGCAGTGTGTAGAAGCAACCTGGTGCATGGGGGCTCCAGGGCCAGATGGGGGTGGGGCAAACCCCCCCCCCCCGCATCTGGGCTGGGATGACACTTAAGCCAAAGCGGTCCCATCATTAGCTAATTGCCTCCAACTTATGATCTAGAGAATTGGGAGCTTGCAGGTGGGGGGAGGGTTGGAGGCCCGTCTCGTGGTGCCCTCCTCCCTCCCCCTCAAGACAAGACGAGGCACAAGGGCCCCCACCGCCTGGGCCTGGCGCGGCTCCCCTTCAGAAAGTACCAATTGGCCGTCGCCGCCTGGCCCTAACCACTCCAGCCCGGTGCCCCTGCGGCAGCTGACCCACCGCGGGGGTTCATGCTCGGCTGTCCCTCCACCACTGGCTCTCCTCCCCCGCCCTGGTGGGAGTGGCGTCCACCCTGCTCAGCCTGGTCCGGAAGGGTGCTGGTGTGCGGGAAAGGCCGGGAGCCTGGGCCAGGAAAGGCAGCCGAGGGGACGGTCCAGGAAGAGACGTAGCCTGCAGCTGGAGGGTCAGGAGGCCCCGAAAGGCCCCCCACCAAGTTCCGGAGTGGTGAGGGAGACGGGGAGGGAACCAAACTTTCAGACTTGCAAGACGGATGTCAGATGAGGGGACTCTGCCTTACTTCACCTGAACCGAATCCTGTCCATTTACAAACTCTAACTATCCTCCCGCCTCCGTCTCCAGCCCAAGAAGGGTCTCCCCTGGGCCTGTGGCCCCGCCCACCAGGCACCTGCGGGCCTCCCTGCCTCTTCCCTGGCCCTCCCTGGCCGCTTCTCTTTCCCCAGGCCCCGCCCGCAGGCCCTCCAGGAGCCTCTGGGAAGCAGGGCAGGCGGCGGAGGGGCACTGCCCCCAGGGCCGCTATGCACACGGGCGCCTCCCAAGTGGGCACCCCCCCCCTCCTGCACTGGGGTGAGGGTGTCGCTGCCCTTCGGCTGGCCACGGGCGCACCGTGCAGCCCAGGTCCTCTTGGGCCTGCCTGGACGTGCAGGAGAAGAGAAACCAGGTCAAAGTCAAAAAGGAAAGATGCAAACAGCTCTCGTTATCATATATTACAAAAAATGAGTGTGCCAGATTTTATGGCTCCTTTTACAGCATTAATGATCACGATGGCTCTGCCAGTTAAGCTTCCGATCCGGGCAATTAAACCGTGAGCTCCAGGCCCAGGAAGGCTCGGCCCAGTGCATGCCGGGAGATGCTCTCAGCACCAGAACAGAGGGAGGGGCCTGGGGGCCCAGGAGGGCCCGGCTCGCTCAGGCACTGCCCACCACTTGGCTGCTGGGCCAGGAAAGGAGAGCCCCCCCCCCGCACACATACACCGAGCGGGAGCCTGCAGGCAGGACCAGCCAGCCAGGAGAAGCCGCCCTCCCGCCTCACCTTGAGAAGGGAGGGGGGCAGGAAGGGCGGGGTCTCCAACCCGCTAGTGGCCCCCGCACTCTCCCCTTGGCCTCCCATCCCTGGAGCAGTCAGCAAAAGCTCCCAGGCTGGCCATGCCTGGTCCCAGGGCACCTTTCCCAGGGCTCTGCAGCTGCACCCACAGGCTTCCCACCGCCCGGGCGTGGGAGGCCCACGTCTGGGGAGGCCTTGGGAGGGAAGGGCCAGCGCCTCAGCCCAGAGCCTCGGCCCATTCGTGGGGGCGCAGAGCCCTGCTTCTCAGGACAGGCTGGGACAGGTTGGGGAGAGGCAGGCCAAGCCCTCCGTCCGGCCCTCCTGCCTTCTCTGCTGGCTCGTCTCTCAACCACCCCTGCCCCACTGGGAAGGCAGCCCCCCCACCCCCGACCCCCACCTCTGCGTCCAAAGCAGCCTTTTCTACCTGGGCCCGGCTGGGGGGGGCTGCCTGCTGGGCCGGGTCTCCCCAGAGCGGCTCCCACCAAATGGTTCCCAAGGGAAAGCAAGGACAGCCGAAGCCCAGGGGGCCCCTCTCAAGGGCCCCTCCCCTCCCAGCCCCTTCGGTGGGGCAGCGGCAGCTGAGAGCTCCCAGGCCTCACGGGGTCTTTGCCTGGGAGGGAGGAGAAAGGCCCCCCCATGGAAAGGGGGAGAGCCCAGGCCCAGAGGGGAGCCTACCCTTCCCATGTCCCCTTCCGGGTGCCAGCTGGCCACGGCTGCCCCACAGGACCCAAGGAGGTCTGGGCCCTTCTGGGTCCCCACCTGGGCTGTTCCCCTTAGGAGACAGAGAACACCCCCCCATCGTCCCCCCCACCTCACCCGACCCGTGTGGCTGCCCCTCCCTCTGGCCTGGGGCGCCTCCCCCACCTTCACACCTGGGAGGGGGCTGCTGCTCTCGAGGGCTGAGGGGCTGGGACCGAAGGGGGATCCTGCCCCCCCACCTGAGCAGCCCCTGGCTTGGATCCCGGCTATTTTGAGGGGTGACATCAGCTGCTCGGCTTCATCCCAGACAGATTTTGAGGGCAGCTTTATTAGCAGTTATTAAAGGACGGAGCGGCTTCCACTGTTCGTTCATTAAATATTAATAGAGCATTTATAAAGCAATCCTTAATTTAAAGTGTTACCTTTAATCAAAGGCCTCATGCTAACCAGCCAACTCTGAGAAAGTGGGGGGGGAAGCTGCCCGGCTGCCTCCCACACATACCCCCCCACCCGCCAAGAGGTTCGGGGGGGGGGATCTCAGAACCAGAACCAGCTGCTCCCAAGGGGGCCCGGCTGCAGAGGTGGCCAGGGGTCTGAGCCACACACGCCCACATCCAGGGTCCTGACTGCTCTGCCCAGGGTGCCCGGAGCCCTCCCTGCCGGTCCTCCCGGGGGGCCCACGGGGCCACTGGCCTTTACCGGTCTTGCTGTCCACGGTGAAGTGCTGCTCCCCCTCCAGGACGCTGTAGGCCACCCGGGCGCTGGTCCCGTAGCTGGGGTCGTCTGCATCGGAGGCCAGGACCTGCAGCACCGAAGTCCCTGCAGGGAGCCAAGGAAGGCCGGGTGAAGGGCCCACTGGTGCAAGCCCCCCTCCCCCTCCCCTTGAAATGGGGGGCAAAGGGACGATGGCCCTCCAGTCTGGCCCCACAGAGCCTGTGAAAGCAGCGGGCGGGTCAGCCTGTCCCCGAGATCTGACCTCCCGCCCCTTCTGGCCAACGGGGGAGCACGGGGGATGTAGCGGGTGGGAAGGGTCTGGACAAGACAGGGGCGGCAGAGGTTAGGGTTAGGGCCCCTGGGAGAGCACCCAGGAAGGGAAGTCAGAGGGTAGGACCGGATGAGGAGGACGGGACACACGGCCCATCGCAAGGGCAGAGCCCCCCGGAAGAGGGCAGGAACCCCCTGAGGGGGCTCGCCTCGGGCATCCAGGAACCCACTGCTATGCCCAGCGTCGGGCCTGGGCTTCGTGGCCGGGCGTGTGAGAAGGATCCCGGGGTGCCAAGGGGCCACCAGCCAAGCCCCAGCCAACCGGGGGATGCGGAGGCTCAAAGGGCCAAGGCAATCCGGGGCTGCACGGGGGATGGTGCTCCCATCGTGCTGCTTGGGCTGAGTGAGACACCCACTTTTGGGCACACAGAGAGGCTGGAGCCGGTTCCCAGGAGACCTGCCAGCAGGGCGAGGGAAAGCCGCTCTGGGCAGGGCCGGCTTGCCAACGGGAAGAGTCTGCCCCATTCAGACCTGTGTGCAACCTGAGGTGAACCTGCAATGGGGGTGAAATGGGGGCCCCATCTGTGCCTCCTGCTCTGTTGTTTGCCCCCTTGTTTCCCCCCCCCCCGCACCCTCCCTGGGAAGCTGCTGGCAAGAGTTGTTAATCCAAGTGTGGTTGGACAGTGGAGTGAACTCCTGGGTGGGGCTTCCACTGCCTGGGGCAGAAGGGCCCCCCTCCTCCTGCTCCATTTGGGGCTCCTCCTGTGCACCCCGGATTCTGATCCCTGCAAACCCTGGGCAATGCTTTGCCAAGGGGGACTGGCCCTCCTCCCCACCCTGATGGACGCTTGGGAAGCCGAGGAAGATGATCGGGGGGGGGGGAGTTGATGTAGCTGCCTGGCCGGGGGGGCGCTGTTGCTAAGCCCCTCCACTCGCAGCTGTGGCCGCATCTCCCGTGGCCGTGGCTTGCCCAGAACCGGTGGCTGGTGCTGAAGGAAGAGGCTGCCCAAGGACAGTGCTGGGAGGGACTCAGCTGCTGCTGCTGCAGTTAGCAAGACCAAGAAAGGCAGGGAGATCAGAGCTGCCCCCCCCACCCCCCCACCCCCCGGCCTGGCTCCAGTCCTGCAAGCCCAGCTTGGCGCTTCCTGAGTCCCCCAGAGGCCGCCGGGCACAGGGCAAGGCTGATGCCCAGAGGGCCTGGCCCTTGGTTCGAAACCTTCCTGCCTCTGGTGACGCCACCGGGGGCGCAAGGCTGGTCAGCGGTCTGCTTCAGGCTCGCCAGACACCCAGGCCCACCCAGGCCGTAGTGGCAGGGTCGGGATGAGCAGTGGGGCTGCCAAAGGCTATGCCGGATCCAGGCCGGGGGCAGAGCGCAGGGTCAGAGCGGGGTGGGCACCCGGTTAGCCCCATCGCCTGAGCAAAAGAAGCGAGAGGAACGGTGCCCGGGGCAGCCACGCCCGCAGCAGCAGAGGCCGGGGGAGGAACGGCTGCTGGGTGGGGGGCCCCAAAGAAAGTCAGCTTCACAACGACCCTCTCCTCCTGGGGGCGAAAGAGCAAACTGGGTGGGAGAAGCCCCGAGAGCCCCATATGGCCAGCCGTGGGTGGGCCAGGAGACCGTTTGGCGGGCAGGCAGGGTCTTCTGTGGCCGGGCACCACCGGGACTCACCGATGGGGGAGAGCTCAGCCACACTCCCGATGTAGGGCCCCCCCAGGAACTGGGGCTCGCTGTCGTTGATGTCCTGCACCTTGATGACAAACTCCGACTCAGGCTCCAGCAGCTGGTTGGTCTGGCGGTCACGCGCCTGAGCCCGCAGCGTGTAGAAGGTTTTCCGCTCGCGATCCAGGCGCTCCATGGCATGAATGTCCCCCGTCAGCTCATCGATCAGGAAGATGGTGCCGGCACCTTCCCCGGAGATGGTGTACTTGATGGAGCCGTCGCCCTCGTCGGAGTCCGAGTGAATCTGGGGGAGACGGCGCAGGTCAGGCCGTTACGACTGGGGCTATTGAGCACACAGTGCCTGCCCCCTCTGCAGCCTGGGAGAGGACGGGCACCCGCCCACCTCAGCCATCAGGGCTTCCTGGCTGGAAGGGCCACCCAGGGCTTAAAAGAGGGGCCGCCTCCCAGGAAGCGGAAGCCGTGAGGACCCCAGAGAGCCCCCTCCTCTGGCCTCCTTGGCCAGGCACGACGGGCCTCCCTTCCCTTGAAAGCAGAGAGCGAGCCCCTCACCCTGCCCACCCCCTCTTGGGGAGGCATGCCGGGGCACGCGGGGGGCCACCTCCTTCCTGGCCTCCAAGGGCAAGTATTGCTTGCATTGGTGCTGCGGAAAGAAGCCATTTGGGAGGCTTCCCACTGACCCACCCGGTCCTCTCCTCCTGCTGTTCATAGGTTCAGTGGGGAGGGGGCCTGCCGGGCCTCCCCTCCGAGAAGAACCCCCAGGGCTCCCCTCTCGGCCTCCTGCCAAACATGCCTGAGCGGCCACGCGGAGGGAAGAGGCTGCTCTGCAGGAACAGCACC
This sequence comes from Notechis scutatus, assembly GCF_049901735.1. Lineage (NCBI taxonomy): Eukaryota > Metazoa > Chordata > Lepidosauria > Squamata > Elapidae > Notechis > Notechis scutatus. The sequence continues at coordinate 291,035 of NC_142011.1, read as the reverse complement.
CCTGTCGCCCAGCTGGGCTGCCGTGGCCTCTCCAGAGGCTCCTAGGGGACGCCTGAGCAGCGCGCAGCACGTGGCCATCCCCGTGGCCCTGCAGCCAAGTGCACACAGCTGGCTACCTCAGATCACCCCCCTTTGGCAGAAATGGGGTTTAGGTCCTCCCTTCAGACAAGGGGGAGCCTCAACCCCTCCCCCTTAACCCTGCAAAGCGATCCCCAGGCATCGGACTGCGAGCCCTGGGTCCCCGGGTGGCCTCGGAGGAAGCCCTAACCCAGGCTGTGGCTCCGCCGGGCGGCTGAACCGGCAAGAGACCACCCGAGAACGGTGGGAAGCTCCTAAGGCCCTGGAGGCCAGAGGGCTGCCCAGCCTCCCCTCTAACCCAACCCGAGGCGGCTTTTGCCCCTGAGCCCTGGGATTGGGGCCTCACACTCTGGAGCTCCTTCGGGGCATTTCCTGGTCCCCGGCCACCCCGGCTGCCCTTCTCCGACCCGGCTGCCATTTCTAGGAGCTGGCATGGAAGGTTCGTCCTGGCCTGAGATTTGGCCCCTCAACTTCTGGGATTTCAGCCTAAAACAGGATTGATTTTTGTCTGCCCCAGAAAGCGCCTCTCCTCACTCCCACTCAGCATATGGTCCATTAGGTCTCTTAGCCTCCAACCACGTCTGCACTGGATTCCTGAAGGAAAAACATCGCATTGGTCTCTGTAAAATTCCCTCTTGTGACGTTCTGTCCATTTCTGTACCTATTTCTTTGCCTAAACCCAGACCTCGTTTTAGGGAAGGGTTTGAATTTCACCCACCTGTCTACAGATGTGGCCTGGGCCGGCTTCCCTGCACCCAAGTCCTTCATGGAAGGACGAAAACCCTTGTCTGCCCCACTCAAAACCTGGTCGGTTTTGTTCGCAGAGGTTTCTGAGCCGGTTTCTACTTCTCAGGCCACCCAGCCCACGATTAGTTTGCTCCTCTGAAGGCCATGAAATAGCTTGTTACCACTTAAAGTTAACACGGAGGGAAGTAAGCAATGGGGTACCACAAGGGGTCCCTCTTAAGCCCAGGACTCTTCCATATCTTCATAAATGACTCAGAGGGGGGAATAGATGGGGAACTCATCCAATTTGCAAGGGACACTAAGCTGGCAGGAACAGCCAGAGCCTCAGGATCCGAGGCTTGAACACTGGGCCCGATCCAACAGAATGACCTTCAATGTGGAGAAAAGCAGGCCTTTACACTTAGGCAGGGAAAACCAAAGGTACCAGCAGAGATCACACGAAAGCTGGCTCCAAAGCAGTGACTGTGGGGGGGGGGGATCTTGGCGGACAATCTCTTAATATGAGCCAGCCGTGTGCCGCAGCAGCCCCAAAAGCTAATACAACAAGATGGTGAGACTTTGGAAAAAGTGCAGAGAAGAGCAGCTAAGAGGACGGAAGGCCTGGGGACAAAAACCTAGGAAGAACGGTGGCAGGATAGGGGAAAAGAAGGTCTGTGGGTGAATGATGGCAGCCTTCCCGTATTTGGGGGGCTGCCCCAGAGAAGAGGGGGGTCCACCTCTTCTCCAAAGCCCCTGAAGGCAGGACAAGAAGCAACAGATGGAAGCCAATCAAGGAGAGGAGCAACCTGGAATGAAGGAGGAAGTTCCCGACAGCAAGAACAAGTAACCAGTGGAACTGCTTGCCACCAGAAGCTGTGGGGGCTCCCAACTGGGAGTTTTTAAGAAGAGACCGGACATGGTATATACATGTTATAGACTCTCCTTCTTGGGCAGGGGTTGGACTAGAAGACCTCCAAGGTCCCTTCCAGCTCTATTTGGATTGAAGCTGCAGAAATCAAAACATTCTGCACTCAGGGCCTTCCCCCTCTACTAAGGAGGATGTTTGCCTAAAACCAACAAAAGATTTGTCCTGCTGACTTCAGACCACGATGACCCTTCGCTTCCAAGGCACTGACAGGTCCATCCTCCATCCTCCCCCTCCATGCCAGACGAAGCAGCCTGGCTCCGGCCCCCTCCCAGGCTCTGCCATTCTGTCACTTTATCACAGAGGCCTCCCGGGCCGGAAGGGACCAGGGAAGCCTCGCTGGCCAGAGATGCCGGCAGCAGAAGGGCCAGTAGAAGACAGGCAAGCCGGAGGAGCGGAGGGATTCCCCGATCCCATTTCTATCAATCCTGCCCTTCACACACACACACACACACCAGCCCCACCTCTCCTTCCCTCTGTCGGGCTGCCCCCCCTTCTCTCCTCCGACTGTCTTTCAGTGGGGTTTGGGTTGCTGTGCCCCCTCCCCTCCCGTGTTCCAGGCTGCCGCCCCCGTCCTTCTGCCTGCGGCGTCTCCTGCAGCCGGGCGAAGAGCAAGCGTCCGTTCCGGCTGCCTTCCTTTTTATTCCCAGAGGAGCCTCGCCGAGCTCAAGGCCCATCCCGAGGGGGCTGCAGCTGCTCACTCAGCAAGGGGGCTGCTGAGGGAGGGTGGGAAGCCACCCCAGAGCGGCCTAGGAGTCCAGAGCTGGACCCGACTCGGCCGGCCATGCACAGCCTCTTCTTCAAGAGACCCCACAACCCCGCAGGGAGGCGCTTCTGCCTCTCACCATCCGGGACAGTCAAGCTAACTCCAAGGGGCTGCTGCAACCTGTCTCAATTGTGGCCAGTCCTCGTTTTGTGGCCACGGAGAGCAGGCCCCGGCCACTATCCCTTTATGGACCCAGACCTGGCTACCGTTTCCCCTGGCAGGTCCCATCCGCAAGACCCCCTGGCACCCCTGTTGGGCTCTTCTGAATGTGGCCTAAGCCACCCACATCCTTCGGGAAATGGGAGCCTCTCCTAGTCCTAGTCAGGCCCATCCTGATTAGGGTCTGGGGTGTCCCTCCTTCCCAAGACCCCCGTCAGGGCTGGCTGGCTGGCTGCTTTCTCCTTCCTCCCCCAGGCTGTGCCTCTCGGGGTGGGCAGAGGGCCCAGGAGCCGGACCAAGGACTCTGGAGTTCCTCCAGGCCTGGGGTTTCTGCACTGGGGAGGCAAGGGGGGTCAGAGGGCGGAGCTCAGTTGGCACCCAGCACCAGGGACCTTGGCCCAAGGGCTGCCCCAAGCGTCCTCCTGCCCCAGACTGCAGCTCCTAGTGTCTCCTTGTCATTGTCCTCTCTCTCTCTCTCACACACACACACTGTGTGTGTGAGAGAGAGAGAGAAAGAGAGAGAGAGAGAAACAAAAGAGAGGGAGAGGTTAACTCCCTTTGACCTCCTGAGCCAACTGGGAGGCGATGGGCACCTTGCAGGGGGCCTTAATTGGGAGGCTCCCGTGGGGGGACCTGCGTCTGGAAAGGCTTCGCCCTCATTTCCTGCCCGCCGTTTTTGCTGGGACTCAGTTGCCAAAACTGGGTGTCTCCCATTCATTGGCTAAGGAAATACGAGGCTGTTCATGGGCCCTCCTCCGCCTTCTTCTCGAGAGCCATTCCAGGGCCTGAAGCGGCTGCAGCAGCAGCCCTTTTCAGGGTCCCCTGGCTCCATTCGTCTCCCTAGGGGCCGTTTACGCTTCTCTCTACTTTGGTGGGGAGGGGAAAGAAGCCCCCCTGAAGCAGGGCGAGGGCTGCCTTAGCCCAAATGCCCACCCACCCCTTGCACAAAGAGCGGCTGCTGCCCAGCTGGTCAAGTAGGACCTCACGCTGCTAGAATCTGAAGAGGAAGCTCAGCCCGACACACACACACACACACACACACACACAGAGACAGACACACATACACACCCGCCTTCCCAGCGATGTGGGTGGCAGCTTCTTCCTGCAGAGCCAGGAGGAATGAAGGCCACCGAGGCTCTGAATGGATTCAGTTCTCCTACACCAGATATGGGTATCATCTCACTCACACACACACACACACACACACACACCCTCCCGAGTGTTGTGGGAATTGGTTGGAGCAGCGGACTGGACGCTGCACAGAGAAGTGCAGGAGGCGGGAGAAGGAAGGGAGAGCCTTGGCCAGAGGCCTGTGGGGTGGCTGGAGGTGGGCGAATGCCTCCCACAGTCCCCTCACCTGACCTCTCGAGCGCCCTTCCTCCACAAGGGCCCAAGGGCCCAAGCTCATTCCTCCCTCCTGAGCCTCCCGTGGAAGATGGAGGGGAGGGGGATTAGGGGGCTATTTTGAGGGGTGGCAACACCTAAGCTCTCTGAGTCATAAGAAACAAATGCTCCGCTTTGCTCCTCCTAGACTTCATTTGTCCAATTCTGGATTTGCACCTGAGGGAGGGCCCCAGAATCCACCAGCAGGGACGATGGCCAGGGAAGGGCGGAAAGAAGGGGGAGGGCTTTTAGCACAGGGAGCTTCCTTCAGCCTCTGGAAGGAACTTGCACAGAATGGGGCAAATATCTGGGTGGGCTTCCACAGAGGTGGGACTCAAATCAAGGGGACAGGAAGACGGACCTCAGGCGAATGCCCGGAGAAGGTTCTGGGCATCGGACAAGAGGGGGCTCTTCCCTCCTCCTCCTCCTCCCCTCCCTGGTGGCCTTCAAAGGTGGGCAGGAGGCCACTCGATTGGGAAAGCTCTCGCTCCGACCTCCTCCAGCCACGCAGAAGGAGGCCCACCCAGGAGGCTCCCAGCCTGGGTCCTGAGGGCTCCGAGGGGGCTGTTTTTGGCCCCAACCGCTCGGGCGGAACAGGCAGGGGTAGCGCCAGGGAAGGTCGTACCCGCTGCACTTCTCTTTCTCCAGATGCCCACACTTGCACACTTTGGACACAGAATCACGTAACACGTCCAGCGTGTCCACTTATGTGGGATCTCACTTTCCATTTTTGAGGCCTGGCGATGTGGACGGGATTCTTACAATTGCCTGGCCTACCATGGGTTCCCTCGACCCTCTGCCAGTTTGGGCCTATTCAGGGGCTGATGGACACAGGAACAAGGAAAGCCATCTCAGCGGTGACGTGTCCAGTCCCAAGAAGCCCCGTTGCACCCAGGGCCTCATGGCCATCCAGTTTTGGGGAGCCAGATGGTAGGGCACAGCTGCAGGAGTCTTTGGGAGGAACTGATGTCCATCAAGGACCACTATATTGCTACAGAAATGCATGAAACCAAAGGCAAAAACCTCCCAGAACGTGTATGGGTCAATATAAAAGAACAAAAGAACGACATGGCCATTGGTGTATACTACAGGCCCCCCAACCAAGCAGAAAAAATAGGTGTCCTTTTTGCTAACCAACTAACAAATATATGTAGGAAACACACTACAATAGCAATGGGGGACTTCAATTACCCTGATATCAACTAGAAGACTAATTCTGCACCAAGTGAGAAATCAAATAAGTTCCTTACCAACCTAGCTGACAACTTTGTTGTCCAAAAGATAGAGGGTGAAACTAGAGGGACAGCCACACTGGACTTAATTCTTACAAACAGAGAAGAAGTGATAGGGGGAGTTGAAACTGCAGGTACCTTGGGTGAGAGTGACGATGTCATACTAGAATTCAACATTACACAAGCAACAGAACATAATGACACCAGAGTCTTGGATTTCAAAAGAGCTGATTTTAATAAACTCAGAGAGAACTTGGGAGATTCCTTGGATGAAAATCCTAAAGGGGAAAACAACCCAAGAATCTTGGGAAACTCTGAAAAGTACGATTATAAAAGCCCAGACCAGCACAATACCACTGAGAAAGAAAAACAAGAAACCCAAGAAGAAACCAGCATGGCTGCACAAAGATCTCTCTGGCAAATTGAAAGAAAAAAAGGACAAGTACAAAAAATGGAAAGAGGGGGACACAACTAAGGCAGAATATCAGCAAAGATGAAGTCAGGAAAGCAAAGGCTCAGAATAAACAAAGACTTGCAACAAAAAGATAATTAAAAAAGTTTCTTCCAACATATAAATAACAAAGAAAAAAAGAAACAGTCGGTCCACTAAAGAGAGAAGATGGCAAGGAAGTAACAGGCAACAGAAAGCAGAACTGCTTAACTCATTCCTTGCATCCGTCTTCACGCAAAAAGAAACTATAGTTCAACCCGCCAAAAACATAACTGTAAAAGACAGACCAGAAATAAAAGTTAATATAAGCAAAAAAATAGTAAGAGAACACCTGTCTGATCTTGATGAAAACAAATCACCGGGGCCTGATGGATCACATCCCAGAGTTTTAAAGGAGCTGGCAGTGGTCATCCCAGAACCACTGCACCACATCTTTCAAGAATCCTGGAGCACCGGGGAACTACCAGAGGACTGGAAAAGAGCTGATGTGGTTCCCATCTTCAAAAAAGGAGAAAAAAACAGACCCAGGAAACTACTGACCAATCAGCCTAACATCAATACACGGGAAGATACTGGAAAACATAATAAAAAAACAGATCTGCCAACATCTAGAAACAACTAAAGTAATAATTACCGTAGCAGTCAGCACGGGTTTGTTAAGAACAGATTATGCCAAACCAATCTTATTTCATTCTTCAACATAGTGACTAAATCAGTAGACCAGTGAAATACTGTGGACATAATATACTCAGACTTCAGCAAGGCATTTGACAAAGTAGACCACAACCTACTTCTCGGTAAGCTAGAAAAAAGTGGAATAGAAAGCACCACCACCAGATGGACTCGCAACTGGCTGGCTAACCGTACTCAACGAGTCGTCCTTAATGGGTCTAAGTCTGCATGGAGGGAAGTAAGCAGTGGGGTGTCACAAGGTTCCGTCTTAGGCCCAATACTCTTCAATATCTTCATTAATGACTTAGATGAAGGAATAGAAGGGGAACTTACCAAATTTGCAGATGATATTAAGCTGGCAGGAATAACTGACACCCAAGAAGATAGGCTGAAGATCCAGATGGATCTTGACAGACTAGAACACTGGGCCATATCTAACAAAATGAAATTCAATGTAGAGAAAAGGAAAGTCCTACACTTAGGCAAGAAAAACAAAAAGGACACATATAGACTGGGGGAAACCAGGCTTAAGAGCAGTAAGGGGCTGCCGCAGGGAGGAGGAAGGGGTCAAGCTATTTTCTAAAGCTCCTGTAGGGCAGACAAGGAATAATGGATGGAAACTGAAGAGATTTAACCTGGAAACAAGGAGAAACTTTCTGACAGGGAGAACAATCAACCAATGGAACAGAAGTTGCCCTCGGAAGTTGTGGGAGCGCCATCAGTTGAGACTTTCAAGAAGAAATTGGACTGCCATTTGTCAGAAATGGTCTAGGGTCTCCTGCTTGGGCGGGGGGTTGGACTAGATGACCTACAAGGTCCCTTCCAACTCTGATTAATTGTATTTATCTGTATTAGTAACTGTGAGAGGGATCTTGGAGTCTTAGTGGACGACCAGCTAAATAGGAGGCAGCCATGTGCAGTGGCAGCCCAAAAAGCCAATGCAATCTTCAGTTGCATTAACAGAGGGATACAATCAAGATCAAGGGAAGTACTAATATATAAACCCTTAGTAAGACCACACCGAGAATACTGCATCCAGTTTTGGTCACCACATTATAAAAAAGACGTTGAGACTCTGGAAAGAGTGCAGAGAAGAGCAACCAGGATGATTAGGGGATGGAGGCTCAAACATAGGATGAACGGTTGCAGGAACTGGGCCTGACTAGTCTAGGGAAGGGAAGGACCAGGGGAGACAGGAGAGCAGCCTTCCAGTATTTGAGGGGCTGCCTCAGAGGGGGGGGTGAAGCTATTCTCCAAGGCACCTTTGAAGGCCAGACAAGGAATAATGGATGGAAACTGATCCAAGGAGAAATTCAACCTGGAAATAAGGAGAAACTTTCGGACGGGGAGAGCAATCCACCCATGGAACAGAAGTTGCCTTCGGAGGTTGTGGGAGCTTCATCCCTGGAGGCTTCCAAGAAGAGGCTGGACTGCCATCTCTGTCAGAAATGGAGTAGGGTCTCCTGCCTGGTGGGGAGGGGGGTTGGGCTAGATGATCTCCAAGGTCCCTTGCAACTCTGTTAATCTCTAAGGCTGAGGCCCAGTTTAGGGAGCCCAGCCTCCCTGGATCCCCTCCTGCAGGGAAGGTGGAGGCCAACCCTCCAGCCTCCTCCGAGGTCTTTGAGGGGTCCCGGAGAAGGCGCCCTTGGGAGGTGCCTTGGGGGAGGGACCTTCAGCACCTGTCACTCTCACCTCAGGGGGCGGCTGAGTGGTATTATGGGATGCCCTAAGGAAGGACTGTCGCCCCCTGCAAGGCCACGCAGAGCTGCCCAAAGGGCAAAGGCTTCTCTCTGCAGAGGCAGCCGGAGTCTCTTCAGGGAAGGCGGAGAGGGGCCCACCTGCCTTGGCCCTGGCCCTCCCCTCCCGCCAGCACAAGGACCCTCCTCAGGTCTGCCGGGGGAAGGGATCCCTGAGGGCCCTGCAGAGCAGGCCAAGGGAAGAAGCACCTGATCCTGCAAGAGGGGAAGCTGGGCTGCTTGGCAAAACAGAACCTCAAGGGTCCGCCCGCTTCCTTCTCCCCGACACTCTGCAGGGATCCAGCAGTCGGAGGACGGGAATAATGTGCCCCTGGTGTGCTGTGTGCTGAGGCGCTTCTCCCTCTTCTCTTATGTCCACTTGAGAGCTTTTGCACCCAGACAAATTCCATGGGTGTCCAGCCACACTTGGCCAATAAAAAAGAACGCCATTCCATTCTAATTTCCCAGGAGAGGCTGGGCATGTCCTAAGCCAGAGCCTCAGTGGAAGCCTGGGTTGGAAAAGGGCCGAGCTCTGACCACCCAGCGACCTCCCGGGGCCCACTCCCCAATTTGGGAAGATTGGCACAGCCTGCCAAGGGTCGGCTACCTGGGATTCTGCCAGGCCGTTAATTATCTCTTTCTAATTAAATCAAAATTAAATTTGAGCAGAGGAGTGCTTTCGGAGAGATGATTAGACAGTTTCGGTGATACGGAAGGACCCAGGGAGGAAGAGAGAAAAGAAAGGATATAAAAGCTGCCCTGAATGGAAGGCCCTTTGGGGTTGGCTCCCACTCATAAAACCCAAGTTCATCCATTCCTTTTAAATGGTAGCAACTTAATTAAATCTGTTTTTCCCCTTTAATCCCCTTCTCTATCTAAAATAGATCTGTCCAACAAGCACAACTTTGTAACTCATGCTGACCCCATAATTCTATTTTAAAAACACAAAAATCCACTTTCGCCCTGCAGGGAAACTCCATCTCAGAAAGGGGTAGCGTGAATATCCAGATGTTATGAAAATGTTCTAGGGCCTCTTTGGTCAGCCGGTTTGTGGGGGGGCAGAGGAGGAGACCCCCCTGGCAGGGGAAAGGGCTACTCCTGTCCAGCCAGAGGAGAGGGGCCCTTCCTGCGCTCTGCTCCCCCTTCTGCGCAGATGGGCTGTTTGGGGGCTGCAAGGGCAGACGGCCAGATGGACAACTTTGGGGTTCTGTAGGAAACGAGGTGGTTGCTAAGCTACCTCCGGAGGCTGCCAAGGCCAGATCCTGCCCCAGGGAAGCTTGCCATGAGCACACACCCCCCCCCCCCGCAGAGTCCCTCTCCCCCGCGGCCTTTACCTTCCCCACGTACAGTGGCTCTGTGCCCGTGTACTCCTCCACCACGAAGAACTGGTTCCAGACCCAGCCACGCTTCACCCGCCTGATGCCGGGCAGAGCGCCATCCCCAGGTGCCCCCAGGCCAGGCTCCCCAGGTGCCCCCGGCAGACAGTCTGGGCCAAGGAGAAGGAGCAGCAGCAGCAGCAGCAGCAGGAGCCCGCTTCCAGGGGGCGATGGGGCACCATCACTGCAGAGTCCTGGCAGCAGGGAGGGGGCCCGCAGGCATCCTTGGGGGGCAAAGCGGAGCCACCGGCCAAGGCGGTCAGTCAGTCATCCATGGTAGGCAGGGCCGGCGATGGTCTGGAGCAGCTCCCCTTCTCAGGGTCCCATCGAGGCTCAACGCCTGGCACTCTTCCTTCCTCTGGGCAGGCAGGGGGCATCGGGTGATGGCCCCTTCTTTCTCTGGGTCAGAAGATCCTGGGAACAGGGCCCTGGGCGGCTACTCCCAAACCGGCCCAGTGTGGCCTCGAAGGGGCTGTGGGGGGGCGCGCCGGTTTCTTGGCTCCGGCCACAGCTGGCTCCTTGCGGGCAGCTGGTGGGCACAAAGCCCCATCAGAGCAATGGCCTGGCACGCCCAGCAGACTCGGCCCGGCTACAGCTGCTCCTGGCAGGGGTGGCACTGAGGCTCCATGGCTTCTGCTGGCCAGGCAGTTCCTACGCAGCCAGCAGTAGCTGCCACCGTCTTCCTCGGGTCAGAAGGGCAGCGGGCAAGGGCATCCTCCTGGCACCTGGAAGAGACAGAGCACCCGTCACTGGGGGGGGGGGCAAGTCAAGCCAAGAGCACGAGAGGGGCACCCCCTTCCCCCACCGGCTTCTGGCCCAGGGGCTGCTCTGGCTGGCTGCTCCTCGAATGCCCAGCTCGGGCTCCCTTGCCTATGCCAGGGAGGCTGCGGAGGGGCTGCTTTCTAACCCAGGCAGAAAGCTGGAGCGATCCTCCCCAGGGCCATCCCGGCCTTCCTCCTCCCCCTCCTCCTCCATTCCTGGGATAAAGCCTCCCGCCCATAAACTTCTGTCGCTGGTTAGGGCTGCCCGAGAGTGGGGGGGCGGCTGGGCGCCCTCGTGGCCGAGACCCAGAGGGAGGGATTTTTTGGGGGCGGGGAAGACAGCTTCTGCGCCCAGCAAAGGGGTCAGTCGGGGAGGGGCCTTCCCGGCCCTTGCCCAGGAGAAAAGCTTACTAGTCGGCTGTTGCCCAGGGATGCAGGAGGGAGGATTCGGTGCAGTTTCCTGATATACACTTCAAAGATAATTTCCTAGCTTTGCGCGAGATGTGGAAGATTTACAAATGCGACCCAGGAAAAACAATGTTCCGCAACCACCCTGGGAAATTCGGCCCCCACCCCCGGATCCCACCCATATGCCCCCCCAGCCCCCGCACTCTCGGGCGGCTCGTGCATCTCCGCTGCGGGTCAGCCGCCAATTCCTTCTCCAGCAGCCCCCTCTGGACCGCCCCTCCGCTGGGCAGGGCGGGCGGGTTGGGGGCTCCTCCCAGCTGCGGCTTCGGAGGAGCTTCCCACTCACGGCCAGGCGGGGCTTCCCAGGCAGCCGAAGCACCAGAACCGGCACCGTCGCCCGGGGCCTCCGCTGTCTTCAGCCTCAGCAACGGCCCCGCGGAGCTCACTGGGCCGGCCCGCCTGCCTGCCGCTCCTCCGCGGTGCGTGGTGGGCGCAGCGGGGCCCCTGGGCGCCCAGGGACAGCCGCGTTGCTCGTCGCTGCTTCTCGGCCGCTGCCCGCCTGAGCGCACTTGCCCGGGGAATTCGGGGCGGCAGCGCAGCCCAGGGGCCGCGGGCGGGGCGGGAGCGGTAGCCCGTCGGGCGAGCCTTGCTAAGGGGGACCGGGCCAGGCAGGGCGAGCCCCAGGGGGAGCCACCGGCGCTTCCCTGCATGGGAGGCCGCGCTGGGCGCAGCTGCTGATGCGGGCCAGCCTTGAAGGTTCCTTCCCTGCTCGGCTCGGCTCGGCTGGCAGCGCCGGCAGCTTCGAAGAGGCCGATCAAGGGCTGGTCGGCTCCCTCGGAGAAACCCCGCGGCTTTTAAAAACCTCTTTCCCGCCTTCTCCATCCTTGAGCCCAAGCCCCGTGCTGATTTCGCACCCAGAGCCCTGCACAGCTGCCCCCCCCCCACCGAAGGGACCGCGCTTCCGTCGATGGCGACCCTCCCCCATGCCAGCCCCGCGCTCTCTGCCCAGGGTGGCTTCTCCACCTCCGAGGACTGACCCGCGCTTAGCCAAGGCCACCCTGGTTGAGCCGCGATCCCCTCCCCCCCAGCCCCGGTTTAGGCCAGTCACGTGGAGCCAAATGTGGAGGCAGCTGCCAGAGACGAGTGGCTGGTGGGCAGGATGGAAGGCCGGACTGCACAGATGTCTGGACACCTCAGGGGCAGGGCTGCCACGGGGTCACTCCTCTGACCTGGGGGAGCACCTTCTGAAGTGGCCTGGAGGGCCCCCTGAATGCTCCTGGTGCCACTTTCGCAGAAGTCATGGGTCTCAATTATGGGGCGGGGTGTGGGGCTTCACTTACGGCTGGGGAAGGGGTACCTCATTTTGTGCAGGGGGGGAGACAGTTGCCTGGCTGGCTCATCAGCTGCCCAGACTGCTACCTGGCCAGGGAGGGGCACTTCCTGAACCCTCAGGGAGAGGGAAGGTGGCTTTTCCAGAAGGTGCCGGCTTTTCCAGAAGGTGCCGGCTGCACTTCGGCCTCTTTGGGCCCAGGGTTGGCAGGGAGGGGTTGGGGGGCAGTGGCATTTCACCCAAATTCAGCCCAGGAGACAGACAGGACAGAGCAGCTGGGGTGAGGCTGCTTGCAGGCGTCTCCCTTCCAGGGAGAAAGCCACAGCCGGGGTGGGGGGTGAGGTGCTGCCTGAAGGTTGGGGGCCCCTCCATAGTCAGCAGACCACCTCGTGCTTCACTGCGGGGCCACTCTCTGCGGGCTGTCCGTCCGTCCAGGTAGACCCATCTGGATGCAACCAACGCACGCGTACCACACATCCACAGACCGCAACAGCAAACGTGTCCCACCTACACGTGCCAGGCCTGGGCAACGGTTGCTGTGGGAACCAGAACTTGCCTGGGGAATCTCCCCCCCCCTTCCATGGCCTTTTGTTTGCACTGCTGCCGCGGTCCCTCCCTCAAGGGGGAAGCCCCCCCCCCCGCCTCACATGCCTCCTTTGGCCCGCTGGGAGGGCTGGACCCAGTGCCTCCCCCACACCCCCACTTTTCCCAGGCTGGGTGGCAACGGCACGTCCCTCCCTCCCTCCCTCCCTGCCCCCCCCTCCCCGCTTTGTCAGTGTGTGTTTGGCAGAACCAAACTGTACATCATGTTGACAGTAGAAATTACATCCTGAGCTTATGTTTTACAGAAACATAAGCCGTGTCAGAACTCACTGCAGCCCAGCGATCAGGACAAATTGAACAGCATCCCGGCCGTGTCGATATTTATTTCATTTTACCAATGCAATGGGGGGGCAGCAGCCCTCCCAGCACAGCACATGCCTCCCTGTGGCCCTGTGGGGCTCTTTCTGGGGGGCCATGGCAAAGGGGAGGGGCTGTTCAGCAGGAGGGGAGTGGGAGGCTGGAGACCAAGCAGACTGCCCCTCCCAGGGGAGGCGCACTGGTGGGGCACGGCCCTCTCCCCCGCAGGAGGAGCAACGTAGCGGCTGTCCCTCCTGAGAAGGGCAAACCCCCCCCCCAGACCAAGCAGAATGCCACTCGGTTGGGCTGGGAAAAGCTGCAAGTAACACGTGCCCCTGCCCCCCCCCCGAGGGGTTCCCTAGAGAGAGACCCCTTCCTTGATGGGCTCGCAGCTCCCCATCCCCCCCCAAAAGCATGGCTTGGCTTTGGGGGGGGGGCTTGGTACAGGATCAGGCCACCTGCCGGGCATCTGATCTGGGCCTGGCATGGAGGGGCAGTTCTCGCCACGATGGGCCAGGCAGCCTGTGGGATTCCCCAACAAAGCCCCCTTCTGGGTTCTGCCAGTGCAGAAAATTAGGAAGCCACGAATGGCTCTTTTCTCCTTTTACACCAGATCCAATTCTGCTGAACTCTCCTTTTTCATGGGGGTGGGGGTGGGGGTGGGGGAGACAGAGAGTGTAGAGTTTCCATTTCCCAGAATCTGCTACACAGGAGTCAGCCTGCAACCAGAGCAGCCCCTGGGGAAATGGGGGGGGGGCGTCCATTGGCCCTCCAAACCCCGGGCCCGCTGGGTGCCTGCTGCCCACTCAGTCCCCCTCCTCTCTTGCGGGAAGAGGGCAAATCCCCCAGTCCCCTAAGTGTTGTTCCCCCCATGGATTCCTCGTGGGCCTGGGGCGCTGCTGCTCCCACAGGCAGCTTCAGCCCGCCCCCATCCCTGCCTACTCCTTGCCAGCCTGGCAGGCGGCGCAGCTACTCTCTCGATATGGCTCTCCAGGAGAAGATGGGTGCAGCCCCCCTCCAGAAGGGGCTCCCAGGTAAATGCAGCCTGTGCCCCTCCAGGCTGGCCCTCCGCACCCCTTTGGGATGCACCCCCTCCCTAGCCTTGGCCCAGGAGGGGGGGAGGGAGGGAGGGAGGGCCTGCAGGCAGCCAGCGCAGCCCTTTCCAGGGCTCAGTTCGGCCCTCCGCCCTTCACAGGCAGCCCCAGAAGCAAAAGGCCCCTCGGATAATCCCAGACACACTGCAACAACGTTCATAATACAAGGGAGCAGAAAGCCATTCCACTTATTAAGAGTGTAATCTTTTCTGCCCTTGAAGTAAACCGCCAGGTTCCCCTTTCTGGCTTTTCGGAATTACTTTCCTGGTGGGGGAGCTTCTTCATCGCTTTTCTTCTCAGTTGGGCGGAAAGGAAGCCTCCTGCACCCCCCAGCCCAATCCTAGCAGCCACACCCTGAACGGGGCAGGGCGCCCCGTCCCCCAAGCCAAATATTTTTTATGAGCAGCCAGTCGGTGGTTTCCCCCAACCTTTGATTCTCCGGAGCTCTCATGCCACCCCTGTTTGGGAAAGGTCTTTGAAACTGAAAATATTTCTTTTTCCAATCTTCTTTGGTCCGAGTTTGAAAGAAATTTTAATTGCAAAGAACATCTTAGCGTCTCCCTCGGGGAAGCCGGCTCTTACAGCCAGAACTGTCTCGCTCCGCAATAATTCTTCACCAAACAGGGAAGTTTCATGCTTCAGCTCCACGGATGCAGGCCATTAATTGGCCTTTCAGGACGGACAGAAGAAGAAGAAGAAATAGGAGATGCCAACGAGGCACTCCTGGAAATGTCACCTGGGCACAACCTGGGGAGCCTCCCGGGAAGAGGGGAAGGGCCCCCACAGGCCTGGGGGAAGGGGTGGGAAGCCCCTAGGCCCCCACGTTCCTCTCCAGGGCAGGCAGTTCGGCCCAGGAGAGCACAGGCAGCCCCCGATCGTGGGGAGAACCAGCTGGGAGAAGCTGGGGGGCTGCCTGGTGCCCCCCCAGCGTCCTCCTTGTCCCAGAGCTGAAGGTTGGGGGCTGCCAGCCGACCTCTTGTGTTGTCCTTCCTGCCAGCCATCCTTCTGCCCCCCAGGGCAAAGGCTCAGGTCTGGGGTCTCCTGGGGAAACGCCCAACCCCACCCCTTCCACATAAGGGCCGGGATGGTGGGGCGGGAGAGCAAGCTGACCCCCAGGATGCCCAGCATATTCAGAGGGAAAAGGAGCGATTACAATGAAAACATCAAATGGATTTTCTGCCCCCTGACAAACATAGAAGGAATTGGCTTCTTTTAATCAAATGTTTGGCAGAAATATGAATTATTTATCACTCAATATGGCTGGTTAAATGGAAGATGGACTACGAGCGCAGTTCCTCCCCCCCCCCCCACCTGCACGCTCTGCTTTCCGACAGCCGAGAGCGAGGAAGGGCCAGAAGTCAGGGGAACCGCAGCTCCGGCCACAGGGGAAGCCGCCGCAGCCTTCCAGCCTCCAAGGGCCACAGAAGTCCCAATCCGCTGCACCCCAAGAACAGCCACCCTGGGAAGGAAGGGCTGGCTGCAGAGGCCGGCTGGGACCTGACCCCGACCCTCCTGGCACCAAAGGCCTCTTCCACACGGAAAAGTCACTGGCAGCCCAACTTTCTTCCCAGGGATTTCGGAAAACGTGATCTAATGAATCCTAAAATGAAGGGACATGAAGTTCCTCCTGTAGGAAAGCAAATCAAACTCACTAGTCCAGGACAGGACCCCAAAACTGAAGCTGGAGTCCCAGCTGAGCTGCACCAGGAAAGCGCCCACAGCAGGAAGTTGGCTTAGTTGGCCATGGTTGGCGCAGGCCTCAATGGTCGCCGCCGGTTCTGGGCACCCAGTTTGAAGGGAGAGATGGACCGACACTCAGCTCCACAAAGGAAGGAGAAGGGGAGAGCCTGGGGGGGGGGATGAAGGCAGCCCAGCCCCTCCCCTCCCAACACCAAATGGGAAATGAAGAGGCTACAAAAAGGAGAAGGACCAGACGGGTGTGGGTGTGAGTGATGGGGGCCCCAGGGGCTCCCCTGCCCTGGACCTTCAAGTGGGGCAGGGCGGGGGGGTCCCAGCAGCTCCACTCCACTTGCCGGACGCTGCAATCAGCAGGAAGGCAGCCAGGGAGGCGTCCTGGCCTGGCCGTGGCATCCTCCTTCCGGGCCAGAGACTGGGATTCTGACCTGGCCCAGGAGCTGAAGTCGTGTCTGGACCCTGAACCGGCAAGGGCCGAGAGCAGTGGTGGGATTCAGCCAGTTGGTCAACTGGTTGTTGGAAGAAATCAATAGGGCAGATAACTGGTGGTTAAACTCTTTGGGGCCAAGTCGGGGCTCCCTCTCCCATCTTCAGGGTTCACTTGCAGAGTTTTACTTTGGGCCCTCCGGACCCCCGTCTTCCCAAGGGGGGCTGTGGGCCTGGGTGCAGCTGCCCTTGGGGCTTGGCCTCTCTGGCCCCATCAGGACAGGAGAGACGGCCCCGGCCTCCCCAACGTTAGGGGAAAATGCCAGCATCCAGACCTCTGTCCGAAAACGCAAACAGACCAACAGTTCAAGCGTGCAGGAAGGTCCCCCTGGCCTCCACCTAGACCCCCCTTTCCTTCCTGGCTCCGGTCCTGACCCCCCCCCCCGGGCAAGGAAGGAGGAGCCCCCGGCTCTTTGAAGTCGGCTCTCGTCTGGTTTGGTTTCCAGGCTCCTGGTGGCCCTGGTAGCCCTCCTGGACCCCCAATGGGTCAGGACCCTCTCCGAACTATGGTGCCCGGAGGTGGGCACAGGACTCTCAGTGGGGCAGGAGCCAAAGCGGAGCCAAGGAGGAGAAGGGAGGGGACTCGGGGGCACACAAGGTTTAACTGCAGCCCATAAAGGCCTGCAGGGGCACCAGGGCCACATCGGGTCTCGCCCTCCGTCAAAATCCCTCTGCCGTTTGAATCTCGCTCTCTCAGATTCGGAGGTGAGCCGGTCACTCCCCACCTCCACCCCCACCTCTCCTGGCCTCTTGGACCGGTTGGTCTCTCTTGCCAGTGAGGGTGAGGGTGAGGTCCAGGGCAGCAGCCCCCCCACCTCCCCCCGCCCCCTTCTCCACCTGCTGCCAGTGAAGGGAGGCCGGAATTGGCCGGTCCTCCTCCATCTGTTGGCAGGCAGGGCCCCGGCTGAAGGCCAGGCCCTTGAAATCCGCCATGAGCATGATTGCTGTGAAGGGTGGTCATCTGGACACCCTCCGGCCTCTCTGCCTTCCCCACACGAGAACAGCCCTCCCCCTTTTGGCTCCCCACAAGGCAGCCAAGCAGCAGAGATGGGGAGGGCGCCTCCACCATCAGGAAGAGGCTGGTCTCCTGGGGGGGGCTGCGGGGGGCCTCCGGGGGATGCCTGGCGCTTCCCATCACCCCCCCCCCGTGTGGCCAGGCCTGACCCTGCCCAACCTCCTGGGCTCTGCTCTGACCCCTTTGGGGGACCAGGCAGGCAAGGGAGCCCTTGTCTCCCAGAGGGGAAGTCCAGCCCTCGGCCAGGCCAACTGCCCTCCTGCCTGCCCGGGGTCCCCTCCGCCTGCCCCACAGGGTTCTGGAAGGGTGGAGGCCACACACCCCTTCCCTGACAATGGCAGGCTGAGCTTTTATACTCATGAAATAAGAATTAGAACCCAGGTAGAAGAGGGGAGGAGGGGGCCAGTCCGGCCACCAGGCCCCTCCCGTCCCACCCACTCCTTTTGGCAGCTGGGCAAGTGCCAGCTTTGCCCGCTGCCGGCTGCTCTTTCTCCTGCAAAGCCAGGACTGGCCAACGCTGGGAAGCTGACCGGCAGCGAAGGGAAGGGGGAGCTGTGGGCAGGCCTTCCAAAGCATACTACCTCTGAGCATGCATGGAGTGCTCTTGGCAGACCTCTTCTGCCCTTGTCCCCCGGCTTCCAGAGTACCGGGGCCTCTAAACACGGCCTCTGCCTGCACTTCAGGACAGGAATCTCCATGGGAGCCAAACCCCCTTGGCTGCCACCCTGCAGGGCCTGCCTGACGCTGGGCCAGCCTGGCGGCCGCCCCATACCTGCCTTCCTGGCTCAGCCCCCACCCAGGGACAGCTTGGGCCCCACTGGGACACCTGGAGCCCTCCTGGGGCTCACTCGGCTGCCGTCCCTTTCAGGCCCGGTGGGGCTGCCCTTTGGCCACTCCAGAGCCGCCCCCCCAGAGGAGCCCCCTCCCCACAGGCTTCCGTCCGGGGTGCCGTAAAGTCAGGCTGCCTTCTGCAGCGACGGGGGTGGGGGGGTGGGGGGGCCCTGCTTCCCAGCCCTTGCACAGAATGCCAAGGACCCCGGTGACTCTCTTAGGAATTCTGCACCATCCTGTGGCACCTCGGGAGCTTCCCTCCGGTCGTCCTCCCTTCCTCCAAGAGGAGCAGCAGGGGGAGGGGGAGGGGCATTTTCCCTGAATGGTGAGCCGTTTTCTCCTTTATATCTTCAGTGTTTTATGGAAGAGTTTGCAGGCCACCCACTTCCAAAGCGGCTTAGAGTAATTCTCTACGGAGTTTCTTCGACTCTCCCTGCTCCCCTGAGGGCGGCCAGACCTCCGACAGGCAGATCTTGACCTCAGCCCCCAATCCTGCTGTCACAGCAGAGGAGCCAGCTGCTCCTTCCTTTCATCCGAAGGACTCCTGGGCCCCTCCTTCTGTGGGCAAAATGCCCACTGCCTTTTCACCCTTCCCATCAGGGACCTTCTGCGGTGCTTTGGGCCTGGTTGCTCTTCAAGGGATGGTTCCTGAAACGCATCACCCAGAACTGGACGTGGCCTCCAGCCGTGGCTCATGCCGTCCATTCGAGGGGGGGAGAGAGGCCTTTGAAGGTCAGACACAAAAGGCCCGGTTGCAAAGTGGGGAAGAACCGGGATCTGTGTCAGCCCGGATAATGCGAGCAATCGCTTATTTCTCTTTTCCCCTCCTCCTCCTCCTCCTCCTCCTCCTCCTCCTCCTCCTCCTCCTCCTCCTCCTCCTCCTCCTCCTCCGTTAAAGCGTGGTTAATCACGCCCTGTCCTCATGGCTACTAGGGCAACCTCCCCAATGTGGCACCGTGTACAATAAGAGCACCGAAGCGATCGCAAGCTGGATCCAGCCCTGGCCTTTTAGGATGCTGGCCACTGTCCCAAGGTCAAGCAGGCTCCTGGCCTAGAGGAAACGCTGTGGCAGCAGAAAAGCCAGCCAGGCCCTTGCAAGTGGGGGTGGGGGAGGGCTGGCTCTGTGGGCCCTCCAGGGAGATGGAGGAGGACAGAGCAGAGAACAGGCGAGTCCCTGGTTGGGTGTCAGTGCCTCACTTACAGACTCCGCAGGCCGATGACCTGGGCAAGCGAGCCAGGATCCCCGCTTCTTCCAGCACAGGGCAGCCTCCCCCTCCCCTCCCTCCTCCCATGCTCATCGCGGCGAGGTGCAGCCTTTTAGCCCTGCTCTCTCTAGTAGAATCAAATTTTTATATCCTTTCACAGCCAATAAATCCAGCTGGGAGAGAAGAGGCAGAAGGGGCATAAAAGCCCTCGTAAACGCTGCCAGCAGCCGAGCGGAGGTGCCCGCGCACACGCGGCTCCTTCTCCAGCACAGATCCCGGATAATGCGAGCAATCGCTTATTTCTCTCTCCAGTATCATTTTCCCAGCTTGATCTCCGCTGTCGCAGTGTGATGGTTTCACCCCATTAGCCTTGCTTCAAAAAGTGATCCCAGGGCCACGCCCGTTATTGCCCACATAAATCAGGTGGCTTTGAATAGGAGCACCTTTAAATAAACAGCTGATGGAAGTGGAGTTCCAGGATCATTATTAATAGCTTTTCATTTCTGTGTCCACTGTGCTGTGACTCTCGTTCCCAGCAGAAACCCGCCCCCCCCATGGCAGATCCCCCAAGTGCTGCAGTCGCCATGAATGACGGTCGCCTCCTCCTCCCATTCACTGTACAGCCGGTGGTTCCAGACTGAAGGCCAACAGCCAACAGCCGGAGGAGAAAGGCAGCAGGCGGGAGGGCCCCACTCCCCCGCAGGGTCTTGGAGCAGGACCTGGCCCCCAAAGGGAGTGCATGCCAGAGGGGGCCCCAAGAAGCCTTTCCCTGGGGGGGACTTCCCTGAGCAGACCCCATTTATTTAGTTGTTGTTATCATCATCATCATCATCATCCTCGGACAGGACCAAAGGAGGATTCCAGCCCTAGGATTGGCAGGTATTTCTCCATCCGCCCCCCCCCCCAGGCAGAGACGGAAGGGCTCCCCCAGCCCCGCTCGACCAGGAGCAGGCTCCCCCAAGAAAGAGGGGAGGGGGAGAGGAGGAGGCCTGGCAGCCCCGTGGCCCCCGAAAGCTCCTCCTTCCCACCGGGGCCCCTCAAGAGCCACACGGGCATCCTGAAGGAGGCCCAGGGAGGAGGCCCCGGGGCAGGAGAAGCTCCGGAGCGGCTTCAGAGGAGGCGCGCACACCGCGGCCGAGAAACGGCGACACCCCAGCTCGGGGAAGAGGCGCGGGGCATTTCACCGGCGGCGGGGGGAGAGGGGCGTTGGGTTGCAGCGGGGAGAAGCTGCCCACCAGCCCCCGGGTCCCGGCCGGGACAAAGGCGGGGGTCGTCGCCGTCCTCCCCGAAGAACTCGAGACCGCCGCCCGCTCCGCGCTCCCCTTCGGCCCTGCCGCCGGATCCGCGCCGCTCGCCTTCACTCTGCAGGCTGCCTCGTCGCCTCTTCCCTCCCGCTCCCTCCAGCCGCGCAATGCCCCGAGGGGCGACTCCCGGCGCTGCTGGCCTCCGCCCTGGCCCAGCCCGTCCCCAGCAGACGCGGCCCCCGGGAGGCCCCGGAGCCAACTCTGGGCACAGCTCAGGGGAGAAGGGGGCGCTAACAAGTGTTGGCTGACCTCCCCCTCAAATCTGGCAGGATCCACAAAAGCCCGAAAGGAAGCCCATCCCCCCCCCAGACTCCAAATTAACCTCCAGCCGGTTCTGAACCCCAGGAGGGCCAGAGGGCTGTGGGGCAGCCTATCCAGGGGGCACAAGCCTTACGCAGGCCTCTGCTCTCTGTGGGGGCTCCTGCCCCCGGGACAAACATTTCCCTGGTTGTGCAGTCCCCAAATTTCAGGAAGCTTATTCCACTTTGGCAAGGACCGTCCAGGGTCCAGTTCTGGGTAAGGGACCCAGTTAGGGGGAACTGGGCAAAAGCAAGCCCATCCCCCAAGAGACTTAGGTCTGGATGCCCACACAGAGCTGGCATTGGGTTCTGTGGCCCCTGGGAGCCCCCCAGCCACATCTCTCCGGAAATGGCATAATTCGGACCCTCTAATTGCTGACTTCTCCATGGAAGGAGGCAGGAGGCTGCAGCCCAGGCGCTCTGGACAAGTGGTGGGCGTGGCTTCCAGGACACACCTGCACAGACATTCCCACAGCTGCCCGCCCCCCCCTCCTCCTGGAATCTCAGCTGGAATCTCAGCAGTGTTGTTTTGACCCAAAAGAAACAGGGGAAGCCCTACCCTGGTTGGAGGCTCAGCGGCTGGAAAGACCTGCAGAATTTCTTCCCTGGTCAGCCTCCTTCCCGCTCTTCCTCCCCCCACTCCGCCTCCTCCAGGAAGGCTCAAGTCCCGGCACCACCTAGGAATGCTTGTGTGAAGGACCCAAGGGCTGCTTAAAAGGAGGGGTTTCATTTCATAAACACCCTCCCCCCCCCCCATCTAATCCAGTGCTTCAGAGAGAAAAACCCAGCCCAAAATCCAATCGGGGCGCATTTAGAGGTTCGGAAAGAATTCAGAGGTTTAAGTGGCCTTAAAATCAGCTTCCCTTCCAGAAAAGTGGAAATTAGCCAATGAAAAGCTCCACTCGGTCCCTGCTGTTCTTCTTGGCAAGATCCCCCAAGTGCCTTGCCATTGCCTTCCTTCCCAGGGCCGAGAGAGAGAGGGACTGGCCCCAGGTCATCCAGCTGGCTTTCTGGCCTAGGTGGGACGAGATCTCAGCCTCTCCTGGTTCTAGCCTGGTGCATTAAAGTTAGGCTCAGCCCCCTAACAAACTGGCCAGAGAGTTCTTGTTAAACTGGTGCAAAGAAGCATAAGAGAAGCATAAAAACAATCAATAAGCATTGGTTGCTTCTTGTACCCGATGACTATCGCTAAGTGTTGTATGTTATGATTCTTGACTCTTGATGAATGTATCTCTTCCTTTATGTCCACTGAGAGCATTTGCACCAAAGAGAGATTCCTTCCAATCACACTGAGAATTCTACTCTATTCTGTTCTAAGAGCAAAGACCTTAGAACTGGGGCTCCCATTCGCCCTGGCCAGCAAGAGGTTAGTGGGCTTTGCCTAGCTATGTGGAAGGATAACCAGAGGGGTTTCAAAAAAAAAAAAGAAGAAGAAGAACCCCTCCTCCACATTTTAGAGCTTTTGAGATTGTTAACAATTACTGGAACAGAATTGTTTCAAAAGACTTTTGAAAATTCCTTTCTCAAACTTCTAGCAAACTTTCCAGTCCAAGTTCAGTTACTAAGTAAAGGTCAAATTAGATTAAAAAAACCCCACAGAGAAATGTATAACTCCCCCACACACAGTTGGAACTGAAATCACTCCTTGCTCTCATCTTCATCAATGAACTTATAAGAGGCCACGACCAAGTTTATGAAGGACGCCACATTATTCACTGTGGGGTTTTAAAAAATAATAATAATAAAGGTGGCAGAAGGACACCAAAAAGATGTCTGAAGTGAGGAAGGGGCACCAGAAGAGCCCTCTAACCAAGCCTCAAGTGACACACAACACCACCACCACCTCTTCCCCAATGAGGAAAAGCCAGAGGCTGTTTGGTGCTTCTTACAGCAGTTCTCGGGCACCCAACACCCCCCCCCCCATGGCTGCTTTGGGGTGGGGGGTGGAAATGAAGCTGCCAGCACGGAGGCCTGGGGCTCTTTGGCTCAGCTGCCTTTTTCTCTCCATTCAGTCCATTCAGAGGCCCTGAGAGGCCAAGAGGTCCCGAGCAGAGGACATCCAAAGCAGAGCCCTGTCCCCTGTCCCCTGCAAGCCAGAAGACCAGGGAGCAAAGCCCCAGAGAGGAGATGCCTGGCTTCCCCTGGCCACCCAGAACTAGAACAGAACAGTCCCACGTCTGGTCGTCAAGGTTTTCCCAAGGTTTCCCCCTGCCCATCCTGGACCCCCACTTGGTCTGTCTGGGCCAACAGCCAGGCCAGCATCGCACCTGGCCTGGGAATGGTGCCTCTGGGTTGCCCCAGGTAGAAGTGGTCGGCCCAAGAAGGTCCTCGTCTCCAGCACCATGCCTGCCCCACCTGCAGGGTCTCGGCCCTCAAGGTGCCCGGCGGTTTGATGGGAGGGGGAAACCCTCCAGGCTCCCCTGGCTTCTCCTTCCCAGGGAATCTGACTGGCAAACAGGACTGGCTTACCCACCTGCACACGCAGGCAGACTCCGTCCCAGACCGAACCTACCCAGGCGGGGAGGGCAGCAAGAGCTGCCTCAAATGGGGCAAGAGCTCGGCTCCCCCAAATTAATCCTGGGCAGCCAGAGGTCTTGTCCAGACATCCAAAGCGAGGGGAGAGCCCAACACCCTCCAGCCTGTGATCAACGTTCCCACCTCCAAACTCAGAAGCCGCCCCTTCCCTGGTCCTCCTGCTCACCCCAAAGGCGGGGGGGAGCTGAGGGAGCAGAGGGCTGCGCATTCCGCTTTCAGGGCTGCAGCCCAGACTCCTGGGGGAGCCCAAACACAGGAGTTGCCCCCAGAGGCACCAAAGCTCAGTTCCTGGCCCACCCTGGCCTGGCCTTCCCAATAGGCAGGGGCGTTTCTGGAGGAGCAGCCTGGTCCACACAGCCACCCCCCACCCCTCTGGCTCACAGGGCTCCCACTGCTCTGAGGTCCTCAGGCAGCTCAGAGACCCCACCCCACCTAGAGGCCTGCGAATCCCAGTGCTGAAAGGGGGCTTATAAAAGGAACTCCTGCCCCCCCGTGAATTTGGGCTATCCATCGCCAGGAGGGCAGAGTCAGAAGTCCCGGGGCCAATGCCAACCCTGCAGGGCAGGCCAGGAGACTCCCCCCCTCCACTACTTGTCTGCCAAAGCCCTGCCCCACCATTGCTACCACGTCAGAAAAGAGAGGCCACTGTGGCTTTTGTGACCCAAGGGGGCCCTTCCGGCCACTGCAGCCAGCAGAATGAACAAAAAGGCTCAAATGCCCCCCCCCCTTTCCACACAGAGCAGAAAGGACTGGGGGCGGGGGGGGGCGCCAGAAGCAGCCAGAGTGGGCAGGTCTTCAGCCACGAAGCCTGCCCAGCAGCCCCAGGCCAGGCAGCCCCAGGGAGGGCACTGCATAGCTGCACACATGGCGGGAACCCCCCCAAGGGCGACAGAGGTGCAGATGCCCCAGAGAGGGGGCTCAGCAGGGCCCAAAGCAGGAAGGAATATGCCCTGCCGTGGCATCTACAGGCTGAGCTGAGGGAAGGACCGTTGGCAGCAAGGAGGGGAGGACGGGGTGCCCCCCCCGCTGCCCTCTTGGGCCTTGGCAGCGATGCTCCCTGGGCACTCAGCAAAATTAACACCCGCTTCGCCTGTGGACGGGCTCGCCTTCCCGCTTGGAGGCTGAGAAGAGACGCCCCTCGCCCAAAGAGCATCTCCCGTTACACGAGGTTCGCTGCCCGGCCGAGGTTCCGGGCTCCAGAGCCCTGGGCGCCCACGCCAAGCGCTTCAGCGCGGGGACCGCCTCGAGCCGAGCAGCGCGGCAAGACACACGCCGGGCCGGGCCCGCCCCGAATTCCCAGTGCCCGAAGCCGAAGGCTGAGCCAGCGAGGCCACGTCTCTTCCCGGCGCAGCGCAGCGGCGAGCCGACGCTCCCAGGGCAGCCACCGGCGAGGAAGCCGGCGACAAACTTTGGGAAGTTGAGCGGCTCCTGGGCGGTCCGACAGGGCGGGCGCGCCTCTCCCGGCCGGCGTCACGCGGAGCTTCTTACCTGGGGCGGCGGCGGCGGCGGCGGCGGGGCTCCCGCGGCCGAAAGGCGCATCTCCCGGCGGTTCAGAGCTTCCCACCGAGCCCCGGCGGGGATGCGGCGGCGCCTGGGCGGCCGGGCGCGCACTACCTAGCCGGCGCGAGGAGAGCCGTGGCTGGAGCGCGCCGGGCACAGGGCCGAGGCGGTGAGCGAGCCGGCGGAGTCCAGCCTCGGCGGCGGCGGCGGCGGCAGCGGCAGCGGCGGCGGGCGCGCTCGGGAGCCCCGGCCGACAGCCGCGGGGATGGGCCGGTGCGGCCAGGGTCCTCCTCGCCTTCTCACGTGCGCGAGCCCAGCCGGGCTTTCCCCGCCGCCGCCGCCGGAGGGCCCCCACCCCGAGGACTCCCGGCGCTCGCTACCCCCTCTGGCGGCCGCGGCGACCTTCCAGCCGCGGCGCTTTGTCTCCGCGGGCGGTGGCCGGCGCCGGCGGAGTCCGCGGAGCTCCCTTCGGGTCCGCCCGTCTGAAGCTAAGCAGAGCGGCCGGCGCCGTCCCGCCGCGGCTTCCGTGCAGGGGGCGGGGAGCGGGGCTGCTGCGCCGGAGGGCCGCCCCTCAAACGGCTCCTGGCGCTCGGGAGCTCTCCGCCAGGACGGGCGAGCCGCCGGCGGCGGGTCTCGGGCGGGGCCGTGTCGGGCGAACGCGGCGTGGAAGGCGGGCGGGGCCGGGCAGGCGAGCCACGCGGGGCTCGGGCGGCGGAGTTAATCTGCGTAACGTGTGAGCGGCCCGGCTCGCCCCACTCCCGGCAGGGGTCGCGCGGTGGTGGAAATCGGCGAGAGGTCACCTCACTTCCAGTGTCGCAGCGCCCCCTGCGGGCTTCGCGAGGACGGGCGTCCGTGGGTAGGTCGCTTCCAAGGGC
The DNA here is from genome assembly GCF_049901735.1 of Notechis scutatus. NCBI lineage: Eukaryota > Metazoa > Chordata > Lepidosauria > Squamata > Elapidae > Notechis > Notechis scutatus. The sequence goes on along the minus strand of NC_142011.1, from coordinate 265,293 downwards.
CGCTCGGCTGCTGGAGAGGCGTGGAAGCCGAGCAGGGGCCTCTGCCGTGGTCGCCGCCCACGATGTGCCCTCTGATTCCTGAGGGACGGTCTCCCTCCCGGGGCCTCTTCCTCCCCGAGGGTTCCCTTTGCTCTTGCCCACCTGCCCCCCACCCTCTTCCTGGCCAGGGGGACCCAGTCTCCGGGGGACCCTTGCGGGGCTCTTCCTGCCCCCTTTCTTTGGCCCTTTGCCCCCTCGCCCTTTGCTCAGGCTGCTTTCCTCTTGCCTGCTGGCCTAGCAAGAACCCCGACCCCTGATGAGGAGGGGTGGGCCCTGAAGTGGCCCCAGAATCTGGAGAGGACCCTTGCTGCTTTCACACACACACACACACACCATTGTTCATCTCCTCCTCTGCCCCTCTCTGGCTTCCTGCTGGGGGCCCCAGCGGATGAAAGTCCCGTTCGAGGCAGAGCAGAGCATGGACAGGCTTGCAGTGGGGGGGTAGTGGGGGGCGCTCTGGATGCACATCCAGAAGTGTGTTTGGAGGGAGGCTTGCTCTGCGATTTGCATGGATGGTCCCTGAGATAGCTGGAAACTTGACTTATGCCACAAAATACTCTGCACATGGGCAGGGGTGGCACTGCAGAAGCATGGTAATCCTCATCAATCCCAAACCAGGGTTGGTGTTGCCTAGAACAGTTGCAGCAGCCAGAGCTGCAGTATTCCTGGTGGGCACTGGCCATGCCTGGCCGCAGCAGATCCCCAGGGACCCTGCAGAAGGACCCCCCTGGGCCCCTCGGTTCCCTGGGAGCACCGAGCCATTTCCTGCCTCCGAGGAGCAGATGTGTGCTTAGTTCTGCTGCCTTTATGAATAATTTGTTGCGCAGTTATAAAGCAAATATTTAATTGAACTTTATGCAAAATGTGCTGTCGCTGCTGCAGTCTTGCAGCTTCAGAAAGGGAGACGTGCCAGGCACCTGCCAGCTCCCCCTACCTGCCTCTGCTGCTCCTCCTGGGAGATGGGCCTGGGGGAGGGGCATGAGTTCATGTGGCCTGAAAGGCAGCTGGGGGAAGGTTTCTTTCATGGAGGGTATCCCTGAGATCACCCAGACGAGTCTGGCTCCAAGGCTACTCCAGGAGCCGGGCAGAGGGTGCAGCAAGAGAGGCCTCTTCTTCGGCTTGTCCCTTCCTGAGGGGCTCAGAGGGCCAGAAGGGGAGGGCCGGGCCCCCCACCCACCCCAGGATCTCCTGCACAGCCCGGAGCATTCCTGCATCATCTCCACCTGCCACCCCCCAAGCAGCTTTCCCTCCCTGAGCGTGGAATGCTGCCATCTCTTGATCTACGGCCGCCTCCTCGGCTTCCATGGGAAGAATTAGTGGTCTCCAGCGGCTCTCAGCACCTGGCAGGGAGCCCCTCCTGGGCTTCACCCGCAGCTTCCAGCACACCTGGCCAACTCCGGAGTCAGAGAGGCAGCTCCGTGGGGGGGGGGCTTGTTTGCCTGGGGTCCCAGCAGAGACCCATGGGAAGGGCATGTTCAGGCTAGGGAAGGTTTGGAGGAGGACCAGGGAGACAGGATAGCCGTCTTCCAATATCTGAGGGGCTGCCACAGGCAGGTAGAAGGGGTCAAGCTATACTTTCACATTCCGGGCACCCCATTTCTGCAGCCCAGTGGGGCATCGAGAGCAGCGTGCCTGGCGAGCCTTGACCACATCCACTGCCTTGCGGTGCCAGTGCCAACCGGGCGGTGCCTCTGGCGGAGCGAGGGGGAAGGATGCCTCGGGTAGCCCCTGCCAAACAACCGGAGCTCTGCCTCTGCCGCGGCTTGGAGGTCGCGGGGCGGCGCCGGGCGAGCGGGCAGGGCCGAGGTAGCGCCCCTTCTGCCGCAGAGCCTCCGACCCGCCGGGAGCTCTCCCCCCAGCCCAGCCACCTGAGCAGCAGCCGGGCCCAGCAGGCGGCGGGGAGGACGCGCGCGGCGCGGCCCCGAACTGAGAGGGGCGGCCAGCAGCAGCCTCGGCGAGGAGCCGCCTTTCCTCCCCGTCTCGGCTCCTGCGCGTTGGTCTGGGCGGGCGCCGAAGGGCTTCTGCGTGGCTCGGCTCCGGCCCGCGGCTTACAAAGATCGGCTGGCCACACCCGGGCCCGCCCCTCCCCAAACGCCCCGCGGCTCGCCCTTCCTGCTGATTCGGAGCCGGCGCGAAGATGGCCCTGAAATGCGGGCTGGAAAGCAGCTCAGGAGCGAGTTTAGGCCGAAGAAACGAAGGGAGGGCAGGTGGCCAGAAGACACCGGAGGTCCGAAGCATGGAGGGTCCCTGGGTGCTCCAGTGTCTGGGTCGCTGGTCACAGCCCTTTGGACCCAAGGCCGGGCTGGGCCAAGGGAGAGGCTCCCACGCACCTCCAGAGACCCCTGAAGGTGTCAAGGGCAGAGCCTCCAAGGGAGGAAACCCCTCCCCAGCATCTGGCTGTCCACAGGGGGCCTGTGAGGGCCGGCCTTGCCTGCCAGAGCTCAGAGCCAGCTGTGACCTGGGCGAGGGGCTGGCTGCAGCCCTTGTGGGTTCTTGAAAGATCTTCAGGGGACTCCCTGAGCAGGAACCCACCACAAGAACCACCTCAGCTGGACCCCTTCCACTCTCCCCCTCCTTCCCTTCCTCCCCCTCCTCCTCTGGAGGCTCCACATGAACCTCCCTTCTTTTAATTTCAGCCCAGTTTCAGCAGAGGAGAGATCCACCTTCTCTTCCGACAAGTTGCCTGCGGAACATGGCAAGGTCTCCACGGACTCTTCCCATTGGCAAGCTGGCCCTGCCCAGCTCCTTCAGCCCCTCCCCAGAGCGGCTTTCCCTCGCCCTGCTGGCATCTCTCCTGGGAACCGACTCCAGCCTCTCTGTGCGCCCAGAAGTGGGTGTCTCACCCAGGCCAAGCAGCACGATGGGAGCACCATCCCCTGTGCAGCCCCGGATTGCCTTGGGCCTTTGAGCCTCCGCATCCCCCGGTTGGCTGGGGCTTGGCTGGTGGCCCCTTGGCACCCCGGGATCCTTCTCACACGCCCTGCCACGAAGCCCAGGCCCAGCGCTGGGCATAGCAGTGGGTTCCTCGTATCCAGAGGCAAGCCTTATGCTTGTTTTTAATTGTCTCCCAAGCCAAGAATCGGCCAACCTCCCTCCTCTAGTGATCAGCGTTTCTTCCACTCCATCCTGGGGGTCTTTCCAAAGCTTAAGCAAAAGGGGTCCAGAGCCTTTACAAGCCCACAACATGATAGCCTGCGGACATGGCTCAGGCGGACCCCTCCCTGATTCATTGGGAGTGGGGGAGAGGGAGGAGGAGCCCCTGGAGCCTCCCTTTTGGTGTTAGCTTCCTGGTCTGGCCCACCTCGTGGGGCTGAGTCCCGTCTGCGGAGGAGGGGAACAAGGTTCCTCTGAAGCAACTTGCCCCAGTGGCCTCCTTGCCTAGGCGTCCACCATTTGCTCCTTTTCTGGGCTCTCCAGGACGGGACTCTTCCCTCTTGCTGTGCCTTGACCCGTCCTGAAAGCCCCCCAACCTGCCTTTCCTGCCTTTCCCGTTGGGCCTTTCTCTCCCGCCTCTGAAGGGTCAGATCCAGAGTGGGCCGAGGCCCTCCTCCCCAGGTTTCCCTCTCTGCATGGGGAAACGTCTTGGGCTGGGGTTTTGGAGCTCCCCGCCAGCTGCTTCTTATTCCCCTTGGCCCGCCTAGCCTGAGCTTTGAAAGCCTGGCACCGTCCCTCCCTGCCCTCTCAAGGCGGCTGAAAGGGTCAGGGATGTGCCTGGTGGGAAAAGGGCCAGTCCCGTCCTCCTGGGTGGCAGCGCTCCACGAAAGATCCAAGGGGGAAGTTTAATGGTCAGGAGCATGAATGAAACGTGAAAAGTTCAAAGTGGAATGTAATCCGTGGCCAGGAACACGAATTGAGAAGGGAAAGGACAAACAGGGAGGCTCTGAAACTGAGAAAGGGCTAGGGCAGAACAGGAGGGAAGAAAAGTGGAAGTCATTCAGGTGGAGGTTTCATTATTAAAGGAACAACTAAACTGCATGTCAGAATGTATGAACTGGTGTTCTCTTGTTCTGGCTGCTCGTGAAAGTAGAATCAGGAGGGTGATTATAATTGCATGTGAATTGTAAGTGAATTAATGTAAAGTGAATTAATGTAAGTCCAGTGAATTGTAATAATGGAAGAACCAGGGTGACGTCAGGGAAAAAAGAATAACGCCACCAGGGCCGAGTGGATCACGGTGATCCTGCGGTCAAGCTCCTTGGCCAGGGTGGCTCTTGGCAATGTGGGCCACTCCTTCACCACCATCAGAGAAGAAGAGCCCCCCCCCCGTTTTTCTTTTTTAAAATCTACATATTATAGATAGGGATATTTTATATATCTATATATGCATTTTATATTCATAGAATATTTAAAATGTTTATTGATATTTTACAAAAGTTATAAATGTTAATGTTAAAAGATAAAAAAAATGAAAAAAGAAAAAGCTTGGGAAAGAAAACAGTGAAAGAAGGAAGGGAAGAAAAAAGAATGGAAAAATAATGATTTTTTCTTTGCCAGGTACGAGTAAAAAAACATGGCAAGCTCTTACTCTTTAAGATTATCATTTGTCTATGTGATTTCCATAATCCCACCTAATTCTAATCCTCAAATCCCAAAATCAACTTCTAATTTCTTTCAGTTTCTTGCAAAGAAAAAAATGGTTTCCAGGTAGAAATAAAATTTGTTTTTCCGTTCATCAGTGCTGCCAATGTCGCCAGATCCACGGGTCACCCCAGATTCCGGGATCTTCCACGCCCTCCATTCTTCCATGGTAGCTATTTGTAAGTCCTTCCGCCTTTGAATATATAAAAGTCTCGCTGCCGTTATCATATGTAGAAACAAAATTCCATAAAATGTCTCCACTGGTTTGTCATTAGGATCCAAACAGGCCTGGCGTTTCTCACGTGTACAATCACTTTTAAAATCTGCATCAAAATCTACCCTTGAGCCCAATATTTTCCAGCCTTCTTACAGGTCATCCAGGTTTCCCTGATATGGAACAAAAATCCGCTCGCTTGTGATGTAAACCCTGCCTGCCTCCCCCACCTGCAGGGCAGCCCTTTGGATGCCTAAGTGCAGAGGGGGGAGGGGCTTCTCTGGGGTCACCCAGGCGGGAGCTCCTGGACCAGCCCCACGTGGCTAAGGAAGGCAACCCCCCCCCCCGAGTCCAGGTGGGGCCTTCCCCTAAATTGTGCAAGATTTGTGAAGGGATTGAATCTGTTAAGTGACAGGAATCGGGGGGGGGGAGGCGAGGCAAGAGACCTTCTTCCAGTCTCTGCTCATGAGGAAGGCTGGGAGCAGCCCATGAGGTCCTGGAGCCCAACCCCCTTCCCAGGTCCAGCTTGGAGACCCCTGTTCCACCCCAATGAGGTTTTGTGCTTGCCTCCTCCCTGAGCAGCCCCCAACTGGGGAGGGGGGAGGCCAGGTGGGAGGCAGCTGCATGCAGAAACCAATTCAAGGGAAGTGCCCCCGCAACCCCCACCGCCTGCCTCCCCAGCACCGAGGGATGTGCACCTGCCATTCAGCAGGAGTTTGTTGGGATGCTGTAAGCTTTGCTGGCCCTTCAGAAAGTTGGGTCCCAGAGAGGCATTGAGGCAGGGGGGTCTTGAAGGAAGGCAAGCCACAAGGCAGCTGGGGAGGGAGGGTCAGACCCCCCCCGGGCCCCCAATAAGAGCAGAGTGGCTGCTCAGCTGCTTTGGGGCCTGGTCCCCTTGGCTTGGGAAGAGTCTGCCCCATCACTCTCAGCTTTGCCCGTGTCACCAGCACGACCTGGAGGAGCAGCTGAGCCAGATGGGAGGTCCCTGGAGCAGGCAGCTGCTCTCTGGCCCCAGCAGCTGCCCCGGAGGCTCCCAGTGGCGGCCTGTGAAGAGACCATCCTGGCTAGAGCTGGAGGGGTGGGAGAGAGATGTGGTTCTGCCCTCCCAGCCATCTGGCCCTGAACCGCTGGGGCTTTGCTGTGCCACCAGTCCCCAGTCCCGCTGCCCTTCCTTCCTTCCTTCCTTCCTTCCTTCCTGTTGGCTCCCCTTGTGGGCCTCCCCTGCGGTCCTTCCCCATCCTCCCCTCCAGGTCTGGCTTCCCAGCTGTGGCCGCCTCCCTCCAGCAGCATCTCCTGCCAAGCCCAGAAGAAAATCTCTCCCGCCTTTGCCTCCCCCGCCATCCGTCCCCTTTCCTTTCCCTTCCCTTCCCTGCCGGTTTGCAAGGGATTCCCAGCCGTTTCCTTCTGCTCCTCAGGGGGTCTCCGCTGGCCGCTAGCACCCAGGCCGCTCCAGGGGGAGAGCACCCACTCGGCCGGGTTTGGGACAGTTCTCCTTCCTGCAACGGGTGGGGGCAGCATCTGGGGCCCCACCAGCCTCAGTCCTCTCGCTCGTGACCAGGCTGCCCAGAGAGAGGGACCAGAGGGGGGGCGGGATCCTGCTATCCACCCCTGGCCTGGCTGCTGGAAGGACGGGCGGGCGAAGGGCCCCCTCAGAGCAGGCTATGCTGTCTCTCCTGGAGGGCCCCCCCCCGGCTCTTCCTGCCTTGGGTGGCTGCCCCAGCCGGTCTTTGGGGTGCCCTCCCCCTGGGAGATGGGGAGGCCCCCACTTCCTGGGCCCCTGATGGGGACAAAATGAACTAACGAGCCAGAAATGCACCTCGGCTCCGTGAGCCAAAATCCCCCCTATTTTGGAAGGAGATCCATCTCCAATGATAAAATTAAAAGAGGCTTTTTTAAAATGGGAAAGAGAGTGAAAATATTCCTTTTGTTTCGTTAAGTAATCCTACATAAAACATTCTGGGGCAAAGCAGGTAAGACTATAAAGCCCCTGAAAACAGAGGAAGCGCTGGAAAACGACGAAGGCGAAGAAAAGGCTCTTGGCAGGCGATAGATCTACTATTAGTGCAGAATTAACTCTGATGGAGAGAGATACCAATTTGCATAAAGCACAATTTGCTGAGACGCCGAACAGAGCGCAAACGGTAAATACGATTCCTGATATTAAAAATCCACAGCAGGTTCAAAAAGGAAAGAAATTAAACAGCCCTACTCTAAGCGGATTTCCCTTAAAGAATAGAGATCCTCAGAACAGATGTTACTACTGGGCTAGGTTTTACTCCCAGGAAACTCACGCTCTTCCCACTTCCCAATTTCATCCCCAGGCTGAGAGCAGAGGCTGAGTCTTTCCGGCCCCAACGTCCTTCCAAGCAGGATGGGGTTCTCTTTTGAGTGCCTCCACGGGAGGGGAGAGCTGGGACGGCCCGCTTGCTGCTTCCTGCCCACCTGTCTGCTTCTGCTGCGGGGAGTTTTAGGCTCCGTTTTAGCATCTTTAAAAGGTGATATTAGCATTTGAGCCTGGAGTCTCAGCAGCCTCTTTTGTAGCTTTCTAGTTTTTTTAGCCAAGGCCGTTTCCTTTGAAGTCCAGCATGCAGCACGGAGCCTTTTCAGCAGCAGAACAATGTGGGGGGGCATCCTGAGCCCCCGAACCTGTGTGGGAGCCTTAAGAGAGGGAGGGGCGTGGCCCATGAATTTGCCCCTTCTCTTGTCTGGTTGGCTGCTTCCTGTCTCTTCTAACACAAATATCTGACAGACACACACTTCACACACAGACACACCCCTTCGTAAATGCCTTGTGCTTTGCCTGAAGGGCTTGTGGTTTGCATTGTCATGGGGGGGGGGCTTTTCTCAGGCCTGGCCCCTGGGGTGCCGAATCTTGAAGGGGGGATGACAGGGCATGGAGGGGCCACCCAGGCAGGGCAGCTTCCCTTCCACAGCTGGCACCAGCAGCTCCATTTGCCCGTTGCCAGCACTGCCAGGCGGCCACGGATTCTCTGGAGCAGAGGTCTCCAACCTTGGCAACTTTAAGACTTGTGGACTTCAACTCGCAGAGTTCCTCAGCAACCCCTCCCCCCCCCGAGATCGAGAGGCATGGGGAGGGGGCTGGAGTTTGATCAGTGGCGGCCTGTGGAGAGACCATCCTGGCTAGAGCTTGAAGGGTGGGAGAGAGACGTGATTCTGCCCTCCCAGGGATCAGCCAACAGCCAGGGATCAAGGAAGGCATTGGATCGGATCCCGATTGTCCTGCTAGTGATGGAGGGCTTCCTTAGGTGGGGCCTTGTTGAGCCGGGAGAGTCAAAGGGTTGGCCGCCAGCCACCTCGTGACCGGGGGGGCTTGGGGGAGGCGGTGCTTGAGCCCACCTGCTGCCTGGCATATCTGCTTGTGCCCGCTGGAAGGCCAGGCCGTGGCACCTTTGTGGCTCTCAAGGGGAGAAGCCCTGCTGGGGCCTCTCTGATCAGGGAACCAGAGACACCTCCACGGATGGAGGGGGGAAACCGAGAAGCCCCCAAGCTGGGGGCAGGGAAGGGGCTCCTGGACGGAGAAGGCAGGATGGACGGCCAAAGAGCCTCTGGCCCATAACTGTGGGGCTGGCAGGGAGGGGCCTGGGCTTGGGGGCGGGTCTGCAGCTCCCGTGGGGTGAGCAAGTGGAGGCATCTTTGTCTCATGTCACTCCAGAGCAGAGGTCTGGCCTCAGCCTGCTCCCCTTTCCTGGGCCCATGGAGCCCCCTCCAGCCCCACAGCCTTGACCTGGAGCAGCCCTTGCTGTGCTCCCCCCAAGCCCCCTGGTTGGTGGCAGTCGGAGTGTATCCTTCCTTGGCTCCAAAGCCTGCCCCCTCCCCCCCCAAAAAGAGATCACAGTGTGCCTGCCAAGGAAGAGGCTGTGCAGCTGCAACGGCTCCCCTTCCTTGGCGCTTCCCACCCCCACCCAGCAGGGGTTAACGTCCCCAGCAGCCAAGTAATTGGGAGTCAATCTGGGCCCGTGTTTCTCGTGGCATGCAGGGCATGGATTGATAGCTGGGTGCCAAAGGCCAGGAGTGCCAGCTCTCAACAGGATCATGAAATCCGTGGAGCCTGCAGACAACGCAAAACATCTAAAGCTTCATCTAAAGGTCTCCGGAAAATTAACATCCAGAAGGGGAGGGGCTCCCGCAGCAGCTGCCTCTGAAGATGGAAGCCCCCTCCCCCATGAAGCTCCTTGGTTGGAGCATGGAGGAGCAGGAGACAGTGCCGTCCCTCCCACCCTTTGGCTGCTGCTCTCAGGAAGGCAAAGCCGCCCCGGGACCCCCGAATGGTGCAAGGGGGTACCTTGGGTGCAAGGGAGCCTGCCTGCCCCTCTCAGAGAGCTGGTTGAAGGTCAGGGGGGCCCAGAGGGACCTTGGCCCCCACTCTCCCCCAAGGCCCCCAGCTGGCCTCCGGGCAAAGCCCCAGGGCCAAGGCAGATGATGACCGGGACGCAAGCTCAGACCCCCACCCAGCCGCAGCACCCAATGCGGCACCCCCACAGCTGGAATCACACCCCCGAGGAAACGGCCTTGGTCGCTCTGCACCTCATGGCTGGCTCACACAGTTGCCCTGAGCCATAAACTCCAACTGGCCTGGTCATCTAGCTGGGCACGGTGATGCTTTGTGGGAACGGCCCGGCCTGTGGGGGCTGCAGCTCATCCCTCTCGGCTGAGGGGGGCAAATTCCACCCAGCAGTTTTTGGGGGGACCCAGGCAGCTCCAAGCAGACTTTACCAGGGTCTTCTTTCTCACGGACACCTCGGACTGCTGCAGCCCCTCCCGCCCCAGAACAAGCCGCATTTGCCTCGCTTTGGGGCCTGGTCTGGATTCCCACATGGGCCAGTCTCTGCTGACTCATGGCTTTGGGGCCAGCTGTGGTGGGGCGGGAATGCATGGATGGGGGTTGTGCTTAAGGTGCTGGCCTAAAACTAGCAGGCTCTGAATTCTAGACCTGCCTTGGGCAGAAAGCTAGTCCCTCTCTCTCAGCCCCAGGAAGGCGGCAACGGCCAAGCGCTTTCAAGCAACCTTGCCAGGAAAACTGCAGGGACAGACTGGAAGGTATGCACGCATGCACACGCACACACAGTCTCCAGCTTTCATGCAGCTACGTTTCTTGCACAACTACTTTTGAAACACACAGAAAAAGAGCCTGTCCCTGAAGAGGCTTCGCACGTGTGCACGCACACACACACACACACACACATCCCGATGCTTACCCCCTCCCAAACAACCTGGAGGGGGGGCTGCGGGAAAGATGGTTGGCAGAGCCCACACTCTGTGTGCCTTGTCCCAATGCAGGCAGTGCGCAGACTGAGGGTTTGGGTTATAAAAGCAGTACTTCAGGTTTGCACCGTCAGAAGCAACGGCAGGCAGGGCAGGTGGTGCGGTGCATGCCCAGAACCACCTGGGTGCCTTGGGAGCTCACCTGCAAAGGCTTCCAGAGCTCAAACAGGGAAGCAGAAGGCCCCAGGGGAGCTGGTCAGTCACTCTGGGTGGAGTCCGCCGGGTCAAGAGGCCAGGGCAACGGCATCCCTCCCCTCCACCACCAGGAGGCTGGGGGTGGCCCTGGGGCGGCTAGGAAGGGCTCCGGTTCCTGGTTCTCTGCCCGCAGCCTCTGGGCCCTGCCCGGTGAGTTGGCCTCACCTGCTGCAGCGTCTAAGACTCCCCCTGCCCCCCGCAATGAGGAAGAATTCACGTTCATCCCCCTCTCGAAGTCTCTCTTGTTCCATTCGTAAGGATTCTTGCTGAGCGACCGATTGCACAGCTGGATTTCCTCCAGGAAGACCTGAACTTGACCCGCTACATCCCCTCCGTGTAGCTCACCTGCAGATTAAGGCAACCTGAGTTTCTGCCCACTCTTGCGGAAGCGGAAGCAGGCTGGGCAGTGGCGGAACCCGGCGGTCACTCAACCCCTCAGCTCCAGGCGGAGCCATGGGGGGGGGAGGGGCGCTGGCAGCAGCTCGAAGGACACATCGTCCCGCTTGCTGCCTCCATCTGCCTTCTGATCATGGGCTTTTGGTACGTGATGGATGGCATGTGAGAAGCGAAACATCTTCCAGGAAAACCGAACTTGTTGCCTTTGGGACCGTCCTTACAATGAGCAGTAGCACACAACGGCCTTACAGAAAGTAGGAACCAGGCCCCAAAGAATACCCCCCTCTGGAAAGACGCAGGGCAGGACCCGAGGCGTTGGGCCAGGTGGCTGCCTGTCCTGCTGTTTGCTTGTGGGGAGATTCCCCAGGCACGAAAGGATCCGGACTAGATGGAAGAAGGCAACCCAGTGGTGTTTTCGACATCATCACTCAAGGAGGTTGGCGTGGAAACCTAGAAGGCCCAAACGACCGAATTGAGCCCTTCCTGACACAAAGGAGTCAGTGAAAGGAGACATCGGCCAGGAACACTTTGCAAGCGGCCAGAGGTCCCCCTAGGATGAAGGGTTGAAGGCCAAGAGATTTAGAGCGGGAGATCCCGTCACGCTTGCCTGGGGAAGAACGCAGACCCCAGGCCCAGGGGAGGGTCCCTGCAAAGTGAAGGGCAGGATGGGTCAAGTCAATGGCGAGACAGAAGTTGGGAGCCCAACAGCTTTGGGAGGGAAGAACCTGTGGCCATCCTGAAGATATGCCTGATCCCATTTGCTCCTCCGCACCTTTTGCAATGCCCAGCGATCTCTGGGGAGGAGAGCGATTCCAGACATGGCTTACATGGCTGTAGTGACCATGGGGAAGGGGGGTCATCTTCCATGCATGTCTTTCGGCTCATATAACGCCCCCCAAGGCGTGTACAAGAGGTGCCTCTCAGGAAAGACAAGGGAAGTGAAGGCTGGAACCCTCCACACGCCATCCCGACAGCCCCAGGGGGCTCCCTCTCGTGAGGAGCACCCCAAAACTTCCGCCCCACTGGAAGAAGGGGGTGTGTCCCAGGAGAAGCTGATGTGCTGCACCTGGGGGCCCCAGCCTCTTTTCCACCCCTCCCCTCCAGCAGGGAGGACCACTGTAGGATACGCCAGCAGCTGTCCGTGACCGGGGGTGGGGCTCAGTGGGGCACCACGTGCACCCCCTCCAAATACTCATCCTGGGAAGTTCCAATGCGAGCAGGACGCGGCCTTCCAGGCTCCACCTCCCACCTGGGCAGAACTGAATGAGCGGTGCAGCCCGACCTGTCCAGATTCCCACAAGGGCAGCTGTGGCTACTTCGCAGTTACCTTTGGTCCTGGTAAACCCAGGTGGGTGCAAAACGGCCGCTTGGTGTCACAGAAGAGATGAGCATCCCGATGCAGAGCTTCATGAAATATTCTCCAAATACCATTTATCAATATGGATATTTAACTTAGATACCGATCTGATGTTTATCAAACATCAACAGCAGTTTTTGCTTGTGGTCCAGAGCGGGACTGCTGTGGGTGAACCGCAGAGGAGGTGGCAGGAATTAAAAGACCTCCGTCAGCCCCTCAAAGAAATGGAGCTCCTGGAGGCAGCGGCTCAATTCTGCCACTGGGCCTGACCCTGGCAGCCCGGGCACCTGCAGAGCGCTCAGACCAGCCTTGCCCCACAGCAGGGGATGGGGCCCTGGTGGGCTTTCACTGGGGCAAACCGGGCGCCTGCAGTGACAATGCCCGACTTCCCAGCAGAGACCCTCAGAAGCGCCCGAGAGCACCCCAGTTTCCCAAGCCCCCACTTGCCCCTCTGCCATCCACTGCCCCGAGGGGACAGGGTGGCCCACGTGCTTCATCTGGGAAGGAGGGGAAACCCAGTTCCCCTTTGGGTGGACGATGGAGCAGAGGGTTGCTCTTTAGCCCAGTGGGGTTTTCCAACTGCCCCCTCTCCCCGCTGCTGTTTGGTTACAGGAAACTCCAGCACACACACACGCACACACACACACGCACACACCCATGGTGGGCTGATCAGCTTGCCCTCCGCACAGACCTTCGTGAGACACACGCTCCTGTTTCGTGCAACGGATTTGGATGCCAATTTTATTGGCGAGACTCGCTGTGCCAAGGGAGCCCCTTGTTCTTTGCAGGCCGCCCCCTTGCTCTGCTCAGGGCTCCCGCGTCCTTTTGGCCCCCAGGGCTGCTGCAGGGGGTGCCCATCGAGGCCCCGCCTCCCTCAGGTGGGTTCTTCCCTGCCCCGAGCTCAGCCCCTGGCCCCCCTTTCCAGGCCAGCTGGCCCCCTTCCCAGAGTCCTCCTCCTCCTCCTCCTCCTCCTCCTCAGGACCCATCTTCGCCCAGGCGTCCTCTTCCCCCAGGAGGCCGCCCTCTTTGGGGGCACTTCTGACCCATCAAAGCGTCTCCAAGCAGCCGCCCGCCCACCCGCAGGTGCTGCTGAAGGGCCGGGCAGCAAGGTGTGCCCAGCACAGGTGGCTGCAGCCTACGCAGGCCCCGGGCCTCGGCTTCTGGCCCGGCCAGCCTGGGGCACGAGGCCCCTGCGAGCCCAAAGAGGGCGCCCTCTCAGCCCAGGATGGGGAGGGCCAGAAGCAGCCCTGCTGCCCATCCCCCCCTTCCCCAACCTGTCTGCTCCTGCCAGCAATCCATCCCGCCCCACCCACCCCCAGCAGGTGCCCTCCCAGCTTGCCCAGGGGTGGCTCAGCACAGGGGGTGTTCTCGGCACCTCCTCCTCCTCCTCCTCCTCCTCCTCCACCTGGGAATCCAGCAGCAGCAAAAGCTCCAGGTCTGCAGCAGAGCCAGGCACCTCGGGGTGCTTGGTGCCCTTTGACCCTGCGTGGGAAGGGAGGGGTTAGCTGCCCTTCGAGGGCCCCCGAAAGAGGGTCCCTCCGCCTCTCCCCTGCCCCCTCCTTACCCCCGAGGGCCTTCAGGGCCACGTGCAGGGAGATGCCCAGCAGGCAAACGGCAAAGCCCAACCAGTTCAGGACAGTGAGCTGGTCTCCCATCAGGTGGGCCGCCAGGAACAGCGTGAAGACTTCCTGGGGACAAGGCAGCGCGTCAACGCACAGCAGCCCAGGCTGGCCCGAGCCCCACCCCCCTTTGCCAGAGGCAGCTGGGGGTGTGTGTGTGTGATCGGACAGGTCCCACTGCCGGGGGTCCCCCTTACAGCCCTCAGAGGCACCCAGCTCCTTGGCCCCTTTACTGCTTTCCCAGAAGTGTGGCTCCCATGGAGCTCCTGGGCTTGGAGGGAGTGGGCCGGGCCTCCCCTTCCCGCCACAGATGCACCTTCCACAGATGGTTGGGTGGGAAGAAGGGAGCGCAGACAGCCGGCCCTTGAGGCCCGCAGACCCACTGAGGGGAGGGGAGGCCGGGAAAGAGCCCCCCCCCTCCAATACCTTGAAGATCCCCGATATGGAGAAGGTGAGGCTGGAGGTCCTGGATACCAGGAGAAACTCGGAGAAGCCCAGCCCGAAGGCCAGCACCCCTCCCAGCGCCAACTTCCCCAGCAGCTCCAGCAGCAGCTGCTCCTCGTGGAAACGGAACAGCTTCTCGGAGGCAGACAAGGGCAGACCTGGGGAAACAGGGAGGGCGGGAGTGGGGGGCTTGCTTGCAGGCCCAGACCCACCACCGGCTCACCCAGAGGCAAATCCTGGAGTTTGGGGGGGCAGGCAAGGCCTCCCGCAATACAGTCAGTCAGGAGGAAGGCCTTTCCTGCTGCTCCTTCCTGTGGGAGGCCACAGGCTGCCATGTCCGTCACGGCCTCCGCCCTTCCCTGGGCTCCCACAGTAGCTGGGCAACCCCAGGAAATCCGCGTCTTAAGCCTCCGGCCAGGCGATGGGACTTCTGGGACGTTGCCCAGGATCCCTCCCGAACACGCCCTACGCCGCCTCCTAACAGCTTCCTACTCAAGCAACTTGGGGTGGCCGCCTGAGGTCATTGCTCTCCCCCGCCCGCCACCCCCACCCCGGGGCAGGCTGCTGACCTTCAAACACGGCAAAGAGGGGGAAGAGGCTGAGGAACATGGCCGGCTGCAGGTGGAACATGGTGTCGATGGGGTTCTGGAGTCCTGCAAGGGAAGGGAAGGGCAGCAGCCGGTCAGGGGGAGGGAGGGAGGGAGCCCTTCCCCCAGCCCCCAGCCACACACTCACCCAGCTCCTCCTTTTGCAGGAGGATCTGCGTCCGTGTCCAGCGCACGCCCCCCAGGAAGGAGGCGCCCAGCACCATGGCAAAGCCCTCGGCCTCAAACTGGGTGGACTTGTAGGTGAACAAGAAGAGGCCCCCGGCGATGAGCAGGACCACCAGCACCAGGGCGGCTCTCTGGCAAGAGACGGAGGAGCAGCAACAGCAGCAGCGTCACCCCACGGCTGAGGGCAGAGGCGGGCAGGGCTGCTCCTCCGGCCCCGGAACCCCAAGGCTGCGGGGGGGGGGAGGGGGTGTCTCACCGGCTCCTCCAGCTTGAAGATCAGCGAGAAGAGGAGGATGAAGAGGACAGCCGAGGACTTGGTCATGGTGTAGCTGCCGGGCCGGGAGGGAGGGTGAGGGGCGCGCCTGGAGGCAACCCGGCCTTTCCCCCCCCCGCACCGGGCGCCCCACCCCCCCAGCCAGCCTCCCCGGGGCCGCCCGGCACTCACAGGGAGACGGTGATGTAGAGGAAGCTCCAGTTGCTCAGCCCCACGTCCAGGGCGGTGGACAGCGCTGCGGGCGAGCGGGAGAGACGCCGTCAGGAGAGCCCCGCTGGGTCCCGGCGAGAGCGCCCACCCCACCCGCCCCCGCCGCTCACCTGTTGGGCCCACCTGGCGCAGGTAGGCGGGCCAGGGCAAGAGGGCGCGCCCGGCGGCGGCGGCGGCGGCGTGGGGAGGGCGGCGGCGGCGGGAGCAGCGCCTGGCCAGCCCCGAGAGAGCGCGAAGATGACCAGCAGGTGCAGCAGCGTCATGAACAGCGGGAAGGCGAAGCTCTGCGCGGAAGGGAGGCCACGCGGTGAGCCGGCGCCCGGCTGAGCCTTCCCCCGAGCCCCGCCCCCCCGCCCCCACCTTCATGAGCCACTTGTTGTAGAAGGTGATGCCGATGGAGAAGCCGTAGTAGAGCAGCACCAGCCCCGCCGCCCGCGCCGCCGCCCGCGCCCCGGCCATCGCGCCGCGCGGAAGAGCCCCGGCCCCGCCCCCCGGCCCACAGAGGCCGCGCGGCTAGAGCGCCCGGCCGCCCCCAGCGCCCCCTGCCGACCGCGGCGCAAAGAAGAGGCTGCAGCCCGGCTGGAGCGGGGAACGAGCTTTAATGCGGGCGGGGGGGGAGAGCGCGCCAGGTCCAGCCGACGCCCCGCGACCGCCCCCCCGCCAGTCCGGGAGCCCGCAGCGGGCGGCGGCTCAGGCGTAGTGGTAGACGAAGTCGTAGCTGCTGGGCTCCTTGGGGACGGGCGGGGGCTCCTCCGGGATCTGGACGTTCTCCAGGTCCAGCAGGCGCAGCTTCATCTCCATGCTGAGCAGCGTGTCCAGGTCGCTCTTGGTCAGCTCGCTCGCCATGTCCTTCCCCAGCAGGGCGTTGAGGCCGTCGATCCAGATGCAGAACTGGGGGAACCGAGAGAGCGTCTCAGGCTGGGCAGCGAGGGGGCCCCTGCGAAGACCCTCCCACGGCTTCCGGGCCGGCGCCTGAGGATACCCCGGAGGGTGCAAACCGCAGCCCGGGAAGTTGCCTCCCTTTGGAAACAAGCACCCGAGGGCAGGACGGGGCAGGTGGGAGGGATCCACCTAGTTCGACTAGCAACGGGGCTGCTCTAAGGGCCTGGGGGGGGGGGTGGCTTTCGCCCCCTTAGTCTTGGTCGAATCCCAGGGAGCGAGAGGATGGGGTGGTTGAAAGGGCTGCCCTCTCCAGTCTTGGCCATTTCTGGAGGGAGGGGCAGCCGATGCCAGAACCAGGGGAATCAGAGCTAGAGGGAAGGGCTCCCCTCCAGGATGGCTGGGGGGGCTGCCCCAGAGCCATGGGCTCTCCTGGCTGGGTCGTCTGGGGGGCTGGGGGGCTGGAGGAAGAGACTCCCAGGCAGGAAAAGCACCTATTTGCACAACGGCCGCTAAGCCTGCCCTCTTCATGACCACCAGGCGGGTCACAGTCACCAAGCGGCTCCTGTTCAGGAGGCAGCTGTAAATCCATGGGAGGCTGCTGATGCAGAAGGCTCCACCTTAGTTCAGCCTGGCGGGAGAAGCGGCCTCCCACCTCCTGCTTGTCAGCCAAAACAGGCGGGGCAGGGAAGGCCTTGGCTCTCCACACCCACCACCCACCACCTTGAAAGCTGCAGAAAGCGCATTTCGCCCGCTTGCAGCTCCCACCCATCCTCTTGGCTGGCACAACCACCCAGGACTCTCCAGGCAGCCCCAAGAGGGAAGGAAGCGCTTTGATTCTTACCCTCAGCAGGGGCGGACCAGATGGCCTCCAGAGCCCCCTCCAACTCTGGCCCTCTCAGCACAGCTGCCCCCCCACACACACACACAGCCACGAAGGCCGCTCCCTTGGGCAGGGAACTTTGGCCGGGGAAGGACAGCCCTGGAGGGATCCCCCAGCTGTCACCTTCTGCTCACCTCGTATTTATTGGGTGCGATAAAGTTCAGGGCCTCGTCCGGCTCATAAAGGATGGAGAAAGCCAGTTCCAGGGCCTCCTTGGGGATGGGGAGAGAAGAGGGGGGGAGGAGGGGAGGGGCAGCAGGCCTCTACCTCCCCCCCCGGGCAGGGGCCTTGGGGGGGGCTCCCTGGGACGCCCCTACCTTGTTCTGCTTCAGTGCCCCCTTCTCCTTCATGTGCGGGCAGTCTTTCCCGGTGAGGACGGCCTTGATGTCTGCCACGGGACTAAAGGAAGAGGGGCCGCAATCACGCCCGGCCCGCGCAAAGGCCCATCTGGACAGAGCCCCCCAGCCCCTCCCACCCCCCAGCCTACTCTTCTCCTGCAGCGACTCCAGGGCCACCCCTCCCTGGGCGTTCTCCTCCAGGTCCCCGTAGTGGAGCGTCTTGTGGTTCAGGGCCAGGCGGCAGTGCCAGAAGCGCTCTGCAAGGCAGGGGAACGGTCTCGGCAAGGGTCCCCCGAGAGAGGGCCCCCTCCTCCGTTGCCACGGGGCCCCCCACCCCCGCTCACCTTGCCTCCTCCGGTTGCCCATTTTACGGAAGCTGCTCCCCTCGCAGAGGCGGTTCAGGCGCTGCTGCTTGATGAGCTCCAGGATCTCCGGCTGGATCTTCTCCCGCAGCTCCCTGGGGAAAGCCGCCCAGCAGGCACATCAGAGGGGTGGGGGGAGTCCCCCATGCCCCCCCCCACCTCCTCCCCAGGCACTCACACGATGGGCGGGGACTGGAAGTCGTCCTGGCTCATCCGCTCCGACTGGCGCAGGCGGAGCACCTCCGAGTAGCCCAGGCTGCGCAGCTTGCCCTTAAACTGGTCCAGGGAGGGCGGCTTGGTGGGTAGAGCCCGGGTGATCTGCTCCCGCACCACCTGCATCACCTGGGGGAGGAGGGGGGGGAGGGCAGTGGCATTGCGGGGCTGCAGAGGGAGGCGGCGGGGGCCAGGCTGGGCGGGGGAGGCACGCAGACCCACCTTGTGGAAATCCTCGACTGTCGCCCGCATCTCCTTCCAGGTCCTGTTCAGCAGCTGGATGCAGATGGCGAAGAGCTCCTCCAGGGCCTGGTCGTGCGTGAAGAACATGGGGTGGTAGTCGTTCCGGCCCTCGTTGGCTGGGCAGAGGCGGGGAGGAAGGGGGCTGTCAGAGCGGCCGGGGAGGCCCCCTTTTCCCCAGGCTGAGCTTTGGGAAGGAGGGAGGAAGGGGGGTCTAGGGCAAATATTCCCAGGCTGCCAGGAGGCCTCAGCAGAAAAGCACCAGGAAGGGCAGTTGGGGTACGCGAGAAGCTACGCAAAAGTGTCGCAACGTCCCACAGGGCTTCTCACAGGCGCCCCGAGACTCGCATTATGAGGCTCTGGGTGGCAAAGCAGAGCTTTTACCTTTCTGACGGGAGTGAATGGGGCCCCTTCGCCGACCAAGGGCAGCTCAACAGCCGTCCTGGCCCAAACTGCGCCCACCCACCCACACCCCGCCACCCTGGGGCTGCCACCAGTTGGGCACCCTGCGGGGCTCGGAGGAGGAGGAGGGGGAAGCAGCTGATCAGAGAGCAGCGCCTGCTCTGGCCCCGAGCAGCTCGGCCTCCACCGGACTCCGCTTACGAAGTTCTCCAATCTGCAGGATCTCGCAGAGCACCTTGGTGAGCTCGATGGCGCTGCGGCCAAAGGGGCAGGCGTGTTTGTCCTCTGGGCTGCTGTTCTCCAGGACGATCTGTGTGGAGGGAAGAGAGGCCCAGAGTGAGGGGGGGGGCTGCCTGCGCAGCTCCTCCACTGGGGGCAGCTGGGCCCCTTACTCGGATGTAGGCGTCCTGGTGGTGTTGGGCCAAGTAGAGCATGTTGTCCAAGGCCAGCATGCCGGGCGGGGTCTGGAGGAAGTCCAGGGCAGGATTGACGGGGTTCTGCGGGAACAAATCGGTCTCTCTTGGCCCCTGGCCTGGAAGCTCAGCCGGCCAGCCCTCTCCTGCACCCCCTCTCCCAGCCCCACCCACCGTGAAGCCCAGCAGCTTGTAGTCCCTCGTGTAAATGGCCTTGCGCTTCTCTGCTCCGCCACCAGGGGTGCTGCCACCGCTCTCAGCCTCGGCCTCAAAGGCGATCCTGCGCAGCTCGAAGAGGACGTCCCGCTGGGCCTGCTTGGGACAGGGGGGGCGGTGAGCCTGGGTGGCGATGGCGGCAGAAGCAGCCAAACCCCTGCCCCGAAGGCCACACGGGGCTGCCGTGCCCACCACCTGGTCGCTGGGGTCCATTTTCGTCATCATCCGCTCCTCCCGGAGGTTGAGAGTCAGGACCTGCAGCACGTACAGCTGGTGGGCCATCTCGGTCTTGATGGGACGGTTTCCGCGGATGACGTGCTGGGTTGGGAGGGGAGGGAGGAGAGCGTGAAGGCGGTGAGCAGGAGCAGCCCCCACCGCCTCGCAGTGCTCGGCCGGCCCAGGGCAAGGGGTCCCTTGCAGCAGGGGTCCCCAACCACGGTCCGCGGACCGGTACCGTCCGTGGAACAAATCCTACCGGGCCGCTGGTTTGCTGGGCGCCGCCATCTTGTTTTGATGAAAAAGTGCTTCCGGTGAGCTCACCGGAAGCACTTTTTCATCAAAACAAGATGGCGGCGCCCAGCTGATGCCGGTACCGGGCCGCGGCATAAAAAAGGTTGGGGACCACTGCCTTGCAGGGTTGTCAGGCCTGACCGAAGGGAAGATGGCCGATGGACGGCAGCACTGACCCCAAAGCCTTACCGTCAGGATGGCCAAACGCAGCTGCTTCTGGGCGGAGGCATCGGCCATCTCCTGCCAGGAAGGAAAAAGTGGGGGTGGGGGGTGGGAGGGAGGGAGGTGGAAGGGCCACCTTCCGGGCCTCCCCCCACCTGCGCTGCTCCCCGCCCACCAGGGAAGCAAAGACCCCACAGCGGGAGTAAACTCCTGCCCCTGTGGCCCCCCTGCTCCTCACTGCACCCCAACCCCCTGAAGGAGGATACCCGGACCCGGCCGGGCCTCCCTTCCCTGGACTTACAGTGCAGGGCAGGTCTAGCGGGCTAGCAAGATGGTCCTGGGGGCGGAAAGCAGAAACAGGCACAAAAGGAGCAGATGACGGAATCAGCAGTCGGGGGAGGTGGGGGGGCACACAGCCTTTCACAGGAGACGGAGGGAGGGGGTGCAAGCACAGACGCCCAAGGCCAGCCCTCTCCCCCGGTCCCTGCCAGGCCGGCCACCTACCTGCCTCTTGTCCTCGGGAGCCTTCAGGAAGAGGGCGTTGATCAGGGCTACGGCGTACGTCTGGATCTCCTGGTTGGAGCTGCCGGGAGAGCCAGAGGGAGAAGGCGTCCAGCTCCTCCTGCCCTGCCGGGGGTGGGGGTTGGGTGCGGGGCAGGCCAGGAGGAGCCCCCAGCCCTGGGACACTCACACTTGGAGGTGGGAGAGGAGCTGCCCCACCGTGACCTCCTCCGCGACCTTCTGATAGAGCGCCTGGCTGTTCAGCACCAGGCTCTCCAGGATGGCCAGGGAGCGCTGCAGGATGGAGACGTCCACCCTCGGCTGGCTCACGTACCCTGCGATCTGCCGGCAGAGCAAACCCCCCGTCAGCCCCAGCCCGGTTCCCCAGGACAGCCCCAATCCCACCCCAGCGGACGGACGGACGGCACCTGCTTGATGAAGCTGACGGAGACCGTGTCCCAGGAGACGAGGCCGTGGTCCATGAGCTCCAAGAAGGCAGTCAGAGTGAAGGCCAGCATCTCGCCACAGCTGCAGGGGAAGGCGCCAACCGCCCCGTCAGCTGCTCGGCCCTTTCCCAGCAGCCCCTTCGGCTCTTCTCCGACGTGGCCGGGCTGGCCCAAACGGCCAAGGGCCGCGGAGGGGGCCACCCTGCTGCCTGGGGGCTCCAGAAGACACGGGCCCTGGCCTAGGCTGCCGAGTCCAGCCAGGGAAGCCCCTGAGCTCACCCTCCACGGCCACTAGGCGGCTCCCTTTTCCTGGGACGAGCCACCCTTCCCCAACAGGCTGCCTCCATGCTCCTCCTGGCATCCCCTGGAGAGCCAGCCGCCCCTCTCCCCAGCAGGGAGGCCTGGGAGCAACCAGAGGCTCAATCCTCTGCTGGAAGGGGAACCTCTGGCCAAAGGTGCAGGAGCCCTGGTGAAGGCCGGGGGAGAGGGGGAGAAGAGCAGCCGGGCGCTTACTGAGGGAGGAGCTTGGAGCTGCCCTCCACCAGCCGGGTGAGCACCGCGATGCCATCCATGTTGATGAACTCGGTGGCGAACGTGACGTCTGCCGAGAGCTTGGCCAGTTCCTTCATGGCCTCTAGGCGGCCCCTCCAAGGTGGAGGCCTGGGTCCGATCCATCAGTTGGCGGGCAGCCCTGGACTGGAAAGGAGGCATCGGGAGCCCCTCCCCATCTCGCTCGGGAGGCAGGGAGCCAGAGCAGGCCCTCCCCACTGCCCCTGGCGAGGGGGGGAGGAAAGAGAGCCCCACCCCCCCCAAGCTGCATCCAGAAGGGCCAGCAGCAGCCACCCAAACCTACTGGGGAAACCGCCAACCGGAGGATGGTGCCATTCTTGATGTCGCCACGAGTCTGCAGTGCACAAAAACAAAGCTGCTTAACACTGGGGTGTGTGTGTGTGTGTGTGTGTGGTGTGTGCGTGTGCATGTGTTGGACTCTAGGACCGCAAAAGTGGGGGGCACCTACCTGTTCCGTTATGTAGAGCTGGGCTCCGTCAGCATAGCGCAGGGTGTGGCATTCAGGGTTAGGCAGGGACCACCTGCAAGGGGGCCGCGACAGGAAAGGCGTTTGAGCCTCCATGCCTGGGCGGTCCTTCACCTGGGAGGGAGCCCCAGGCGGGGGGGGGAGGCTGAACTGGCCGGCTGGCTGGCACACTCACCCGTCACAGACTTCCTTGATGATGGAGACCAGGGGCCGCTTCTGCGAAGGGCGAGAATCGTGAACTAGGCGGCTTCCCTGGACCAAGCTCCCCCGTTGGGGCTCCCTGTCCAGGCCCCACTCCTGCCAATACTTGGGCAGCCTTCACTCAAGACCTGCCCCCTCTCTCACCTGGTCAAATTCCAGCAACTGGGCATTGGCGCCAGGCCACTCCACAGCCACCTTGACAATGTCCGGCGGGGGCGGCATCTCCCGAGAGAGCCAGCTCTCTCGCTAGCAGCAGAGACCGTCCCTCAAACCTGCCATGGCAGAAAAGGGTTGGCAGGCAGGCTGCTTTTCCACCGCAGGAGCCTCCGGCCCAAACCACAGGCCCTTCCTTGGCCAGCCCCAGCCCAGGGGTGGGTGGAGGGCCTGGGCTGGTTGCACACCTGTTCTCTGGGCCCCACCCGGCACTTGCAGCGGCTTCCTACATACAGCTGAAGCAACGGGACTGCAGGCATTTCAGAGGAGCACATAGAATGGAGGGTGGGGGGCATTGGCTAGGATACCTTCTGACCAGCTGGGTCCCCTCAGGAAACTCCCCGCTCGAGAGGAAGGCGGGGGGGGGGCTGAATGGGGGGGGAATGGCAGCATCCGGAATTCAGGGGGTGACTGAAGCCAAGAAGAGCCATTCCGGGGCTTCAGAAGTGGAACAAGCGGAGAATCCCACCCCCACTCAGGGGGACCTGCAAGCGCAGATCCAGAACCCCCCCCCCCGTTGATGGGGAGGGGAGGCCTAACAAACCCAGGGAAACTCTTGCAAACCCTCTTCTGATGGGCTTCCCTCAAATGGCTTGAAATAATTTCCTCAGCTCTGCAGCAGGACTCCAAAACTGAAGGTCCATTTGGACTTCAGCCTCACTGCACGTCGGGCAACACAGACGCTGTTGCAGAGCCCCGCCCTTCACACTTCTGCCAGTCTTCCCCTTCTGGTTTGGGGGGGGGGAAGCGTTGGAGGCGCAAGCAGCAGAGCGCAGGCCTGGCTTCCACTTTTCTTTGCACCTGCCTGGCTCTTCTTCCCTGACTGTTTACCTGCTGGGTTTTGCAGTATTTATCCGTTGCATCACACAAACATCAATACCGCCTCACTCCATTGGCAGCTGCTTCTTTTTGTCACTCAAATGCCCTTACTTTCCGCCTGCCTCCCAACAGGAAGTTGGATCGACCAATCAGCAGGGCAAGATGCGCATCTCCACGTAGGGCATCGCTGAGGCCTGGGAGGCATGCGCACGGTTGGCCCGCGTTCAGCCTGTGCTTCCCCATCAACCCCTTCGCAGTGCAGGTATGCCTGGATGTTGTGCACAAGTCTAAATCAAGCTGAAGTCAACTGGGCTAATCTGCCCAGCTGGCCCCCCACGAAAAAGGGCTGGAGAGAAGACTTCCTCCTCCTCCTCCTCCTCTGACCCACTTCCAGAACCGGCAGGACAGCTCGTGCCTTCCAGCGATGATGGGCCGAATGTCAGCAGTTTGTTGGCTCCTCGGGGGGAAGGGGCCCCAGATGGCACAGGGGCATTTCGAAACAACCCCTTTGGAGCCAGCAGCACTAACTCCCCACTAAATAAATAGGGGACATTTTTGCTGGAAGCCCCAAGTGGATGCGTTGATGAGAACTCACCGGTGTGTTATGGGACAGACGAATGTCAACCCATCTTAAATCTAAGATTTACCAGACAACCAACGGCCGGGTTGCACTGTAATGGCACTGAATGCTGGGCAGCAACAACAGGGACCGAAAGCTCCCTCCATGCCACGAAAATGCGAAGGCTCCATTGGATATGGCGCACCTATCTCCCTTCTCGACCGCATCACCAATGACACCATCCGACAACATTTTGGTGTGAGAAAAGGCCAACTCTGCTGATATGGACACGTCCAGAGAGCAGCACCTTCCACCGTGGCCGAGACTGCCTCTAACAGCTAGAAGACGATGGCTGCCGACCTCGCAGGCGTCCAAAACAGAGATGGCAAGACAACTTCAGCAGAGACACGCAAGCCGTGGGCCTGCGCCCTGAAGACCCCGATGGCCATGCAGAGGCGCTCAATGACCCCAAAAGCGGACGCTGCACCTGCGGGATACGCTAGGAAGATGGTTGCTGGAAGCCCCAATAGAGGAGACGAGGCGGAGGGAAGCAACACACAGGAAGCACGTAGAAGGGTTAGCGTCTTGCTCTTTGTTACTATTAAATCACATTTCCCTACTCCAAAACACTTTTGACCCCCATGATAAAAAGCAATAAAATCAGCAGGTCACCAGAAATGCCTGAATGGCAGACGCCGCAGAGCAATTTGGGCTCCTATTCAAGAACATTAGACAACGGCTAAAGTCCGCAGAACACAATGAACCAGGACCTAATCAAATGAGCTACCGAAGAGGAGACAGAGAAGAGCGCTGTGTTGGGCAGCTGCACTTCCTAGGCATGAAATTGACTGGATGAAGCCCACATCCAGCCAAGGACAGGCGCCATTCCCATTTCACACGCTTAGCCTATCGGACCCCTTGAGGCTGGAGACAGTAGAAGGGGAAGCAAAGAAGAGCAGCAGCAGCCGCCGCCAGGCCCTGCAGGGATGAGAACAGCCACCATCGGGCCCAAGAGCCTCTTCTTACCAGGCGCTGGGAAAGGGCCTACTGGGCTCAGCTGCTTGGAGGTGTTTTAGTCGAAAGGAAAACACTCTTTTGGAGCAGGGACCATCTGGACAGGCTGGGGAAAAGCCAGGACCAAGACTTCCCGTGCTTTGGCTCAGCTCCTGACATCAAGGAGAGCAAAGGTAGCTCTTAAGTGGAGAAGATCCTCCTCTTTCAGGCGGAGAGCATCCCTCCCACAAGACAGACAACGCCAGCTCCATTTCTAGGAAATGTTCTGCACCCCTAAACTATGAGGATTTCATCCGCTCTCCAGGGGTGGGGGGCGGTTAAAAAAAGAATTTGTGTGTTCTGTTGATTACAACTTAGTAACTTACGACTACGAAGGTGCAAACAGAGCAAAGCTTGAGAAGGAAAAAAGAAATGCACCAAAATGGATAGGACAACGGAAGAACAATCAAGTGTCAACACCCAAAGGGACCTGCGGGTGAAACTGGGTGGCTGGAGGGGAACGATGGGGAGGGGGGAGCTCCACCCCAAGAGAAACAAAGCAGAAGCAGGAGGGGCAGGAGGAGGAGGAGGAGGTTACCTACCTAGAGCAGTGGTCGCCAACTGGTGGGCCACGGCCCACCGGTGGGTCTTGAGAAAATTTTGGTGGGCCACAGAGAAATCTCACCCCAAGAGCACCCCCCCCAAAGCAATTAATCCAGGCTGCGCAGAAAAAAAAGGCTGCACCGCCCACATGGCCCGCGGGAACCCTCCCCGCCCACTCACTCCTGACCCAGCAAACTTGCCTGCTAAAAATGCTATTTTTCCTTTTTCCGACCATCATCTGTTCTGCTGTGCCAGGAGATTTAGATTAGCTAGGAAGCAGGAAATGGTTGGATTTCTTGCTTTCTAGCTAGTCTTTAGATCTAGCTAGTCTTTAGATCTTTAGCTCTGCTTCCCTTAGGACTGAAGGTTTGCTTGCAAGCAAATTCAGTAGACTCACTGCAAGCAAAATTGAGAGACTGAGCTAGCCGATAGCAGATAGATCGATCACTGAATGATTCTGTGAGCAACTCAATCTGCCCACTTTTGGGTAAAAAATGCTTTTTTTATAAAAAATTCAATATTTACATACATGGTGTGTTATGAGTTAATTTTGTCAGTTTGCTTGCTAGTGAATTTTATGAGTTTGCTTGCAAGCAAATTTTATGTGACAGATTGAGCTAGCTGATGGCAGATAGATAGATCTCTGAATGAATCTGTGATTCTGTGAGCAACTCAATCTGCCTGCCTGCTTTGCCTGATTTTGGGTAAAAGTTGCTCTTTTTAAAATAAAAAATGCAACATTTATATAAATATTTATAACATTTACATACAAGCCATGCCCAGCCAGTCACATGACCAAGCCACACCCACAAATTAGGCCACACCCACAGAGCCAGTTAGTGGTCCCTGGGATCTAAAATTATGAGTTTGGTGGTCCCTGAGGTCCAAAAGGTTGGCGACCCCTGGACTAGAGGAGGGGGGGGAGGTCAGGAGGAGCTGCAGCTCAACCGGAGCAGCTGGCCAGGAATGCCAGGAGGAGAGGCCCGGGCTTGCTCAGGGCCCTCCGGACTGGATGGGGGGTCTGCCCGCGGCTTTCGGGAATATGAGGCCGCAAGGGGGAACCGGTGACGCCCGAGATTGCCCTGCAAGCGACGCCGCCGTCTCCCTGGAGCCCCCGCGACCCCCGGTGTCCCCCCCGTGCCCTCTCCGCAGGGACAGCCTCCCTCCTCCCCAAGACCCCGAGGGATCCCCTGGCTGGACCCCTCCTCCCCCGCGGGGGAGGGGAGGAGGAGTCCGTTCTCCGGGCCTGGCGCGGCGCCCTCTCCCGCCGCCGCCGGGCCTCCGTTCCCCACCGGCGCCTTTGAGCCGAGGCCGTCCGGACAGCGCGGCCCAGTTCGCCTCCCCTCCGGCGCCAGGACCCTCCGCTGCGGCGGCCCGGGGATGAAGCCAGGCGGGGCGCCAACCCGCGCGGCCTCCGCGGAAACCCTGACCGCGTCCTCACCTGCCCGGAACGCCGCCCGGGGGAAGGGGGCTGGGCGGGGGCGGCGATGCCAGGCGGCTCTCCCGCCGCTCTGGGCTCGGCGCTCCTCCCGGGCTCGGCTCCGCCCGCTCCGCGACTCCCCGTCGACCTTCCGCCCTCTCGGTCCTGCCTCTCCCGCGGATTGGAAGAGGGCCCCCCAGCGCCCTCTCCCATTGGTGGATCGGCAAGGCCGTCGCCGAAGGACCGGCTGTCATGGAAACCGCGGCGTCGCTCCGGCCCGGCGGCCGCCGCGGGGGAGAGGTCTTCGGGACCGGAAGTTGTGCTTCCTTCCGGTTCCGGCGGAAGCGGGCGAGCGTTGGCGGTTCGCGAGGCGGCGGGAAGCGCGGTGGTCGAGAAAGGAGACGCGACGCCGCCACCATGGTGAGGCCGGGCCCGGCGGGGGCCCCGGTGTGTGGGGGGAAGAGGGGCAAACCGGGCCGCCTCCCCCTCGGCCGCCCGCTGACCGCCCCTCCTTCTCCCCGCAGACGGTGGGCAAGAGCAGCAAGATGCTGCAGCACATCGACTACCGCATGCGGTGCATCCTGCAGGACGGGCGCGTCTTCATCGGCACCTTCAAGGCCTTCGACAAGCACATGAACCTCATCCTGTGCGACTGCGACGAGTTCCGCAAGATCAAGTGAGCGCCGCCGCCCGGAGGGTGGGAGAGGCTGGTGGGGAGACCGTCCGTCCATCGGCGCCGACCTTCCGCCCTTTTTCCTGCCAGGCCCAAGAACTCCAAGCAGCCCGAGCGGGAGGAGAAGCGCGTGCTGGGCCTGGTGCTGCTCCGCGGCGAGAACCTGGTCTCCATGACCGTGGAGGGGCCGCCCCCCAAGGACGTAAGCCGGGGGGGGGCGGGTCTCCGAGCTCCTCACAGGAGCCCTGCGGGGGCTTCAAGCTGGCCTTCCTTCGGGCGCTGGGAGGGCGGGGGGCTGACTTGAATGGCCCCCAGTGGTTGAGAGGTGGAGGTGAAAACCTCCCCGGGAGGATCCAGGCCAGGCCGCGGGAGGAGCGGCCGAGCGGCTGTGCTGAGAGAGTCCCGTGGGTTTTGGGCCCCAAGCGCCTTGCGAAGGATGCTGCCAGGTGACTCTTTGGCCCTTTTCTTCCAGACCGGCATTGCTCGCGTGCCACTGGCTGGGGCAGCAGGAGGACCCGGTGTCGGCAGAGCGGCTGGACGAGGCGTCCCAGCTGGGGCTCCCATGCCTCAAGCGCCTGCAGGTTTGGCCGGTCCTGTGCGTGGGGTTGGTGGACCATCCCAACAGGTGAGCTCGACTCGGGCACAGGGCGCTGCTTTGGAGCCTTGCCACCTCCTCTCCTGGTGGACGTGGGCAGAGATGAGTCTCTGAACTGCCTTTTCATTACAGGTAATGACGCCTCAGAGCCGAGGGACAGTTGCTGCTGCCGCTGCCGCTGCCACTGCCAGTATAGCGGGAGCCCCGACTCAATACGCACCAGGCCGTGGAGGCCCTCCCCTCCCATGGGAAGAGGCACTCCCCCTCCAGGTGAGTTTTGACTAAGCCGCCCCCCTCCCCCCACCCCTTTTTGGTACCAGAGCCGACAGGACCTGTGATGAAGGATAGTGTCTGAGCATTGCTGTGAGGAGCCATTGTCAAAGCAGGATTACTCTGAGGTCTCTGCTGGACTAGGAGGCAGAAGGGGAGGGACTGCCATTTGCTGATGCTTCTGCTTTTCTGCTCCAGGAATGATGGGGCCCCCTCCTGGTATGAGACCACCCATGGGCCCCCCTATGGGGATGCCACCAGGCCGTGGCTCACCAATGGGGATGCCGCCACCGGGAATGAGGCCGCCACCTCCTGGCATGAGAGGTAAGTCGTCTTCTGGTGGAGTATGTTGAATTCTGAGAGAAGCTGCCAAAACTGTCTTGTTCTTTGACTCAATCAGAGAGGCCGTTGCAATAGCCAGGGCGAAAACAAATGGCTCAGTAGTGCTACGGTGTTCTTACGGCTGCAGGTAATTGTGACTCTTGTTTCCAGGTCCCCCCCCTCCTGGCATGCGCCCGCCTAGGCCTTGACACCCATGCTGAACCCAGCGGAACTCACAGGGGGCCAATCTTGTTGATCACAAGATAGCAGGAGCAGGACTAGCTGTGTACGTACGTGATGTTTTTTGATGTCATGTTGCCCTTTCCAATAAAACGTTTGCTATTTCTTCTTGTGGTGTCAATGTAAGGCGTGTTTGGGAAAAGAACACGTGGACAGTGTTTTGGGACTGAAGCTGCTTCAGCTCTGACTGGATGGTGGGGAATTGGAAAACGCTAAAGAAGCTTCTGGGATGAGAAGTGAAATGTCTATAAGGAGAAATCAAGGAAGTCCAGTTGTCTCTTGAAAAAAGAACTTTTGGGACAACCATGGCCTGGATGACTGAGAATCTCCTTAGACGTTTCGGGACTGAATATTTTTGGATACCTTGGCTGCCTGAAGCCCATCCCCAAGATGGAGGGCTTGCTTCCATGGCACTTGCCTGAAGTAATATAGGGCCTCCTCTTTGAGCAGGGGGGGGGGGGGGTATTTATTTATTTAATTTATATTGCTGCCTATTCGCCATTGGCGACTGGGGGCGGCTTACACAATGTAAAACCATATTTAAAACAAAATAAACAATAAAAAACAATAAAAACTAATCAAAAGAATCAAATTAATAAAGTACAATAGAACAAAATCTGGAAAAAAAATGGGAAAAAAATCACCTCCCTCCTCCTGCCCCGATGACAGCAGATCATAATTGCCATTTGATGGGCTCCATCCCACTCTGGGTTCCCCAGGCCCGCTGGCAAAACCAGGTCTTCAGTGCCTTCCAAAAGAGTGCTAGAGTGGGGGGCGTTCTAATCTCTGGAGGGATGATGTTCCAGAGAGAGGGAGCCACCACGGAGAAGGCCCTTCTTCTGGGCCCCACCAGGTGTATCTCCTTCAGGGGTGGGACCCGCAACATTCCCTGCCTCCTCGCTCTGATGGGTCGGGTAGATGTGACCGGCAAGAGAGGGTCCCTCAGATCACCTGGTCTCAAGACACGAAGGGCTTTAAAGGTGACAACCAGCACCTTGAATTGCACCCGGAAGCAAATCGACAGCCAAGGCAGCACCTGCAGGAGAGGTGGCACATGTGCACACTGGGGGCTGCACAGGCCCTCCTGGCCACGATTGCCACCTGCTCTTCGAACAGGAGTCGTGAGTTCAGGAAAGCCCCCAGATTATGCACAGGGTCTGTTTGGGGCAGTGCTACCCCATCCAAGACTAAAGATGGTAATTCTCCCTGAGCCAACGAACTTCAAACCCGGAGCCACTCAGTCGTGTAAGGGTTTAGTTTCAACCCGTTGCTCCCCATCCAGCCCCTAACAGCCTCCAGGCACTGCGAGAGGGAGGACATGGCAACACTTAACTCACCACGGGCCGAGACATACAGCTGAGTCTCATCAGCATATTGGTGATACCTCAGTCCATGGTGACGGATGATCTCACCCAGTGGCTTCATATAAATGTGGAACAGGCATGGGGAGCGTAGCGAGCCCTGCAGAACCCTGTAAAGCAGTGGGTGAGGGCTGGATCTCTCCCCTCTTATCAACACTGACTGAGAGCAGCTGCAGAGGAAGTGAACCAAGACAGCGCAAGGCCTCCCACTCCCATCCCCGAAGGTGCCCCAGGAGATCCCCGTGGTCAATGGTATCGAAAGCTGGGAGGTCAAGTAGAGCAAGGATGGATGCACTACTGCCATCCTGCTCCCGCCAGAAATCATCCAAAGGTGCGACCAATGCTGTTTCTGTCCCAAATCCAGGCCTGAATCCTGACTGGTAGGGGTTGAGACAACCCGTTTCATCCAGAAACCTCTGGAGCTGCTGCGCGGCCACCTCAACAACCTTCCCCCAAAAGGGAAGATTGGAGACAGGTCAGAAATTATCCAACCGGGTGAGTCCAGTGATGGCTTCTTAAGAAGAGGGCAGACCACAGCCTCCCTAAAGTATTGGGGCACCGTCCCCTCCTATAGGGAAGCATTAACCACCGCCAGAGTCCACCCGCCTGTCACCTGGGAAGCTTTCACAAGCCAGGAGGGACATGGGTCTAAAACACAGGTGTTTGTGCGCATACTCCCTAGGATCCTGTCCACTTCCTCAGGAGCAACAGGGTCAAACCGTTCCGATAACAGGGCAAGAACCTGCCTCAGGAGCTTCAGCAACCACACCGGCATTTAACTGGGAACGAAGTCGAGCGATTTTGTCTTCCAGAAAACCCACAAATTCCTCAGTGCGCCCCTTCAGGTGGACCTCAATCTCCTCTAGGAGGCGGTGGCTGTTAGGGTTTTGAGGATTAACCCCTAGAAGAGTATTGCAGCAGTAGTCAAACCAGGCAGCCAAAGGAGAGCGGAAGGGCCCCAGAGTATACACACACTGAACACAAACACTGTTTGTAGTTTAAATAGTTTTTAATCCAGTTAGAGTTTAAGCATTGTCATTCAGTCCATTAAGTCATTCACAGTATTTCCATCCAGTAAGACTCACTAGTATAGTCCAAGTTAAGAGTCCTTGCAATATCTTTATCAGCCGATAAAGATATCTTCTCCTCCTCCGGTTTCACTCTCCAGAGAAACAAACGCTGGATATTCAGTAGAATTACGCAGTAAATCATCAAACAGTAGCAAACAATAACAGTTCAGTCACAGGCACTCACAGTCAGTAATCTCAGTTAGTCGCAGTAAGACACAGTTAATCGCAGCAGCAACACAGTAACAGCAAGACACAGTTACAGACAGTAAGCTTTCCAGCTTCTAATGCTTCCTTATATTGTAACTTCTAACCGCACCTTAATCGGCTAATTGCCTGCTGCATTTTGCTTAAAGTGATAAGCACTTAAACCATGATATCTAAGTTTTATATATTTATTCACCCAAACCATATTTGGTATCAATGTTATACCTAACAGTGGCTCACCTTAAAGAGGGTCGCTGGGCGGTTATCTGCAGACACAATGAGCGTGGAGAAAGATTTACATTTCACCTCAGGAATCACCCCAAGGCAGGCCTTAGTAGCAGCTCTCACCCATGTTTGATCGAGTTCATCTCCAGTCTTCCGCCAGCGGTGCTCCAGATGTTATGCGTTTCATCCCTCAGTTCCTCTTTATACCACGGGGCACCGAGAGGTCTACGGGTGAGGAGGTCGCAAGGGTGCAATCCTATCCACAGCCTCAGTCACCTCCCTATTCCAGTCAGCTGGACTGCATAATAGATCTGCAGCTATAACCCCCAACCTTTGAGGTACCAGGGACCAGATCTATGGATAAAGGTTTTTCTGCAGACTGGAGTGGTTTTGGCATGCTGCCTGCATCCCATGGATGGGGCTTCGTTTGCACAACCCAGTTGCTGGCATGCCACGAACTGAGGGATGGGGACCTGGCCTAGATGATCTCCAAGGTTCCTTCCAACTCCTGTTAAAGAGGCTAGGAGAAAAGGTCTTTGCCTCCATGTGCTGGCAAGTTCACCACATTAAGTGAAATCAACACTATTTGGCTCTCAATTCCATCACCCATGGTATGTTAGCAGTGTGGGGTCTCTGCTGGTTCAGAACATTTGGAAGTCATAACTGAATGGATCAGACACATATTCCACTTTAAAACTGTAAATTAACAAACTCCACATGACGGTTATGTCATATTTTCCATCTGTCTTTTGAAAAAGTGATAGGTACAGAAATACCTGAGCCTGAAAGAGAGAGAAGTGGGCCTGGGGTGAATGACTGCCAGTCTCAGGCCAAGCAGTGTCAAAACTCTCACAGATCATCGTCTCAGGGTTGAAATTAGGGGGTCCTTGGTGCTCTCTGTTCTTGGTGGCTTTCTTGTAAATGTTTCGTGACCCAACTAGGCATCGTCTTCACTGAACATGGAAATGACTGCAAGGAAACCAAGCCCAGAGAGCTCCATGGTGTCAAAACAAGCAGCATTTTCATGGTATGGAAGCCCCACGTTGAAGGCCCAGCGGTTTCTGCTAAGCACCCACAAAATCTGTCAGGGCTCTCCCTCCACAGTTCTCCATATGGGTGCAACCACAGGTACGGCTAGACTTTCACCAGAGTAATTCTGGATGTTACCTTGGTGCTTATAGTTAGGAAGTGAACAAAGCCTTGGCTGAAACTCTGATCCTTAAATCAGTCCGTTTATGGTGGGAGAACTTAAGATTTATTTACAGCTCAGCTGTTAGGAATATGAGTCACCTAACAGCTATTTGGGTTAGAAATATATAAACCAGGATAAACATTTTAAAACTCTTTATCTTTAAGAAAATGCAAAACTGTAATTGGGTGTGGTCTCTCAAACAGCCATAAGATGGAGCCAGAAACCTGGGTTGTTTAGTCTTCGACTCAGAAGAGAGTGAATCTCTGTTCCCTTCTGTTGGAAAGTATTGCTGTTCCTCCATTTTTCCTAATTGACTGATATTTCTGGATTTAATGTAAGTCTGTTACTGAACTGTTTTTTGACACTGGACTTTGATATTTGGATTATCCCTGGACTAAAAACTGACTGATCTTACCTGTGAATGACTTTGGACTTTGCTTAAACCTTTACTGAAAGTAAAACCCTACATTTACTGTACAGTGTATGTGTGTTCTGTGTGTGTATTAGTCAAACACTACTCTCTATACGTCTCCCAGTATGCGTTCATTCTCCTAACGGGGAATTACCTCAACATCAGCCTTTAGGTTTTGTCATAGGAATAGAATTCCAGTGCAGCCCACTAGCCCTGATACTTCCTGGGCCAACAATGCCCAGCGCACAATCCTCCTCCAGGTGTTCCACTGCACAATCCACACTGGCTAGAGCTCTCGGCAGTGGGACACGTTCCCCATAAACCCTGGGAAATTAAATTGAGCCGAACGCCTCTTCCGCTGATCAAATTCCTCAGGAACCTATGTTGCTTTGCTGCTGTAAAAGCCACAGCATTTAATAAGCAACCTACATCAATCACTGAACATTACACAATTAAGTGTGGGTTTATCCTTCCAGTTAACAATGTTTTGGAGTGCTGCCATAGTTGGAAACTTCACGATTCTTGATCAATTCCAAATACTGAAGAAATAGCCAAGAAGGCTGGCATCTTCGGCTTGCCATAAAACCAGGTGAAGAGTCCTGTGGATTTCACCCCAACCTTTGGCATGTCAGTAAATGTTCCAGCCTGAGTTGCATTTCCAGCAACCGACAGGGACAGCTGATTGCCTGCTTCTGTGTTGTAGGGGCTTGTGGGGCTACGCCGGGTCCTCTGGCTGGGCAGTGGGCAAGAGGTGGCAATGGCTGGGGGCAGGGAGGAGGAGGAGGAGACAGAGACACCTCTGCCCAAAAGTGGCAGCTGTAGTAATGAAAGCAGCTCCATCCCAACCACAGCCTTGATCCTGGGAGTACAAGGAGTGTGAACGCCCAAAGTGCCAGCTGCTCCATTAAGGCAGGAAGGACCTCAGGAATCCTAAACAACTTGTCATTGGAGGGTCTCCAGTTTGTTGGTAGCTGCAAACCATAGTCGGGCACAACGGCATGGCTCCAACGCCAGGACCCATCGAGAGCAAGGATAAGGACCATGCTCCCTGCCCCTTAGAGCATTTCTAAGCTTCCCCCTGCTGATTTTAGCAGAGTACCTCATGGTTACTACTAGTAAGAGCGACCTTTTAGTGAGTAATGGTTTGAGCCTTTGAGTTCTTGGAATTTTCAGGCCAATGTCAGAGCTTCCTTTAATAGCTGTTAGGTAAAGATCACACACCACCCTCTCGGGCTCCCTAGCTAGGCAGGCCTTGCGTCAACAACATAGTTGGTTTTTTTGGTCTCAAGGTCTTCCTTTCTAGGAAGCTTCAGAGACGCCCGAGGGAGGCCCCTCTGACCAGGTCCAGGTCTTCAGCCAAGTCCTAAAGCAGCCAGGTGGCTTTTCTGGGCACGGCTCCTTTCCAACTGCTAGGCTCCTGCAAGGGGAGCGAATGTGGAGGGATCCCGAATTCCACAAGGGCCGCTGCGCAGAGGCCTCTGCAGCCCGGCTCACAGGTGCGTTCACTTCCGCCTGTACCTGCGTAAAGAGCAAGCAAGCAAGCAGGATCTCAGAACTAGGGAGGGAGGGAGAGACAGAGACACACAGAGACGCACAGAGACTGGGTGTAGGGGAGACTCACCTGGACTTGGTTTTAAATTTTCCCCCTTTCCTTCTATCCGGGAGGCCCAGACGCCTGCGGTCCTCAAAGGAAGGCCTGGAGAGGGAAAAAGCATCGCCCTCAGTGGGACCTCAAGCGGACAAGGCGGCCTTTTCCTCTGAACCGCCCAGGGCTCTTTTTTTTGGGGGTGGGGGTGGGGAGGAGACGCTTCCAAGCCAAGCTTCGCTCCTAGTGACACCGCCCCCCGCCCCGTTGCTGCCTCCTGGGCTTTGGTCTTCCCCTGCCTGGTCTCCTCCCTCGTGGTCTCCCAGCCAGGCCCGTTCGCAACCCATCCCCCGCCTGGGCTTCTGGGCCCAGACACTGGAGGAGAACCATCATCCAGCCAGAGCCCCCCAAACAGCCCACTGAAGGGAGGGAGTCGCAAGGGCAGGACAGCAATACTCGCCCCGCTCGATACTGCTTGAGGGCCTTCTTGTTTGTGCTGGTGAGCTCCACATCAAACACCGACGTCACCTTCTTGCGCTGCTGCTTGGGCCCTTCCAGGGGAGAGAAGAGCCGAGAAGCCAGGCTATAGGAGCTAGCTGTGCAGGAAAGCCCCCCTCCTCCCCCAGAGCCCCCGGCACCCTTGGGCTCGGAACAAGGGAAGGGAAAAAGAGGCCTCCTCACCAGCCTTCGTCTCTACCAGCGGCGTTTCCTCCGGCATGGCCCGGGCTCGCTTGGGCCGGCGGTCCCTCTTGGCCAGCCGCTCGGCATACATCTGGGCCTTCAAGATCTCAAACTGGGAACGTTCCTCTGGCTGCCGACGAGAGAGACGCTCACCAGGCTGCCTGGGACGGGGCCAGGGGCCCAAGTGCCGCCAGCCCTCCCTCCCTCCCTGCCCCCTCCTCCTCCAAGCTCACCGTTGGCTGAGCCTTCTTCTGGGAATCCCTCACAAACTTTGTTCTCTTCTTCTTGCCTCGAAGTGCCAGGTCAAACTCCTGGAGAGCCTTGGCCACTGGGAGGGAAGCAAGACAGTGGCGGGGGAGAGGTCAGGACCAGGCCTGGACGGAGGCATCCAAGCCCTTTCCCAGAGCCAACCCTTACGCTTCTCCTTCTTCCTCTCCTCCTGGCTCTGGAACCAGCTGCGGGGAGTGCATCCGGCTGGTTGCTGGGAACCAGGGTCCAACTTCCGCTTGGCAGTGTTGATCTGGGAGGAGGGCAGATCTGGTCAGAGCCCGAACCCAGCCTCAGGAGATGGAAAGATCTTCCCCAGGGCAGCCAGAGAAGCAGAGCGGCCGTGGGGCCAGATCCCTTTGTCCTTGGTAAGCGGGGGATGGGAGAAAGGGAAGATGACCCCCACCACCACGGTAGATCCGGCTGGAGTTGAAAGGCAACGCCAAATACATTCTCTGCCTGCATGACTTGGGGCCACCAAGACGTCGTTCTCTTCGAGAGGGGCGAAGTGAATTTCTCCTAAATTAAGCCCCCTGGAGAAACCCCAACTGGACCCTGAGACTAGCGCCCACCCCTTTCTCCACTCGCTTGCTGGGAAGAGAACCCAGCCCAGGAGCCCCTCCGCCCCACCTGGGCCTCCGAGGACTGCAGCTCCCGCTCTTCCCGCTCCAAGCGCAGCACAGCGTACACATCTGGCTCCAGCTTCTCAATCTTCTCCCGGAAGCGCAGAATCACATCTTGGGGGGAGAGACGCAGAAAGGCTGCTGCCGCCACCGAGTCCCTCAGGGCAAAGCAGCGGTCTAGCCCGCCCCAACCCTCCCCACGGCCGTTACCCTGGGGAGGATCCTGGCCTTCACGGGGGTCTTGGCAGCCTTGACGATCTCCTTCAGCATCTTGCGCTCTTCCTCGCCCACTAAGGACACGGAGCGGCCCACGCGGCCCGCCCGAGCTGTGCGCCCCACCCGGTGGACGTAGTGCTTGGTGGTGTTGGGCATGGTGAAGTTGATCACCTGCAAGCACAGAGGAGGCAGCGCAGAGCATCTGCCCTTGGGCAAAAAAAGAGGGCTGGGGCGGGGGGGAGGGCTGAGTAGCAGGGAGGGACCTTACTGTTTTGACGCCCACGATATCGAGGCCCCGAGGCCACCGTCGGTGGCCACCAGCACGTCAATCTGCTCGTCCTTGAATTGCCTGCCAAGAAAGGAGCCCCTGAAGAGGCCGGCCCAGCCCCAACGCGACTCTCCCCGGCCGCACTGCCCCCGCCCCCACCTACCGGAGAGCCTCCAACCGCTGGGCCTGGGAAAGGTTGCCGTGCAGCTCCCCGACACGGAGACCCATCAGGCCCAGGAGGATGTGCAGGCGGTGGGCCTGCTTCTTGGTCTGGGTGAAGAGCATCACGTGGTCTGGGAACGTCCTTGTGAGCAGAGCTGGAGAGCGGAGGGGGACTCATCACTGCCGGCTCCCCTCTTGAACAGGCCACCAGAGGCCTCCTCCTCCACCAGCCCCAGCCCCACCTGCCACGATGGCTTCCCGGTCCCCCTCACGGCTCGGCCGGATGCGGATGAACTCCTGGCGCAGAAAGGGGGCCACCTCTGTGTTGCTGTTCACAAAGATCCGGACGGGGTTTTTCAAAGAAACCGAAGCCAAATCCTTGACCTGGCAAAGGGAAGGTGGGGGGGGGTTTCTCCCTCCTCTGCAGAGAGAGCTCCCCAGGGGCCCTCCTCCAGATGCCCCAGGAACAAGGCCTCCTCCTCCTCCTGGTTCAGAGCAGCCCTGCCGGGCAAGGCGAGGGGCTCTCGTCCCCCCCACCGGATACCCCACTTCTCCCCCCTGCCTGCCCTCCTCCATGCCGGGCGCCTGCAGTACCTCGTCTGTCATGGTTGCAGAAAAGAGCATGGTCTGGCGATGTCGAGCACACATCCGGATGATCTCCTTCATCTGCTCCTCAAAATACTCATCCAACATCCTGACAGGCAAGGGGAACAAGAGGCGATGGTTGCGCCAGCCCCCCCCCCCGGGCCCTCCATGAAAAGCTCAGGCCAGGAGGCTTAGAGGGCCCCGCATCTCAGCCCCAGGGGAATTAAGCCATCCTCTCACCGGTCGGCTTCATCCAGGATGAGGACCTCAATGCTGCCCAGGTGGAAGGAGGGACAGTTGTGCAGATGGTCAATGAGGCGGCCAGGAGTGGCAATGACAATGTCAGGGCCGGAGCGCAGGGCTGACTCCTGGGTCTTGAGGTCCAAGCCACCTGCAACAACACAAAGGACAGGCAGCCCAACAATTCCCAAAAGGAGCCAATTAGTGAACTGCCAAAGAATTGCCCAAGGCTGGGTCACTCACCCACTGCCAGGCATGCCGTGATGTTGCTGAACTGAGCCAGCTGCTTTGTAACCGAGTGCACCTGGATGCCCAGCTCCCGGGTTGGCACCAGCACCAACACCCGACTGACGGGGGCCTGCCGAGGTTTGTAGATCAGGCGCTCCAGGACGGGAAGGATGAAGGCGGCGGTCTTTCCTGAACGGCAGGCAAAAAAGTGAAGATCCCCCAAAGGCCAGGAGTCGTTTCAAACCCATTCCCATCACCGGCTAGGCACAACGTACCTGTTCCTGTGGCTGCACAGGCACACAGGTCCTTCCCCAGCAGTCCTACAGGGATGCAGGCCTTCTGGATCGGGGTAGGCTGCTTGAAGCCCAGGGCGGTTATGGCCTGGGAACAGAGACAGAGACGCAGATCACGTGCAGACGCCTGAAGCAGGCCCAGTAGAGACCTGGACAGAAAGGGCTTTTGCCAAAGTGCTTTCATTCTTAAGCAGGGGCACCGTATTTAATATTTACGTCTTTTAGTTTCTTAGTATTTCCCATTTCTATAGGAAGAACGCACTCAGCCCAAGAGGAAGGTGGCTGAACGATAGCCGTTTCAACCCGTTCTACTTCATTGATCTATTCTGCTCGTTTCTGCAAGGTCCGCATGACACTGTTACCATCCACCTTTTTCCTAAAAACCACCAGACCGTTTATCCTATGGAAGCTGCACTGAAAAGAACGGTTTTCATTTGGAACCCGTGTCCCTAGAACACCATTTCATCCCCAAAGCCCCTGCATGCTGAAAGGCCTTGGGAAGCCCCCAGAACTTCACTCTCTTCCAAGCAGCCATTTGGAACCAGAGAAAGCTGCCACTTCTTAGATTGTCTGGTCTCTTATTTTGCCATTTGTGCTGTTTTTCTATGCTGCCAGTGGACTCTTTTTGCAGCAAGTGCCATATCCCAATGCTGCATCTTCAGACATCGCACCTCAAATTTATTTGGGCTTCATTCATACAGGACACCAGGCACCTGAAGCCCACACTTCAAAAGGATACCTTCAGCAAGGGTCGAGAGAGGTTCATGTCTTGGAAGGACAAACTATCATCGTACTGCGAAGCATCTTCCTGAAAGAACTGTGTGGCTTCCTAAAAATTAGGCCCGAGAAAAACAAGAATATGAACATCCAACCATGTTACACAGAAGCAGATCTCTGCTAGTAGCCCTGCTTTGTACAAAGCCCACGTTTATTTTAACCATTCTTTGAAAACAAATCACAGTGGTGTGGCATATGCGCAACACTAAAGCTGGAAACAAGTCACAACGATCAAGCACGTGCACAATAGCTCCAAACCAAGCCAATTTGTGATGCGTTAACAGTGCATAAACTCATCCCATTCATCCTCTATTTTTAAGGCAAATTTGTGATAGAAAAAAATGGCCAATGGCTATCTACCTGAGAGGCTGCACTGAGCAAAGGTTGGACTAGTAGACAGGTCCTTGATTTCACCCCACTAATGCTCACCTCCTTTTCACCGTGCTTCTGTTTCCATCGCTGCTTCAGCTTTAGAGTATCTACAAAATAAGCAATTACTGTGTACTTACCTACAAAACACAAGAGCAATTTTATACGCAAATGAAACTGAGATATTGATCGTATAATCTACCATTTAAGTTTATTAAATAACGCCAAATACTAGGTGATTGTCTTTGTACGTGTTAGATCCAAATTCAGCTTATGCATTGTGATGCCCAAACAACTAACCCATTATTAGGGCTTCACAAGCAACGCATGTTTTCACAATAATTCCCTAGTCCTATTTCGTCATGGCCTTGTCCTTTCTCCCCTACGATATACCCCATCTCTGGCGCTTGTTCAGCTTTTATAAAGCCGCGGCCTGAGCTCCCTCCCAGGCCAGCCCCCGCGGGAGTCTCCCGGTCGGGCCTCCCTCAATGCCGGGCTCGGTTACCAGCTTTTGCAAAGACGCTCTCATCTGCCGAAGAATGCTCCGACTGCAGCGCCTCTTCCTCCTCCTCCTCCTCGTTGTCCCCGGCCTCGGCCTCACTTCCCCGGGGACCGCGCCTTCTCGGGTTGCCTTCTCCTGCGGAAGGGCGGCAGGCCTCCTGCTCAACCACCCGGCCCAAAGCCCCAAGGAGCCCCCGCCGCCCCCGCAAGCGCAGGCCCGTCTGAGGCGCCGCTGCGAGCGGCTTCTGACCTGAGCTCTGCGCTGCCTCCTCACTGCCGCGATCTTCTCATCCAAGCTGGTGGCGCAGCGCTGCCGAGGCAAAGGGCCGAGAGAGGTGAGCGGGAGGCGGCTTCCACCGCCCCGCGCCCCGCGCGCCCCGCCCCGGGTGCCTACCTTGCGCTTGAGCTGCCCCAGAGCCTCCGCCCAGGCCCCGCTGCCCGCTCCCGCCGTGGCTTCCTTCTCGGAGAACGCGAAGCCCGCCGCGAAGTCTCCCCGGCCCGCGGCCGCCGCCGCCTCCTCCTGCAGGGAAAGCCAGGCGGGGAGGGTCGGTGGGCAGCCCGAATCTCCCACCGACTCGCTCGGCCCGCTGCCCGGCCCTCACCTCCGACTCCGAGTCCGTCCACTCCGGCTCCGCGCCCGCCTCCTCCGGGCTCCGCTCCGCACCGACCCCGGC
This sequence comes from Notechis scutatus, assembly GCF_049901735.1. Classification (NCBI taxonomy): domain Eukaryota; kingdom Metazoa; phylum Chordata; class Lepidosauria; order Squamata; family Elapidae; genus Notechis; species Notechis scutatus. Next base: position 224,470 of record NC_142011.1, on the reverse strand, counting down.
CTCCATCGTGGCTGCGGAGACCCACGCGCCTTCCGGTGCTCCGGCCGGAAACGGAGGAGCGCCCCCAGCGGCAGCCCCGGGAAGCGCTCCGGAGACTCACTGGGCTTCCGGGCGGGGAGGGGCGGTGCCCCCAGGTGACCCGTCAGCCGCCCCGCTCTCGAGAGCGGGCTTTGTCCCGCAAGGACCGCAAATGCGCTTCCAGATCCCCAGGGCTGGCCGGTGCAGGAAAGGCGTTTGCGCGTTTGGGAACGTTTCTCAAAGGGCACAACATGAGAATTCTTTGCCAGCCTCCGTTGGGAAACAAGGCAAAGTTCAAATAAAGAGTCTGGAGGCGGAACGGAGGAGGCGTGAATGTTTAACATGGTCAGCAGCGCCTGTAAAGCGCCAATAAAAGCCCTTTTGTTGGGGGTCCAAGAGAGCTTAGCAAACCCTGCAGACCCCCGTCCTAACTGCGGGGTCACTGAAACGCCTGGGGTGGCCCCGACCTGCTCGGCGGCCAACGAGCCTCGGAGGTTTTGCGAGGAAAAAGCCGGCGGGGGGCAGCGGGGGAAGGGGCAGGGAGCCCCGCTTGTGCGCCTGCGGCCTTCGCCGTCTTCCGAAGCCGAAGTGGCAGCGATGCAGCCCGTGGGCAGAAAGGCGCCTGTCAAAGGGAGGAATATCACAGGCGCTTCGGGAGATTTGTCTGCGATGGGAAGCCAAAGGAACCCTGGAAGCCCCGGCGGGGCCCCGTTCAGTCCGCACAGCAGCAATGAACGGCCTGAAGAAGCCCAGGCGCGGCCCCTATTTCCAGGCAGCCGAAGCCGAGATTTACCCAGAATCGGAGTCTCGGGGCTCCCGGCCTTTTCCTTGCCGGGGGAGCGGTTGTGGATGCGAGGGCCCCCGAGGGGCTCGGGCCAGGGGGCTGAGGGGAACCCCCTTTCCAGAGCCTCCGCCGCCCCAGATCCCGGTCCCAGCCGTCCCCGACCCCGGCGCCGCTTCTCACACCAGGTTAAGGCGCGGCTGGATTTTAAAGGCCGGGCGAGCGAAGCGGGCCGGAAGCGCCCCCGCCCGGACTCTCCCAGGGGACGGACCAGCGGGCTCCCGGCGCGGCAGGCCATGGAGGCGCTGCGGGAGGCGCTGCGGGAGGCGCTGGCGGGGCTGCGGGGCGCCGGCGGAGGCGGAGGCGGGGAGGCCTTCGACCGGGGCCGCTTCTGGGAGGCGCTGGGTGCGGGAGCGGCGGCGGCGGTGGCGGCGGCGGGCGGGGCGGGGCAGGCGCCTGTGTCCGGCCGGGCCTCCCTGACGCGGGCACCCTCGCTTTCCTCCCCTCGCAGCGGGAGCCTTCGGGGCCGCCTCGCGGGAAGCCACGCGGCTCAGCCTGGCCGCCGCCCGAACCCAGGTGGGTCTCCCTTCGTCCCTCCCCCCACGCTACCCTGCCCGGCGTCCCAGGGGGAGGCGGCCGAGCGCTGGTGCGAGACTCGGCGGCAGGCAAGGCCCCTGCTCCCCTTCCTCCGCCCGTGGAGCCTCGGCGGCCGAAGACCGGGGCGGGTGGGGGGCTAGCCCCGCGGCGTTCCGGGCTAATAAGATCCGGTTGAGGGGAGACTGCGGTCCTTCCGAGGAGCCCTGCTTTAGGGAGTAGCCTCTGCAGTCCCGGCTGCGGTTGGGCCTTCCAGGAACGGGGGCGGCCTCTGCGGGTGCCGTTGGCTGCCGCTGGCCTCGGCCTCGGCTCAAGCGCTCGGCCTTCTCCCGCCTGCTGGAGTTGATCGTTCCCGGGATTCTTTTTCCCACGCATTTCCTGCCAATAGACAGTATTGCAATTGCACGAAAAATTCAATGTTTTTAGTTGTCCCAAAGCTTTTCTGGAATTGACTGCTTGGGTTCCTGATAATTTGGGAAATTTGGCAGCTATTCAAGTACCGCAAGTTCATTGTTTCACAGCAAAGTTTAGATCTTGACAAGGCTGCTTAGTTCCTGTCCTGAAATGAAACTCTGGGTGTGATGTGGCCTTGTGGCATCCCATAGCGGTCAATTGGACCTCTGATTTGGAGGCTAAGGGGACCCTGGTTTGTGACTGGATTTTCTTCCTTCATGAAGTGTTGAGAGGTATGCGAGGACTTGCCCTTCCTTAGAGGGCTCTGGGAGGATGGCCAGATGCGTACTTAAGGAGAAGCCAAACCTGTTGGGCATGAGAGTGTGGGGAGCCCTGTGTCGGAATCCTTATCTATAATTGCGCCCCAGGGTGGTCACACTTTGTGCTAACCCTGTGCTTAGAGTTGGAGAGTTTTTCATCTTGATGTCTATGGAGATTCTCAGCCATCCGGGTCCTGGTTGTCCCAAAGGTGCTTTTTTCAAGAGGAAACTGGGCTTTTTGGTTTTTCTTCGAAGACGTTTTGCTTCTCATCCAAGAAGCTTCTTCGGGTCTGCCTGGATGGTGGGGAATAGAAGGATTTATGCTTCTTGCAGACAGCTGGTCATCTATATTCTTTTAGAGAGTAATTGTGGCTGCTTGGAGATTTATTGGGTCCTCAGGCTCACCCGAGTAGTGCAAATGGGCGCAGAGCCTTCTTGGAACTCTTGAATGGACCCTATGGACTGGAGATAGAGGATGTCGCATTTTTCATCGTGAGTGAGATTGTCCCCCCAATGAATTCTCCATTTTAAAATTAGCTTGATTGTTCAGGTAGGAAAGTAGGAAGAAACAGAATATCCTTCACTGGTCCCAAAGTAGGGGCCCCTCTAGGCCTTGAAGGACATAGGCACAATCTTGTTGGGGGGAGTAGCTTAACCTTTGTGATTGGTTCCTTTTCAGACGTGCGAGACGCTGAGTGAAGAGGTGCGCAGTGCCATCATTGGAGCTGTCTTAGTGTATTACCAGCTCCCAGAGAGCCAAGGTGAGCGGGAGCAGAGCCCAGCCCCCTCCCCCGTTCCAGCAGTGCAAAGAGCTTTTGGGCCATCAGCTCTGACAGCTGCCCCTCCATCCTGGGTCTCTTCTCTCAAGCTGGTAGGAGGCCTGAAGCTCTTCAGTGATGGCTGAAGGTTCCTGCATTTACTTAAAGTTGCTTGTTACAAGAAATCTTGCTCCAGTTTGCAAGTTAAAACGCTGCAGAGTTCCCTTTGCCTATCCCAGGGAAGGCCCTGAACAATGCTGTCCGCTGTGCCACGATCCAGATGGTGGAAGGGATGATTCAGCTCATAGAGGTGATCCTCCGGACCCCCCAGGAGAGGTGAGCCTTCTGCCATATCTCCATTAACGACTTAGATGAGGGAATAGAAGGGGAACTTGCCAAATTTGCAGATGATGCTAAGTTGGCAGGAATAGCTAACACCCAAGAAGATAGGCTGAAGATCCAGATGGATCTCGACAGACTAGAACCCTGGGCCCTATCTAACAAAGTGAAATTCAGTGTAGAGAAAAGTAAGGTCCTACACTTAGGCAAGAAAGCCCTTTAACTGTGTAACTGTGAGAAGGATCTTGGAGTCTTAGGGGACAACCACCTAAATAGGAGCCAGCAGTGTGTGGCAGCAACCGAAAGAGCCAATGCAATCCTAGGTTGCATTAACACAGGGATTCAATCGAGATCATGTTAAGAACTAATACCACTTTATAAAGCTCTAGACACTTAGAATACTGCATCCAGTTTTGTGCAGAGAAGAGCAACCAGGAGGATGAGGGGACCGGAGGCTCAAACATACGACGAACGGTTGCAGGAACTGGGCCTGGCTAGTCTAGGGAAGAAGAGAAGGACCAGGGGAGACTGGAGAGCAGCCTTCCAGTAGTTGAGGGGCTGCCCCAGAGAGGAGGAGGAGGTGGGGGGGGTCAAGCTATTCTCCAAAGCACCTTTGAAGGTCAGACAAGTAACAATGGGTGGAAACTGATCAAGGAGAGATTCAATGTGGAAATGAGAAACTTTCTGACAGTGAGAACAGTCAACCCATGGAACAGAAGTTGCCCTCAGAAGTTGTGGGAGCTTCACCCCTGGAGCCTTTCAAGAAGAGAGTGGACAACCGTCTCTGTCAGAAATGGTGTAGGGTCTCCTGCTTGGGCGGGGGGTTGGGCTAGATGGCCTACAAGATCCCTTCCAACTCTGTTAAACAATCTGAAATCTTCCGTGGCTGCCCCTCTGCTTTCCCTCCCCAGAAAAGGCCCCAAGAGGCCGGGTTGATGGGTGGGGTGTCTCCACTGTCTTCTGCTGACCTCGGCCTTCCCAGCAGCCTATTGGCTTCACTGCTCACGTTGCCCCTCTTGCAGCCTGTCTCAGGAGCAGCTGATCTCAACCGGGGGCGTCTGGGAGGCCTGCGACCGAGTTTCCTGCCTGCCGCATGGTAAGTGGCGGGAGAGAAGTCAGGGCCAGAGAAGGCAGCTGTGCGTGAGCAGCCCCCGACTGGGCCTAGGTGGAGGCTTTGGGCGGCAGCTCTTGCTACCCTCCACAGAGGGCCCTCACCCGCTGTTCTCTCTGCTCAGACAACCTGGCAGCGGCCACGTTGGCCATTTCTTCCTGCCTGGAACTTATCAAGGATGCCCTGGAGGAGATGGAGCAGGTGGGGAGAGACGGGAGCCCCTTTGGGTGCCTGGGGAGCAGAGGCCCAGCGACTGCCAGGGCCCGAGCTTGGAAGAGCGAAGTAAAGAGGGGCCTCTTCTCCGTCGGCAAGAGGGAGGGGGAGCCTTGGCGCCTGGAGGTGCCCCACTGGCTGTTCCAGACCGGGAGGGGGGGGGCACCCGCAAACCCCTCGGACCCAAAGCCTTTTAACTTAAAGACTGCGGGAAGCTGCCACGGGTGAGCAATGCCTGCGTTTGATAAACGTTGCCCCGGCCTTCCTAGGCAGTAGCGGTGGCAAGAGGCGGCAGGGAGGTTGAGGGGGCTTCTAAGGGAGTTGGGGGGGGCACGATGGCGTTATGATAACTGGCTTGCAGCTAATTGGCCTGGCTTTCTTTGCCAGCCGTTTTTTTTGAGAGAGCACATTGCATGTCTTTCAAGTTCCAGGTGGGCTATTTAGCCCAGGAAGCCCGAGCTCCAATAAAGAGAAACCAGAACTTGGGCCGGCCCTTTGATTTGCCCTGAGGTGCCCTTCCGGCTCCCCAAGGTTTTGCCAGTAGGCCCTTTCCTCAACTGCCAATCTCCTTCAAAACTCCAACGACCACTGGCATCCGGCACGCTTACCGGTGGTTGTAAGCAACTATTTGGACAAATTGGGCTGCGTGTGGAACGGAACAGAAGCCACCTCTGGTCTGCGAGGGCCCCTATATAGTCCTACCTCCTGCCAAGACCTGGGGAATCGAACTCTTGGAGTGGTTTCCCCTCCTGTCTTTAGCGGCTGTCGCTTTCCAGCAGACAAGAACCGCTCCCTGAGACCCCACAGCTTCCACCCTCTCGGGGGGCCTGGCTGGTCTCCTCCAAGCCTTGGGATTCTGTCCCCACCTTCCCCTTGGGGTCCCTCTTGCTTCCTTCAGGATGCTGGGGGTGACTCTTCCGCATGGGAGGTGGTTGAGGCCGGAAGGTGCCCCTTGGTTTTTCCCACCCCCTGCCAGGGCTTCCCTGGCCGGCCTTGATGGCCTGTCTCCCCTCCCTTTCCCAGCTGCCGCCCAGATGCCCTGGGACCAGAGCACTCCTTGCCACGGGCTTGTGTTTGTGTTAGATGCAGACCGAGGGAGGGGCGTCTCCCGGGGATCTGCTGGAGGAGGAAGCCCTGGGCTTTGCCTGGACAGACGCCGAGCGGCAGCTGTTGGGCCCCTGCCGAGGGCTGGTGAAGGCCACCAAGGCTGGGCTGAGGAAATTGCTGGCGGCCATGAGGACTCACGGCGGAGCAGATACGGCGGAGCAGGTGGCTCAGCTGGATGCCCTGGCTGAGGCTGCGGCTGAGCTCAGCCCCAGGTGAGGAGAGTCACCAAGGCCCCACCAAGGGGAGGAGCAACTGGCACCCTGCATTGTGAGGAGGGGGCTTCTCCTGCCTCCAGAGAGTTCGCGGGAAGGGCAGGAGGTCGTGGCTGCTCCCAGCAGCCACCCCTGCGAGACCCAACCTGCCTGAGGCTCGCGCTGGCTGCGCTGGTGCTGAGCCCGGGCTGGTTTTGCTGTGTGTTTCAGCGTGGATGAACTGGTGCTCAGCCTCTGCCCGCCCGTGAACCAGCTTGCTCTGCGGCTGAACGTAAGTTGGTCCAGGAGGGGCCAGGCTGCCTGTGCCAGGCCCGGCGTGACTCCCCCCTCTCAGCGGGGAGGGTGGTTCTGTCCAGGGAGCCTCCCTGAGGATCAGGTCTGCTTTCCTTCCCCCAGGGGAGGGTGGGATCCTGCCCATGGTCCTGGGCAGCCAGGATTTATCAGGTGGGGTCCCCAGAGGCAGGCTGTTAATCGTGGCTGGAGCCCCCCAACCCCCTTGATGAGGGGGGCTTCCCCTGTGGGGGGGGGGGGGAGGCTTTGCAGTCGCCAGGCCTCCTTGCTCACGTGAGGATCCCTTTTTAGGCTGGGAAACTGGCTTCGGTGCTGATGAAGATGCTGGAAGTCACCAGGTGAGGGAACTGGTTGTGGACTCGCCCTTGGTCTCTGGGGAGCCTCCCTCCCTGGCGGCCACCCCAACTTTTCATCCTGGCAGGGGAGCCGGAGTTGCCTGCTGGGCTGGGCGGGGAGCCGCCTGTCCCTTCAGGGCTGCCGTCTTGTCTCCTGCAGGACGAGCCACGTCTGCCCTCCCTCTGAAGAGAGCTGGGTGCGGTTCCTGGCTGAAGCAGTGGACCACAACCTAGGCAAGATCAAGGACGCCACCCAAGGCCTGCTGGGGGACCCTGGCTCGGCAGGGGAGGGTGGGTGCTGCGCGGGAGACACCCGGCCAGAGGGGCAGCCGTAGCACTTTGGTCCCCAGTGTGGGCAGTAAAGGACCTTTGGCCTCTGTGCAAGGAGCCTGGACGGCTGGCAGTGGCCTTATTCTCCTAACTCAAGCACCGCTCCAGTTGCAGAGGGACTTTGAGGGGGCATTGGGGGCGGCGACTTAAGTGGGCAGGGGGCCTGCGGAGGACCCCGCTCCTCCCACGTTTCCTGCCCCATCTCCCCTCCCACCACTCCCTTCTTCCCAGGGGGCCAGGGGGAGCTGCCAGGCAGGGTGGTCGGGGGTGGCACCGGCCCGCCAGAAGACACGGAATGACTCCCCGCTGGCCTGCTCTTGGGGTGGGGCCACCCTCGCTGGGCGACTCCTCGGGGAAGGGGGACAGGGGACCCGGGGAGGGCGATCGGGGGGGGGGGGTTCAAACTTCTGCAGCCCCAGCCGTGCGGGGGGGGTGTCTGTGGGGAATGGCCCCCCTTGCCCAGGGCGTGGGGCAGCCCTCTTGACCTCTACCACAAGACCTGCTGTGTCCGGGCTGTGTGGTGCATTGCAGGAGGAGCCCTTTGTGCTGGGGATGAAGCCCAAGGTTAAACGCAGCCCCTCGCTCAGCCCACCTACGGGGCCTCAGTGCTGTTCCCCCACCCCCCACCCCACTCAGTCCCCCTCCCCATCTCCCCTCACCTGGGGAGGGTTGCTCCCTTCGCCCCAAAGCCGGAAAGGTCCAGGAGCTTGGGGGAGGTGGGGGCTCCATTTGCAGCCGGCGCAGTGGTGAGATCTCCCCCGCTTCACGTGGCCTGGGGCTCCTGGAGAAGGTGCGCCCGAAAAGACCCCACTGGTGCAACAGTCCGTTTATTGAGGGCCCGTTGAGGGAGGGGGTGGGGGTGGGGCAGCCGAGGCGGCTAAGGCAGCCAGCCGGTCCTCCAGCCGTCTTCGGCCACCTGCAGCTGCTTGTGTCCTTTCAGGGGGGGGAAGAGGCTGCTCCTGAGCGTGAGATGCAGCTGCCGAGGACCACTCTTGTAGGGGACCAGCTGGAGGGTGAGGCTGGCCTGCTGTCTGGCAGGCAGGAAGCCCAACCTGCGGAGGGAAAGGCAGGGGCTCAGTGCCGGCCTCCCTCCCTCCCTCCCTCCTCCGGCAGAGAAGGCCACCTCCCACACCTGCAGCTCCCCAGCCTCCCAGCATCTGAAGGGCAGGCCTCCCACACCACCAGAGCGCCTTCTCCCTCCCTCGGGGCCGCTCACCCTGTCTAGCTCTCCCCGGAAGAGAGGCACCGGCAGGAAACAGGCCCGGCCAGAATCCAGCAGCAGCTGAGGAGCCTCTGGCACCTTCCAGAAAGGGTGCCCCACCCGCTCTCGGGGCTGCCCCCTGCCCCCGGGTGGCTGGGGCCAGGCTGGCTGTGCTCTCCCTACCGGCCCGGAGAGGCTCAGCGGGCAGCCCAGGGGGTTCCACAGCTCCTTTTCTGGCACCAACGGCTAGGCAAGTCCAGACATGGCTGCTCGCACAGACACAATACGCACCATCGGCACAGAAAGGGAAGAGCAGCCCCTCCCCGCATCATTCCTCAGGAGCCATGTTGCACCACCACCACCCCCAGCCCAACCCCACTCACTCTATCTGGGCTTGGCCTCGCACCAGACCAGCCCCCTCCACAGTCAGGAGGCCATCGCTGACGGCTTCGGGCAGGGGGTTGGTAAGCTCCACTCGGAGCCGGAAGGGCTGGTCCAGCACCACGGGAGACAACACCTGCATGGGGGGGGGGGGAGGCTTAGAACACCTGCATGGGGGGAAAGGCCTAGAAAGTCAGGACCAGCCTCCCCCCCCACCCCACCCCAGAACTGCTGGGTAGCCACTGCTGGCAGGTGGGAATTGGCCTGTGAGGAGGTCACCTACGTGGATCAGGAGGGAGGGGGTGGCCACCGTGATGGTCTTCTCCGCCAGGGCCTTCTGCCAGGAGGTGTTCTCCTCCCCTATGGCCACCACCCGGATCTGCTTGTCCTCCTGCAGGTGCCGGCTGTACTGTCGGTAGGAGAGGTGCCAGGGGAGGCGCTTTTCTGTGGGAAGAGGGCAGGTAGTGGGGGCCAGGACAGGGCGGCCTCTGCAGCCCCCCGCGCGCACAGCCACCCCCGGCTCACCTTCCTTGGGGCTGAAGGAGAGGTAGACCGTGTCTTGCCAGAAGGGCACCAAGGGATGCCCGTTGTGCAGCACCGACTGGGCGCTCAGGCTGAGCTTCAGCTCCTTGGAGGCAAACTCCAGGTTGCGGGCCAGCAGGGTGAGGTGGATGTCTTGGCCGATCTCCGGGCTCTCCACCAGCTGGAGGTGGAGAAAGGTCTGAGCCTCCGTGGGGGTTCCTGGCGCGAGCCATCTTGGAGTGCTGGGAGGGTGCTGGTTCTGATGGGGCCAAAGGGCTGGCTGTGGGTGAGTGCCTTCAGGAACACCTGGCGCTCGCCCAGGGACCCTGCGGAAGGAGAGGAGCTGCCTGAGGGGGCCGGGAGAGGCCCAGGCCAGAGGAGCGGAGGTGGGGGGGGCCCTTGGCAGGGATGCCTCCAAAAGGCAAGCAGGCTGGCTGAGGGGCCCTGAGCAGCTCTGCCCCGCCCGTTTCTGGGGGGCCAGAAATTAATCCGGGCTTTCTGTCACGATGCTGCCCAGCCAGCTCCAACTTATGGGGGAGGGAGTGTTGGGGGAGGGTACAGGCTGGGGGCTGCCAGTGCTGGCTTCCTTCTCATGGTAAAATAGGGCTTGGAGGAACTGTAATTGACTTCGGGGGAGGCGTAGGCTGCCAGGCCAGGAGGAACTTTTGGGAGGGGAGGCTGGCCGATGGCCCCAGGAAGCCCTGCTAGGTCACCTGGTTAGGTTTCAGGCTGGCTGGCAGCTATAGATCTGGCTCCTGCCTAGGCTGCCCAACCCCTTGACCGCCCTGGGCAGCCCTCACTCAGGGCAGGGTGAGAAGCCACGGACGGAAGGATCTGGAAGGGACCCGACCTAGAACGAAGGAGGGCTCTCCTGACCGCGAGAACAATGCGTGGAGCCGCCTCCGGGACTGGTGGGTGCTCCCTCATCACTGGAGGGTTTCAAGGGTTTGAACAACCGTTTGCCCAGAGTGATACGGGGCCTCCTTGAGCAGCGGGTTGGACTGGAAGACCTCGGGGGTCCCTTCCAACTCCATCCCAAGGCCTGGGGAAAGAGGCAGGCGTCAGGGCAGGGAGGGGCTGTGAAAACCCCGGGGGGGCGGCAGAGGTACCTTCCTGGTGCTTGTAGGTGTGTGTGATGTCTTCTCGCTCCTCACTTCCCACGGCCTTGGTGCTGATGTAGTTCCCCACGGCGCTTGGGTTCCACTGGAGCTTCTCTCTCCTCGTCCCGGAGAGCAGCCAAACCACCCGGTCTGCGTTGACCATGGAGAACACAAAGGGGGTGTCATAGCGCAGGTGGATGTCGCCGTTCCGGATGGCTTTGACGGGCGCCGGCCCACAGCGGTACAGCCCTGCCGAAGGGGAGAGAGAGGAGGAAGGGTCAAGGTGCCTGCCCGAGCCCCGCCGGAGAAGAGAGCGGAGCCGTCTCAGTTACCGTTGCTGGACTCCTGCGGGGTGGCATCCAAGACCTGCCAGCCGTCGTACCCAGGGGGCAGATCCCTGCGCACCATCCAGCACTCGTTCCAGACGTGGAAGTTCCTGCCGTACAAGGAGGGAGGGAGGGAGGGAGTCGTCACGGGCAGCCAACGGCCCCCTTGCAAACCCCAGCCCTTCTGGGGGGGAGGTGAGGGAGGGGATGTGCTCAGCCAGCCTAGAAAGCCACCTGTCCCAGCTAAGCCAGGTATTTGGGGGAGGGAGCCGTGCTGGGCACAGTGGGCTCCATGAACTTGGCCTCAGCACAAGCCCCCCCTTCTGAGAGGCCTCGTGCAGAGGGGCTCTGGGGCAGCCGGGAGGGGGCCTGGGAGCTGTGCCAGGCCAGAGGCCCTCTAGCCACCCTCGTTCTGCCCCCGTGGCTCTCCAGAAGCCCACAAGGAGTTCCCACGACCTTGTGGATATGGGCTGGGCCAGCAGGTCCCTTCCGATACTTCAGGGAAGGCAAAGCCACCCATCCACAGGAATTGGGTGCTCCCCCCTTCTCCCCCTTGCAAGGGAGGGGCCTCCTCCAAAGGCCTCGGGGAGGGGGCGTCCTCCGTAGGGGTCAAAGGGAGGCGGGGGGGCCTCTGCACCAAGGCCACCGTTTGCTGGGCTCTCCAAGCGCCCGCAGGCAGCCCAGCCACACACAGCCTGGCCTGGGCCCCGGAGCTCTGCCCCCAACTGTGCCACTCACCAGATGCTGTCCTTGCTCTCCCGGGGCAGCAGCTGCCCGGTGTTGTCGTAGTAGACGTCGATAACCAGGTTGCCGTCCTTCTCGTGGCCCGAGTCGAAGTTCGTCACCACCCGCGTTGGGATCCCGAGGCTACGCATCACTGGGAGAGAGGGGGTTGGTAAGCCAACCAGCCCCCTCCCCCCCCGCCTGCTTTATGTGTCTGCCAGGGGCTCCCCCCCCTTGGCTCCCTACAACGTGGACCCTGGAGCCCTTGCCACCCCCATCTGGGGCTGCAGGGATTCCCAAGGTTTCCTCAGGGGTTGGGGGTGCCCAAGTGAAGAGCTTCCCAGAGAAGTGCCAGCCTCAACGCTCCTTCAACACAGCAGCCGTCTTGGCCCAAGAGGAGGTGGTGGGGGGGGCCTGGAAAGCTGACCCTGGTGAAGAGCTCCTGGGTGAGCACAGCCGGCCTGCGTCCCAGCATCCAAGGCTTTCGGCAGGGAGGCAAGGCCACGCGGAGGGGTGGAGATTCACCGGGTGAAGGGGCACCGAGGGAGATTGCCACCCTCCCCCCACCTGGCGTGGCAGGTGCTGCATGCAAGCGGTCAGCTCCAGCCCTACCTGTGCACATCACAGCTGCAAAGACCCAGCACTGCCCATACTTGACTGGCTGCCCTCCGGAGCGCTCCCACTGCTTGAGGATGGGGATGCTGCTGTTCCACTCACTGGGGCGGGTGCCCCCGGAATAGTCCTCACCCCAGTTGCCCAGGAGGACCCCAGAGTCGTCATGTTGCTGTTGACCTGGGGGGGAGGAGGAGGAGGAGGAGGAAAGAGGTGGGAGGGGCAGGGGGCACCCAGATGTCCCAGTCAGTGGCCAGGGTGCCCGGGGCCCAGCTCTTACCATGGCGCTCAGCACCCGGCTGACGTAGACAGGGGCTGCTGCGCAGGGCAGAGTCCTGCACCGGGTGGTGACGGAACTGCAGGTTGCTGTCCAGCAGCTTCAGGCAGATGCCAACCGTCTCCTCATCGAACTACAGGAGACAAACGCAGCTGAGCCAGACCAGGATGGGGGCACCACTGGCCGACTCTTCCCAAGACTGGCGGGGGGAAGCGAGGTGGGCCTCCCATTAAACTGCGATGCCATGGCCCGGGGGGGCTCCTCGTACCTGGCCGTAGTTCCAGGGAACTGGGTGGATCCAGTTCCTGTTTCCGTGGAAGATGACGCCGTGCTCGTTCATCACGTATTCCTGCCTCTCGGCCTCGCTTTCCAGGTAGACGTCGTCTTCTGAGCAGTGGAGGGAGAAGAGCAGTTGGTTCTCACACTTTCTCTCCTGCTCTCGCGATTATTTCAGGTTTCCCGAAAGGGCCCCATAAGCTGCTCCTTTTGGGGGGCATCCCCACAGCCCCAGAGTCTCTCGAGTCAAAGCTGCCCAGCCGCCCGCCTGGGAGAGCTTTGGGGTGCTCTTAACCTTGAGATCTCCTGGTGGTCTTCCTTCCCAGGACCAATCAGGCCCTAGGCAGCTCAGTTCAGTCCAGGCTTTGGAGGCCAGCTGTGGCCTTGAGGGGGGGGCAGTGCCACCCCCAGCCGTGGGGGGGAAGCAGTCCCGGTACCTGGACACCAAGCATTGAAGAGGAGGAGGATTTTGCCCAGCTGGTAGGATGACGACATGCCCTGGCCGGAGTCAAAGTGGATGTTCAGCTGGTACTGCCCGACAGGGGCCTCTGCGGGGGCAGAGATGGCGACATCTGTGGACTGGGGGCCGCTGGGCACTGCGCTGGCTCTCCAGGCCTCCCTGCTGTGTGGCTGGCTCAGACTCACCAGGAAGATGGCCCGCTCTGGCCCTGGCCCTGGGGAGCGGGGAGAAAGGGGCACCAGTGGAGTCCTCCCCTGCCTGCACCAGCTCCCCGAGGAGGACAGGCGAGGGAGCCCTCTTGGGCTGGGCCCCCACAACGCCTGGGCCCGTCTCTCGCTTGCTCACTCGCTGCTCCTGTGGGCCCAGCTGGTGAGCTGGTAGTCTCAGGCCTCAGGGGAAAGGGGGGCAGGAACTGCTAAGCTAAGAGGGGTCTCGTGCCAGGGAGGGGCCAGCCAGTCTCGTGCCAGGGGAGGGGCCTTTGTGTTCCACAGTGGGCAGGCGGGCAGCCAGACTGGCCCAGCTGGATGGGTAGCATTCCGTTGACTGGCTCTGCCTCCTGCAAATGGGGGGGAGGTTCTAGCTACACCCAAGGAATGGTCAGTGGGGCCCCAGGTGGCCTCTGCTCTCCTGTCCTCTTTGGCCCCCCTCCCACTGCTGCTCTGCCAGGGCCAAAATTGGGAAATTCCCTAACCCGAGACATTGGCAGCAGGATGGCTGGCCAAGGTGGCATGTCCCCCTCAGCCTCAGGAAAGCGGGGGCAGCCTCCCAGCCCCAGGGAAAAGTAAGACCCGTGGCAACAGCCAGAGAGACATGGCGGTGGGGGGCATTGCCCTGGGATGATCACTGCAGGGAGTGGGCAGAGCTCCCCTCCTGCCCAAACTCACCCCCACCCCCCGATGGAATCCCCCAAGCAGCCGCTTGATGGGTTTGCCAAGCGATTGCCCGCAGTCGGGACACATACAGTATAAATCAACACCAACGCTTGCCAAATTGGGGCTCCACAAAGGGTGGGGTGGAGGGAGCCAGGCGGAGAGGCCATCTTTGTGCGAGAGGGTCTATTTGTACCCCAAGAGAAGCACTGGCAGAGACGTTGCCTGGTGAGGTCACAAAACGCTTGCAAACCAAGCTCAGAGAGCGCCAAGGCTCTGCCGCCCCCCCGAGCCACAGAAACTCCCTTTGGCCGGATGGGGTCTCTTCAGGGCTTCCCAGAGATGCACTCGGGTGGCCAGTGACCCCAATGTTGTCAGGCGGAGGGCCACCTGGGGCTGCTGTTGGCCAGGGGCTCCATCAACCTTTTGGGCCTCGGTGATCTGTCCTGTCTCCCCCAAGTGAACCAGAGCCGATCCCTCCGGCTAGGTCTTCTGCCTGGCTGATCCGGCCAGCCCTCCCTCCCTTCCACAGCATTTCAGCTCAAATCACCTTCGGTGCGAGCAGAGCCCCTCCTGACTCCTCCGCTCACCCCTCCTGCCTGTTCCTAAGTGGGCTTCCTCGCTCCCTCCCCCCACCGACCCGCCTTGTCCCAGGCAGTTCAAGGCTTTACAGCAGCTTTGGTGCAGCCTTCTCAGCTTGGCTGCTGTTTTCCCTGGGCCGCCTCCTGGGCAGAGCCATCATCACTCCCTGCTCCAGGAAGAGACTCTGCCCAGGGACTTAACACGGGGGGAGCACCCCCACCTGCTGTCACCCTCAATAGCCCTCCTCCCGTGTCTGCACCCAGGTAGCCATCAGTGGAAGCAGCCTTTGTACCGCTTTGTCTGCGGGGGGGCTTGGAGTGGGGGAGGGGAGACCAGTTCCCCAGGAGGGCCCTGGGGTGAGGAGAAGCCACTCCTGCCGGGGCTGGAAGCAGCCACTCTCTTGGTCTGGAACACAAGCAGGGGCTCCTGGCCTGGGGTCCCCCCTCCCCCTTACCTGTCTCTGCAACCAGGTGCATGGAATCGGAGCCCGTCTCGTAATTCCTGGAGTGGAAGTGGAGGGTGAGGGTGAAGGGCTGCCCCCTCCGCACGACCAGCTGCCCACTGCTCATCTCGGCCGTGTGGTGCCCATGGGCGTTCTCCAGGCCATGCCAGTCCACAAAGGCCAGCTGCAGCTCTGTGGGGGCACAAAGGGGAGTGAGGGGCTGTGGGGCAGAGCTGGGCTCCCTTCCCCACCGCTGGCCCTCCGTCCATGCCCAGCCGCCCTCCTACCTCCAGCCATCCTGATGCTCCTGCGGCTGCTGCTGCTGCTGCTGCTGCTGCTGCTGGCTCTCCTGGCAAATGCCTGCGGGCGGCATCTGGCAGCAGCCAAGGAGGCTCCAGGCGTGGCACTTGGGTATGGCCGATTCCCCTTCCTGCTCCGTCACCAACTTGCTGGCACAGCAGCTCCCACCCAAGAGCCGCCTGGGCGTGGGCACAGTTCACACTTGCTGAAAAGGCACGTCAACACACACTCTTGTGTGTGAGAGAGGAAGCTCAGGGACCCAGGGAAGTGTGTGTGCCCACCCTCCCTCCCCCCCTCCCTCCTGCGGGCGGAGCAGCCTGGTAAGGAGCCTCTCTGTGCATCTGGGCCGTGGCCCCTGGAGTGGACGTGCACAGTCTCTGGGCCTCAGGAGCCTCGAGATGCTTGGGGCCCTCAGCTCCTGGGTCCATAAGCATCTGCCAGGCCCTGTCTCTCCCCCCTGCCCACTGCCTCTGCTGCCCAAGAAAGGCAAGGCCCTGAGTGGCCCTCACAGGAGCCGCTCCTTCTGGCCCCGAGGGGTCCTGCCGTCTTGAGGAAGGGAGATCAAAACGAATGCAAGGGAGAAAGGCCAGCCCCCCACCCACCCAACTGGAGGGGTTTCTGATGCCACCAACCCCTTCTCACCACGAGCCCCTCAGACTAGCCTGGGGCCCCTCCACCTGCCTGCCCTCTCCTCATTGCCCCCCACCGGAGCAGGGCCTTCTGGCCAGACCCTCCAGAAGGCCTCCAGCCTCTCTGGGCCGCCCCAGGTCTCCCACCACAGCAGCCGGGCAGGAGCCTTTCACACCCAGGGGAGGGGCAGGCGGGGTGGGCTTTGCTCCCTGTTCCCCTACGGAGCCTTGCCCTGCCAGAGAGCATTTCTGCGGGGAGGGGGAGCCTTCAGAGAGGGCAGACCTCCCCCGCCTTCTGCAGGAATTTTTGCACCTGGCTCACAGGATTTCCCCCCTCCCAACATGTCTTTCCCAAGCCCCAGATGTTCTCATGGGGGAGGGCTGAAGCCTCCAGCCTCTTCTGCGGTGGGGGGGCAATGCTGGTGGAGTCAGGCCAGAGTGAGCCTTTTTCAGGGCTGCCACTACATGGCGACCTCTTCATGGAGTTCCGGGGGGAGTGTTAGTTCCAGAAGAGCCCGGAAGAAGAGCCCATGAAGAACCCATGTGGCACCGTCCCTGCAAGGCCACCAGGCCAGTCAAAGCCTTTCCAAGCACCTTAAGGGAACCAGGAGCGCCCGAGGCCGTCTGCCACGCAACGCAGCACAAGGCCTACAGCAGCCGCCATGCAGGAGAGGCAGGCAGAACCCAGCCGTGAATGGAAGACACAATGGAAACGCCTTCAGGATCCCTCCAGGCATGTGGGCAGCCTCAGCCACATTTTCACTGGGGGGGGGGGGGGGTAGGGGGGGAAGCATCCTAGGCCAAGCCAAATCCAATAATGCCCGGGAATTCCTGGAAGCTTTTCATTCAGAGGAGTCAGGGATCCATAGATAACCTAGAGAAAAAAACCAGTTATGCATCAGAGACAATAGAAAAGTAAGCGGGAAACAAAGAAGCACAAAGGACATATCCCATCTAGTGGCCTAAATCCAGATAAGCAGGGATTGACACCAGACAAACAATATCCTAATAAAGAACCACAAAGGAGAAAACCACACCCACCACTGACACAGGCAGGGCAAGCTGCTGAATAGAAACAGGTGCAAACCCTCCACCTGCACTGATGAAGTTACCTAGTTGGGTCTTGAAACGTTGAAACAACACAGCCCAGAAAGCACCGAAGACCCCACCAAAGTTTCAGGAGACGCAGACCTAACAATGCAGACTCAGGGTTTGGGGGAGGGGCTGCCCCCACAGCATCGCTGCCCACCTACCTCTGCTGGATGGCGTTTGCCACCCACCTTTCTCCTTCCCACATAGAGTTTGGGCTTCTCCACACAACTGGTAACCAACGGGGACAGGTCAACAGGTCACCCTGCCTGCCCAGGGTTGAGACATGGCCTCCAAAGCTCAGCGAGTGGCTTGGGGGGCCATGAGTCCACCTGGCTGGGCTGGCCCTGGGAAAGAGCCACGGACCCACCGTGCCCGGCTCCTGGCGTGTGTTCCTTGGGCCCAGCAGGGTCCCTGCTTGACTTTGGCCCCCGGCAGCAGTCCAGAGACAGCCACGTGCCCCTCCTCAGAGTAGGCAGGCACAAGGGAAGGAGGGAGGGAGGGAGGGCCTGGGTCTGACCCGTCTCCCCCCATGTGGGTGCTACCCCTTCATTTGCTTTCAGGCCCACTGCCTGGTGGTGCCCCCTGGCGTGAGAGCCAGAATCTGCCAGGCGAATTGAGGGCCAAAGCTCATTATGGGGTGCGATGGCAGCAGCTGTCCCCTTTGCCTTCCTTCCACTGGGGAGGCAGCAAGAGGTAATTCCCATCAGTTGTGGGCCCTCCAAACCGTTAGGGATCGCCCCTTCTTTCCCAGACCCATGGAGGAGACCAGGAGCCTCTGCCCCACTCGGGGGCTACAGCTTGCTCCGGGGGCTGGTGCCAAAGGAAGAAATTTGCGGGCAGGGGAGCCCCCATCATTAGCCCAGGTGACTGGGGCACGAAGTCTCGGCTAGCCCGCAGGAGGCGAAGTCCAACCTCTCTGACAGCAGGTGAGTCCCCGCCTGGCATTGTCTGGCATCTGCTTCTCTTCCGGATCTTGTCTCACAGCCACTGATCAGGCCTGGTGGCCACACAGGCGTCCCCAAAAGGGGTGTAATGGGACAGGTGTGCTCAGGTTGGTGGGGGTCAAGATCAGGCCACTGTTTGTCACCGGGGGACCACTGGCACTGCCAGGGCTGACTGGGACCAGTGCCCTGCAGGCGATGGATGGACCCCTTCCTGGCTGAAGAAATGGGAGGAAGGGGCTGGGCGCACACCCGCATGGGGTCCTGTGGTGCTAGGCGCAGTCCTGCGTACAGCTCCCCCCACCAGCTCCCATCCCCACTGCTCCCTGGCAAGCACAGAGCGGGGGTGGGGGGGGGGGGGGGAGAGCAGGCAGGGGACCAGCAAAGCAGGGGCTGCTGGCATCTCCTGGGACTCCTGTAGGAGGGCAGCCCAGCTCCTCCTGCCAACCCAGGCGCGGGCCAAAGGGGACGGCATCAGCGGCAGCCTTGGAACTTTGGCTGGCTGGCTGGTGAGTCGAGTCGCCCTCCACTCCGCTCCCCCTGGAGGGCTGGGCCTTCCCTTCTCCTCTTCTGCATTTTCAAGGGGGGGGGGGGGCGGGAGGCCATCCCTGCAGGTACATCTGGCAAGCAGAGGTCCACCCAGACCGAAGCCAGGCAGTGCCTGGTATGAAGAGGGGCTGGACCCTGCCTGAGGAAGGGGCCCCGGGGGGTCTCCCTGGCCTGGACGCCTGCCTGCAGCAACTGAGTGGGGGGAGGGGGCTGCCATGTGGCACTTTCCTGAAACCTTCACCCGTCTTTGTGGGGCTTAAGCCCTGCCCAGCTGGGCGGCTTCTCCACTGTGCCCGGCGGCATCCAGCTCCTCAGCATCCCTTCTGCTTCGTGGTGACCAGGCCAGCAGAAACTGGGATTGGCCCACCAGAGCTCCCTGAGGCCGTGTTCACGAGCTGAGGGAACGCCAGAAACCCTCAGGCTGATAAGCACGAAGCGAAAAGGAAGCCAAAGGGAGAGCAACCCACCTTTAAGGATGCACCGCCCAGAGTCGCTCCTGAGCGAGATGGGAGGCCTCCGCAGGTGACACATAAACAGACCACCACCAAGAAAGCCCGAGGCATCGCTTTGCCTGGAGAAAGGGGTGCAGCCACCATCCTGGGGGTTGATGGACAGAGGCAGGCTCCTTCCCTGCCCTTCTGCACCTGCCCCCTTGAGCAGGGAGACGGGGGCCGCTCTTGGCAGAGCCCCATGGTCACGGAATTACACCAGAGCACGAAGGTGGTTGTGCAGAAAGCTGGACTGGGGCAAAAGCAAAATGGCAGCACCTGTCCCAAATAAGGTCAGGTAAGAAAGAGCAGCCCTGCTTTCCTCCTGCTTGCAGCTCCGGCTTCTAGCTGCAAGGGGGGGTCAACAAGGGTGGGGGGCTGCAGCCTTGGCGGTGGGCAAAGAGGGGCCAACCTGGCACCCAGACGCTGCCAAATCTGCAGAGGAGGAAGGATAGTTATATTTTAGGGCAATTTTATTTTGCAGTAATGTGGAACTGCCACAGAACCTTGGCTGGGTCCCTCTGCTTCCCCGGGAGCACCGCCGGCCCTTCCATGGCTGCTGAAGAGGAGGAGGAAGGCCCAGCAGGTTCTGTCCAGGCAAAACAGAAAGGACCAGGCCGAGCAGCGCCTAGAGCCCTTCTTGGAGCTCAGGTGATCAAGTATGGACCTGGAGGGCCCCGGAGGCGGCTGTGCGTCCTCTGCAGGGGCGCGCGCGGGTGGGGGGAACAGCGTAGCCAGCGGCCAGGTGGGCAAGTGGGGCCGGAGGGGTCGCAGCCCCGCGTGAAAACGCCCGGAAACGGGGCGAGGCGCGTCCCTGGGCGGAGGGGGCTCAGCCATGGGATCCCCCAGGGGAGCAGCCCGAGCAGCCCCGGGCCTGAGGCAACCGCTGCAGGGGGAGAATTAAGGAACTGCTGCAGAGTCAGGAAAAGCCGCGCCGGCAAGAGCCCAGCGGCGCATCCTCGGGGCCGGCCCGGAGAGGCTTCCTGGAGCGCTCGGGATTCCCGCTCGGTCCCCGGGAGCCTTTCCCGATTTAGGGCTCCCCGCCCCGCCGCCCCCGGTCTTGTCTACGGGGCTGAGATTGTCCCCCCTGCGAGGCCCGCTCGGCTCTCGCTTTCCGCATCCCGGCCTTTCCTTAGCCCGGCTCCTCCGGCTCTCTTCCCGCCTGGCGAGGAAGCGGCTGTTGGGCTTCTCGGGCCCCCGGCCTTCCCTTTCCCCGCGTCCCGCGCACGCACACACGGGACGCGGGGAAATCCCGGCGGATGCCAAGGAAGCGCCGCTGATTCAGCGGGAGACGCGGCCTTGGTGCTGAAAGCAAGCGGGGCTGCCCCGGAAGCCTCACTCACTCGGGGGAACCCGGAGTTTCTCTAGGCAGCCGCTCCCGGCCGGCCCGGCGGCTGAGTGTGCCTAAAACAAACGCCGAGGGGGCCCGGGGGCACCGCCTGCCCTTCAGCCGGGAACGGCCTCCTTATTTCAGACTTTTCCTATCGCCGCTCCGGGCGGCTCGCAACGAAAGAGAAAATCGCGTTTATGTACAGTGAAAATACTGAAACCAAGATATTAAAGCCAAAACCATTCACACACACACACACCCGTCCCATAATTTAGGTCCTCTCACCCTGTCCCCGCATTTGGGGGAAGAGCCAAGTCTCGGGTGCTTAATGGAAGGCTAAAAGAGTGGGGGAAGGGCGCTCCACAGGGCAGGGGCTGCCTGGGAAAAGGCTGCGGGGTCCCATCAGAGGTCACCAGTTAAGGGGAGGGACCAGAAGCCCCCGGGCTCAGAGAGGTGGATGTCCTCAGGAAGAAGCAGTCCTGAAAATCACCAGGCGCCGTGCCAAAGCTGCATAAATGTTTTGAATGAATGATGAATGAATGAATGAATGAATGAATGAATGAATGAATGAATGAATGAATGAATGAACGAATGAAAAGAACCAGCCGCTTGAATTGCATTGAGAAAGGAACTTGGAGCCGTTGTAGCTCATGCTACACAGGTATGATACGGGTATGAGATGGGTGGATCTAAGGGCACCAGGCATTGCATGTTCTCCTGCCACATACTGGTTCGGTGGTAATTTCTGGGTGGCCTTCAAGGCAATTCCATGGAGAGCGTGTTGCATTAACCAAGACACGCTGACCATGAGCAAGTCTTCTCAGTCCAGGAAAGGAAGAAGTTGGCACACAGGAGAAACCCATGCAAAGACCCTCCAGTCCGGGCCATGGCTGCCACCTGCTCTTTGAGGATCCCGTGAGTCTAGCAAGGCCCCAAATAGCGCACCAGCGAAGTCCAGGAGACCCTCCCCCGCATCCAGAGTCAAAGACAGCATGTCATCCACCTTGCAGCGGGGGGACACGACCGAAAGCCCTGCTGCCTTTGCAGGGTTGAGCTGAAGCTGCTTCATGCTGTGTCCCGGCCTGAACTCCGACTAAAAAGAGCCCAGAGAATCTGCTCATCCGGTAGCCGAAGGGGGAGGGTGGGCACCAGACAAAGGTCGCCCAGCCCCGTTGGGTCCAAAGGTGGCCTCTTGAGAAGGAGGCACCTCCTGCAAGGCAGGTGGGAGCACCCTCTCCCACGAGGGCATGGACAGCTATTGGGGCACACTCACGGGGGGGCTTGACCAAGCAGGGGGCCATGGGTCTGGAGCGCAGGTGGCCCATCTCACGTTCCCTCAGGGTCAACCTCCTCCCAGGCAGTGGGACTCAGACCCATGTCAGTCATGGCCAAGGGACGCGTGTTGAGTCCCTTACTCTATACTCTTTATATGCATGACTGCATTCCCACTCACGCTAGTACGGTAATACTATTACTAAATTTGCAGATGATACAACAGTGGTGGGACTCATCTCCAGGGGCGATGAGTCTGCCTACCGAGATGAGGTGGACCAACAGTTGCATTCGTGGTGCCGAGACAATAACTTGGTCCTCAACACCAATAAGACCAAGGAGCTGATAGTGGATTATAGAAGGAACAGATCAGACCTCCAGCCCTTGCTTATCAATGGAGACCGAGTGGAGCAAGTGGCCAGTTTTAAGTTTCTGGGTGTTACCCTAAAAGAGGACCTGAGCTGGGGTGCCCACATTGCAACCCTGGTCAAAAGGGCCCAGCAGAGATTCCACTACCTGAGGCTTCTTGGAAAACAACAACTGAATGGAAAACTGCTGGTGACCTTCTACCGCTGCACCAGAGAGAGTATCTTAACTTACTGCACCTCTGTATGGTTTGCCAATTGCACAGGGGCAGATAGGAAAGCGCTCCAGAGGGTCAACGTCATTGCCCAGAGGATCCTGGGTTGCCCTCTCCCCTCTTTGGAAGAGCTTTAGAGCTCCCGCTGCCTCAAGAAAGTTCAAAACATCCTCAAAGATCCATCTCAACCTGGGCACCCCCCCTTTTTTTAACTATTACCATCTGGCAGACGGTACAGGATAATAAAAACAAGGACAAATAGGCTGAAAAACAGCTTCTATCCCAGGGCAGGAGCTCTGTTGAATTCTACCGTATAGTGCAGTGTTGGTGCGGTGTCGGGGGTTTTCAGTTCAATGTGTGGAGGGTGAAGGATGTGGGTTTGTTTATTTTCATGGTCATGATGTGCACTGAAGAGGGTGTTTGATTTCTAAGCTAAACTAAACTAGGGGTCACTGTAGCTGTCTGTGAGGGAGGACCCTGGGCCCACCTTGCCTTCTGCCGTGGCTGTGCAGCCAAAGCTGCTTTACCTTGTGGGACGCTCCGTCCTGGACCCAAACTACTTTCCACCTAGACAATGGGGACTCTTCAGGGATGGGTCTGGGGCTGACCTGGCTGGGGAGAGCCTCCTGCGGTGGCTGCTGCTGCTGCTGCTGCTGCTGCTTGAGGGCCCCCTCCCCACCAGGCACTGACCCCAACCCCCACCCCCAAGTGCCCTGACTGTCAGGCCAGTGCCCCTCAGTGGGAATCTCTCTGGGGATGGCCTGCCACCCTCTCAGGTGTGTTCCTTAAAGGGGGGGGAGACACACACATGGCCTGGGGGTGGAGGAGGGGGAGAGAGAGAGGCCAAATGGCTTTAGGAGGAGTAGAGTCGTGACTGACCCTGAGGCCCAGCAACCCTGCCGGGGGTGGGTGGGTGGGGGAAGCATACCAGTCTCCTTGTCCTTTATGGAGACTCGGGAGTGCCGGCCGAGAGGCCCCGGGAAATAGTGGCCAGGAAGGCCAGTTACACAGGCGGGCTTTCCTTCTGATGTCGGGGGAAGAGGAAGGCTCCGTCGTGGGCTGCTCCGGCCACCCAAGAGAACCTTTGGGTGGGGGCATTTTTCAACCCTACAGTAAGTGTCCCGGAATGCCAAATGAGATCTCCCATGGTTGATGGAAGAGACGGTGAGGTCTAGTCCCACCTTAGGCAAGAAAACCGGCTGGGTGACTTTGGGCCAGTCCCTCTCTCCTACTCCAACCCATCCTTGCAGGGTTGTTGTTGTTGGCCAATTAGGAGGAGGAAACAGATATCCTGTGTTTGCCACCTTGAGTTACTGAGGAGGAGGAGGAGGATGCTGACCCTTAGCGACTCCTGGGCCAGGTGGTCTCTCCACACCTTCTGATCTTACCCTGCTTCTGGGAGTTGTTCTGGGCTCTGGCTGGGGGTCAGCTTTGATGGTGTCCAGCCACCTTTGGTGGCCTCCTTTCCTTAAAGTTATACAGGTGGGATAGAAATGTAATACATAAATGAATGCAAGGAATGCCTGGGCTGCTTCTGGTGGCGCACAAAGTCCAACTTTCAGGGCACCCCAAGAGTGACCCCAGCTGGACGCAGGGCAGCTGTCTGCCTCTTGCGGCTTCCTGCCAGTGAAGCAGCTGCAGCTGCTTAAAGCTTCCTGAATAACAGAGGCAGCTTCCCTTCCGGCTGATTCAGAGCTCCTGAATTGTTTGCCTCTGAGAAGGTAGCTAATAAGTTCCCAAAACGTGACGAACTTGCTAGGCCTGGAGGAGGCGGTGCTGGGACTCGCCTGACCTCTTGACTGCCTCTGGAGGCTCCCCTGGAGCTGCCTCGGGTACCCTGATCGGTCTGGGTCTTTTCCCAGGCACTCCGCGAAAGCTGCCATCCAGCAGGCAGAAAAGGGGGTCCCGGTGAGCTTGAAACATTTAGGGAACGGACGGAAAAGAAACGGGGCTCTTCAGCTACAGGCGTACAAGGCACCTGTGGAGAAAAGGGGCCGGCCCAGGAAGACCGGGGGGGCGGGGGCGGAGGCCTCCTTTGGCCCCGTGGTGAGTCTGGCAGCCGGGCATCAATTTGGCAGATTGGTAATTAAGGGGTGCAGCTGAGAGGCTGTGCATCCCGTCTAGCCACCTGCCTGCCAGTGCAAGCTCAGCTGCCCAGCATGTGCCATGCAAGCCTCCGCTGGGAAGCCGGCTTGAAGGGTAGAGGTTGACCCACTTCTGGGACCTGGGGCTGCCATTCGCAGGTGAATGAAAGCTGCTGCTTAAGCGAGAGGTGCCCTTCTTGGGGCGCAAACGGGCGGTGGGGCTGGCATGACGCTGCTGGCCAAGCCCTCTTTAGTTGGCATCGTGCCACAGCTGCCCTTCATGGGTGCCTGGGACTGCGGAGGGCAACTAGCTCCAGGAAATTCTGGGTGGGCTCGGCCTGGACTCGGCGGAGGGGGGAGCAAAATGCTAACCCAGCCAACTCCCTAGTTCCTCCTGCGGGTGCTCCCAGCTGCCTGGCACACTCGTTCCTGCCAGAGGCCTCTTTTGCCTGGGAGCTGATGAGCCAAGCCAGTTGATGCTTTTGAGGCAGTCGGGAGCCCCTCTTTTCTCCCCCCTCTTTCCTGTGAGCAGGCGGGAGAGGAGGAGAGGAGGAGGAAGAGAAGTCGGGGGCTCTCATCTGGAGCCCCTCCTTGCCCGAGTCCTGGTAGAGTTGGAGGTGTCCTTCGGGGTCTCGGGCAGGGCCTCAGGCAGGGCAATAGCCAGCAGCCCGAGACTTTACAGACAGGGATTGGGTCTTGGTATCAGGAGTTTCAGGGGCAGCCAGGGAGGGCTGCTAAGCTGTGGGGCGGGCTCCCTCCTAGAATCGCAGCTGGTCTGTCATGGCGGGAGGTTTCTAGCCACAGTTGGGCAGCTGGGAGGATCTGAGAAGCAGCAGCTTGGACTGGAGACCGTTCTCATCGCGTGGATGAGCAGGCAGGGACCCCTGAATGTTTGCATTCTTGTCTGGAAACAATCGGGCGTCTTTGTGGCAGGCGGGAAGAAAAGGGTTGGAGCAGAGGGGCCGCCCTGAGGCTGAGAAGGGAGGATGAAGATTTATTAGGTGCTGCAACAGGAAGGTGCCAAACACTCGGCATCCAGAGGAAAAACAAAGCAGGCCGTGAACTATCAGAGGAAGAGAAGGAAGCAGTGTGGAAATGGGGGTCCAGCTGGCAGCCCTGCTAGTAGGCAATCCACTGCTACAAGGGTCAAAGCAGCCGTGTGCTGGCCACTCCGATCCACCTGCGAGGCCGGCATCAGGCATGGTGTGTGTGTGTGTGTGTGTGTGTGACAGGCTGATTTCCAAAACGGGTCAAGTCCATGGGCATCACCTCCTAGGAAATGAGGGGGCTTCCTTGGGCAGTTGGTTGGGCACTGAGAGAGAGATCAAGCGGCTGACCAGACGTGCCAGGATTCAGATGTTGTTCTCATCGGTCTGCTAATTCTTCCCAGGACAAGCGATGCTATGAGGATCGGCTGCGGCTGTTCAGTATGGCATGAACTGGGAAGGCACCTCAGGAGCCTGAGGTCGATGCCCAGAGGTCTTACCTGTTCCTCCCTTATGTGGAAAAGGACCAGAAAGGCAGAATACATTTTGAATGACCGGATACCGATGTGGGATCTGGTCTCTGTCACCCTGGGACAATTCTCTACATAGTGAATGGCTGACCTTATGAGGACGACCAAAGGGGATTTGGCAAAAGACAACCAGGGCAAGAGGCTTACCGGGAGCTTCTTCTCACCAGGAAGCTCTCAATGACCTGATTCCCCTCCCCCCACAAGCGATGGGGACATTTCCAAACAAGCTCACAGCAGCAGCTGCCCCCGTTTCTACTCCCCAATAATGATTGTGGACCCAAGAAAGGAGAATATTTCTAGCTCAGGGCTGAAATGAGGATCCTGGGTGTTATCTCTGAGTTTGGCTGTTTTCTTGCAGAAGTTTCATGATCCAAACTAGGTAGCCTCATCAAATGCTCATCATCATCATCATCATCACCACCACCATCATCGTCATCATTGATGTTACCTAGTTTGGGTCATGAAACTTCTGCAAGAGAACAACCGAAGTCGGAGAGCACCAAGGAGCCCTCAGTGTTTGTGGGATGCCCACTTATAACTGTGGTTAATTAAGGAACCTTTCAAAAACTCAGCTGGACAAGGAGCCCAGCAGGGCAACAGGGGCAGTTCCGGGAAGGGCCTCTCTGGGGGCGGGGACTTCAGATGACCAGGTATTGTGTGCCCCTCCTCAGCCCCCCAGCTCTTGAACCTCACCTGACCCGTGCAAGGGGTCACCCCTCTAAAGCTCAGCAGCACCCCGCTCCCAAGCCCACCAGGGGCACACTAGCGCTGACGGAGCAGTGGGCTTTCCGCCCTGCTTTGGGCCAGTGAGGAGTTGCAGGAGGCGGGGGGATCTGGGGGCCCGTATGCAACTGCAGGTGGGCTCTGGCCTGGACAGGCTCCAGCTAAAGGCTCCCCTGCTCCAGCCGAGCCCCCCTTCCCACTCCACCTGCAGGAGAGGAGTCCCAGAGGACAAGGGGCAGGCGTGGACCAGGGGCTACCACGCGTGGCTGCGCAGCTAGCATTTGCCGAGGCACCCCCTGTCCGGGCGGCCACAGCAAAGGGCCCGGGGTGAAGCCCCACGTTCCCAGCAGCACCTGAGCGAGAGGCCAGCTGGCCATAGTGGAAGGAAAAGCTCACGGTGGGTGCTGAGCAGACAGGACAGAACCCAGCCCCGGAAGGGAGGGCACCAGTGCTCCCCCTCCTCCCACTCATGACTTCCTGCCCCTCTTTAAGCTCTGGAATAAACACACATCAGCAGCAGCAGCTCTTCTTCTTCTTCTGCTGGGACAAAGCTTTAATGGCAGCCTGGGCGCAGGAGAGATGCTCCCCCCCCCCAGTTAAGCAGTGGCATCAGCGGCGACCACATCCATAAGCACAAAGCTCTTGACGTGGTGGAATTTGCTACAGGAGAAGTCCACGTGCAGCTGCATGGCGCCTGTGCGGCGAGGCGTGAACTCGAAGTAGATCTTCGACCGATCCCCGGCTGCCAGATCTGCCACCCTGTAGCAAGCGGGGGAGGGGAGTGAGCTTCCAGGGGCAGTGCCAGCGTCCCTTCACCCGCTGGGGCCCCAGGGGGCCGTGGAGAGAGTGGCACTGGGCTCAGCCCCATAGTCGCCAGCCTGGCGTTCGGGAGTGGGTGGGCCGGATGTTCCACCCTTTGCCCTGGCCAGGCAACTGCTGCCCCCCCGTCCGCCCAGACCCACATACTTGATCTTGATGGCCTGGCCCATCAGGGTCACGAACAGCACGCAGTCCTCCACGGGCTCAGGGAGGGGGTTGGCGTAGGAGATTTCCAGCGTGGTTGGGGTGTTGGCAAACACCTTTGGAGGAACCTTTCGGGGGGGGGAAAGCAGCGGGTCAGCCCGGCCACAGAGCAGGGTCTCAGGTGCCCCCCCTCCTGCCCTTTCTCAGATGCCAGGCGGGGCAGGGCGGGGGGGTTGGGGGGGTGGGCGGCTAAGGGGCCTCTTCATTCTTTTGTTGGAGGTGATGCTTTGTGAATCTGGAGCCTTTTCATTATTACCACAAATGTGGGCCCAAAAAGGAAGCCCCCCCCCAATCCACAGTGGGAGGAAATGGGTTTGAAGAGCAGGAGTCCGAAATGGCCAAATCATCCTTTTCCTCATCTTTAAAACATACTGAAAATGCCTCTGAATGATCTGAAACCTGAGACCCTGTAACAGAATGGCCAGTTTTTGCCAGTCTGGATGAGCTAAGGATGGAAATGGAAGTGCTCTGGCTCCTGGTCCCTGCTGGGAAGCCAGAGGAATTGCCAAGCAGCCGAACCCCTGGCCAGTCGGCTGCTTCACCCAGGGCCGTGAGGAGGGCCGGGCAGCCTCAGCGGCTTTCCTGGCCTCCCCTGGCGGAAGAGAGGCCTGTTCACCTTCTCCACAGACAGGGCTGAGCCCAAACCAGCCGGGCTTTCCGGGCAATGCAGCTCAGACAGCTCCTTGCAAAGGAACCAAGTCTGCTGCGCTCAAGGAGCTCCGGCCGCTGCTAGCCGGGAGGAGGACGGCCGGAGCAGCCCTCCCAGAGCCTCGCATGGACACCGCCGGATGCAGCGCAACTCGGGGGATGCAGGGTCTTTGGAAGCAGGGCTTGATGGGGCAGGCAGCCTCCCAACGTGGGCCCAATGGAGAGGTTGTGTGGGTGCAAGTGTGTGTGTGTGTCCAGGAGGCGCTTGATGGGAGGTTGGCAGCCTCCCAAGTGTGGTGTTGCCACAATGGAGAGGTTGTGTGGGTGCAAGTGTGTGTGTGTGTCCAGGAGGCGCTTGCCACAATGGAGAGGTTGTGTGGGTGCAAGTGTGTGTGTGTGTCCAGGAGGCGCTTGCCACAATGGAGAGGTTGTGTGGGTGCAAGTGTGTGTGTGTGTCCAGGAGGCGCTTGCCACAATGGAGAGGTTGTGTGGGTGCAAGTGTGTGTGTGTGTCCAGGAGGCGCTTGCCACAATGGAGAGGTTGTGTGGGTGCAAGTGTGTGTGTGTGTCCAAGAGGCACTTACCACAATGGAGAGGTTGTGGGGTGCAAGGTGTGTGTGTGTCCAGGAGGCGCTTGCCACAATGGAGAGGTTGTGTGGGTGCAAGTGTGTGTGTGTCCGTCCAAGAGGCACTTACCACAATGGAGAGGTTTGGGCTCTCCAGAGTGATGGCCTTTTCCACCAGCAGCTTCGTGCCCTCGGACGCACCGCACAGAGCTGTCACCAGCAGCTTCTTGTCGTCAGTCAGGGAGTTGCCGTAGTGGCTGTAGGGGATCCTCAGGGAAGGTACTTCTCTGGAAGCCAGGAGAGCCCCGTCACAGGCCTAGCCAGGAACAAGCTCCCTCCCTCTCCCTCTCCTTCTTCTTCATCTCTTCATCAGACCACTCAAACGCCCCCCAGCCCTCCCAGTTCCCCCCTGCAGGCGGGCCACCCGAAGTGTCAGGAGCCCCGGGGTCTCTCTCTCTCTCTCGCCCCCTCCCTCCCTCCCTGAGAGAGACGGAAGTGGGTGGGGCAGAGCAGGCTCCCGCTGCCTCTGGATGGGGGCGGCTCCCGCACAGCCCGCTCCGCCCTCGGCTGGCCGGGTACCTTCCTTGCCGGCCAGGTGGAGGCTGGTGGCCTCCTTCAGGATCTCCCTGACGGCCCTGCGGGTGTAGAGGACGCTGGAGACGCTCAGGTTGACGGTGACCGTCTTGGGGAGGCGGACAGGTTGCAGAGCGAGAGGATCAGGTTGACGTCCTTGCCGAGCACCGGCGGCTGAGTCAGCTTGAATTTCCCGAAGAGCTCCGGGTGGGCGATCAGCTCCGTGGCCGCCCGCTTCCGAGGCGCTGGAGCCGAGAGCTGCATGCAGGCTTTCCGATAAACGCTTCTTTCCTCAGCCGAGCCTGGAGGGGAGGAGGGGGTGGGGGTCGCTCAGCAGCTCCCTCCAAAGGCTCTTTCCCGGCGGGGCTCCCGAAGGCTCCGGTCTCTGCCTGGGAGCCTTCCGGAGCCGCGGCTCTTTCCCGCCGGCTTGCTCGCCTCGGGAGGATCCCGCTGCTGGGCGGGGGCGGGCGGTATTCTAAGGAGCTGCCCCGAAGCTCGTTTGCTGGAGCCAAGAAGCCCCAAACAGCGAGGCAACTTTTCCCGGACCCCTCTAGCTGTCTCTGGGCCTCCCCGGGGAAGGGCCCCGAGGCTGGCAACTGAAGCGAGAGCGAAACCCGCCTGCTCTTCTCCCACCCGCCGCAGGGAGATGCGGAAGCAGAGAGACCGCTTGCAGGGCCAGTGAGGTCCCCCCGAATAAAACACGAACTGCGGCTGCAATGATTGCATAGAACTAAGGAAATTATATTGAACTCCCCCCACTCCTTCTGCAGAATGGCCACCCCCGACTAGGCTTTGTGGCCTGAGCAGGAGAGCACCAAGGACACACACACACACACACACACACACACACACACACCCCGCTGAGAAGGGGGATCTGCAGGAGAGCCTCCCTCTTCCTGACCCTGCGAAGGGGGGCAGGGGGGGTTGCCTGGCGGGGCACCCGGCCGACCCCCATCCTCCTGCTCTGCTTCTGCCTTTCCCAAAGCGAGTCTATCGGAAGGGCAGGAAAGTGGTTGGACTGTCCAGGCACAAAGCAGCTGACCCTTTCCCCGACTGCACTCTCCTTGGAGAAGGGAGCGGAAGTGGACCTGGGCGAGAGGCAGGAGTGACCCCGAGAAGGGACCCCCATCCAGAAAGGGGGATTCCCCCCCCCCCAGATAAAGGATCCCTGGGCCACAGCAGCCACCTGCTCCTCATGCGGGAGTTGGGTCCAAGAGGGCACCTGTCCTACCTGGGGAAGGGCTCCTAGAGAAGGGACCAGGAGAATAGGAAGGCACATCGGTCTGGCCAGCTGCTTCTTCCTGCTCCAGTGCCAGCAACCTCAGCACCCTCACTTGGCTGCTCTGGTGTGGAGTTGCAGAATGGCCACCGCCAGCATATTGGGGGCACCTGGCCCAAGGTCAAGGGGTGGCCTCCCCTAGCAGCTGGATGGTGTCCAGTGGAGGGCTGGGGAGCCTGAGCCCTGGATTGGTCTGCAAGTCGGGGCCTCCCCTCCATGCACAGCAGGAAGCCACCCCACCCCTCGTCCTGCCAGTGGGCCTAGAAGGACACCAGGGCCAAGGGCCGTACTGAGATGTCGAATGGACAATCTGGACAGGCCCTGCGCTTCCACCGCAGCAAGTCGGCTGTGGGGGCAGGATCAGGGAGAGGTGGCAGATTGAGAAGGAAGTGAAGAAAACCACTTTCAGGCGCCTCTGTGCTTCCCTCGGGAAAACGGTGTCCCTGAAACCACAAGAGGGCGCTTCTCCTGGCGGGGGTCTTTCCCACTGTCCAGGCGCCCAGCCAGCCCAGCACTGCAGCCTTCCGGGAGAGTCTCCAGTTGGCCATGCAAGAAGGCTGCCTCCTGGATCCCCCCTCCCTTTCTTCCCCTGGGGGGAGGGGGGCACTGCTCCACCCTGGCCTGTCTTTCAGCTCATGGCTGGGGGGTCATGGCAAGCACCCCCTTGAAGCAGAGGAAGGGGCGTGGCTTAGAGAGGCAGCTCTGCTCCGCCTGGAAAGCAGCAGGGGGCTCTGCACTCTCAGAATACCTGCCAATGCCTTTGGAATCGGGAAAGTAGCCGGCGGCTGGCTGGCCTTTTGTCAAGGTGGGGCTGGGCAGTCCAGTCAGCAGAAGAACCCCTGGAAGGGGGGCAGAGACCCAGCCAGGTTCCAGATGGGAAGGGGCATCTCCCCTGCCCTGCCTTGCTGGGGCCCTTCTGGAGCCAGTCCTGCAGGGGCCGGGCATTGGACAAGGCACCCCACCTCCTGCCTCCATTTCCCCCCCTCCTCAGGCCTGGTCTGTCTCCTCTCGTATCAACAGCAGCCCCGCCAGCTCCCCACTGGCCGCCTGCCCTGAACTCCACGGTTTCCCCTGCCTGGCCTGCTTGTCAAGCGGGGGGGCACCTCGCATCCCTGGCAGATCCTTTGACTCTCCTGACAAGGCCCCTTGCAGGATCTGCCCCCCTGCTGCCCCCACCTGGCCTCCCCCATCTCAGCAGAGATTCCTCCAGATGTGGGGATAAACATCAGCTGGAGGGACAGACAAGCGATGGCTTCGGGGTCCCTGGGAGCCTTGCAAGGGAGCCGGCTGGGGGTGGGCAACCCCAACCCCAAGACTGCCGTTCTTCAGCCCACCTTCAGGAAACTTGTAGCAGTTGGTCACGTCCACCCGCTGGTTGCTGCCCACGGCTTTGGTGCTCAGGGCTCTGCCGATGGAGGAGGTGTCGCAGTAGGCCTTCACGCACTTCCCGTTGCTCTGCACGACCCAGCGGTTGATGTCGGCGTTCACCTCCGTGAAGACGAAGGCTGTGTCGTAGTTCAGCCTGACGTCTCCTTGCTTGACCGCCAAGACCGAGGCCGGCCCGCATTGGTAGATCCCTGGAGGAGGAGGAGGAGGAGGAGGAGGAGGAGGAGGAGGAGGAGGAGAGGGGGAGTTGCACTGGGGCTCCAGCCAGTGGCCGGGCAGGGGGGGAGCCCACCTGGACTGACCTTGGCTCCTCTCTTGTGGGGTGGCATCGATCACTTGCCAGCCACAGTAGGGGTTGCCCAGGTCCCTCCGGACAAACCAGCTTTCGTTCCAGACATGGTAGTCCCTGAGGGTGGAAGGGCAGAAGAGAGGCCAGGCTGCAGCACCTGATAGCCCTGGCAGCCTCCGGCCCAGAGAAAGGGTTTCTGCGGAGCCTCCCGGGGCCACCAGTGGGCTGGCCATGCCCAACCTAGAGCCCCTTCCCAACTGGAGGCTCCAGTCCCTGCCCGGCTGGGTGGAACCTTCCACAGGGCTAAACCCACCAGCTCTCCTCCTGCCCCACTCGGGCTGCCTGTCCTCCCTACCAGACGGAGTCTTGTCCCATCTTGAGGCTCTTTCCGGCAGGATCATAGTATTTATCGATACTCAGGTTTGAGTTGGAATCGTGGGCAGAATTGAAATTTGTGACCAGGCGCGTCGGGATCCCCAAGCATCTCAAGACTGCAAGCGAGAGGAAGGCAGCGTGTGCCACGGAAGCCAAGCTGCCCCGGCCCAGCAGGTGCCCCCCTCCAGGTTGGCCTGTGGCCACTCCCTCTGCCAAGCCTTACGTACTGGTGCCCGTCACGCCAGCAAAGACCCAGCACTGCCCATACTGGACAGGGCTGTAGTTGCCCTGGGCCCACTTCCTCAGGATGGCCACGCTGCCGTCCCACCGGGAAGGGTTCTCATGGTGGGCGAAATTCTCACTCCACTTGCCCTCTAGCACCCCGTTGTCACCGTCATTGCCGTTGACCTAAAAGGGCATCAGAAGCGGTCAAGGAGCGGTGGAGGTGGGCAGGCTGAGCCCCCGGTGCCCCCTTTGCTCGTACCATGGCACTGACGATGCGTCCCACATACCGGGGGTCGCTCCGCCGTGAGGCGTCCCCCGCCGGGTCCTGGCGATGGTAGAGGCTCAGGTTCAGCAGGTGGAGGCAGATGTTGAGGATGTTCTCCTGAAACTGGAACCAAGAGAAAATTTCCCACTCAGCCCCCCATGAGGGGGAGGCCCCAAGAGAACCGCTGCAGGATATGGGACACCCCTCCGTGCTGCCCCCTGCCCAGAGGGAGCCGGAAGCCTCTTCGGGGGAGGTTTCCTCTACATCCCTGGGTGCTGTGGGGGCCCCAGCTGCAGAGCAGCCCCTCTGAGGGCCGCAGGGGAGCCTGTCCCTGGGGAAGGCCGCCCATGGCCTCCGTGGCATCGCCCCATGGGCCACACCTGCTGGAATCCGGCTGTGAGCGTCCAGCCGAGGAAAGGCCAAGTGCTCACCAGGGCCACGTGCAAACCTTCCGGAAAGCCTTTCTTTGGCCCAGGGACCGGGGCGCCTGGTGGGGAGGCACAGGCCCGAGGACCTGAGCAGGCCAGCTGCAGGACTCCCTGGGGCAGCCAGAGCAGGCCGAGGGGGGCACAGAGGGGTATCTAATGACCTGCCCTGACTGGCCCAGGGACAGTACAGAGAGACTCGGGGTTGGGGGGAGGCCTCTGGGACAGCAGCCCCTCCCCCAGCCTTCACCTGGGTCAAAGGAGCAGAGGGCGTGCATCACAGGGGCCCCATAGGCACCCTCAGTCGCTGACCTGGCCATAGTACCATCCTCGAGCTTCAATGTAGTTGGCATTGCCCACAAAGATAATGCCGTTTTCGTTCAGCACGTATTCTTGCCTCTCTGCCTCGTTGGCCATAAAGACCAGATCCCCTGCAGCAAAGAAAGGAGGTGAGAAGCCCCCACCTCAGCCAACCTCTGCTGTGCCAAGCCCTCCCCATTCCTTCCCAGCCCAGGCTGGGGTCAGAGGCTTTGGCCCTCCCTTCCCTGTGCCATTCAAGAGGTGCTGATGGCAGCTGAAGGCCAAGAGGGATTGCTGGGCAGCTGTCTAGGGAGGGCTGCGCAGGCAGAGGTGGCAGGCGAGCGTGCCCCTCCTCCTCACCTGAGCACCACGGGTTGAAGAGCAGGATAAACTTGGCCAGGAACCTGGTTGCCACCTGGTTGCCGCAGGTCACTTGCAGGCTCAGCTTATAGCGACCGATGGCCGCCCTGCTGGAGCTGCACATGGAGAAGTTGATGGAGTTGGCGTTGCCCGACATCTGTACCGCACCCCAGGCCCCTCCAACCAGGGAGTTGGAGACGGCAAACCCACACCTGGTGTGTTGGGCCTCAGAAGGGCTTGGACCTGCCCAGGACAAGAGAGACAACATGCTGGGAGGAAACACGGGCTGAGCAGGCCATGGTCTCCCATGGTCCTCATTGGACACCATCAAGCTCCAGTTGGTGCCCAGTGGAGAGCCCCAGCTGGGCTCCCTGTTCTCAGCAGGCAGTGAGGCCTCCCTCCCTCCCTCCCACCTGCCAAGGCGGCCTCCCCACCCTCATTTCCACCCTGGGCCGCTGGGCGGGGTTGGCTTCCTCTGCTGGGTCCCAAGGCGCCGCGGGTGGGAACAGGGGTGTCCAGGGGGCTCCTTGGGTGGGAGGGGGCGTTCGTGCCAAGCAAGGGGCGGGAGCTGATGGTCCCTGCCCACCTGAGGGATCTGCCCGCAGGCCTGGGAGTCACCCTGAGGGGGAGGTCCCTCGAGGGCCGCAGCCTGGAGTGGAAGGGTGCCCCTCCCTCCCAATTGGGCTACTGGTGGCCCTGACCGAGCCCTCTGCAGAGGGGCGGAGGAGGAGGGCTGGGGGCCGTTACCCGTTTCGGCCACAAAGGCCAGGCTCTCCCCTGCCTGAGGAGACCGGTTGAAGTACAGCGTGAAGTCGAACTTCTGCCCACGGCGGATGCAGAACTCAGGGGTCACAAAGCAGCCGGTGTGATGCGCCTCAGAGTTGCTGGGCACGTGCCAGTTGATTTGCGTGGGGATCAGCTCTGCGCAGCAAGGAGGAGGAGAGGCCAGCAGGAAGTCAGTGGAGCCGCCCGCCGGCTGCCGCTGGCCGCTCTGGGGGGCACGGGGGAGGTGCTGAGCCCCCTCCCATGGGCTGGGGGGAGAGCCCCGGGGGAGGGGAGCAGCCGTGCCAAGAGTGGCCTTTCTTATTTGCACAGGAGTCCTCAGCCTCCGGCACAGCTAAGCCAAAGGTTCTGTTAGTAAGCGAGACAGTCGTGAGTTCTGCCCCATTTACAAACTTCCTTGCCAAGGTCGTTAAGTGAATCTGGCTGAATCCCTGGGACCCTGGAATCCCTGGGACCCTGGAATAAATACGAGTCAGTTGCCAAGCGCTCTGAACTTTAGTTGTTTGACCCCAGGGAGGCTGCAAGGGTTGTAAGTGTGAAAAATGGCCACGGCACTTTTTTCCAGTCCCGTTGTAACTTCGAATGGACACTAAAGTCAAGGACTGCCTGTATTTTGCTCCTTAATCAACCGCTCGCCCATCTCCCAGACCCCGATATTCTTATGCAAAGCTGACAAGAAGAATCATCGAAGGCTCCTGCTGGAGCCAGGCTTGGACCCTTATCCTCGGCTCTAACGACACAACCTTTGGCCAACGCATCTGGGGCTCCCCCCTCTTCTTTTTAGTCTCCTCTGGGTTTCTTTGCTTTCCCATCGCTCTCCTTTGGCCTTTGGCTGGTTTGGTTTTGTATTTTTGGCTTGTTAAAATGTTTTAACAATTGTTAAAAAGTTACCAGGAATCCGGTGGCATAGATGTACAATTGATATAATTATGATAAATGATACCGAATGTATAGAAAGCTGTAACAGAAACCAGTCAGCAGAAAAGGCACTATTAGCCTATAACCCATTCCAGCAATTGTGTGGCGTGGGTGTGGGTGTGGGTGTGTGTGTGTTCCCTGCAGCCTGCGGTGAACAGATCTCTCCCAAGGGCAGCCCTGGATGTTCAGGTCCTGCACCCCAGAGGGGACGGGTCTCGTGGCGTTAAGGAGACCCTGGGGAGGGGCAGAAGGAGGCTGAGATGCTGGGGAACCTTTGCCCACCACCGCATCCGCTTTGGAGAGCAGGTGCTCTGCTGAAGGCACCTTACCTCCCTCCCCCTCCTGCCTGGGGACTTCCCAGAGAAAGGCAAGGAAAATGATGCTGGCCACAGGTTCCCCCAGAGGCAGGTTCGAGGTCCTTTGAGGTGGGGGGGTGGCATGAGCATCTGGCAGGGGGCAGGCAGCAACTGGCAAGAAGACCCCACCAGAAAATGTGGGCCATAAGCCAGCTGTGGGTTTGGGTATGTCTGCAAGACCCTGGCAGCCGCCCCTGCTCCGACTCCTCCCCCCCCTTTCAGGCAAGGAAAACCAAAACCAGGGAAGGTTAGAATTGACCTCCAACTGACTTCCAACGAATCCGCTTGAGTCCCCCTCCCCCCCCCCGCCTGGAGGCAGCTCTACCTGGAGGGAGCAGCGGCCGCCTCTCTGGCCCCTGCCCCACTGAGTCGGTGGGACACTCCTCTGCCCCAAAGGGGGCCCTGGAGAGGCTGGTGGGGGGAGGACGGGCACTGGAGGAGAGACCACCCCAGGCCTGCAGTGCCTGGCAGGGGACTGGCCAAACCTGCCGGGGCACAAGATGGAAAGTGAGCATCTCGTTTGGGGAAGGAGGCAGTGCCATAAGCCAGCCTGGCTTCAGCCTGTGTCCCGTGGGTACATTTAGCGACAGTCCCTTGTCCGAAATGGTATAGGTTCTGCTTGAGCAGTGGGCTGAACTAGAAGACCTCCAAGGTCCCTTTCGGGTTCTGTTCTGTTCAGTTCTCCTCGACCCTATTTCTCTTCTCCCTTCTGCAGTCTTCCTGGGGGCTCCTTGATTGCCCGGACTTGATGCCCGGTTCTGTCTCCGGGAGGGCTGGAAAAACTCCTTTGGGGACCAGGCTGGGAAGCTCTGCCCCTTCACCCGCCAGGAAGGCTCCCCGGGCAAAACCATGGCTCCCTCGGTCTCTCCTGGTCAGCCCCGTGAAGGGAGGCCACTCACCTGCCATGGTTGCCTCTTTTCTTCAGCGCTTCAGCCAGGGACTCTGGTGCATTCCTCTGGCGATCCACCGGCCCGAGTGAGATGCCAGGCAGCTCCTGCCGATTCCTATAAAACCATCCAAGGGCAATTAACCGGTTCCTCTAATAGGCGCCACACCAATTTCCCTCTTCAGTGGGAGGTGCAGCTGGGGGAGGCCAGGCCGTCCTTTTTGCTCAGAGGAAGCACATTCCCAGCTGCAGGAGTGCCAAACTGGATTTTCTCCATGGAATTCCAAGGCCAAGAGTCACCCCCCCCCCACAAGACAAGGAAGTAGGTGGGAAGAAGAGGCTGCAAGAGGAAGTACGGAGTGGCAACAGCTCAGGTGCGCCATGCACACGGCCGCCACTTCGGGCAGGCTGCATTTACCCCCAATTATCCTCCTGCTCTGGGGCAGGTGCCTCTCCTTCCCACACCTTCCTGCCCTCTCCCCTGGGAGGTTGCACACCAGCTGCCCCTCTTCTCCTTCCCAGAAGGGCTTCGGGGGTCCGAGTCATGCTGTGCCTTAGCCCTGATCCAAGCCAGGACATGACAGGAGGCTGAAAGTCACCCAACGGGCCTCAGGACTCCCCTGGCTTAAGAAGAGCCTTGTTCAGCTCCCAGGAGGTGCCTGCCATTGCCCCCCCCCCCGTTTCCCTTCTGAGGGTTCCTTTCTCTTCTCAGCGTGGCCTCTGCCGCCCCCCCGTGGCCTTGGTAAGAATGGGGAAAGCTGCTTGAGCAGAAAGCGCTGCGCCTGGGGAGGGAGGGCTGGGCTGGAGGGGTGGACCTGAAGGTCCAAGAGCCCCTTCCAGGCTGCGGGGCCTGAGCACTGGTGACTCTCCCTACCCACAAAGTCCCTGGTTGACCTCTCCCAGAGAGAAGCTC
Organism: Notechis scutatus; assembly: GCF_049901735.1. NCBI lineage: Eukaryota > Metazoa > Chordata > Lepidosauria > Squamata > Elapidae > Notechis > Notechis scutatus. The sequence continues at coordinate 186,824 of NC_142011.1, read as the reverse complement.
CGTTCCAACCTTCACCCAAACCGAGATCAGTTTTTCGTCTTTCCTTCCTTCCTTCCTTCTTCCTTCCTTCCTTCCTTCCTTCCTTCCTTCCTTCCTTCCTTCCTTCCTTCCTTCCTTCCTTCCTTCCTTCCTTCTTTCCTTCCTTCCTTCCTTCCTTCCTTCCCTCTCTCTCTTTCTCCTCTATCACACCACTGCACCCTCCCGAGTCCATTCAGTCTAGAGATGCTTCTGGCATCACCTACTTTCCCCCCACTGGCTTCTCACATCTGCAAACCACCAAGCCAGCCCATCAGGATTGGGGAAGAGTGCAGGAGGGGTGCTGGCCCCATATGCCTGTCGGCAGGCCCTCTGCCCCCCAACTGCCTCTTGGACGGACACCGCTTTCTGCAGTGGATCCAGCTGTGCTCTTGCAGGTGGGATCCTCCAGGGAGCACCTGTCCCCCCCTCCTCCTGCTGGTGCTTAGGCAGTTTGGGGTGTTGTTTCAATGCCAGCTCACTCCACCCCCACATTACCTGCATGGTGTGGAGAGCTCAGCTCCAGTAATTCCTTCCCACCTTAGGACCCCTTTGATCCATGAGCTGCGCCTTTGTGCTGTGAAGTCCCAGGACTTGTCCCCTGCCCCCACCTACCCCACAACACACACGTACGCACACGCGCACACACACGCACACCTTTGTTGCCGGTAGAGCTGCTTGCCTCAGCTGGCCATGCCCTCCCCTCCCGAGGGTGTTTCTCCTCGGTATCTGCCTGGCTTGACTTTCCAGTTTGGGAATTCAGCCGCTGAGCTGCGGCTTCATCCTTGTTTATTTCCTGCCAACTTCACAGGAAAACACTTTGGCTTCACCTAAACACCAGCCTGGATCCTGGAAGTCTGCCACGGTTGGGCAACCCGAACCTCCTTCCACACCCCATTTAATGGGCCCGATGCGGATCTGGGTCCTTCTGAAGAGGAAGCTGGCGGCTGCCCTGCCCTGCTTTCTGAGTCACTGTGGGGAGGCCGGGCGATTCCTCTCCTGGAAATGCCATCCCCAAGAGTCGTCCCCCCCCGCTCCCCTGTGCCCCATCCTCCTGTGCCCACAGAGCCCGGCCATCCTCCCTCCCTCGGCTTCCAGACAAGCAGGACAGCTGCAGGGACCTTCTGCCCGATCCTGGGATGCTGACGTCTATCCCCTCTTGCACGCTCCTCCCATCACAAGCCTGCTTGGGACATTCAGAGCAGCCCAGGGCTCTACCTGCCTCTCGGGGCCACAAGGCAGAGCTGCCAAGGGCCTGGAACTCCCTTCAGCAGGCCACCCAGCCCCAAAGATGCCTGAAATCCGGGCCCTCTTTGCAAATGCTCTCTCTGTCTCCCCCATCATCCATCCCCCATCTCCTTTGTGGAGGTGGGGCCTCCAAAATCTCTCCGAGGAGAAGGACAAGTGGGAGCCATGCACCCGCTCCCTTTGGAGGAGGCCTCTTCTAGCTCCCTAAGTGTGCAAGTGTGGAGGGGACATGACTCAGCCATGTTTTTGCAACCCCCAACCTCGTTTTGTTGAAATAGTGCAGTAAGTGGTGGCTCTGTCCACTTTGTTGAATGGTAGCCATGATTTCTCTCAATTCTGTGCCAATTATTAGACCGTATCCAGAGAGTTATGGGAAGTTTTGGGCACTGGGCATTGACAAACTGGACAGCCCCCAGGATGAGCAGGGGCTTGGAAGAGAAAGCTGAAAATAGACTCTGGATACTCTTAGCCGGAAGGAGGAGCAAAGAAGGCCAGGGGGAGACCTGGCAGCTCCCTGGAAGTAGCTGGCAGGCTGCCACGTGGTGGAAGACCAAGCAGGTGCCCTCCGAGATGGCCTAGGGAGCAGCTGACGAGAAAGGAGGCTCCCTTACAGGTGAGTAAGTGGGCAGGACGAAAGCTACTTTCCTCCTGGTAAGAGCTGGGGGGCCACGGGCTGGACGAGGGGCCCGTTGGGTTCTTGCCCAACTGCAACCATTCCACCCACCTGCTCCCAAACTGGTGTTGGCTCCTAGTGGCCACCGGGAGGGGCCTTCTTCAGGATGGTCTGCGGCAACAGTATTTCATAGCAGAGTTTCTTCCAAGGAAGGAACGTATTCTATATTTCAGCAGAATTTCACTATTTTCCTTCCGTCTTCGTTCAAATCAGTTATTAGCGCTCTCTGTTGGCATTCTTTAGCTATCGGCTCAAGGTTGACAACGCCTTGTGCGTTCAGTGGAAAGCCTTCTGGAAAAGGTCCATTTGAACAACCTTCCTGCATAAGAGGTTCCAAAGTCCTCCGCCATGTTTTCTTCATTCACATGCCAGCTGGCTTAAGGAGAACCAGACCTTTCCACTCCACAAGGGCTTCTCCGTGCGCAATATCACCCAGCCTCTGTTTGACCATTTGGAGAAGGAGAATAGCTGGCCGCCTTCTGAAGCCTCTGCTGAGGTCCAACCAGACAACTTCTGCAGCCTTCCTCTACATCGGGGTTCCCCAAAGTGGTCAGTATTGACCCCCAAGAGTTGAAGGAGCTTCCCAAGAAGTTGATTTAACAGAATAACAGAGCTTGGAGATCTGCTAGTCCAATCTCGTGTTCAAGCAGGAGACCCTGGACCATTCCAGACAAGGGGCTGTCCAATCCCTTCTCAACATGAATGGATGGATGGATGGATGGATGGATGGATGGATGAACAAATGAGCCTCTAGTGGTGAAGCCATTCCACGGATGAATTGTCCCCACTGTCAGGAAACCGCTCCTTATTCCTAGGTTGCTTCTCTTCTTGATGAGTTTCTATCTCGTTGCTCCTTGGCCTGCCTTCTTTGGTGCTTTGGCAAATAGCCCCCCCCCCTTTCTGTGACAGACCCTCAAATATTGGAAGGCTGCTATAAATGGCTGGGGGTCAAAAGGCGGCCATGGGTGACTGGGGGTCAGTAGGCAGTGGCTAAATGATGGAAGTTTGATTGAAGTAAATTAAGTCTGGGGGTTTGGGTCAAGCTCCGTGGCAGGGCTTGGCCCGAAGGGGAACAGGTTAGCAGCAAGGCATCCTGAGCCACAATTGGTGGACAGCCACCAGCCTTCAGTTGCCTCAGTCAGCTGTGTGCTGTTAGGGCCTTAGTAAGGCGGCCAGTGTGGTTTTGTGGTTAAGGTGCTGGCCTAGAAACCAGGAGGCACCATGAGTTCTAGTCCCAGCTTGAGCATGAAGTGAGGTGAGTGACTTGGGGCCAGTCACTCTCTCCTAGCCCTAGAAAGGAGGCAATGGCAAACCGCTTCTGAAAAACTGCCCAAGAAAATTGCAAGGACACTTGCCCAGGCATTTTCTGAGATTGGACAGGACTGGATAAAAGAAAGAGTGAATCTCAGTACTATTAGTTAAAGTAGGATTCTCCCCCCCGCCCCCATATAATAACTGTTGGGGGGGGGGGGTCAGTGAAGAATGTAAAACTTCATGGAAGTTCCCATTCTTCAGGACCCCCTGGACCACGGCAGCCCCCCACCCACCCCGCCCTCCACTTTCTCCCAGAATTTGTCCAAATTCATGTCCATTGCCTCAATGATCCTATCTAGCCACCTCCTCCTCTGCCCTCCCCCTTCGGCCTTTGGCCTTCCCCACCATTGGGGTCTTCTCCAAGGAGTCCTCTCTTCTCATTGGGTGACCAAAGCATTGGAGCCTCAGCTCCTGGATCTGCCCTTCCAAAGGGCACTCGGGGCGGATTTCTCCAGCACCACAAGTGCCTCCATTCTTCGCCCTCCGCCTTCCTTGTGGTCCAATTCCCACAGCCTCACACGACTGCCAAGAACACCGGAGCTTCCACTATATGCACCTTTGTTGGCAAGGTGACAGCTCCACTCTTTAGTAGACTGCTGTCTTATGCTTTGCTGTGGCTTTCCTCCCAAGGAGTAGCATCCTTTCATGATTACAATCAGCATCTGCAGCGCTCTTGGAGGCCAAGAAAATAAACGTTGTCACCGCTTCCATGTCTTCTTCTCCTCTTTTCCAGGAAGTGATGGGAGCAGATGGTCTTAGTGTCTTAACGCTGAGCTTCTAGCCAACCTTTGCATGGCTCTCCTCCAGAGGCCGCTTAGTTTCTCGTCAGCTGGCTGGCCCTTCCCTAACAATTGTCCTGTAACGCTGACCACAGTGTCCTTTGGTGGAGCTCGTCTGGCCTGGCAGCCCAGTTTCAGGCGAAAGGCCTGTGGGGCCTCCCAAGGGAGGGCTGTTCTTGGGGCGCCCACTGCTCCACGCCAGTCTCCCCGCCCGTCTGTCCCTGCCTCTCCAAAGGGGCTCTGGCTGCATCTCATTCTGGAGGGAGACCGGATCAGGGAGCCTCCGCAGCCCCACGTTCCTGTTGACCTTGCACACCAATTAGGGATGAAGGAGCCAGTGGGATTAAGGACGTGGGAGGCGTTGCACCCAAGAGCTGAAAGGAGCAGGGAAAATCCATCTTCCTTCTTCCTCTAATCCACCATCTTCCTGCGGGAACCAGCTCTGAAACCTGTTTGAAGGGCTGAGATCATCATTTCCTTCAAGGAAGTTCAGGATTGCAGACAGCCTCCCACTCCACCACTTCCCAGGAAAGGCTACTTGCAATTGGCCAAATTACTCTTAAATTTCCCAAGATCAAGATAATTTGCTTTGGAGTAGCCGCATAACCAGCATCTAGGCGGAGAGACTGTCCTACTCATCCACCTTCAAATGCTGCCCTAACAAGGCAAGCGTTGCGAAAGCGCAGCTTCTTGGCTGTGCCAGCCTGAGTTTGAGGACTTGTCCCCAAGGGAAGCTCCCAATCGTCGTCGCCCCCCCCTCTCTCTCAAGATGGGGGGGGGGGGCAGACCTGTCAGTTGATCCACCTGCCTTGAACCCAGAAGCCAGTGGGAGAGCCAGAGGAGGAGGGTGTCTCTGCTCAGCCTGGACCTTCTGTTCTCCAGGCCCCTTTCAGCCTTCTCTGCCCCTTGCCCAGGAGCGACCAGAGGGGTCTCCCTTTCAAGCTTTGCCTCCGCTCGCCGGCTGCTGGTTCTCTTCTCAGGTGGCCTCCTTCCTTTGGCCCACTCAGGGCTCCCAGGCCTGGTCTCCCCGGGCTGAGCTTGCCTGCACCAAACAGAGGGAGCCTGTAGGTGCCCTTCTCCAAGGATTCCTCCCTTCCCCGTTCTCGTTCCCAATAACTGAAATCTTGAGGAGCAGGTGGCAGTCATGGCCTTTGCGCAACTGCGGGTTGTGCGACAGTTACACCCTTTCCTGGACCAACGGTCCCTACTCACAGCCACTCATGCCCTGGTCACTTCCCATCTTGACTATTGCAACACGCTCTACATGGGGCTGCCCTTGAAGAGCATCCGGAACCTCCAGGTGGTGCAAAATGCAGCGGCCCGCATGGCTTTGTGCAGACCCCGGTGTGCACAGGTGCCACATCCCCTGCAGGAGCTGCCTTGGCTGCCGATTTGCTTCCAGGTGCAATTCAAGGTGCTGGTTGTCACCTTTAAAGCCCTTCGTGTCTTGAGACCAGGTGATCTGAGGGACCCTCTCTTGCCAGTCACATCTACCCGGCCCATCAGAGCGAGGAGGCAGGGAATGTTACGGGTCCCACCCCTGAAGGAGATGCACCTGGTGGGACCCAGAAGAAGGGCCTTCTCCGTGGTGGCTCCCTCTCTCTGCAACATCATCCCCCCAGAGATTAGAACGCCCCCCACTCTAGCACTCTTTTGGAAGGCACTGAAGACCTGGTTTTGCCAGCGGGCCTGGGGAACCCAGAGCGGGATGGAGCCCATCAAATGGCTGGTGTGAGGTGCTGTCGCCGGGGCAGGAAGTGGGGAGTCATTTTAGTTTATTAATTTATTATATTTATTATGTTCCATCCTTCCATCCTTCCAACGTGGGTAAAATGAGCAGCTAAATTGTTGGGGGCAATATGCTGACTCTGTAAACCACTTTGAGAGGACTGTAAAGCACTATAAAGCATGTATATAAGTGTAAATGCTATTGCTATATGACTTCTTTTGTTAGTTTTACTGTTTTTTTTTTAATTTTATTGGTTTTTAAAACAAATATAAACAAACAAAACATAAAAACATCAGGCCATCTTCCATATATGTACATACAGTGTGCCGGTTGGTTTACAAATTGTTTTGTGCTTCCATTTCATAGTCTTCAATTACAATTACATTGTATATGATCTCATATTTTCAATCCAATATTAAATACATTGATATCATTATTAATCAATCATTTGACTATACTTTTATTCATTCATGCTTTGGAAAATAATCATATTTTACTTAATTTGTTTTGTGACAATTCATATTATCATCCCAAATCTATCCTAAAAACATTTTGTAGATATAATAAGAAAAGAATACATCTTTATAATATTTAGTATTTTTTAAAAGTCTACATATTTCGTTACTATACTTTATTGTCTAACCATTGATAGAATAGATCCCAAACTTTATAAAATTGTTTATCATCCTGTTCTCTAATTTCAAATGTCAATCTACTCATTTCAGTACATTCCAATATTTTCTTAATAATTTCCTCCTGTGATGGTATTTTCTCATTTTTCCAGTTTTTAGCAAATACAATCCTAGCCGCTGTTAATACATTTACAATCAGGTATTTCAAGTCTTTACTATATATTTCAGGTAAAATTCCCAGTAAAAATATTTCTGGTTTCAAATCTATATGCTTTTTTGTCATTTTTTCCAACCATGTGTGGATTTTAGTCCAGTATTATTTAGCATCCGCACAAGTCCACCACATATGGTAATATGAACCAGGTGTCTGATGACATTTCCAACATTTTTCGGATTTATTCTTGAACATTCTTGCTATTCTTGTCGGGGGAAAGTGCCACCTGTAAAACATCTTATACAAATTTTCTTTATATGCTGTTGACATTGTCATTTTATAATTTTGAGATCACAATTTTTGCCATTTCTCTAGATCAGTCCCATATCCAAAATTCTTCCCCCAAGCAATCATAGTTTCTTTAACTTGTTCTTCTTCTAGTTTAATTTCTAATAAATATCCATACAATTTTTTAATCACCTTTTCATCAGTACCTGTCAAAATCTTATCTAAGTCAGTCAGTTTATCATAGAAACCTTCTGTTTTAGAATCTTTATCATACCTTGAATGTATTTGCGCATATGAAAACCAATTCATCTTTATACCTTGCTCCTCTAGTTTTTGTATAGATTTAAGCTCACCCTTTTCATTCAATATTTCACCATATCTAACTGTTTGTTCCTTTTTGTATATTATAGGATAAGAAAATGCTTTAATAGTCGATAGCCAGGCTGGAATTTTCAAATAACATTGTCTTTTAATCTTCTCCCAATTTAACCACAGAGACTCCCGTATATAATGTCTTCTAAAGTACCCCTGTGTTTTGGTTCCTTTATACCATAAAAAAAGCATGCCACCCCAGCAACAGGTCATGTCCTTCTAATGTCAACAATCTAGTATTTCTTAATGTTATCCATTCCTTAACCAACATCAAATTTGTAGCTTGGTAATACAACTCCCAATTAGGCAAACCAAATCCTCCTCTTATTCTAGCATCTTGCAAAAGTTTTAACTTTATTCTCGCTTTCTTACCTTGCCATATAAATTTCAACACAATTTTATTTAAATCTTCAAAGTAGTCTTTTCCAAGCCTAATTGGAATTGTTTGAAACAAATATAAAAATTGTTTTTAAAATTAATTAAAATTAATTAAAATAAAATAAAATTTTATTGTTTTTATATGGGGTTTTATATTCTGTGAGCCGCCTTGAGTCGCCACGTGTGAATAGGCGGCAGCATAAATTCCCTAAATAAATAAATAAAATGAAATAAAATCAGTTGAAATCCAACCCAGCCGAGGGGGCTTCTAGAGCTGAGGACAGCCTGAAGGGCCTCTCTGCACGGCGGAGTCTGGAGGGACCCCCGGAGGGAGAGGCTGGTCCGTCCCCAGCAGGAGCCTTTTCTCGAGGGTAAAGATGAAGCTGCCAGCCAGGTCTAACTTTCATCCTTGACTTTTCATTATTCCCCCTCCCCCCCCCAGGCCCCCAACCACAAAGGAGGCGCAAGCACAACCACCCATTCACAGGCTCGAAGGAAAAGCAGGCAGTCCTTGGCTGCTCCGATGCCCCCAGACCACCCCTCAGCCACCCCTGCAGGCGCTCTAGAAGCAAGGCGAGTCTTAGCCAGGGCAGCCCTGGGCCCTACCCGCCTCCCTTTGAGCCGGCAATTCAGGTGGGAGGAGGGAGCCCCCGGCGCCTCTCCTGCTGCCCCCAATCTATTCGGGGAGTGGGGGGGGATCTCCCTATCTACGATCCCTTCATCTAGCTGTCCCTAAGGCGGGAGTGCTCCACTCCTGATTGGGCGGCCTTCCTGGGCCCCTTCCTCAGCCGTAGCAGCCTCTTTTGGGGTGTGGAAAGGGAACTTCACGAAGACGGTAGTGTCACTCAAACAGGAAAAGCCAAAGGGGAATATCAGGCCAGCCATAAAACAAACTTTCATAGGAAAAGGAATCAAATAAAAGGCATTAAAGAATCCCTATAGACAAAAGCCTAAGTAATTAAGAAAACTAGACAAATAAGAAAAGGAAACCCTTACGAACACAAGACATACCAAATAAGCAAAACAAACAGACAAAAGACACAAAAAAATATAAATTACAAAAGAGACAGACAGGAGATTGCCACCAGACAAATATGAAAATCCACTGTAAAGCTAAAAGAGATTAGGGAAAAAACCGATAATACAATCTAACTACCCCGCAGAGTTTGCCTTCCGCACCCCACGGAAAACTCAAACAGGATTTTACACATTAAGCACAAGTACAAACATTCACACACAAAAGGAGAAAAGGGTATAAAAAACCAGGGACTTACCATAGGAAGGTAGCTAGCCCAGGAACGCAGACTTCTTACTGTCCCTCGCCTTCCTGAAAAATAAAAAGATCCAGCTTTCAAGCAGTTGTCCGTATCCTTGCACCGGAGCTCTTCCAGCGGGAAAATCGAATCCTCGAAAGAAAGGCATTTTGACACCTTTCAACAGGGGGAAAGCCTGAAAGCTGGGGGGGGCTCTCTTCTGCCCCCCCACCTGGTCCAGTGGCTGGGAGGAGACCCTGAAAGATGACAGATGGGTGGGGCAGGGAAGGACAATTATCAGGATTCTGGAGGATCTTGAATATTGGGCAAAACTAGCAACATTAATATCAACTGCTACAAACTCTTATATTTTGGGAGGGGAAAAAATGGAGGGGAGAACCATTCCAGGCAGGGGCGCCTGAGAAGTGTGGAGGCGTCCTTGTGGATTGCAAGTCAAACAGAAGCCGCTAAAAAAGCGCATGGAACTGTTAATTGGCTCCCTAAGCCATTGCAGGCCACTTAGCCATCTAAAATAAATAATTTCCTAATATTCTGTGAATAAATCCATCTCCATGATGGCGAAGGTCCTTTGGAAAGCATCAAGTCCTTTTGGGTGGGAAACCTAAGCGGCAGAGGCGTTGGCACCAAGGCAGGCAGAGTACCCTGCCAAGAGGGCCCTGGCTGTGCTCTAAATGGGAGACCCTGGACAGCCCCAGGCCTGCTGGACAGCCAGCTCAGCCCAACTCAAGTCAGTCTCTCCGTTACCCACAGGGGTTGTTCAGCAGAAACAAAGGGACGACCTAATCCTGCCCAATGGAGAAGAACTGGCCAGGGGCTGAAGAGGCTAATCCACATTAGTTGGCCTGGATTATTTGCTACTGATTTTTGTCTCCTCATTTCCCTTTGCTGATGTGTTTGGTAGCTGAACTTACAGAGTAACAGAGTTGGAAGGTGTTAGGGATAACATTGTTTACCCTAACTGGTTTGGGTAAAAATAATAAATATGGTATCATGGTTTGTTAGTTAAAGTGTGTGTAACTTTAACAGCAAGAATGTAATTAAGGGTGTGGTTGTAAAAGCACTATATAAGAAGCGAGGCAAATGCAGCTCTCTCTCTCTGGCTTACTGATCCCTAATTACTGGATGGATTGATGACTGCGTTCTTGTAGGAGTGTTGATTTTTTCTCAACGGAGAGAAGACAAGATTGGACTGATTTATTGTAAGTGTACTGACATTGGCTATTCAACACGGACTTTGCAAATAGAGTATCCCCGACAAGACTTGACTGAAATTGATATATGACTAATGGACCGTTTATTTGACTATGCTATAATTCTTAAATGGAATAAACTATATTTTTTGATAGCACAAGCGTATCTGTATTTTTACTGCGTGTTAACTAGAAAACTTATCTCACACATTTACCTGTCTTCCTATCTGACTTCGCTGCACGTTCTGTTTAGTTTGTTTTCCTTAACACCCGTTGGGGAATCCAGGCTTAACACTGGTTATGGGCCCAGAGAGACTGCGAAGTCAGTTTAACTAGGATAAAAACAGGTTTATGTAAAAAGTGAGATTTTTGTGTTGTTACACGTTACAGTAAACAGACAGCTGTGTTTTATCAATTATAGTTTTATTTCCATATAGTGAAACATGGCACAAGTCAGTCTACAAAGTTTGTCCCTTATATCCAAGCTGGATGGAACAAACTATGTTTCATGGTCTATGAAATGTAGTCTACTTCTACGAAGAGAAGGTCTGTGGAACATAATTGAAAATCCACCAAACGTAGAAGCTTGGGATCCTGAAGATGAGGAAGATAGTCAAAAGATAGAAGAATTTAAACAGAAGAATGAACAAGCACTTTGCATCATAGGATTAACATTAACTGATCAGCAACTTGTTCATATACGTGGAGAGCAAACAGCTGTTGGGTGTTGGCAAAAACTGAGGAGGATTTATGTCTGAGATAACGTTGGTGCTCACATAAATCTAACCAAAGCGCCAGAATGCAAGCCAGAATGCTGTAAGACATCAAAGAAGAAATAAGAATTATGAGTTAGCTATGTATAGTAATGGAGTTGTAAAGAATAATTTATGGGTGGTTAACAGTGGTGCGTCCCACTGTATTACAAATGATAACAAAAAAATTGTAAAAATGTCCATGAGTTCACAGCATATCTCATTGGCAAACGGATGGAAATTGAAGGCAAAAGGTGAAGGTATTGCTCATTGTTCTAGTATAAATGAGAACATAAAAATGTTATATGTACCTCAACTTAAATTTAATTTGCTTTCAGTTAGAATGTTGGTTAGATTAGGATACATAGTTACCTTTAAGGGAGATACTTGTTTAATTGAAAAAGAAGGTAAGAAAATTACTGCATCTTTAAGAGGTGACTTATATGTGTTAAATGATAATGGTTTAGAAGTGGCTAACACGGTTTATGAAAATAAGAAACCTCATAATGAATGTATTCACTTGTTACACCGAAGGTTAGGTCATTTAAATTTTAAAATGATTAAGAGAACTGTTCAACTATCTAAAGGAATAAGTTTGAAACCTTGTAATAAGTATTTGCAATGTTCTGCTTGTAATCAAAACAAAAGCAAAGTTATACCGGCAAATAGAGTTGATGGATTTACTACCAAAGAGCCTTTAGAGGTAGTATTTGCCGATATAATAGGTCCTAAAAGGCCAAGTGTAGGTGGTGCTAGATACATTTTAAGCATTATGGACCACTATTCTAGGTATGGTTTCTGTTTTCTAATGAAGAGAAAAACTGAAACGTATACAAATTTCTTTAATTGGTTAAAATTTGCAGAGAGAAAAACTAAAAAGAAATTAGTAACTCTTATAACAGATAATGGTACGGAATTTACAAATAATAAATTCCAGAGTAGACTTAGAATGGCAGGTATTCAACATAAAAAGTCTGCACCATATAGGCCTCAACATAATGCATTTATAGAGAGAAGAGGCCAAACACTGCAATCAATGGGAAGAACCATGTTATCTGATTCTGGATTACCTGATAATTTGTGGGGAGAAGCTATAATGTGTGGGAATCACATATTAAACAATGTTGTTAATTCAACAACAGGTGAATTACCATTCACTCTGTGGCATGGTAGGAAACCTGATTTGAGTTATATTCACACATTTGGTGCACCAGCATGGGTGCATATCCCTACACAACTCAGGCACAAAGGACAACATAGAGCTAAAAGATTAATTTTTGTTGGATATCAAGCAAACCATAGACCTTATAGATTCTGGGAACCAGGTACATCTAGAGTATACTGCAGTGCTAGTGCACAATTCCTAGAACATATAGGATGGAATAGATTAGAGCAAGATTCAGATAATGATGTTATTATAGAACCCTATAAGAGGCAGAAAGAAAAGACTAGTTATAAGAAAAGTCCAATTAAAGAAGAAGTCCATGAAGAGCAAAAAGAACCAGATCAAGAGGAAATAATTGATCAAGAAGAGATAGATAGTGAAGAACAGGAAATAAAGGAAAGTCCACCTGTAAGTCCTGTTATACCTAGACGCACAAGCGCGTATAACCAGACCACCTGATAGGTATCAGGCAAGTATTGTTTGCCAAGTAAATAAAGTTCCTACTAGCATAGATGAACTTAAGATGTATCCTACAAAGGATCAGGAGAATTGGCAAAAGGCAATGAATAAAGAGTTAAATTCATTAAAAGAAATGAAGGTTTATGAAGAAACCAAATTACCTCCAGGAGAAAAATCCATTGGGTGCAAATGGATATTCAAAGTAAAGACTGGAAATAATGGGAAAGTAACTTATAAGGCTAGGTTAGTAGCACAAGGATTTAACCAAAATATATTTGATTATGATGAAGTATTTGCACCAAATCTTAAGGCTACAACTTTAAGAGCAGCTTTAGTGTGGGCAGCTAAGAATAATTATATAGTTAACCATTTAGACGTAGAAACTGCATATCTGCATGCACCATTGCAGCATACAATATATTTGAAAAAACCGGTTGGTATAAATGATAATAAAGTAAATAGCAATGATTGTTGGAAACTCAATAAGAGTTTATATGGATTGAAACAATCTGGCTATGAATGGAACCAATATATTGTGAAAGAATTTCACAATATATTTTTTGATTGCCGCCCTGACTTAACCATACAGCAACGTGCCCGCTCCCGTGCACTCCGCATCGAACTCAAAACCCGTCTAGACAATGGAGAGAAGGACCTGTACATTGACTACCATGCTGACTGTATCAAAAGTAAGACACGTAACCCAATACCCAACTTTTACCCTCAACCACCACCCTACCTCAACCACCTACCACCACCCACCATCACCCAAAACTACCCATCACCCACCATCACCCAAGACTAGGCACGCACGCCCCAACTACCTCAATCCCAACTGCTGCCGGACTTAAATGCAAACTACTCAATGCAAGAAGCCTCGTGAATAAAATACCTGAATTTCTCATCCTCTTAAATATGGCTAACTTCGACATTATATTTGTCTGTGAAACATGGCTCAATGCATCTCTCCCGACTCCATTACCACAGTAAGAGACTATCATGTTTACCGATCAGATCGTGAAAATCGTCGAGGAGGTGGTGTTGCTATATTCTATAAAAATCCTTACATCTAAAAAATATCCAAGTTACCCAGGAGCTTGCCCTTCCTGAAACCATCATCTGTGAACTATCCTTAAATATCACAATTCGATTCTTACTATGTTACAGAGCACCTGATTATGACATCGAACATGTAAACAAGCTAAATACACTACTAACATGGGCTACATCCTGCCCATACCCTTTTATCTTTCTTGGAGATTTCAATCTACCTCATATCGACTGGACCCTAAATAATTGTACAACTGAAATCATACACACAACCTTCTATAATGCTATTACAAATCTAGGTCTTGAACAACTAGTAACCAACAACACTAGACTGAACAACTGCCTCGATCTCATCTTCTGCAATAGTTTGAATTTAATTTACGGAATACAAACCAAAGAACCCTTTTCCAGTAGTGACCACAATATGATTGACTTTTGCCTCAACATACGTCTACACAAAAATCACCACAATGATGTCATCCCTAATTGTAACTTCAAAAAAAGGCAACTATGATCTTATAGATAACGATCTCTCATCCCTCGATTGGCAATCTCTATTCACTGGATGCAATACTGTTGAAGACCATTACAACATTTTTTTACTTGAAGTCAAAAGAGTCATCAAACTATATGTTCCAACAACAACTCCAAAAACAAAACATAAAAGCAGATTACCCATATCAATAAGGAAACTTCAATCCAAAAAGAGATCACTCTGGCGGAAAAACAAATCTGGTCACGTTGCTAATTTCAAAAACCGATACAAAAATTTATGCCACCAGATAAAGACCGAATGCACCAATTATCACATTAAACAAGAGGAAAACCTTCTAAGCACCAATTCCACCCGTGCTTTTTACAATTTTGTAAACAACAAACTAAAAGACTCAAGGTCCATCCCTCCCTTGATAGGACCCGATGGTAAAGACTGCAGCGCGACACCATTAAAGCCAACATCTTTAACACATTCTTGGCTCAGTGTTTGTAAACAGTAATGGATCATGCCCAATGTTTCCTAGCCGTACCACAGATAACAACAATGATCTAATACATATCGATTTTACAGTAGACAACGTTGAAAAAACACTACGCAACCTAAAACCATCTCTATCTATTGGACCGGATGGAATATGTGCCTACTTCTTAAGAAAGCTATCCACTGCCATAGCCAAACCTCTAAGCATAATCTTTGAAAAATCTTTCAGGACCAGCTCCTTGCCTAACCTATGGTTACAAGCCACAGTCATCCCTATCTTCAAAAAGGGAGACCCAAGCCTAGTTGAAAATTACAGACCAATCTCCTTATGCTGCGTCACCTGTAAAGTCATGGAATCAATTATTAACCAATCCATCATCCTCCATTTAGAGACAAACAACCTACTCTCCAATAAACAATTTGGTTTCAGAAAAAAACTATCCTGTAATCTGCAACTCTTACACTGCAAAAACATATGGACTACACAACTCGACCAGGGCAAAGCAATAGACGCAATCTACATAGACTTCTGTAAAGCCTTTGATTCAGTGGTACACGACAAACTACTCCTAAAAATAAAATCTTATGGTATCTCTGGACAACTGAATAACTGGATAAAAGCATTCCTGTCAAACAGACAACAAATGGTCAAAATCGGGAACGCCCTATCAAATCCAGTACCTGTCAATAGTGGTGTTCCCCAAGGCAGTGTTCTAGGACCAACTCTCTTCATAATCTACATAAACGACCTTTGTGATCATATCAAGAGCAATTGCGTTCTCTTCGCTGATGATGTAAAGCTGTTCAATACCACAGACAATACTACTACCCTACAAAAAGACCTAGACTATGTATCTGAATGGTCTAACATATGGCAACTTCAAATCTCAACAAATAAATGCTCTGTCTTACATATTGGTAAAAAAATCAGAAAATAAAATACAAGCTGAATAGTCAAGATCTTGTTGATGACCCAAGCTCTGTAAAGGACCTGGGAATACTCACCTCTAATGATCTAAGTCAGGGGTGGGCAAACTACGGCCCGGGGGCCACATCCGGCCCGTTGGTCTGTCCAATGCGGCCCGCCCCTGCAAAAAAATCGCTGCCATTGGTCTGTCCAATCCAGCCCGCCCCTGAAAAAAAGTCGCTGGGCGTGGCGTATTGCCCTGTGCCGCGTGGCCCCCAAAGCTGCAAAACAGTGCGGAGCGATCTA
Organism: Notechis scutatus; assembly: GCF_049901735.1. NCBI lineage: Eukaryota > Metazoa > Chordata > Lepidosauria > Squamata > Elapidae > Notechis > Notechis scutatus. The sequence goes on along the minus strand of NC_142011.1, from coordinate 171,163 downwards.
GGGGTAGGAAAGAAAAGAAATTTGCAAAGGCCTCGGCTGGGAGTTCGAAATCACCTTCAAGTGCGACCTCTCCGAAGGTGAGTCCCCGCCGATCCCCCTTTTTTTTCCGGGGCTTCCAGGCTTAAACTTTGCAAAGGCAAAGCTTGCAGGCTGGAGCGTCTTCCCGCCAAGGAGCGGGAAGGGTTCCACCGGTGGGCGGGCGGGCTGCTTGGAGCCACCTAAAGCTAGGCCGCTGCTGGTGGAGCCTTGCCCTGCCTTGGTGCCCCGTTTCCCGGCTCGGCGGTCCTGCTCGGGCGGCACTTTAAAAGCCTGCTCCCAGCACCCGAGCAACTTCCCAGCAACTTTCGGCTTCCTTTTAACTCGCGGGCGCTCGCGCCTGGCCCCGAGCCGCGCGGCGTAGGGGAAGCCCGGCAGGCGGGCGGGCTGCTTGGAGGAGGCGACCCGGCGGTGCTCCGGCAGCAGCAACAGGCAGTTTCGCCCGGGCTCCGCTCAGGTGTCCGGCTGGGGCTGTCAGGAGTTGCTACCGCCGGCGCAGCTCCGCGCAGCTCCAGTCCCGCGTTGCCTTGGGAAGGAAAAGGCAAAACCAGGAGCCGCTGAGCCTGAGCCTCCGGTGCCGCTGCTCCCATTGCAAAGCACTGCCGCGGCTCTTCCTTTTTGCCTTTCCCTTCCCGAGGCAACGCGGGACTGGAGCCGCGCGGAGCCGCGCTGGTGGTAGCAACTCCTGACTCAGGGGGCCTCCGAGGGGAGGGGAAGGAGGAGAAGGGGGGAAGGGTGGGGGGGGCGATTCCCAAAAAATCTTGTGCTGACCTGGCCCGTCTGTCAAATTTTAAAAGTCAATGCGGCCCCCGAGCCAAAAAGTTTGCCCACCCCTGATCTAAGTGCTAGAGCCCACTGCAACTACATAGCCAAAAAGGCATTAAGAGTTGTTAACCTAATCCTACGTTGCTTTTTCTCTGGTAATATCTCACTACTAACCAGAGCATACAAAACATTTGCTAGACCAATACTCGAATACAGTTCATCAGTCTGGAATCCTTATTACGTCTGTGATATTAGCACAATTGAGAAAGTCCAGAAGTATTTCACAAGAAGAGTTCTCCACTCTTCTACTCGTTGTAGAATACCTTATGCCACCAGACTCGAAATTCTAAAACTAGAAAACCTTGAATTACGCCGTCTTCGGTCCGACTTAAGCATGGTATATAAAATCATACATTGCAATGTCCTACCTGTCAATGAATACTTCAGCTTTAACCATAACAACACAAGAGCACACAACAGATACAAACTCAAAGTAAACTGCACCAAACTTGATTGCAGGAAATACGACTTCAGCAATAGAGTGGTCAATGTCTGGAATACTCTACCCGACTCTGTAGTCTCTTCCCCAAACCCCAAAAACTTTAACCTTAGACTGTCTACTATTGACCTCACCCCTTTCCTAAGAGGTCTGTAGGGGGCGTGCATAAGCGCACCAACGTGCCTACCGTCCCTGTCCTATTGTTTCTCTTATTCTTTTATTTTTCTTATATGTACCCATTTCATATATTCACAACTATGTATACACTTGTACTTATTATCTTGTAAACAATTGACAAATCAAATAAATAAAATAAATAAATAAAGAATTAAACAATATAGGGTTTAAATCTGGTTTAGCAGATCCATGTATGTTTAAAAGAGAAAATAATGGAAAGGTGTCATTATTGTTATTATTTACAGATGATATTGCTTTGATTACTAAGACCAATAATGAAGCTACTGAGATTATTTCATTATTAGCCAAAAGGATAAATTTAAAATATTTAGGTGAAATTAAAAAGTATCTAGGATTGACAATTAACAAAACCACAAAAGGATTTAAGATATCTCAAGAGGATAAAATTTGCCAATTAATTACATTGTATAAAATGGAACTTTGTAAGCCTGCAAAGACTCCAATGAGTCAGGAAATTTGCAAAAATGATGCTCAAAGTCCAAAATTTGATAAGACCATATATCAATCATTGATTGGTAGCTTATCATATATAAGCAATTGGTCAAGGCCAGATATAGCTTATAGTATTAATCAGCTGGCACGATATAATAATTGTTAGGGATAACATTGTTTTACCCTAACTGTTTTGGGTAAAGATAATAAAATGATGAATCATGGTTTGTCAGATAAAGTGTATGTGACTTTAAGCTAAAGGAATGTAATTAAGGGTGCAGCTGTAAAAGTACTATATAAGCAGCAAGGCACTCTCTGGCTCTTACTGGCTGGCTTATTGAAGACTGCATTCTTGCTGGATCGGGGAGGAGAAAAAGTGTTGGATTAATTTGAAGATATTTCTCAACGGAGAGAAGATAAGTTTTGGACAGATTTATTATATGTGTACTGACACTGGCTATTCGACACGGACTTTGCAAATAGAGTATCCCTGACAAGACTTGACTGAAATTGATATATGACTACTGGACTGTTTACATGACTATGCTATAATTCTTAAATGGAATAAATTATAATTTTGATAGCACAAGCGTATCTGTATTTTTACTGCGTGTTAACTAGAAAACTTATCTCACACATTTACCTGTCTTCCTATCTGACTTCGCTGCACGTTCTGTTTAGTTTGTTTTCCTTAACACCCGTTGGGGAATCCAGGCTTAACACTGGTTATGGGCCCAGAGAGACTGCAAAGTCAGTTTAACTAGGATAAAAACAGGTTTATGTAAAAAGTGAGATTTTGTGTTGTTACACGTTACAGTAAACAGACAGCTGTGTTTTATCAATTATATTTTTATATCCATATAGTGAAATATGGCACAAGACAGTCTACAAAGTTTGTCCCTTATATCCAAGCTGGATGGAACAAACTATGTTTCATGGTCTATGAAATGTAGTCTACTTCTAAGAAGAGAAGGTCTGTGGAACATAATTGAGAATCCACCAAACGTAGAAGAATGGGATCCTGAAGATGAGGAAGATAGTCTAAAGATAGAAGAATTTAAACAGAAAAATGAGCAAGCACTTTGCATCATAGGACTATCGTTAACTGATCAGCAGCTTGTTCATATACACGGAGAGCAAACAGCTGTTGGGTGTTGGCAAAAACTGAAGAGGATTTATGTCAGAGATAACGTTGGTGCTCACATAAATCTAACACGGAAGCTTTTCCGCACGTATCTCCAAAAGAATGGTGATATGCTGAGTCATTTGAATACTATGAAAAGCATTTTTCAAGAACTTCATGAGAAGGAATTAATTTTCTCTGAGCTACACCAGGTCTACATAATTCTATCTTCATTAGACGAAAGTTTTGATGACTACGTAACTTCCCTTGAAATATTGCCTAAAGAAAGTCTAACTTTAACTGATATCACTGGCAGATTGATTGAAGAGGCCAGAAGAAGGCTTGAAAGAGATCAGTTAAGGAGGGAGCAACCTCAAAAGGAAAGTAATGAATCTCCTACTGCATTCGCAATTAAAAAGTGCTTTAATTGTGGAGGGAGAGGACATTTATCAAGATTTTGTAAGAAACCAAAGCGCCAGAATGCAAGCCAGAATGCTATAAGCCATCAAAGAAGAAATAAGAATTATGAGTTAGCAATGTATAGTAATGGAGTTGTAAAGAATAATTTATGGGTGGTTGACAGTGGTGCGTCCCACTGTATTACAAATGATAACAAAAAATTTGTAAAAATGTCCATGAGTTCACAGCATATCTCATTGGCAAACGGATGGAAACTGAAGGCAAAAGGTCAAGGTATAGCTCATTGTTCTAGTATAAATGAGAACATAAAAATGTTATATGTACCTCAACTTAAATTTAATTTGCTTTCAGTTAGAATGTTGGTTAAATTAGGATACATAGTTACCTTTAGGGGAGATACTTGTTTAATTGAAAAAGAAGGTAAGAAAATTACTGCAACGTTAAGAGGTGACTTATATGTGTTAAATGATAATGGTTTAGAAGTGGCTAACACAGTTTATGAAAATAAAAAACCTCATAATGAATGTATTCACTTGTTACACTGAAGGTTAGGTCATTTAAATTTTAAAATGATTAAGAGAACTGTTCAACTATCTAAAGGAATAAGTTTGAAACCTTGTAATAAGTATTTGCAATGTTCTGCTTGTAATCAAAACAAAAGCAAAGTTATACCGGCAAATAGAGTTGATGGATTTACTACCAAAGAGCCTTTAGAGGTAGTATTTGCCGATATAATAGGTCCTAAAAAGCCAAGTGTAGGTGGTGCTAGATACATATTAAGCATAATGGACCACTATTCTAGTTATGGTTTCTGTTTTTTAATGAAGAGTAAAACTGAAACGTACACAAATTTCTTTAATTGGTTGAAATTTGCAGAGAGGAAAACTAAAAAGAAATTAGTAACTCTTATAACAGATAATGGTGCGGAATTTACAAATAATAAATTCCAGAATAGACTTAGAATGGCAGATATTCAACATAAAAAGTCTGCACCATATAGGCCTCAGCATAATGCATTTATAGAGAGAAGAGGCCAAACACTGCAATCAATGGGAAGAACAATGTTATCTGATTCTGGATTACCTGACAATTTGTGGGGAGAAGCTATAATGTGTGGGAATCACATATTAAACAATGTTGTTAATTCAACAACAGGTGAATTACCATTCACACTGTGGCATGGTAGAAAACCTGATTTGAGTTATATTTACACATTTGGTGCACCAGCATGGGTGCATATCCCTACACAACTCAGGCACAAAGGACAACATAGAGCTAAAAGATTAATTTTTGTTGGATATCAAGCAAACCATAGATCTTATAGATTCTGGGAACCAGGTACATCTAGAGTATACTGCAGTGCTAGTGCACAATTCCTAGAACATATAGGATGGAATAGATTAGAACAAGATTCAGATAATGATGTTATTATAGAACCCTATAAGAGGCAGAAACAAAAGACTAGTTATAAGAAAAGTCCAATTAAAGAAGAAGTCCATGAAGAGCAGATAGAACCAGATCAAGAGGAAATAATTAATCAAGAAGAGATAGATAGTCAAGAACAGGAAATAAAGGAAAGCCCACCTGTAAGTCCTGTTATACCTAGACGCACAACGCGTATAACTAAACCACCTGATAGATATCAGGCAAGTATTGTTTGCCAAGTAAATAAAGTTCCTACTAGCATAGATGAACTTAAGATGTATCCTGCTAAGGATCAGGAGAATTGGCAAAAGGCAATGGAAAAAGAGTTAAATTCTTTAAAGGAAATGAAGGTTTATGAAGAAACCAAATTACCTCCAGGAGAAAAATCCATCGGGTGCAAATGGATATTTAAAGTAAAGACTGGAAATAATGGGAAAGTAACTTATAAGGCTAGGCTAGTAGCACAAGGATTTAATCAAAATGTATTTGATTATGATGAGGTATTTGCACCAAATCTTAAGGCTACAACTTTAAGAGCAGCTCTAGTGTGGGCAGCTAAGAATAATTATATAGTTAACCATTTAGACCTAGAAACTGCATATCTACATGCACCATTACAGCATACAATATATTTGAAAAAACCGGTTGGTATAAATGATAATAAAGTAAATAGCAATGATTGTTGGAAACTCAAGAAGAGTTTATATGGATTGAAACAATCTGGCTATGAATGGAACCAATATATTGTGAAAGAATTAAACAATATAGGGTTTAAATCTGGTTTAGCAGATCCATGTATGTTTAAAAGAGAAAATAATGGAACGGTGTCATTATTGTTATTATTTACAGATGATATTGCTTTGATTACTAAGACCAATAATGAAGCTACTGAGATTATTTCATTATTAGCCAAAAGGATAAAATTAAAGCATTTAGGTGAAATTAAAAAGTATCTAGGATTGACAATTAACAAAACCACAAAAGGATTTAAGATATCTCAAGAGGATAAAATTTGCCAATTAATTAAATTATATAAAATGGAACTTTGTAAGCCTGCAAAGACTCCAATGAGTCAGGAAATTTGCAAAATGGATGCTCAAAGTCCCAAATTTGATAAGACCATATATCAATCTTTGATTGGTAGCTTATCATATATAAGCAATTGGTCAAGGCCAGATATAGCTTATAGTATTAATCAGCTGGCAATATATAATAATGATCCACATCAATGTCATTGGCAAGCATTAAAGAGAATTTTAAGATATCTTAAAGGAACAATGCATCATGCATTGTATCTAGAGCCAAAAGGTGATTTGAATCTTAGTGCCTATGCAGATGCAAGTTTTGCAACTGACATAAACACTAGAAAATCAACATCTGGGATGGCTATATTACTTGGTAAGACACTAATAGGGTGGAGGTCAATCAGACAACAGCATATTAGCTTGTCAACGATGGAAGCAGAATTTTCATGTCTGTCATTACTATGCACTGACTTAATTCTGTACAAACAGTTATTATTAGACATGGGTATAACTGTTAAAGATTCTATTATTGTATACGAGGACAACCAGGCAGCTATACAATTAGCTACTAATATTGCTGTAAAGACTAGATCAAAGCATACTGATTTAAGATACTTAAATGTTAGAGAATCTGTAAAAAATGGTCTAATTAAACTTGAGTACTGCATGACGGAAGAAAACATTGCAGACCAGTTTACAAAAGCACAAGGTGTTGTAAAATTTAAAGAGAGTTGTGACAATTATGATTTGAAAGTGTAAATGGATATATTATTGTAATATTTATTATTATTACCCAAAAGGGGAGAATGTTAGGGATAACATTGTTTTACCCTAACTGTTTTGGGTAAAGATAATAAAATGATGAATCATGGTTTGTCAGATAAAGTGTATGTGACTTTAAGCTAAAGGAATGTAATTAAGGGTGCAGCTGTAAAAGTACTATATAAGCAGCAAGGCACTCTCTGGCTCTTACTGGCTGGCTTATTGAAGACTGCATTCTTGCTGGATCGGGGAGGAGAAAAAGTGTTGGATTAATTTGAAGATATTTCTCAACGGAGAGAAGATAAGTTTTGGACAGATTTATTATATGTGTACTGACACTGGCTATTCGACACGGACTTTGCAAATAGAGTATCCCTGACAAGACTTGACTGAAATTGATATATGACTACTGGACTGTTTACATGACTATGCTATAATTCTTAAATGGAATAAATTATAATTTTGATAGCACAAGCGTATCTGTATTTTTACTGCGTGTTAACGAGAAGGCTTATCTCACACATTTACCTGTCTTCCTATCTGCCTTCGCTGCACGTTCTGTTTAGTTTGTTTTCCTTAACACCTGTTGGGGAATCCAGGCTTAACACATCAATCCACATCATTGATCCACATCAATGTCATTGGCAAGCATTAAAGAGAATTTTAAGATATCTTAAAGGAACAATGCACCATGCATTGTATCTAGAGCCAAAAGGTGATTTGAATCTTAGTGCCTATGCAAATGCAAGTTTTGCAACTGACATAAACACTAGAAAATCAACATCTGGGATGGCTATATTATTTGGTAAGACACTAATAGGGTGGAGGTCAATCAGACAACAGCATATTAGCTTGTCAACGATGGAAGCAGAATTTTCATGTCTGTCATTACTATGCACTGACTTAATTCTGTACAAACAGTTATTATTAGACATGGGTATAATTGTTAAAGATTCCATTATTGTGTACGAGGACAACCAGGCAGCTATACAATTAGCTACTAATATTGCTGTAAAGACTAGATCAAAGCATACTGATTTAAGATACTTAAATGTTAGAGAATCTGTAAAAAATGGTCTAATTAAACTTGAGTACTGCATGACGGAAGAAAATATTGCAGACCAGTTTACAAAAGCACAAGGTGTTGTAAAATTTAAAGAGAGTTGTGACAATTATGATTTAAAGGTGTAAATGGTTATATTATTGTAATATTATTATTATTACCCAAAAGGGGAGAATGTTAGGGATAACATTGTTTACCCTAACTGGTTTGGGTAAAAATAATAAATATGGTATCATGGTTTGTTAGTTAAAGTGTGTGTAACTTTAACAGCAAGAATGTAATTAAGGGTGTGGTTGTAAAAGCACTATATAAGAAGCGAGGCAAATGCAGCTCTCTCTCTCTGGCTTACTGATCCCTAATTACTGGATGGATTGATGACTGCGTTCTTGTAGGAGTGTTGATTTTTTCTCAACGGAGAGAAGATAAGATTGGACTGATTTATTGTAAGTGTACTGACATTGGCTATTCAACACGGACTTTGCAAATAGAGTATCCCCGACAAGACTTGACTGAAATTGATATATGACTAATGGACCGTTTATTTGACTATGCTATAATTCTTAAATGGAATAAACTATATTTTTTGATAGCACAAGCGTATCTGTATTTTTACTGCGTGTTAACTAGAAAACTTATCTCACACATTTACCTGTCTTCCTATCTGACTTCGCTGCACGTTCTGTTTAGTTTGTTTTCCTTAACACCCATTGGGGAATCCAGGCTTAACAGAAGGGACCTTATACGTCATCTAGTTCAATCATCCACCCAAGCAGGAGACCCTACAGCATTTCTGACAGATGGCAATCCAGCCTCTTCTTGAAAGCCTTCAGGGATGAAGCTCCCACAACTTCCGAAGGCAACTTCTGTTGGTTGATTGTTCTCACTGTCAGGAAATTCCTCTTTATTTCCAGATCGAATCTCTCCTTGGTCAGTTTCCATCCATTCTTCCTTGTCTGGCCTTCGGGTGGTTTGGAGAGTAACTTGACCCCCTCCTCCTCTCTGTGGCAGCCCCTCAAATACTGGAAGACTGCTCTCCTGTCTCCCCAGGGCCTTCTCTTCCCTAGACTTCCCATGCCCGGTTCCTCTAACCATTTTTCATATGTTTTAGCCTCCAGTCCCCTCATCATCCTGGTTGCTCCTCCACATTCTTTCTAGAATCTCAACATCTGGATCCTGAGCCTATCTTCTAGGGTGTCAGCTATTCCTGCCAGCTTAGTATCAGTTGCAAATTTGCTAAGTTCCCCTTCTATTCCCTCATTTATCAAGATATTGAAGAGTGCTGGGCCTAAGACAGAACCTTGTGGCATCCCACTGCTCACTTCCCTCCATGCAGACGTAGACCCATTAAGGACAATTCATTGAATATGGTTTGTCAGCCAGTTGCGAGTCCATCTAGTGGTGGTGCTATCTATCCCACCTTTTTCTAGCTTACCAAGAAGTAGGTTATGGTCTACTTTGTCGAATGCCTTGCTGAAGTCTAAATATATTATGTCCACAGTATTTAATTGGAAAGTGACCACAATATGCAGTCCTTCCAGAGGAAGCTGAAGGGGTGCCGGCTGGTTGCTCAGGAATGGACACTCTCACTGGTGACACACCCAGTGGATGCGACAGGCAGTTCCTAGAGAGTCGTCACTGACCGAAGGCGTGAAGGATCTCCTCTGGAGATGCATCGCCTACCTGATTTGTGCACGTTGGGAACCTGGCTTCAACAAAGAGGTAAAGCCCATGCAAATGGCCAACGGAGAGGCTGCAGAATTGGTAGCACAAAGGACAAGAGGCCTGCACATTGTTAGGAAAGCTTTTTTTAAAAAAAATCCATCAAAATTGGAGTATCTGAGTTTGATCCTTCTGTGATGCAACAGAACAACTTAATGAATGATACCAAAGGACAAGTCTATAACTGAATTTTGTTTTCCAAAACGTATTTCTGAAAATCCAACCTACAATTAATGATTCTCTTTTTGTTCCACTATTGTCTCCTAACCATTAATATTCAGTAGCCCACAATCTTTGGCCCAAGAGGTTCCATTTAACCAATGTGTCCAATGTATTTCACTTGGCCCATTCCATGTACCATCCCCCACGAATGCGTTCTCTTTCGTTGTAAACTAACTGAAGCCAGTAGCCATCTTAATGGCAGAGAATTCTAAAGTAAGTGAGTTGTAGCATGTTTAAGATTGGGTTGGGCCCTTTTTATTTTCTCTTCAACAAGAAAAACAGTAAAACTAAATGTCTTTGCAAATGGGAATTCAGGTGCTGAATCCAACAATCGCTAAGCCTTGTTAAGTGTTGATCTCTCTTTTATGTGGTTTACAACAGTGGTTTTACTAGGTCTTAAATACAGTATATTGTTATCTTTCTGGTTCTTTCTACTGATCTGTCTTTTCCAACAAGCATAACATGATGTGGGCATGAGGTGGGTGAGACTGGCGGAGGTGCTGAGGAGAGAATAAACACTGTGACAGTGCCACACACCGCCAGGAGAGGAAGAGGGCGAGAGCCTTGCAGTCAGACTTGTGAAGGTGCCAGGAGAGCTGAGCTGGAGAGATAGCAGCAGACAGGTGGCAGAAATGGAGCTGGGTCAGTCAGTCCATAATCAGAGAACGCGCCACATCTGACAAGGTGCTTGAGGAAAGAGCTGAGATGTGGTCAGGATCATGCCAAGGTCAAAACCGTAGCAGGGGTCGGAAGTAAGAATGCACACAAAGCATGAAGCTGGGGGCAAGAGTTGCTTCCAGCAGTGGGCGGCACTCCCTGCACACTGCCCAGCAGCAACAGGCCAGCCCTGACACCCAAGGTTAGAACAGGAGGCTCCAGATCACAGAAAACACATCAACTGCAGGCTTCTTCTAGGGGGAAAATTCAAAACAAGCCACATCCAAAGGTCTTTGCCTCTGGATATGAGAAACCAGTAGGTCTGTCTAGGATTGGGCCCAGGCTTTGTGGTAGGATCTGGGGATGCCAATCCAGGGGTGCAATGGAAGGGTCCCGGACCACCAGCCAAACCTGGGACAACCTGGACATGCTACAGCTCAAAAGGCTGATGCACCTGAGAGCTGCACAGGATATCATTTGTCTGCGTCGATTTGGCTGAACCTGAGTCCCGGGTCCAGTTCTGGACACCCCGCTTTCAGGGGGACATGGAGAAGCTGGAACAGGTTTGTCCTAACCCTAACCTTGTCACTCCGCAGCACCTTTTGGGCCACTTTCTGACCCTCGGTCCCTGCAGCCAGTTCAGCCACAGCACCCTCACTTGGAGCCATGGCAGTAAAAATGGCAGGTCCCTGAGGGTCCCCACCTGCCTCCACCTTCCCCCAACCCAGGTGGGTGATGGAAGCCTGCAGCAGCTGAGTCTGTTCCTCAGCATCCCAGAAGAATAAAGTGGTCTCTGGGAGGCCAGCAACAGCCACACTGGACCCTTCCTGATCAACGGTTCACCTCCAGCTGCTCCTTGTCCTCCAGATTTTGGAAGCAGTATGGCGTGGCCTTCGCCTCTGTCCACAGGTCTCCCTCCGGCCGAGGTCTGATGCCCAGAAAGAATGCCTGGGAACCAGAACTGCCTCCCCGATCACGGAGGGTTTACAGACTTTGCTGTCTGGAGAAGTGATCCAGGACTGGACACCCTCAGCATAGGGCGCTCCATCTCGCAGCTTGTAATCTGGAGATTTGGAGACTCTGAGAAAAGTGTTCAGTTTTGTGTTTGGTTTTGCATGGACTTTTGTGAGGGCCGTATGGGGAGGGATAAGGAGTGGGTTAGGCTACATTTTGTAAGTGGTCTCTGTGTTTTTATTAGCGTGCCTGTCTCCACTTTTTAGGCAGTGGATGGTGCACATGTAGAAGGGTTTTCATTTGCGCACAGAACATAGAATCCTAGAGTTTGGAAGGGACCTTGGAGGTCTTTAATCCAACTCAAGGCAGAAGGCCTTGTACAATCCTGGTCAAATGGTTGTCCACTCTGTTCTTGAAAACCTCCAGCGATGGAGCACCCACAACTCCAGGAGGTGAGCTGTCCCATTGATAACTAGTTCTCGCTGTCAGAAAATTTCTTCTTCTAGGTTGGATTTCTCTTGAGCAAGCTTCCACCCATGGCTTCTTGTCTTGTCCTCTGGTGCTTTGGAGAATAGATCAACTCCCTCTCTTATTTACGAGAGCCTCTCATGTTACTGTGGGACAGTTCTCCTGTGTTCCCCCCTCCATTCTTCTATTTGATAGGTTAGACAGACCTTGTTCCCTCAACTGTTCTATTGAGCCCCCAGACCCCTTATTATCTCCGTTCCTCTCCTCTGCACACTTTTTAGGGTCTCATCTTTTTTTCTTTTTCTTTTTTTTTGTATCATGGTGACCAAAACTGGACACAGCATTTCAAGTGTGGTCTTACTATTGCAGTATAAAGGAGTACTAATTCTTTGGGTGATCTTGATGCTATCCCTCTCTTAATGCAGCCTGGGATTGCATTGGCCTTTTTGGTAGCTGCAACACACTGCTGGCTCATATTTAAGTGAGTGTTCACTAGGATACCTAAATCCCTCTCAAAGTTACTGGAGTTAAACCAGGTAAATAGATGTTTTCTAAGAAATGTCTTGTGCCCAAACCCTAATCTGCCATGTGGGTAGGGGGAAGAGAGGTATGGATTAAGGGGACGGGTACTTAATGAGGGTTTGGCTCATCTGTCTCCAATTTTAGGGAGTGGGTATTTATTTTCCAATAAAAATGTGTAATTTCCTCCTAACACTACCAGGATAATAGAAGCACACCAGCTTGCTTCAGGATTATAAACCCGCTAGAACACATATAAAAGAAAAAAAAGGAATGATATGGCCATTGGTGTATACTACAGGCCCCCCAACCAAGCAGAAAAAATAGGTGTCCTTTTTGCTAACCAACTAACAAATATATGTAGGAAACACACTACAATAGCGATGGGGGACTTCAATTACCCTGATATCAATTGGAAGACTAATTCTTCACCAAGTGAGAAATCAAATAGGTTCTTAACCAACCTAGCTGACAACTTTGTTGTCCAAAAGGTAGAGGAGGGAACTAGAGGGACAGCCATACTGGACTTAATTCTCACAAACAGAGAAGAAGTGATAGGGGGAGTTGAAACTTCAGGAACCTTGGGTGAGAGTGACGATGTCCTACTAGAATTCAACATAACACAAACACAACCAATAGAACACAATGATACCAGAGTCCTAGATTTTAAAAGAGCTGATTTTAACAAACTCAGAGAGAACTTGGGAAAAATTCCTTGGATGAAAATCCTTAAGGCGAAAACAACTCAAGAAGCTTGGGAAACTGAAAAGTATGATCATAAAAGCCCAGACCAGCACAATACCACTGAGAAAGAAAAACAAGAAATTCAAAAAGAAACCAGCATGGCTGCACAAAGATCTCTGTGACAAATTGAAAGACAAAAAGGACAAGTAGAAAAAAATGAAAAGAAGGATATATAAATAAAGCAGAATATCAGCAGATTATATCAACCCTAACCCTGCAAAGACCAAGTCAGGAAAGCAAAAGCTCAGAATGTCAAAAGTCAACTAAATCAGTAGACCAGCGAAATACTGTGGACATAATATACTCAGACTTCAGCAAGGCATTCGACAAAGTAGACCACAACCTACTTCTTGGTAAGCTAGAGAAAACCATCACCATCAGATGGATTCGTAACTGGCTGAGAAATAAGAGAATAAGTTACAAGAAGATAAAGACATTGAAGATATAGTAACAATATGTACTATGAACCAAACAGATAATTCTTTTAAGAGTGTACAATAGAGCAGGAAAAGAAAGAAAGATCTCCCCAAAACAATGAAAGGATTATGGATGGGTATTAAAATGACTCAGCAGAAGGAGATAAGGGGTAAGACAGAGAGAATATTCAGTTTGTAAAAGTGTTAGAAAGAGATCAAAGATCCCAAGAGAGAAATATGAGTTACCAAAAAAACAATAACTGATGAAATTTTTAAAAAGAGCAAGAGATGATAGATAGAGATAAAATACTTTTCAAAATGGTTGTGCTGTCCAGACAGTTTAGAGTTAATGGGATTTGGGATAGTTAGTTAGGAATTGTGAGCTGTCCCATTAAGGGAATGCATCATGGTAAATATAAAGGTATCCTGGGAAATGTAGTCCATGTCATGTGGTCACATCTGTAATCCTGATTGGTCACTGAATTGACCCTTGGGTTGAGGGAGGTTTCTTCACTCTTGCTTGGACCCTAGCATCGTGCTAGCGTCTCTCCTTTGGCTCTACTACTATGGGATGAAATGGGGAAAGATTATGCAAAGAATTGGACATTAGATGCATCTCAACATAACTGAGTTACCTTGAGGATACCTAATATAATCCAATAAAAGAAACTTTGTATGAAAGAATTTGTAGAGTTATCTATCTGTCTTTATATTCAACAATCGAATCAAAGGCGAATAGGAGTTGTTTTTGAAGTGTTAACGCACCCACAACTTCTTTCAACACACACACTTCTTCAAAAGATGCTCCCAGCATTTATCTATCAGGTTTATAAGGCTGCCAAATTCCATGTCAAATCTGAGCAAGACACACACTAAGGAGACCTGCCCAGCCAACCGTAGAAGAAAGAAGAGGGATGCCAGAGCCATATACCTGCCACCTAAGGTTACACTTGTAAGGGGTCCATGCCTCCTCCTGGTCGAAACTGGGGAGGTGGGCGAGGAAAACATGCTTAAGGACTCCTTGAAGAAGGGCAGGCGAGGGGCTGTATGTATCTCGGGGGGGGGCAGACAGCTGTGCCAGAGGGCCAGAGTTGGTGGGTGCCTGGCTTCTTCTGCAGAGTCAGTAGGCCAAGTAAGTAAACCCTCCTTTCGGGGGAATCTCCTCCTTGGAATTGGTGGCAAGGGCCGCCTTCTCCCCTCCCCATCCCTGCTGGCAAATTAAGGAAACACCATTCAGAATCCCTTGGGGATGTGCGGGGTGTATGTGAAGCCTGGTCAGGCCTTGGTGCAAGCTGTGCATTATCACAAGTTTTGTGCAAATGCCACAATTGACCCATGTTCTTTATGTGTGTACCCACGCCTGCGCACACGCCACCTCCCCCACAGCAGACCCGTGTTGGTGCAAACACACTCAATTCATCCCTGCCCGAAGTCGGCAGCTTTCCCGCCTCTGCTTTCTCTTAACTATGCCCTGCCCGATTTCCCCTCTTGACCAGAGGCCAAGAAACCCCTCCCCCTCCAGGATCTTTAAAAGACCCAGGGAAGAAGTTGGAGGCATTATGGAACCCTTGGTGCAGCCCTGAGGCCCTTTCCTGATAAAAAAATTAAATAAAAATAAATAATATATAGGGGACTTCCGGTTTGTCGGCTTCGCGAGCGGCAGGGATTTGCGACTCTCTGCGATCCCTGCCGCGCTAGCCGTTTTTGGTGCTCCGATCTGGACGGGTTCAGAGCTAGGCTACCCTGCAGGGGTAGCTGAAGATAGGGGGGGTCCGGAGAGGGGTTTGGGGGTGTTGCAGACCCCCTCCTCGGCCGGCAGAACCCCCTTTTCCCAAGACGGTGCAGCGGCGGTCCGCAATGGCCGCCACAAAGAAGCCGGCAGCTGGGTAAAAATGCGCAGGAGGAGGAGGAGAAAGCCTTTGAGAGTGAAAGTTTTCTTGGTTGATCCAGGACTGTAAGATACATTTAATATAATTCCTGGAAATTATGGCTTTTTGGATGATTCTTTCCACAAGAGAAAATAAGCGGCAATTTTGAGGTGCTGAAAGGAAAGTTTATTCTTCCTTCCGACGGAATTAATAAGTGGATATTGAGAAACCTGTTTTTTTTCAGGTAAAACTAGCTTTATGTGATAAGTCGGAAGGGAGAGGACAAAAAAGATATTCATTTGGTCTGATGTTGTTGGAGGAGATGCCTTAAGGATTTGAAGACAGAAATATAATTTCAATAAGGCTTTAAAATACAGATTTGGATTTTCTTTTTTCTTTTGTCTGATACTACCCCTGGAAGAGAAAGGGAGAACTTTGTCTTGGCTTGGATTGATTGAGGACTTTGGGATTGTTCTATCTTTTTCTTGAAATATCTTGGTTGGTGTAAGAAGAAAGAGGGAAAAAAGAAAAGAAAAGAAAAGATTTATAATGGCTTTTCCTTTTGAGGATCTGAGGGAAGAATATGAGCAAACAAAAACAGACGGTAAAGATGGTATGGAAAAAGCCTTCCTTTTTTTAGAAATGGCGCTGGTTAACTATCAACAGACAATACAACAGATCGAGGCAGAAGAACAACAAGAAGAAGACGAAGAAGCCATCTTTAATGAATTTCAAAATTTAACTAAGAAAGAAGGAAGGAAGAAAGCGAGGAAAATGAAGGACTTAAGATTTAAAAAAACATTCAAGAAAGAGAAAAATAAGATGCATAATAAATATAATGATAGTAAACAAAAGAAAAAGGGAACACAACAGAGAAGGGATGCTAGCAAGGCAGAGGCTAGAAGAAGGGGGGGTAGGAAGATTTGGTGGGGGAAGAAAGAAAGGGGAAAGGCGGAGAAAAGCCACAAAGTTTTGAAATTAGATGGGAAAAGAGGAATTTTTTTTAGGGACAAAGGGTAAAGTACAATTTCTTTAAAAAAAGATTTTGCAAGGTACATAAGATGGTATTGTAACACTTGTATTAGAAATAGAAAATTAGAATGGCTTAAGAGTTAATAAGAAATTAAAATGTTGAAATGTTTAATAATGATTGATTTTAAAATTTAATAAAATATTAAAGGGAATGTTTAGAATATTAAGTTTTAATTAAAGAGTTTAATATGACTATGGTATTGATGTTATTATAAAACTATTATAGTAGCATTTGTTTTTTGAAAAGACAATGGGAAAGCTATAAGATTTAATATTTAGATTTATTATTTAACTATGTATTCAATCATTTTGGATTTATTACTCTTTTTTTATTATTATTTTAAAAAAAAAAGTAGATAGAATGTACCAAGCAGAATCAGATTGAGTATTAGGTGTTATTTTAAATGTTAATCTAATTAATTTAGGGGGAGGATAGAAAGTCATCATACTCTGAGTAGTGATTTCAGGAGAAATTCTTTTTCTTTTTATTATAAGGAATGAGATAGAGGGATAATAAAGAATGGGCAAAAGATACAAATATAATGATTTAAATTAAGATGGATTAAATAAGATAGAATTAAGAAGAGTGAAATGTGTGGAGAAGTTTTTATAGAAGATACAGAGTGGTAAATAAAATAGGTAATGATATGTAAGATGAGCATGAATATAATTGAAGCCCATGTAAAGAGAGGTACCTGGAGCCAAGTTACTTTCCTAAAAGATTTTTTATATGTTTGTTTGTTGTGTGTTTATGTTGTTGGAAGAATTAATAAAACCTTGTAAAAATACAGAATGAGAATAATGGTAACCAAGTCAGAAAGAAATAGATGAAATAATAATAGTGAAATTGAATAAGAGTAAAGAGAAGTAAAGAGAAATTGGATAAGAGGTATTTTTATGCTCATATGGAAATGGCTTAAAATAGAATTATATTGTATAAAATAAGGTTTTATCTGACTTGTAAAACTTATAATGGAAAAAGGTTCAAGTATGTAATGGTTGATGATGATTTGTTTGTTTTTGAAATTAATAAAATTTGTTAAAAATAAATAAAAATAAATAAATAATATATTAATTTATAATAGACAGTAATAAAAGTGGGATAAAAATCTAATCAATAATGTAGCAGTGGGTTGATACTTGGGTAGCCAACCAGCCTCCTAACGTCTGCGTGTTCCAATGTCCTTTATTGGCCGCTCATTTCCAGCCCCTCGTGTTGAGTGGCCTTTTCCTTGCACTTTGGTCAGTCCTTCAGAGGGAGGGACGGGCATCACGTCCTCCAAGCGCCTCGGAGTTGGGGGCAGCTGAAGCCTTGGAGAAAACAGGAACATTGGACGGCCTGCAGGCCTGATCCCCACGAGGGCCGCTTTGGGGCTCAGGATGAAAGGGTCAGGCCTGAAGATGGAGCTGTGGGGGGAAGAGAAGCCTTCCCCACCTCCTCCCCACCATCATCGGAGTGATGCCCTGCCTGCCGGACGGGGGAACTTCCCGGGAAGAAAAGGAAGGCCAGCTGGGTGGCCCCTCGATGAGTTTTTCCCTGCAATGAGGAGTCAAGACATTTTAGGCACAGGGAGAAAACGCGTTTATTCTTCGGTGGATGCTATTCAGGCAAAATGGCGCTTTGTTGCACCAGAAGGCTCTCCCTTGGCCACACAGCCGCCTCCTCCTTCCCGCTCACAGGTCAGTTGGGGGCCACTGTGACGGTCTCAAAGGCCTTGACGTCCTGGAACTTGTTGCAGGAGAAGTTGATGAGCAGCTGCTTCATCCCGCTCTTGCTGGGAATGACCTCAAAGTACATCTGGGAGCTCTGCTTGGCCTTCAAGGGGGGCACCCTGCAGAGGAGGAGAAAGAGGAGGAGCAAGGGGACCCGTCACTTCTGGCCTGGGCCGAGCGCTGGACTCGAGGCGCATCCAAGAGCTGGGAGGACCCGGCGGGGCTGCGCTGGCCCTGCCTGCAAGGGGACTCCCCCCTCCGCTGGGCAACCCGCGGCTTCCCTGGGAGCTGGTTACCCTCCGGATCGCAAGTGCCACCGCTTGAGGAAGGGCCAGGAGGCCCCACAGAAGGTGGCAGGGGTGGCCGAGGGTCGGGCGTGGGTTGAGCAGCCTGGATCCACACACAGATGCAAGGAGGATGTAGGGGAGGGGGAGAGCCACCTGAAGGCCAGGCCCAGCTCTTCACAAGCCTCAACCCTGCAGCCAAAGCGGTGGGTCTTGGCTGGGAAGCTCCCCCTCGGGGGCCTCCTGAAGGAAGGGCTCCAAGGAACCTCTGTTAAGGCACCTCCAGCAAAGAAGAGGTCCGTTCCACACGAGGAGGAGGGGAAGCCTCAGACTGGAGAAGGGAGACCGGGAAGGGAGTGGGGCACATCAATGGGTGCCACACAGAAGCTGCCCAAGGACTCTTGCTCATCGCCATCGAAACCAGCGCCAGAAACAGTGGGCGAGCGAAGCCAAACTTCTAAAGCCCTGGGCCCAGCTGGGGCGCTCTGAAACGTTCCCCTGAACGAGTGGGACCCCCTTCCATGCGTGTGGGTCAGAGAAACCCTCGACCCAAAGGCAGGCCTTGAGCAGCAAAGGTCCATCCCCTTGTAGATGCAGCCCCCCTCCCCAATTCTGCTTCCCGGGGTGGGTGGGTGGGTGGGTGGAACTGTAAGCTCCTCTTTGGCAGGGCAGAGCAGCCACCCCTCCCCTCCCGGCACTTACTCCAGCCTGAGCTTCTCTGCCAGCAGGTCGCTGCCCTCCGCCTGCAGCAGGCACTCCTTCAGCTCCTCATCCAGGGGGTTGGTGAAGTTGGCTTCCACTTTCGTTGCCTGCCCCACCTTGGCCTGGCCCAGCACCTGCCCCAGAGCAGAGACCCCGGTGAGCCCAGGCTTCCTGAAGGCCTGGCAGGAGCCACAGAGGCCCTGCCAGCCCAACCCCCAACCCCCCCCCCACCCCGGCCGAGGCCTGCTTTGGCCCTCGCCCAGCCAGCCCACCTTCATGGCAATGGAGGGGTTGTCCAAAGTAATGTCTCTTTCCACCACGGTGTCCTGCCCCTCTTCCATCTGGCACAAGGCAGTGGCACGGAGCATATTGTCTGTGGTGAGGTGCTCCTGGTACTCGGTGTAGGAAATCTTGATAGGAAAGGATTTCTCTGAAAGGAAAAGTCCAGCTGCGTCTGATTCTGGGCTGGACCGGCTCCCCCACTCCACCCCCCCACCACCACCACAGTGCCCCTCTGCCAGTGACCGAGCCCAGGTGCAGGGAGCCCCAGAGCTGCCTTGGAAAGGAGCACGGGGCGCTGGGCTCTGTGTGTGCGCGTGCGCCTGTGTGCCGCCTCTGCTGATTAAAGCCACCACCAGGCGGCTGCTGGGATCCGTGAAGCCCCCCTCGGAGGGTTTAGCCCTTCAGGGATAAGGTCCTTTTCCTTTTCTGGCTGCAATTCTTGAAGCCGCAGAGGTCAAACCAGGTTTCCTTCTGGGTCAGGCCTGGTGCGTTTCTCCTTCAGGGCAGAAGGGGATGCTTGGCTGCCCACCTACAGGAAAGGGGCCTCGCCCACAAAGGAGCACCGAGGGCAGCCCTGAATCTCAAGCCCAGCAGCCGCCAACCTCCCGGACGATGCGGCCTAAGATCCTGCCCGCCCCCGGGCAGTCTTTGAGCCTTTGTGTGCCAAGGGCAGCCACTTGTCGAAAGGAGGAATGCCGGGCCCAGCAAGGCTCACGCTGACCCGTGCAGCTCTAAAGCAGGTGGTGGACAAGCGCTCGGCAGCCCTTCTCGTTGTGTCCCTGGGTGGGAGGGGCAAGCCGAGAGAAGAGGGAAAGAGCACCATGCCCCGCCCCAGTCCCGCCTGGGATGCTGCTTCCCTTCTGGTCATGGGCTGGATGCCAACCAAGCCACCTGCTGCCACCCGGGCACAAGTGCCAGCCCTTGAAGGCCTTGGCAGAGGATTGGATGCCTCTGGCCACCTTCCTCACCAACACAGTTTGGGCCCCTCTCTTCGCTCAGTGCACTACGGGGGTGGGAGGGGGGGTGAGGGAAGGGGTCAGGTAGGGCTCAGCCCAGCTGCTCTCCCTGGGGCGGGCAAGGCTCACCTTCTTTGGGGCCAAGGTCCACCTTGAGGCTGTTCTTCCAGACCTCGCCAATGGGCTTCCCGGTGTAGATGATGGACCAGGCGGTCAAGTTGGCGGTCAGCTTCCTCTTCTCCGAAGCCAGGTTGGTCAGCTTCAAGACCAAGCTGACGTCCTTGCCGACCTCTGGGAGGCCCTCCAGCTTGAACTTCCCCGAGATGGGCTTCTCTGCTTCGGGCAGCTTGGCGGACGTGGCCGAGAGGATGTCGAGGTTCAGCTTGCCACGGGCCTTCCTGAAGACCTCTCTCTCCTTGGCCGAGCCTGCGAGGGAACCACAGTGGGGTCTCTGTGTGTGAGTGCGTGTGTGCCAGGGGAGGCCGCGTTGTGCCAAGAGGCCTCTGTTTCTGGGGGCCATGGGGGGGAAGGGTGGGGGCCAAGATCACTTGTTCCTGGGTGAGACAAGGCGGCTCTGGCTTCTGCAGCTGCCCAAGGAGGCCCTCCTGCCCTGGCAGCTCCGGCCAGCTTCTCGGGAGTAGGAGCCAGCGTGACCGAGGCGGGTTTTGCTCTGCGGCTGCTTCTGCCACCACTGGCTGGGTTTTGGCTTGGCCATCGGCCCTTCATCAGCTTCAGTGGCAAAATCCACAATGCAAAGATTTGGTGATTCACCAAGAACATTAATCACTCTTTTAATTACTCACTCTTTATTAATTCCTCCGCGTAAGCCACCTGGAGTGGCCTCGTCAATGAAGGGTGCAGCATATAAATGTAACAAGTGAATGAATAGGCTGTAGCAGGTGTGAGGTCAATGCCCAGCATTAATCGGGAAGCGATCGGTCCCCCAGATTCAGCGAAGCTGGGAGGGTCGCGCCCACTTCACCGGCCTTACCTTCCGGGTACTTGTAGTTGCCTGTGACGTCCTGGCGGGAGTAGCTACCCATAGCCTTTGTGCTGGTGTTCTGGCCGATGGATTTGGTCTCTGAGTAAATCATCTTTTTTTCTCCGGTCCTGGTGTCGTAGAGCCAGGTGATACGGTCAGCATTGACCTCTCCAAAGACGAACGGGCCGTCGTACAACAGGTCCACGTCTCCCTCCTTGATGGCCGTCAGGGAAGCTGGGCCGCACTGGAAGATGCCTGGGGAAGGGGGCGATCAGGGTTAGGAGAGGGAGGGACGCCCACGGTGGAGCCGGGCAGCAGAGAGCCCCACGGCAGCTCCGGGGGGTGGTGCTGCTGGCTACCCCTTAGGTGGCTTGGAGTAGCCTCTCCTTACAGGAATGGGAAGGAGCGACTCCCTGCAGCCGCTCAGCTCTTAGCCCTGCATGAAAGCCTAAAGGCACCCCAGTCCTGGCTTTGCAGGAAGCCCTGGGTCAGCAGCGGAGGTTTCCTTGGCTTTGGCTGCTGCAATGGGTACCCAGAGGCTACGGTGCCTGAACTGGAGGGTTTTAAAAGTTGTTTGCTGTGCAGCGTCACCAGGGGGAGCTAAGCAGGCGCCTAAGCAGAACCGAGGAATCATCGTCTAAAAGTTGCTCTGTGTGTGGCACCTGAGAAGACAGGGCCGCCACCAAAGGAAGCCTTCTGCAGCTCTACAGAGTCAGAAAGTACAAAAAGGGTTACAGAAAAGGGGGCTTAGGGGACCCCCACCAACTGAGGAGAACTTGTGCCATGGCATGTGGGCTGGTTGTTGGGGGAGACTAGGAAACCAGTGGGGAGGGGTGTCCCACAGACTGACCGGTTGGCCCATTCCCCCTTGGCCAGACCAGCTACCCCAGGCCCTCTTCTAGGACATTACGAAGTCTTGGGTGGGGGGCAGTGGGTCCTGCTCCCACCTAGGCCTCCCCTCGGCTAACCTGCCGCTGTCTCCCCTTGCTGCCACCTTGAGCGAGGGGTTGGACTAGAAGACCTCCGAAGTCCCCTCCTGCCCTCGGGGTCCTTGCTGGTGACCCCCGCAAGGAAGAGCCAGGCGGGGCAATTCTCCCACCCCCTCATACCTGAGCTCCTCTCCTGGGGAGTGGCGTCCAGGATTTGCCAGCCCTTGTAGGAGGCCCCGAGGTCAGAGCGGGCAAACCAGCCTTCGTTCCACACGTGGAAGTTCCTGCCGGCAGAGAGGAGGGAGAGGGGAGGTGAGCGCAGGCGCCCCCCTCCCCCTCCAGCCCCCTTTCTCCAGGGGGCAGGATGGGCTTCCTGAGAGGGTCACTCTGGGCTGCCTCCCCCGATAAGAGACTGCCAGCCCCCAACCGGAGCCTTCTTTGCCAGGCGCCCATCAGGTGTAGAAAACAGGAAAACAAGTTTGTAAGGGGGGAGAAGTGAGGAAAGGGGGGTGGCATGCCCAGGCTGTTTCCACACAGACTGAAGACCCCTGGGCAAAGGACGGCGGGGAGGGGTGAGGTCTCCCTCTCTCTCCCTCCCTCCCTCCCCGTCTCCTTTTCCTGCCCCCTAGTGGTCATTCTTTTTTGAAGTGGGTGCCTTGCCTCTTTCCCATGGTTGTCGGATGAGGAGGAGGAAGAGGGGGAGGGGGAGGGGGAGGGGAGGTGCTCTCTGGGGATACAGTGATGGTGGGGGGAGGCCTCAGCCTGGTTTTGATCAGGGAGGCAGTCTCAGGAGGAACCGCAGTGAGTGAGACTTGCCAGGAGGGGGGGGAGGCCCTTGAAAGACCCCATGGCCCCGAGTCACTCGGCTGTGTTTGTCCCCAATGCTGGCTGCAGGATACCTTGCCTTCATGCACCGCAGACCCCTGCCACGTCACGGGACCACGGCTTACGGCCAGCAAATGTACCCTTGCTTTCTTTTGGGAAAGGGCTTGTTGCCACCCTGTGCCCATCACACTCCTGGGAAGCGGGGTGCCAACTGTTGCAGAGAGCACAAGGCGCCCCTCCTCCAGCGCTGCCCCGCAGGTGGGAAGGAAGCCGTGGGAGGAGGTGGGTGGCTGGCAGATGGGGCCGAGAGGGCGTCTCCCTTGCTGGCTGTGGCCGCCTGGGGAGGGGGGAAGCCCACAGGCGGGGCAGGGGCTCTTTACCAGACGCTGTCAGAGGCGATGTTGAGAGGGTTCCCCTGAGCATCGTAGTAGACGTCCACCGTCAGGGTCATGTCCGTGTCATGGGCAGAGTTGAAATTGGAGATGGGTCGGCTGGGGATTCCCAGGCATCGGAGGACTGTGGACAGCGGGAGACAAGAGGGAGACTGTCTCCATGGCAGGCACATCTCTTGGGCAGCCTCTGCTGCCCCGGAGCCAAGGCCGGGCGGAGGACGTGCTCCTTGCTAGGGCCTCTCAGCTTCTACCTTTCGGGGCTCCCGAGGTGGACCTGCCGATGGACTGGCAAGGGCTAAAGGGTTTGGCTCTGGAGGGGGTGGACCAGGAAGGAAGGAAGGCCCAGTATTCCCATCGTTCACCCATCGCCCTCACCCAGCTCCTGCCTGGGCATCAGAAGACGTGAACAGGGCACCCTTGTGGCTGGCTGGAGGCAGCCTTCCCCCAGTCCCTCCGCAGCTCCTCTTCACGCCCTCTCTGGACATGGCCTCCTGCCCGTCTCCTTTGCCCCTCTTGGCCCGTCAGGCTAGGCCAAGCCAGGGGAGGCCCTGCCCTGCCCGCTTCCCTTCTGCACCTTCTCTCCACGAGGGACGGGTTTTCCACAGCAGGGCCCACCAGCCGTACATCCCAAAGGGGGAACCACAGAGGCGGAACCCGCAGCTTTCTCACCCCCGAGCTCCCCACAAGGACAGCTGGTGAGGAAAGGCTCTTCTCCCCCCGAGGCAGACCAGCGGGGCCTGCAGGGTCATGGGGCTGATTCAGCCCTTCAGACCACCCTGGGTCTGAGGGCAGCACACGTGGCTTTTCTGCCGCCCCAGATCCAGGCTCTGCCAGAGAGACCCCGCGAGTCTCCCCACTTCTCAGGAGGCCCACCTGTGTTCAGCACCCCTGCAAAGACCCAGCACTGCCCGTAGCGGACGGGCCTGAAGCCAGAGTTCTTCCACTTGCGCAAGATGTCCACGCTGCCCGTCCAGCTGCTGGGGCTCTCCCCACCACTGTAGTTCCCACTCCAATTTCCCTGCAAGACGCCGTTGTCATCATTGCTGTTCACCTGTGGGGGGAAACCAAGAGAAGCTGCTGTGGGGAAGCCGCTCCGCCCCACCAGCCGCATCGGTGGCCCATCTGCCTCCGGGCGCAGCCGCCCTTCGTGGCCCTGAGCCGTTTGGGGGACTGCCTCTGTCCAGCTACGCCCAATCGCCTGCGCGATCCGGCAGAGGAGGCAAATCCTGGGTTCTGTCTGGCAGGGCCCTGGGTATTTATTTCACTTATTAATGACATCTACACTCTGCCATCTTGTTATCCAAAGCGAGGAGTCGTCCAAGGAGATTCACCCTCATCTTGCTTGTCCTCCGTCAGGCTTCACAGCTCTGCTGGTCCTTTAAGGCCTGGTCACTGGGCCTGGCGGTCAGAGAGGGTGGTTGACCCCTTCCATGGGCTACTTTGGGGTTTTTACCCAGCTGCTATTTTATGTGCGAGGCCTTTTTGGGGGGAGGGAGGAGGGTTGGGGTTTCCTCCTTTCTGCTTTTCCTATATTTCTCAAACATTCCTTGCTACCCGAAGCCAATTCCCTTCTGACGGGCAGCCGTACGAATTGCACAGACAGGGAAACGGGCTCTTTCCTGGCACCACCAGGCGGGAGTCACGCTGTGGAGACCTGGCAGCTGATCCACCGGAACGACCTGAAGCTTGAAGCCCCGCCTGACTCTGGGTCTTTCCAGCTTTCCTTGGCTGGCATTGGGGGTTGGAGGGGGGTCTCAAAGGAGCCCCCCCCCCCCGAGGGAGTGTGAGAGACTGACTTCCTCCTCTCTGGGTTCCCTAGGGATGTCCCAGGGGGCAGATTCAGAAGTCGGCCCTTTGGTCCCAATGTGGACATCCAAACGGACTCAGAGGAAGCCCACAGCAAGCAGGGCCTCAATAGGGGGCTCCAAAGTGCTGGGTTGGCAGGCGGCCTGTTTTCAGGGTGGCAAATGGAGGGGGGAGGAGTTGCAGTTCAATGCCAAGCAAGGCCCCCTGGATCTGAGCATGGGATCTGAGCCGAAAGGGATCTTGGCATCCAGCCGGCTCACCCCCAGTTCAGCACGGGGAGATGCCAGCCGAATGGCTTTGCATGCTACTGCCAGAGGCCCTGCGGGTCACATGTTCCCATCTTCGCTTTGGGGGAAAGGGTATCTTAAGTCGGCCCAACATGCCCACGGTATTCTGCTAAAATCCCAGCTGGAGAAATTGGGAGATGAGGAGGGAGAGAATGCGCCCCCCCCCCCCTGCAAAGCACCCAGTTTGCCCCCCCCCCAGGAGGCGTCGTTTTTGCCCTGTCCCCTGGGCTGCAGGGGAGGGGGGGATGAAGGGGCTTCCTTACGATCCTACCATGGCGCTGAGCACCCGCCCAATGTATTTGGGGTCATTCCGGCGACGAAGATCAGCCGTGGGGTCCTTGCGGTGGCTCAAGCTCCGGTCCAGCACCAAGAGGGAAATGTCCAGGATCTCATCTTGGAACTGTTGGCAGAGGAGGCGATCAGGCGGGCAACCCCCCCCCCTCCCCCATACACACAGACATGATTAGTGGCTGCAGTGGCTCAGGTGCCACGGGCTGATTCCTGAGGTGGGGAAGGTCACCTGGAACCTCCTTCAGGTGCCACCAGGAAGGAAGGAGTTCCAGTGTCCCGAGGGCCTGGCTTTGATGGGCAGGGTCCTCATTTCAGCTTGGCCTTCCTTTTGGTGCCGGGGGGGCATCTTGTCAGAAATTCCTGTCACCCAAGCCTGCATCTCTTCCCCACCCCACCCTCCGCCAGCTCCCTTGGGATGGTGTGGCTTGGGGTGGGGTTCCTCTTTTCCTAGTCCGTGGGGGAGGGGAGCAGGATGAGGCCTGTTTTTCCACAGTGCTTCTCAGCTGCTGTAAGATTCCCTCCAGCCCTAGACTGGGGGGCCCCGGGGGGGCTATGGGGAGGGCAGCCAGTGCAGAAGGGCTGCTGATGACCAACCAAGCCAGGGGAAATAACCGAATGGCGCCATTCAGGAAAGGATGCCAGGATCCCAGTTGAATTTACAGCCGAATGACGCATCATTTCTCTTTACCTGGCCATAGTTCCACCCGAACTGAGAGATGCGATTCGCGCTGCCTGCAAAGAGAACCCCGAACTCCGAGAGGACATATTCCTGACGATGCGCGTTGTCTGGCATGAACACTTCATCCTCTGAAAACAAAGCACCAGGCAGACACAGTGAGGGGGGGCTTTCTCCCCCAGGGAGCAGCTGGGTGCTGAGAACCCTTCGGATAGCACCCCGACACCCCGAGGTCAAACCCTGCCCCCAAATGGCACAGAAGCATCGAGAGACACCCCACTGATAGGGAGGCAGGACTGGGGCATTCAGGGGGTGCCTGAGGGGACAGCCGCCCCTCTCTTCTAAAGGGGGGAGAGTTTGAGAAAGGGCGCAGGGGAATTTTCCATCTTTGCTGTGCCCGTTGGAAAAGAGGCGGCCCCGTGGCCAGGCCCCCAGGCTGCTAGCGCTTTGGGCTTGGCCCTCTCTGCCCCTCGCCAGGCTGCGCGGGTACCTGGCAGCCAAGGGTTGAAAAGCAGCACAAAAGTGCCCAGGACGGAGACGCCGGAGCTGCTCTTGATGCCCAGCCGGTAGCGCCCGATGGCGGCATTCGCAGGGCTGGTGATGGAGAAGGAAGACGAGCCGGAGGTCTGCACCGCGCTCCACGAGCCTTTGTTGGGGGCGCCGGAGAGCGCGAAGTCCACGCGGGTCTTGGCCTGCAGGGCAGCGGTCGAGCCTGGGAGGGAAAGCGGCCACCGCTCAGGGGAGGCGGCAGCTGCCGGGGAGCGCGATCCCGCGGAAGGCGGCGGCAGTTGCTGGGGAGGGGCCGCCGCGGGCGTCTGGGGGCCCGCAGAGCCTGAGAGGGAGTCGCCTGGCCGGGCAGGCATTCTCCGGGAGCCCCGTCGGCCTGGTGAGGGGGGCCACGGAGGATGAAGCGCGTCTCTAGGCAGAGCCGGGGAAAGAGGAGGCTCCCTACCTCTGTCCACGGTGAAGGTGACGCCGGTGGCGGCTCGAGAGAAATTCAGCGACACCGAGAAGCTCTGGCCCCGCCGCACCACCAGCTCGGTGCCAGAGTAGGAGTTGGTGCGATGCTCGCGGGCGTTCTCGCTCCGCCTCCAGTCGATGTTGCTCGGTGCTGCCAAGAAGGAGAGAGATGGCCGGGACTGCGGCTCCCCTGCGGCTCCTTCAGGGAGCAAGAGCGGCGGCGGCGGCGGCAGCAGCGCCTCCTCCCTCCTTCCCCGAGGGACCACCGATGGGGCTGGGGCGGGGGGCAGTTGGGGGTTGAGCTGGCTCCTGCTCCGGTCCCGCGTGACGCTTCTGCACAGAAAGCTGCAGCTCCCCAGCCAGAGGTCAAGCGCCCCCCCCCTCACCTCTCTGGAAGAATCGGAGCCTGGGTTGCTTAGGGGCTTGTGTGAACCCTGAGGGTCCTGGCTGCCCGAGCCTTGGGGCGGGGGGTCACAGGAGCCCCATGGACCTTGCTCTGGGCACTGCTGGCTATCGGATCTGGGTCACCTCCAGAGTTGTGGTGATGCTCAGGATGGTTGTGAAGAAATCCTAGCTAGAGAAAGGCAGGCAGTGGCCCCAAAGCAAACCTGGGGAAGCGGGTGGTGACCAGCATCGCAGGAGCCCGGAAGGGCCACCCAGGAGCCCAGGGACATTCCTGGGCCAGCCGTGGAAGAGAAACACCTTTCCACGCAGGAGGAGGAGGAGGAGGAGGAGATCCACAGACAAACACCAGCACACACACACACACACACACACACACACACACACACACACACACACGGATCTGGTGACGGGACTCGTCTGTCATTTCCCTCTGCACTGGCTGCTGCTGATGCTGGGAGCCAAACCTAGGAGCCCCCCCTCTCTCTCCAGCACCATCAGTCACATATCCCCAGGCCTCATTAAGGCTCCGGAGAATCCTTAGGTCCTCGTTGAGCTTCCTCTGGACCCGCCCACTAAAAGCTGGAAATAAATCCAAGGGGCGGGGGAGGGGGCGGCAGGTCCCCAGGTCCCCCAAGCGCTGCCGAGGCAGGAGCCTTTACCACCACCCCGTTCCAGACTCCTTGAGGGCGTGTTCTGGGCCAGGAAGGCGCCCTCAAGGAGGGAGTCTTGAGAGCCGAGCCCAACCCATCCTGCAAGCGCTGGCTTGCTTGCCGGCGCTTTGCCCTGCTGCCACTGCCTCCCCTCCCAGTTGTGGGTCTTCCACGGGTGTCCCCTTCTTCCCAGCTCGGTGAGCATCTCCCTCTGCACCTGCACCCAGGAGCAGCCCCGGGTCAAAGCCCTGCAGGGAGTGGGGCTGGGGGCTCCTTTCCTTCACTGCCTGTGAGCGCCTAGGCTGGCTGGCAGCCCTGGCACAGCAGGGCTCAGGGAATACAGGTAGATGCTGAAACCGCTCCTCCTGCCATGCTCGGCCACCTGCTGCCCTCCTTCCCTGGTGGGCTGTGCTTCCCCAAAGGGCCCCCCCTGCCCCTTTGCCTTCTGTGCCGGCAGTGCAGGGGCAATAGGAAAGGCCCCCCCAGGCCCCCGGGTGGGAAAAGGCCAGGGGAGGGAGGTGCCAGGGATGGGGTGGACGACCCTGGCATCAGGTCTGCTGGGTGAGGGGCCCTCCAGTCCTCGGAGCTCCCCCGGAAGGAGGCCTTGCCTCCTAGGAGCCCTGAGCCTGCCTGCTCCTCACCTGCCATGGTCTCTGGCGCTCTCCCAGCTGCTCTCAGGACGTCTCTGGACAATGTTCTGGGATCAGATAAAGCTCAAGGGACCTGAGAAGAAGCTTATATAGGGCCAACCGGCAGTCCCTCCCCCTCCCCCCGGGGGGGTGAGGCTCCTGGGTCACCTCAGTGGTGCCGCAATGTTCCCCGGCTGTCTTGCCCTGATGCAAGAGGAGGGCAGGGGAGACACGGGCGGCTCTTCTCACTGATGAGTGAGAGGCTGAGAAAGGGTGCAAGCAGGGAGTCACTTGCCAAGGAGAAATGGGGAGGGTGACTCAGCCAGCTGCACTGATCGCCCTGGCCTGCCTCCCTGGAGGAGGCTCCGGGCAGCCTTACCGGCCCTTGAGGCAGAAGGGGCCACCCGGGCTCCCAGAGGGTGCTGCACGGCCAGCCTGACCCAGGGGCATCCTGCTCTCCCCCTGGCAGCTGCTGCTGCTGCTGCTGCTGCTGTGCGGGGCAGGCGAGGGGTGCGCGAGGGCCCCCTTCCGAATCTGAAGTCCCAGCTTCTGGGAAAGGCCCCCTGCCCAGTTCCTGGCCCCAGGGCGGTGCCTCTGCAGTCCCCCAGCAAGCCAGGCAAGCCAGCAGGGGCAGCAGCCGTTTGCAGGCCAAGCGACAGAGCCACCCAACAGCCTTGTGAGGTGGATCAGCCAGCGGCCAACCACAACCGTAGGCCAATCTGGGAGAGGAATCCACCCTCGGATTTGGCTGTATCACAACCCCCCACCCCAGTATCATTTGGTTTCCTCTGAGGGATGAAGAAATCCATTTAATATTTCAGCCAGTTATGGGTGTGTGTGTGTGTGTGTGTGTGTGTGTGTGTGCGTGTGTGTGTGTGTGTGTGCGTGTGTGTCAACTCCTGGTGACTGCCTGGACAAGTCCCTGCAGTCTTCCGGGCAAGGTTTTTCCAAAGTGGTTGGCCATTGCCCCCTGCCCAGGGCTGGGAGAGAGTGACTGGCCCACGGTCGCCCAGCTGGCTTAGTTCCTAAGTGGGACTAGAATGGATGGCCTGCCAGTTTCCATGCCAGCCCCTTGACCATGACAACACCACACGGACTCCCCGTCCAAACTCTTCCCAAGAGTCTTCTAGCCGAGCAGAAGCTGAACTGGGTGCAAGCGGGCGAGATTCAGCACAGCTTCATGTCTGCCAGGGACGGTTCCCTGCGCTCCGTTGTGGCTTTTCTGCGGTCAGACGGACAGACGGAATCCCAGCTGCAATTCAGGGGTGGGGGGATCCCCTAAGGGAGACTTTCGGTTTCACTTTTGGCTCTCCATTTCCCTCCGCCAGAAGTCGAGCACTTTTCTAAGGTGCGGGGGGGGGCTGAGGCGAAGAAATGCAAAACCTGCGCAGGTGCCGTTCCCCACCATCACCCACCCAGGTCAGTGTCTCTCCTCCGTTTCCTTCCTTTCCACCTGCTTAGGCAATGGGAAGCAGCCTCTGATTTCAGGTGGCCAGATTTCCAAGAGTGGGAGACATCATTCCCCCCCCAACACACACATTACCTGATCTGCCCAACCCTCTGCTGGTCTAACATCCCCCAGAACCAGGTTCAGTCCAGCGTGCCATTGGCCGTCAAGGGGGGCCAAGGCTGCCTTTAGCCACTGAGTCAGGGAGCCCCTCCCGAGCCAGGAGGCCGAGGCTGAGCCTCGAGGGTCAGAGTGGGTGCTGGGGGAGGGGGCTTCTTTCCCTGCCTCCCCTCTCTCTGGCTATCCCCTCCTGCAAAGGTGTCCCCCAGATGCCTCCTGTGTCTCTGTGTCTCTCGGCTTCTTTGCCACACGGTGAAACAGCCCGGAGCCACGATGGCTTTTAGATAGCCTAAGCTTGTGAGGAATTCAGGCAGGCAATTGCAACACCACTTGCAGAGAAAGCCTGTGACTCTGGGGCCCCGTGGGGCAGAGTTAGGTGGTGAGATCCTTTGGATCACAATTTCCGCAAGCTCTTGCCAGCGGCATAACTTGTTGGGCTGGTAGCTCTCGGAGGATGGCTCCTCTGGAAAGGTGCCCCAGTGGCATCGCTCCCAATTTGGGGGTGGTTCCCCCACCCCTCAGCCTGCAAGCCGTCCTTAATTCCATCTCTCTCATTCTCTCTCTCTCTCTCTCTCTCTCTCTCTCTCTCTCTCTCTCTCGTCCACTGGCTTTTGGGGGCGCGGGGCTGAGTCTTCCTGGCAGGTCTCCCTCAGCCACGGAATGTGGGGGCTCAGCCGAAGGTCCCACCCTGGTCTGGTGGCTCTCTTGCCCAGGAGGAAACCACCTCCAGGCCCTGCGTGTCCAACAGCTGGTCAGGGCTGCCTGGGGAAGGGGATCACCCCCCACCCCCCCTCAGTGTGGCTGAGGGGTGGGGAGGGCAAGGGCTCCCCTTGGACTGCCAGCCTCGCCCGCCATGCCTCTGGCAGCCTCGGAGGAAGCTGCTTTCCTGGGCCACCCGCCCGGCCTTGGCTTCCCACCTTGCAAGAGCGCCCCCACCCCACCCCCAGCCTGCCTGCCTGCCTGCCGAGTGGCTGGCCTGAACCGCCTCCACTGCCCTGGACTCAAAGGAGGAACCGGGTGGTGGTGGGGGGGGGGACAGTCTCTTAGCTATTGCTTCCCCTGCTGGCTCCTCTCCTGGATCCACCCCCCACCCCCCCGCTTCCCCCCGCCAAGGAAGAGCAGCTTGGGGGTCTGCCAGGGAGACGAAGGACCCCAGCCTTGCTGCACGTTGGGTGCCCTGTGACCGTGACACAAGAGTTGGGAAAGTCGGGGAAGTGCTGGAGCAATCCGGCCCACAAAGTGAGCAAGAGCCAGGCAGGAAGGGCTGGGTCAACGCGGGGTATTTGCCAACCTTCTGGTTCCTGGTTCAGCCAGCCAGCCAGCCATATGCACACCCCCCCCTCAGGAGAGCCTGCTTGGCCCAGGATTCCCCCCACCCAGGGATCTATAGGAGCCTCTGCCGTAACCACCAGCGCTGCTTTGATGCAATCTTCAACCACAAGAGAGCTTCAGTTGCGAAAAAGCTGATGGAGCGCGTGCCTGGCTGGAGGGCCCCCCTCCCAGGGGTGAGTCTCCCCAGAGCTGCTGCCCACCGTGCACCTTCCTTGGTCTCTGGGGCACGTGGCCCTAAAGAGAGAGGCAGTGGAGGCCTGTCAGCAGGCAACAGCCCTGCAGGGAAGGTCTCCTCTGTGTGTGTGTGTGTGTGTGTGTGTGTGTGTGTGTGTGTGTGTGTGTGTGTGTGTGTGAAGGGAGCGGATGCTTCCCTTCCTGCCTTACCTGGGGATTTCCAGGGCCCTCATCCTGGTTGGAGAGCCGGTTCTAACAGGCTAGGAGCCAGGAGACGAGTTCTGCCTTGGGCATGAATGCCAGATGGGTGTCCTTGGGGCAGCGCCTCTCTCCCAGCCCGAGGGAGGCAACTCGCCTCCAGAAACCCTGGACAAGAGAACGGCAGGGAATTGCCCAGGCACTCAGCATAGTTTCTGTGGCTATTGCCCAGAAGGAGGGCTTATTGTACAAACTGCGGGCGATTTTCCCATGCCAAACGGCCGTCCATCTTATTAATCTTACGTTGAATGGCAGGAGCGGCCAAACAAGGTGAGAAGGTTAAATAATGGCCTGGCTCAGGGCTCTGTGCTGGCTCCCACATGGTCAATACCTGGCATGCCAGATGCCAAAGGATGGAGGTTTGCCCAGGCTTAAGACCACCTGGCCTGGCAGTCCCAGAGAGACGTAGGGAGGGTGCTGAGTGCTCCCCGCTCTGGCCAACGCTGACCAGAGGCTCATGTCAAGCAGGAGCAGAGCGGAAGCCAGGCGCTGTTGGTCCTGCTGTCTTACAGCCCTTTTCCAAAAGGTCTCAGTGTAACACTGGAAACACACCGGCAGAAACTCGTAGGAGAAGCACAGAGAATCCATGAACGATACGGAGCCTTTGCCCTCCAGTCAGGTTCTCGGCATCCCGGCGGCTGTGCTCTGCAGCTGAAGATTGGGCCCTGCCCGGGGGAGCAGCTGCCACCCATAAAAGCCATGCAGGGCAGGGCATGAACCCACCTGCCCCACTGGGCTCACCACAACGAAGTGAGCTTCTCAGAGTGTACAAAATAATTGTCAATAATCTGCAGCTGCCGGTGCACTCCGGCATGCCATACCTATCAACTGGAAGTCCCCAAGGCTTTTCCAAGAGGCTTTCTGGTTTTTCTTTGAAGACGTTTCGCTTCTCATCCAAGAAGCTTCATCAGCTCTGACTGGATGGAATCCTTCCCTTCCCCCCCCCCCATTCAATCAGAGCTGAAGAAGCTTCTTGGATGAGAAGCGAAACGTCTTCAAAGAAAAACCAGAAAGCTTCAAAAACGTCTTCAAAAAAAAGAAAAACCAGAAAGTTCAGTTGCCTCTTGGAAAAAAGGCACCTTTGGGACAACCATGACCTGGAGGACGGAGAGTCTCCACAGACATCAACTGGAAGGGTTGAATTCAGGAAACACGCCCCCCCTCTCCCCACCACCCGATGTCTGCACAGCAGTTGCATAACAGTAAAAATCCAGTGGAAAGAAAACTGGATCATCGAACAACCAAACTCTGGGGAAAATATAACTGACTCAAAACCAGTGCTGGAAAACTTTGAATGGGGTTCACACCTTACATGGCATCTGCCAAGGCTCTCTGTAGAGATGGGGCAGAGGATCCCCCCCCCAAAGGGCACTGGGGGGGGCCTGGAAGACACCGGATCACGTAGTGGCCGGCTGCCACTGAGAGGCTCTTTGGCAGCACAACCTGAGCACTCTGGGCTGGGAGACCCCCGCGACGGGTGGACTCCCTTCTCCAGAAGCAGGGAGAAGCCGGCATGCCAGGGGTGGCTGTCCTTCACCACATCAGGTTCCAAGATTTGCTAGCACTCCAGGCTGAGGGAGCCCAGCCTGGGGCCACCCCCCCATCCTACGCTGGCAGCCCAGTCCCCAACGCTCTTGTCTTGCTTCAGAGCAGACTATTTTGTGGCCGCAGTGGGAAGGGGGAGCCAAGGGCGCCTCCTGCAGGGGTGGGCTTTGAGTCTCGCTGCTGCTGCTGCTGCTGCTGCTGCTGCTGCTGGCTCTGCTGCCGCCCCTCCCCCCCCCCGACTTCCCCCTCGGGGCTCCTCCGTGGGGCTTTCCAGTACTGCTGCTGAGGGCTGGGAGCCGAGAGGCATTTGGGCAGCTGTTAAAGGCCCACGTGGGTCACAGGCCTCCGTAGGACATCACACCAATGTAGAGAAACATAGACATCCATGTAGAGAAAAGTAAAGTCTTAGGCAAGAAAAACCCAAAGGACACCTATAGACTGGGTGAAACCAGGCTCAATAGCAGGAACTGGGAGAGGGATCTTGGAGTCTTAGTGGACAACCAGCTAAATAGGAGCCAGCCGTGTGCAGCAGCTGCCAAAAAAGCTAATGCAATCCTAAGTTGCATCAACCGAGGGATACAATCGAGATCAAAGGAGGTACTAATACCACTCTATAAAGCCTTAGTAAGGCCACACCTAGAGTACTGCATCCAGTTTTGTTCACCACATTACCAAAAAGATGTTGAGACTCTAGAAAAAGTGCAGAGAACAGCAACCAGGATGATGAGGGGACTGGAGACTAAAACATATGATGAACGGTTGCAGGAACTGGGCCTGGCTAGTTTACTGCAGAGAAGGACCAGGGGAGACAGGAGGGCATCTTCCAATATTTGAGGGGCTGCCCCAGAGAAGAGGAAGGGGTCAAGCTATTCTCCAAGGCACCCGAAGGCCAGAGAAGGAACAATGGATGGAAACTGAAAAAGGAAAGATCCAACCTGGAAACAAGGAGAAACTTTCTGACAGGGAGAGCAATGGAACAGAAGTTGGCTTCAGAAGTTGTGGGAGCTTCATCATTGGAGGCTTTCAAGAAGAGACTAGACTGCCATTTGTCAGAAATGGTGCAGGGTCTCCCACTTGGCGGGGGGGTTGGACAAGATGACCTACAAGGTCCCTTCCAATTCTGATTATCTGTTATCTGTTACACCCAGGCAGTGTAGTCGGCTGGATGGAGCGGAGCGAACTCTGCAGGGGGAAGAAGAGAGCAAAGCCACAATCACAGGCCACTGACCTTTCCAGGAGGACTGATGGGCTGCCTCTTCGAGCCTCTTTCTGAAATGGCAAAGCCAACAAACCAACTATGGGTGCCAACTATTTTGTAAACTCCAAACTTAAAGACTCAAAAACCATGCTACCCTAAAAGGGCCTAACGGGAAAGACTGTAATGATGAAGCCGTTAAGGCCAATATTTTCAACACATTCTTCTGTTCAGTCTTTGTCAACAGCAATGGCTCATGCCCCACATTTCCTAATCGTACCACAACTAGTTGCAATGATCTACTACATATTGATTTTACAGAAGATAATGTTGAAAGGGCACTACGCAAACTAAAACCACCTCTATCTATTGGCTCTGATGGATTATGTGCCTTCTTAAAAAAGCTTTCCACTGCCATAGCTGAACCACTAAGTACAATCTACGAGATACCTTTTAGATCCAGCACTTTGCCTGACCTAGAAAAAGTGCAGAGAAGAGCAACCAGGATGATGAGGGGACTGGAGACTAAAACCTTAGTAGGGCCACACCTAGAATACAGCATCCAGTTTTGGTCACCACAATTACAAAAAAGACGTTGAGACTCTAGAAAGAGTGCAGGATGATGAGGGGACTGGAGGCTAAAACATACAACAAACAGTTGCAGAAACTGGGCTTGGCTAGTCTAGTAAAGAGAAGGACCAGGGGAGACATGATAGCAGTCTTCCAATATCTGAGGGCTGCCACAGAGAGGAGGGGGTCAGGCTATTTTCTAAAGCTCCTGTAGGCCAGACAAGGAATAATGGATGGAAACTGAACAGGTAGAAATTTAACCTGGAAATAAGGAGAAACTTTCTGACAGTGAGAACAATCAACCAATGGAACAGAAGTTGCCCTCAGAAGTTGTGGGAGCTCCATCACTTGAAACTTTCAAGAAGAGATCGGACTGCCATTTGTCAGAAATGGTGTAGGGTCTCCCGCTTGGGCGGGGGTTGGACTAGATGACCTACAAGGTCCCTTCCAACTCTGATTATCTGTTATCTGTTACCTATGTTATCTAGCCACGGTCATTCCTATCTTCAAAAAGGTAGACCCCAGCCTAGTTGAAAATTACAGACCAATCTCATTATGTTGTATCACCTGCAAAGTCTTGGAATCAGTCATCAACCAATCCACTACCTCCACTTAAAGACAAACAACCTACTCTCTAACGAACAGTTTGGTTTCAGAAAAAAAATTGTCCTGTAATCTACAACTCCTACACTGCAAAAACATTTGGACTATACAACTCGACCAGGATAAAGCAATAGATTCAATTTACATAGACTTCTGCAAAGCCTTTGATTCAGTGATACATGACAAGCTACTGTTAAAACTATGCTCTTACAGCATTTCTGGATCACTGCACAAATGGAAAGCTGCATTTCTGTCAAACAGGCAACAAGTAGTCAAAATAAGGGGTGCCCTGCACCAGTTAACAACGGTGTCCCCCAAGGCAGCGTTCTAGGACCCACTCTCTTTCTAATTTACATAAATGACCTTTGCAATCATGCTAATTTGCTGATGACATAAAACTATTTAACACCACTGACAATACTGCTGTCAGCTTTGGAAGCCATATTGAGATCCGATGTTCCCACGCAGCCACAGTTGAGCCTGGGAAAGTGGGAGGGGGGAATTCACTGGAGTATATCTAGTTAGACATAATAACATTCTTTTTCTGATTCAAGGTCAGGTCGTGTTGCGCATAGTGAAAGGAAGTCTTAACTTGGGAGGGATAGTGATTGGGCCATGTGATGTGGAGATGGGTGCAGGGGGTGGATTTGTAGTTTTTACTTATTGTAAGGAAGCCCGGAACTTTCAGATTTGGGATTCCACAGTTGTGCCAGTTACTATCCAAATAAAAGGAACTTTTGAGAGATGTCTGTCTCAGAGTTATTGGCTGGAATGGAGGTTTGCTGGAACGCTGACAACTGCTGCCCTACAAAGAGTCCTTGACTGTTTGTCAGAATGGTTGAACAATTGGCAACTTCAAATCTCAATCAACAAATGCTCTGTCTTACATATTGGCAAAAAATAATCAGGACACCAAATACAAACTGGGAGGATATGACCTTGTAGATGACCCTCACTCTGTCAAGGACTTAGGGGTACTCATTTCAAAGGATCTAAGCCCCAGAGCCCACTGTAACAGCATTGCCAAAAAGGCATTAAAAGTTGTTAACCTAATTTTGTTTCTTCTCCGGTAACATTGAACTGCAAACCAGGACAGACAAAACCTTCGCCAGACCAATTCTTGAATACAGCTCATCTACCTGGAATCTACACTGTATAACGGACATTAATACAATCAGATGAGTCCAAAGGTATTTCACGAGAAGAGGACTCCACTCCTCTGCTCACAATAGAATACCTTATGCCACCAGATTTGAAATATTGGACCTAGACAACCTAGAACTACACCGCCTACGATTAGTACACAAAATTGTCTAGTACAACATCCTACCTGTCAATGACCACTTCAGCTTCAACCACAATTACACACGGGCAAACAATAGATACAAACTCAAAGTAAACTGCTCCAAACTCTACTGCAGAAAATACAACTTCAGCAACAGAGCGGTCAATGCCTGGAACTCACTACCTGACTCTGTTGTTACATTCTCAAACCCCTAAAACTTTAACCTTACACTGTCTACCGTGGACCTCACTCTGTTCCTAAGAGGCGGGTAAGGGGACGTGCATAAGCGCAGCAGTGTGCCTACCGTCCCTGTCCTACTCTTCCCATTTATTCGTACTCAGTTATTATGTATATACTTATACCTGTTTATATTTATATGTTTATATGTTATTCCATACTTATACTTATTTTTGTCATACATGCTTTACAAACTAACTAACTAACTAAACAAGCAAGCAAACAAACAAATAAACAAGCTGTCTATTAACCTGGGGCTGAACCTCTATGGATAGATGCTGCCCATGTCTCCTTCTTTCTTTCAAAAAGCAAACCTCTTTAACACATTCTTTGGCTCAGTATTTGTAAACAGCAATGGATCAAGCCCAGTACTTCCTAGTTTATTATTTATTTATTTATTTTATTTATTTGATTTGCCAATTGTTTACAAGATAATAAGTATAAATGTATACATAGTTGTGAATACATGAAATGGGTACATATAAGAAAAATAAAAGAATAGGAGAAACAATAGGACAGGGACGGTAGGCACGTTGGTGCGCTTATGCACGTTGAACCACAGACAACTGCAACAATCAAATACATATCGATTTTACAGAATACATTGTTGAAAAAGCACTGCACAATCTAAAACCATCCCTATCTATTGGACCGGACGGAATATGTGCCTACTTCTTTAAAAAGCTATCCACTGCCATAGCCGAACCTCTAAGCATAATCTTTGAAAAATATTTCAGGACCAGTTCTTTGCCAAAACTATGGTCACAAGCCACGATCATTCCCAGCTTCAAAAAAGGAGACCCCAGCCTAGTTGAAAATTACAGACCAATCTCCTTATGCTGCGTCACCTGTAAAGTCATGGAATCAATTATTAACCAATCCATCATCCTCCACTTAGAGACAAACAACCTACTCTCTAATAAACAATTTGGTTTCAGAAAAAACCTATCCTGTAATCTGCAACTCTTACACTGCAAAAACATATGGACTACACAACTCAATCAGGGCAAAGCAATAGACCCTATTTACATAGACTTCTGTAAAGCCTTTGATTCAGTGGTACACGACAAACTACTACTAAAACTAAAATCTTATGGTATCTCTGGACACCTGCATAAATGGATAGAAGCATTCCTGTCAAACAGACAACAAATGGTCAAAATTGGGAGCGTCCTATCAAATTCTGTACCTGTCAACAGTGGTGTCCCCCAAGGCAGTGTTCTAGGACCAACTCTCTTCATACTCTACATAAATGACCTCTGTGATCATATTAAGAGCAACTGCGTTCTCTTCGCTGATGATGTAAAGCTATTCAACACCACAGACAGTACTGCTACCCTTCAAAAAGACCTCAACTATGTATCAGAATGGTCAAACAAATGGCAACTTCAAATCTCAACAAATAAATGCTTTGTCCTACATACTGGCAAAAAAAATATATCAGAAAATAAAATACAGGCTGAATAGTCAAGACCTTGTTGATGATCCAAACTCTGTCATGGATCTTGGAGTACTCATCTCAAATGATCTGAGTGCTAGAGCCCACTGCAACTACATACCCAAAAAGGCATTAAGAGTTGTTAATCTAATCCTACGTAGTTTTTTCTCTGGTAATATCACACTACTAACTAGAGCATACAAAACATTTGCTAGACCAATACTTGAATACAGCTCATCAGTCTGGAACCCGCATTACGTATCTGATATTAACACAATTGAAAAAGTCCAGAAATATTTCACAAGAAGAGTTCTCCACATCTCTCCTCGTTGTAGAATACCTTATGCCACCAGACTTGAAACTCTAGACCTAGACAACCTAGAACTACGCCGCCTCCGGTCCGATCTAAATGTAGTATATAAAATCATATATTGCAATGTCCTACCTGTCAATGAATACTTCAGCTTCAATCATAACAACACAAGAGCACACAATAGATACAAACTCAAGGTTAACCACACCAAACTTGATTTCAGGAAATACGACTTCAGCAACAGAGTGGTCAATGTCTGGAATTCTCTCTCCGATTCTGTGGTTTCTTCCCCAAACCCCCAAAACTTTAACCTTAGACTGTCTACTATTGACCTCCCCCCTTCCTTAGAGGCCTGTAGGGGGCGTGCATAAGTGCACCAATAGTGCCTACCGTCCCTGTCCTATTGTTTCTTTTTATTTTTCTTATAAGTATCTATCTCGTGTATTCAAAACTATGTTTATTCTTATACCTTGTAAGCGATTGACAAATCAAAATAAATACTAAAAAATAAAAATACTAAAATACCTTCTGTTACTCTGGAAGTGGCCGAGGCACATCCCATCTTGGTTATATCTGGGGGGAGGTTGAGCCCTGAGGAAGAGGTGCTGTGAGCCGAGCCTCTGGGCCCAGGCTCCTCCTGCTCCATCAAGCCCCCCCACCCCCGCCCTGAGAAGTGGCCCAGGGTGGGGTTCAAGCAGGGGCTAATGCCTCTGGATGGAAGGCGATGGTAACATGGGTCTCGAGGGAGGCAGCAGAGCAGCCCTGCTGAATAACTTTTCTCCAGTCTCCAGCCTTCCCCTTCTAAAGAAGATTTCGGGGGGCGGGGGGGGGCAGGACAGGTTGGCAAGAACCAGCTTCAACTCAATCCTAGCAAGACAAGAGTGGCTCTGGGCTTTTGCCCACCCCCACCCCCACCCCACCCCCCACCCCGAGCCAGGAGAGTTGACATCTTTGACTCTGAATAGGGACTCTCAGAACCACCTGGAGGTCCTTGAGGCTTGCGGCTTCTTCTGGAAGAGTAGGTGGCACCTGTTTCCAGGGGTTCCCTTGCACAAATTCATGCCTGGACCCCTGCCTGGACTAGGAGGCCCGAGGGTTGGTTACTCATCCTTAGTCTTCTCCTGTTTGGACTTCTGTGATGTGCTCTGCATGCGATTTCCTCCTGCAAGACCTCCCCCCCTGGAAGCTGCAGCTGGCACCTGTGCCATTCACTGAGTTGTACCACTACTGTGTGAGCTGCACTGATGGTTCTGAGTGGCTTAGAATCGCTCTGTGAGGTAGGCAGC
This sequence comes from Notechis scutatus, assembly GCF_049901735.1. NCBI lineage: Eukaryota > Metazoa > Chordata > Lepidosauria > Squamata > Elapidae > Notechis > Notechis scutatus. The sequence goes on along the minus strand of NC_142011.1, from coordinate 130,244 downwards.
CACAAGAGCTCTGTCAATAAGCAAACAGTCTATCTATAGGGTGGGCAACAGTTAACCCTAAAAACAATGCTGTTTTTCCAACTTATTTTAGCTCCTGTGTTCAATACCGCATTGCCAAGCACATTCCCTTACGACTGGCGTGGATAACCCCTCTTGCCCTCTGTTCCTCCGCGGCTGGTTCTGCAAGCGCCTTCCATCAGGAACGGTCCCTTGTGGCTCACGGGTGCCTGGCCACCTGGTCGGTGCCAAAGGTTCGTTTCCTGGCCGCTCTTTTGAAATTGCCCGATGGACACACAAGCGCTGCTCTCTGTCGGAAACCGACGTTCCCCCATGCTTACGCACCCAGTTCACACCCAGGGACCCAGCATAAGCTTTCGTCCAGGCAGACTGTTTCTAGGCAAGCCCCCGTGTCACAGCCACACGCACTCAAGCTGCTCCCACAATTAGATTGTCCAGACTGGAACACCCGTCACATCATCAGGGGCCCTCCGGCTTTCAGGAATAAGCATGAGGGGAAAGGGGAGAAAATGGCGCCGTAAAGTCAGAAGGCAATACCAGAACCTGACTCGTCACCTGCAGCTCCCACCTCCCATCCCTGCCAGGACACCCTTCAGAAGTGGCCTCAGCCCCTTTCCTTCCCACCGGTCTCGGTCAGGAGCCCATCTCAGCCGACATCCCTGAGGCAGGAAGAGGCCCAAAGTCAAGAACTGACCTGCCTTTGGTGACTTTGCTCAGGCAACCTAACAACCACACATTTCCTCCTTCCCAAAGGGCAGGTTGTCATCAGCCCACCGCACTTCGCTTGGGTACACAAGCACAGAACTAGCGAGTGTGCAATCTCTCAACCGAAACAGCCGTACCCAAAAGGTGTTCAGGAACATTCCCTATTCCGCCACAGGTCTGGGATTGAAAGCTAGAAGGCCAGCCGCTGTGCCAATATTTAATTCATGATTCTGAACTGATGATTTTTACTCCTTCCCCCATCACCTTTTACTTCTTCGCCCTTTTACAGCTCAACCTCAATACCTGGGAAATCCTGGAAAATTTGGCAAAGGGTTTGCAAGCCTTAGAAAGGCACAAGGGGTTTTCTGGGAAGCCACCTGGATGCGGAATTACAAAGGGGTCATGCGGCCAATTGCATTCCTTGACAAAACGAGGTGATTGGTGGAGCAAGGGAATGGGGTGGAAGTAGGTTCTTTACTCTTCAGTAACAGTAGTCCTTGATTAATGACCAGATCCAAAGCCCGTGGCTTGTGATCTGACTTGAGCATTTTCCATTCACTCTGCTTGCCAGAAGCCAGTTGTGAAGCCGCCTATGGCAACTTTGTGACCCCGGGACTCTGCATCGGTTGCAAACGCAGGAATTGGTCATAGAGCTTTTTTTTTTCACGCTGCCGTAACTTTGAACGGTCACTAAAGAAGGTAGTTGGTAAATGAGAACCACCTGCAAGGCATTTGATAAAATAGATACACCCCGCCCCGCTTCTTGATAAACTGGAGGAGTGCGGAATGGAGGGTCTCATTTCTCGATGCATTGGCCATTGCTGAAGAAGAGCCGCCTGCAAGGGAGCTCTGCGGTGGGGTTCCTCAGAGTTCTGCCCTGGGCTCACCAGCCTTCCTTCAGCATCTTCACAAGGGACTCAGAGAATAGGAGGCACGCTTACACAATTCACGGACGACACAAAGCTGGGAGGAACTGCCGGCGCCTCAGGAAATGGGCTCAAGGCTCGAAAGAATCTGGTCAGGTTAGGTCTCAGCCACCAAATTCTGCTTGTCATTGGGAAACGTAAGTTCTGCTCTTAATGGGGGCGGGAAAAGCAAATGCACCAGGTGGAAGACAACAACAAATGGTTTAGCGGCAGCACCTGTGAGAAGGATCTGGATGTCTGGATAGGCCACAAATTAAGCATGAGCCAGCCATCAGCTTCAACGGCCAAAAAGCCAGTGTCACCTTGGGTTGTGTCAAGAGACGTCATAATGCCGGGTTCAGAGGAAGTGGTTGTTTTGCTCTCTGTTGCTGAAATACGGTGTCCAGGTCTGGTCTCCACAATCCAAAAAGGGGAATGAGAACCAGAAAGAGCCCAGAGAAGAGGATGGCCAGGAGTTCTGAGTTTTAATCCCACGAAGGACCGGAACACAGTTCCCAGTAACGATCCCAATCAATTCAGGACTTTAAGGCTGTAGCTTTTCTCCAAGGCCTCATCACATCAGGACGTTCAGATGTGACACCAACTCTGAATAATTCCCACACTCTAGTAGGATTAATGGGCCCCGGGCATCTTCCAACCCTTAGGGATTCCCCCCTCCCTCCCCAAGGTGCGTTTCCTAAAGAGGGCAGCCCGGGATTCCACTCTGGACAGCTGCCCCACAGACCGAAGGCTGCCCTGGGAACAGGACACTGGTCTCCCCTTCCCTCTGCCAGGCCCCACTCCAGTCTTAATACAGGTAACGACTTTAGGGATTCGCTTGACAACTGTGGCAAAAAAGGGTGTAGAATGGGGCAAAATTCACTTAACCCTGCCTTGTTTGGCCACGACAATTCTGGGCCTCCATTGGGGTCCTAACTAGCAGCATGTGCTGGGGTGTTTTATGCAGTGGCGTCAGAAGGATGGAGGCACCCTGTAAACGTTGCCTTCATCCCCACTGAAAATATATTGGCTTCCTTCCTTCGGTGTAATTCTATCTCCTATTCACTTCTTTCGTTTGTTAACTTTTATTGCAGCTGGACCCGGCGCTAGGCATTTTGCTCTGCTCCGTGGTTGACCTGCTCCGTTGGTCATCCTTGCTGTGACCCTTGCCGGCCATGCCACTTCCCTGGCCACCCTTCCCAGAGCGCTTTGCCGGTTGCTGCTGCCATCTTCCGGGGAGGCTTTGGCTTCCCATCAGGGAGAGAGGGAGAGAAGGAGAGACGGAGAGCGTGTGTGTGTGTGTGTGAGAGAGAGAGAGAGGGAGGGGGTGGGAGGAGAGGGGGGATAGAGAGAGGCAGACGGATCCCAGTGAATCTCCTGGCCCAGCACCTTTAACTATAACCCTGAGCTGCCTCTTTCTTAGTGGCCCCACCTCCAGGTACGTCTCCCACCTGGGGTGATGGAGAGCCCCCCACCCCACCCCTCCCCCGCTGGTAGCAAGGTCCTTTCTTGGAGGCATTGAGGTTGGCAAAACAAAGGCCAGCCCTTCGTGACAGCCCTCCCCGCCCTCCCCTTTCTCCTCCCGCGCGGCTTCCCCTCGCCTGTAGCAAGACCTCCGGTGAGGAAAGCAGTCAGCCAGTGAGGACACGCCCCCTCCTCAGCCGCCCCTCCCTGCCTCGCTTTTCTTCCCTGCCCCAGTGCCACGGAGCAGCCATGCCGAGCGGCTGCCAGATGCTCCTGTGCTGCTGCTGCTGCTGCTGCTGCTGCTGCTGCTGCTGCTGCTGCTGCTGCTGCTGCTGCTGCTGCTGCTGCTGCTGCTGCTGCTGCTGCTGCTTGTGGCTTCCTGGTGGGTTGTGCAAGGAGGCCTGACCCTTTCCCCTCCTTCAGCAGCTCAGAAGACTTCTGGGAAGACCGGGCCTCTCCTTCAGCCTGGCCTTTCTGAAGAATCAGCAGAAAAGAAAGAAAGAAAGAGGGAAAGAGAGAAAGAGAAAGAAGAAAGAAAGAAAGAAAGAAAGAAAGAAAGAAAGAAAGAAAGAAAGAAAGAAAGAAAGAAAGAAAGAGAAAGAAAGAAAGAGAAAGAAAGAAAGGGAAAGAAAGAAAGAGGGAAAGAAAGAAAGAGGGAAAGAAAGAAAGAAAGAGAAAGAAAGAAAGAAAGAAAGAAAGAGGGAAAGAGAGAAAGAAAAAGAGGGAAAGAAAGAGGGAAAGAAAGAAAGAGGGAAAGAGGGAAAGAGAAAGAGAAAGAAAGAAAGGGAAAGAAAGAAAGAGGGAAAGAGAGAAAGAAAAGAGGGAAAGAAAGAGGAAAGAAAGAAAGAGGGAAAGAAAGAAAAAGAAAGAAAGAAAGAGGGAAAGAGGGAAAGAGAAAGAGAAAGAAAGAAAGGGAAAGAAAGAAAGAGGGAAAGAGAGAAAGAAAAAGAAAGAGGGAAAGAAAGAGGGAAAGAAAGAAAGAGGGAAAGAGAGAAAAAAAAAAAAAGGAAGGAAGGAAGGAAGGGGAATGAAAGGGGGAAGGGGAAGCCCCAGGGGATATGTGTGGCCTTCCTTGACCCTCAGCCTGAGGGCCGCTGCAGAAACCCCTGGCTCAAGGGCTGCTCCAAGATGGGCTCAAGGCTTCAAGGCAAAGCTGGGGCTGCGTGGCTGGGGATGATGGAGGGGGACCAGTGACCTACCTAGGCAGTCAGCCTGGGGAGCCGTAAGGGCCGCTGGCCCTGCTCTCCCCTGGGGGGAGCCTGAATTGCTCTGGCAGCCCCATCCCTGGATCACTGCAACGCCAGACACACCTCAACCAACCCTCCCCCACCCAATGAAAACGGATCTTCTCCCTCGCTCCCCTTCCCCCAACCCCCATGTTGGGCGAGGGGTGCTTGCCTCCTCTGGAGCAAGGGGGCCTTGGAGGGGCTGGCTTTTCCCCTGGAATAACCTGGCTGAAGCAGCAAGACACGTGTCTGCCCCTCCCCACAATCAGGTCAGGCCTCAGCTCCTCCAGCCAGGCAGATTTTGAGGCCACCAAGGGGAGGAAGGGCAGCGTCTGTGTGTGTGTGGGGGGGGCTGCCAATGCTCCAGCGATCAGTCAAGGGCGGTGGGAGGCGGCAGCATCACAGGCCAGGAGACTCCCCCTCCCCTTCTCAGGCTGCCCTTTCAGACCTTGCCCACTTTCCCCAACCCCCCACCTGGCTCAGCTGGCCGGCCATGGAGGCTGAGCTCGGGGGGGGCGGCGCTGGGGAGGCCGTAGGAAAGGCCCTGCTCTCAGCCTTGACTCTTGGGCCTGGGCCTGGGCCTGTGTGGGAAGATGCTGGCCGGAGGGGCCCTCAATGCGTTGCTCTGAAGCCTCCTCCAAGCTTTGGTCAGGCTGCAACTCTGTGCATGCTCAAGGGCCATGCAGGAAATCTGGCTGAGGGTTCTTTTTGTGTGATTTTCAATCTTTTCTTTCTCGGGAAGGCTGCATGGTGGGATGACCTTTGGGGGGCTGGTGACTGACGGAGAGGAGGTAAACTGCCGCCTGGGGCCACTGAGGGAGGAGCCAAGGAAGGAGGGACCCCACCCCACCCCCACCCCCGGTGGAAAGTGCCTGACGAGGGGCTGGGCTCATCTTCCCTTCAAGGGAAGCTCTTCCCAGCCTCCTGGCCCAGGTTCTCCCCATGGAAAGTTCTGGCTTCAGGGGCTGTTCGGATTCCAAGGCTAGCCAGGCATGGAAGAGCCGCCCAGCGCCCAGCAGGAGTGGAGCGGAACCAGGAGGAACACCTGCGGGAAGGCAGGAGGGAGCAGAAGCAGCAGGCCCGGTCCTCTCCCCAGGTGGGCATGAGGAGCGGCTGTCTCCCACCTGCCCCACAAAGGGGTTGCGGGGCTCGCTAGGATTCTGAGATGCTCCCCTTGGTTAAAGGCTGCCAGCTCAAATCCACCGATAATATACGTGGATCGTGGGTGTTTTTTCGTGTGCCTGTGCATTTAACCCAACTCCGCCAGATGCCCCCTCAGCCAGCGGGGGAGCCCCCACCAAGCTCTGCAGAAGGGCACCTGCCCCCCGATCCCCTTCGGGGCCGCTCTCTGCGGGTGACCTGCTAAGCGTCTCTCCAGGACCTTCGCTCCCCTGCGTGTGGTGGCCCCAGGAGCGCCAGCCTTCTCTTTGTCCTTCGGGGGCTGAGCTGGCTCACCTGCCTCTGTGGAGGGAATTGAAGGTGCGCCCCGGCCTACTCCAGTGGCCCCGTCCTACCCCCCTAGGTTGCCATGACCCGTGAACGAAAGGCTCCCTGGTGGGCTAAGGTGCGCTGTGGCCCCAGGGATGAAAGCCCCGGGGTTCTTAGGAGGCTCTCCTGGAAAGATGGCAGAGAGACCAGATAGGGGTCACCCCAACCACAGCCTGGGTCTGGAGATCTGAGCCTGCCAGCCACGTCCCCCCCTTCCCCGCCTTCTCCATCGAGGGATCCTTCTGGGCTGGCCATGCTGCGCCAGCCACCTCCTGTGGGAGGCATTACCCTCATCCCCAGTCCTGCTCCGTGGAGCTTCCCAGGCCAGCGGGCTCAGGCAGCAGATGTGGGGGGGGGCGCCAGGTGCTGCTTCAGCCAAGCTGACTCCGAGTAGGGCTGCGTTGCAGGCGGGGGGGGGAGGCCAAGGCATCCAGGGCCCTGCAGGGCTGCTGCTGGTTGGAATGCTGCCCAGCGATTGTGGCCGGTGGCCTCAGGTCACTCGTCTGACTTCTCTCCTGGCAGGCACATCACACATTCCTTCAGCTTGTCCAGGACTGGCACCTGGGGGGCCATGGGCCTCAGGCAGACTTTGCAGAGCTGACGCCCCACTGCCTGTGCTGGCAAGATTACCTGTAGGTCTTGGGTCAAGACAACCGGGGCCCAAATGAACCCACACCTTGCAAGAGGGAGGAGGCTCCCTTCCAGCTAGTGGCAATCACGTCGAAAACACAAGAAGTTTGCAGGGAGACCGACTGTCCCATGCCTCGGATCCTCCACACAAATCATCATTAAGGAGAAGAACATGAAGGAAATGTTGTTTCACCTGGATATCTTGCAGGCAAAGTCTTGTGTTGCAGCAACCAAAAGGTTTTGCCAGCACCAGGGATTTCCTCTTTCCCAAGGACTTCTCAAAAGTGACCAGACCAGTGTGGCTACAGCTCTGCTCTGCCTGGCTCAACACAGCTGCCTAACATTGGGGTGTGTGTGTGTGTGCCTCTGCCTGGCGCCCCCCTGCAACAAGCTCCCCTCCTTCCAGAGCTCTCTGATGCCCTAGATGGAGGACGTTGTTTAGTCGGATCCCTCCTTGGGTTTGTTCCGATCCTCCTGCTTTGCTCACAGGGCCCCTGTGCGTTTTGGCAGCCTTCCCTGAAGTGCCAACTCCGCCGAACATTTACCTGCTTACAAACTAGCTCTGGCTCTGCCAGAGAAAGAGCCGGCAAGGCATTGTGAAGAGAAGGGATGGCAGTTGGGGAGAGGTCCCGGGTCCTCCTCGCACTCCCTGCACCCTGGAGACTCACCCGTCTACCCATCCAACAAGACCGGGCATGGACAGAACGCTAATTAGACTAAAACGTGTTAGGCACCTCGCTTTATATTATGGCTTTCTGAAACATGGGCAAGCTGCCACAATAGAAAGCGGTTCTTAGTGGCTGCGGCAGAGACCTTGCGGACCGACTTATAGCCAAGAGCAAACCCCGGACTCTCCAAAGAGGTAGAAGATCTGCTGAAGTCGTTTATTCCGCTGCCCGTGGAGCATCCAGGGCAGGGAGTGATGACGGCCAAAAGAGACTTCTTGGTGCTTCAGCAGACCAAGCCAAGAACTCCGCCCAGAGAGAGCTGGCCCTGGGAGTCCCCCCCACCCCACAAAGCCTCCATAAGCCTCAGCTGTGCGCACGTGCCCCACCCCCTCGGGCCAGCTCTGCCCTCTTCCTCCGGCCCTGCCTAAGACTTCCCAGGGTGAGGAACCAGCCCTCTTCTCTGCCGGGGCAGTGAGATTACTCCTGCGGGAGGGTGGGGGCAGTTTAGACAGTCTGATTAGGTAATCCAGGGAAATCCAGCCCAGGTTTTTCTTGGGAAGGCCTCTCCTCCCTCAGCCCTCTTCTCCAGCCCCCACCCCTGCCCCTTCTTCAGAGCAGCCCTGGTGCTTAGTAAGCGCTGAGTCTGCAGGCGCTAATCCTCCGGCTCTTACTCACAAGAAGTGCTGGTCTTCCAACCCTTCAAAACCAGTGGCTCATACAGAACAATAACACCTCACCCGTCAATCAAAACACATCGTTCCCAGGAGAGGAAGAGTAAAAGGGGACCACGACCGGTGTGTGGTCCAGTGTGTTGTGCAAACCCAGCCTTTTGACAACCCAAGCTGAGGACGAAGGATTTTTTGTATTTGCAACTCACAGAGATTTAAAGCCAATAAGAAAAGCTGAGAAGTAGACTTCAGTCACGATAAAACCTTTGGTCGACACGTTATTAAAAAAAAAAAAAAAAGACTGGAAAAAGCACAGAGAAGAGCAACAAAGATGATTAGGGGGCTGGAGACTAAAAGATATGAAGAACAGTGGCAAGAATTGGGTGTGTCTCGTCTAGAGAAGGACTAGGGGTGACACGATAGCCGCCTTCCAATATTTGAGGGGCTGCCCCAAAGAAGACGGGGGGCCCACCTACTCTCCAAAGCCCCTGAAGGCAGGACAGGAAGCAATGGATAGAAACCAGTCAAGGAGAGAAGCAACCTGGAACTAACGAAAAATTTCCTAACAGTTAGAACAATTAATCAGTGGAATGAATTGCCCCCAAATTGTGGGGGCTCCATCACTGGAGGCTTTTAAGAACAGCCTGGACAACCATTTATTGAGATTGATATAGAGTCTCTTGCTGGAGCTGCGGGATGGACTAGAACAGCGGTCGCCAACCGGTGGGCTGCAGCCCACTGGTCCACAAGAAAATTTTGGTGGTCCAGAGAGAAATGCCACCCCAAAGCATCCCCCAAAGCAATTAATCCAGGCTGCGGGGAACACATGGCTGTGCCGCCCACATGGGAACACAAGGCTGGCATCGCTTGTATTAGGAACAACACGAGGTAGTGAGGGGAGGGGGGAAAGGGACGAGGGGGGAACTTGCCTGGCCATAGGGTTGCTTCTTTCTTCTTCTGCTTTTGGCTGCACGCAAGGAAAGCAGCCAAAGTCTTTCTTTCTCTCCCCCAAACTCTGCCAGAAATGAGTCTTTGCAGCCTCTTGGAGCAGGAGGCCTTGCAGGGTCCCAAAGACTCATTTCTGGCAGAGTTTGGGGGAGAGAAAGAAAGACTTCGGCTGCTTTCCTTGCGTGCAGCCTGAGAACCAAACTCAAAGCAGGCTAGGAATGGGGCTGCCTTGGAGGGGGTGGGGGTGTGTGAGGGAGAGAGAGAAAGAAAATTACCAGCCTTCAGGTTAGATCAATCTCCCTCCCTCCTCCCTCTAGGAATGGAGCTCAAAGCAGGCTAGGAATGGGGCTGCCGTGAAGGGTGTGTGTGTGTGAGAGAGAGAGAGGGGGGATCTGTGTGTGTGTGAGGATCTGTGTGATGTGTGTGTGTGTGTGTGTGTGTGTGTGTGTGAGAGAGAGAGAGAGAGAGAGAGAGAGAGAGATCCATAGCTGCTGGGGAATTAAATTCATGGGGGGTGGATTTGCATGGCTTGACTGCTACAGAGTGACCTATATCAGGAAAATGTTAGATAGTACTGTGCATTCAAATGTTTGTCCTGGAATGACTGGAATGAAAATGGAGTGGAAATGGGTATTTCTATAATACTAGTTACACATTACTCTTAACAAAGGACAAAACACCAGGACTTTGGATCCCCACAAACCCAAAGGATGAGAGAAGCCCTTCCTTTCCCTTCACTCTGCCCCACAATTCCCATTTATGTTTATGTTTAATATAAAAAATAAAATTTTTATATTAAATATATTATCTTTTTTTAAAAATTCATAGTAGTGGGCCTCAGGATTTAAAAGTATGAGTTTGGTGGTCCCCGAGGTCCAAAAGGTTGGCGACCCCTGGACTACAAGATCTTCAAGGTCCCTTCCAGCTATTATTCTGTTAAACTATTTTTAAAACAAAACTGTGTACAAGCGATGAATACCTTATTTCTAAAATATATAAACTCTTGTTAAAATTGAAAATGGAAACTAATTTGTTAAAAAATTGTATAATAAGCTGGGCATTTTTTAAAAAAATGTAACACATCAATTGATCAAGAGGAAAATACCCCTCTACTAATGCAAAATTAAATATTAATGTATAATTAGAAGCTCATTTTGCAAGAAGACGACAAAAAATCCAATTTTGACATATGGATTTGATTATTATTAAAATTTAAAAAGGGGAAAAAGAACTTTGTTTCCCCTGGGGGGGAGGGAAATGGACTTTTTATTATAGTCTTAAACAAATAGTTGAAATTAAGTATTCTTTGTACCCTTGGAAAAAGAAGTCTTGTCATTCTTTATATACATTTCTGTTTTCTTTTTTGTTACACCTTTTCATGCTTCTTTTACTATCTTCTTTTTACTCTTTGTGCTATGTTCCTTCCTGCTTCAAACGTTCTACCATCATCCCAGTGCCAAAGAAGCCCTCCACCAAGGAACTGAATGACTACAGACCAGTTGCTCTAACATCTGTAGTTATGAAAATCTTTGAAAGGCTTGTGCTGTCCCACCTGAAAACCATCACGGATCCGCTGTTAGATCCCATGCAGTTTGCATACCGAGCAAATAGATCGATGCTGTTAACATGGCTCTGCATTACATCCTACAACACCTTGAATGCCTATGCAAGGATCCTCTTTGTAGACTTCAGTTCAGCATTCAATACCATCATTCCAGACACTCTTCTAAGTAAATTAAACCCACTAGAGGTACCTGAACACACTTGTAAGTGGATCATAAGCTTCCTAACAGACAGGAAGCAGCAGGTGAAGCTAGGCGGAATCACATCCGGCACCTGTACAATCAGCACAGGGCCCCCCCAAGGCTGTGTGCTATCTCCACTTCTCTTCTCCCTATATACCAATGACTGCATCTCAAACGATCCATCTGTTAAAATACTGAAGTTTGCTGATGACACAACAGTGATTGGTCTCATTCGAGACAATGATGAATCTGCATTACAGACAGGAGGTTATACAACTTGCCTCGTGGTGTAACCGGAACAATCTGGAACTGAACACACTCAAAACCGTAGAAATGGTGGTAGACTTTAGAAGAAACCCTCCTATACTACCACCTCTTACAATACTAGACAACACAATATCAACAGTAGAGACCTTCAAATTTCTAGGTTCTACTATATCACATGACCTAAAATAGACACCTAACATCAAAAACGTCATCAAAAAAGCACCACAAAGACAAAAAAAAAAAAAAAACCACAAAGTCCAGAAATATTTCACAAGAAGAGTTCTCCACTCCTCTACTCGTTGTAGAATACCTTATGCCACCAGACTTGAAATTCTAGAACTTGAAAACCTTGAATTACGCCGTCTTCGGTCTGACTTAAGCATGGTATATAAAATCATACATTGCAATGTCCTACCTGTCAATGAATACTTCAGCTTCAACCATAACAACACAAGAGCACACAATAGATACAAACTCAAAGTAAACCGCACCAAACTTGATTGCAGGAAATACGACTTCAGCAATAGAGTGGTCAATGTCTGGAATACTCTACCCGACTCTGTAGTTTCTTCCCCAAACCCCAAAAACTTTAACCTTAGACTGTCTACTATTGACCTCACCCCTTTCCTAAGAGGTCTGTAGGGGGCGTGCATAAGCGCACCAACGTGCCTACCGTCCCTGTCCTATTGTTTCTCTTATTCTTTTATTTTTCTTATATGTACCCATTTCATGTATTCACAACTATGTATACACTTATACTTATTATCTTGTAAACAATTGGCAAATCAAATAAATAAATAAATAAATAAGAATGTTCTTTCTGCGCCAACTCAGGAAGCTCAAACTGCCCAAGGAGCTGCTGATACAGTTCTACAGGGGAATGATGGAGTCTATCATCTGCACCTCTACAACTGTCTGGTTTGGTTCTGCAACCCAACAGGACAGACACAGACTTCAGAGGATAATTAGGACTGCAGAAAAAACAATTACTACCCACCTGCCTTCAATCGAGGACTTGTCTACTGCATGAGTCAGAAAGAGGGCTGTGAAAATATTTACAGACCCCTCACATCCCGGACATAAACTATTTCAACTCCTTCCCTCAAAATGACGCTACAGAGCATTGTGCACCAGAACAACTAGAAACAAGAACAGCTTTTTCCCGAAAACCATCACTGCTAAACAAATAATTCCCTCAACACTGTTCAACTATTTACAAAGTGTACACTACTATTACTGTTAATCTTCTCACCACTCCTTATCACTCATCCCCTCCCACTTGTGATTGTAGGACTATAACTTTGTTGCTTGTATTCGTATGATTTATATTGACTGTTTCCTAGTATGATTTGATTGTTGATTGTACCCTATGACTATCATTAAGTGTTGTATGTTATGATTCTTGATTCCTAACTAATGTAGCTTTTCCTTATGTATACTGAGTATTTACACCAAGACAAATTCCTTGTGTGTAAAATCACACTTGGCCAATAAAGTATTCTATTCTATTCTATTCTATTCTATTCTATTCTATTCTAGTTTCTCTTGTGTGCTGTCCAGCCAGTGGATGTGGTCACGTGACATGGAGTACATTTCCCAGGATACCTTAACTACATTTACCATGATGCATTCCCTTAAGGGGACAGCTCACAATTGCTAACTATCCAATTCCCATTCACTGGCTGGACAGCACGTTGATTTATGTTCATGTGTATGCTTCACAAAATGTAGTAAAATAATTTGATGCAGCAACATGACGTCCCAGGGATTCCCAAATAAAATTCCCAAGTAATTATTTTCTCCGCAAACTCAGGAGTTCCCTAAGGAGTTTCCCTCACAAAATCTCAGGGAAAAAACAAAGCTTTTTTAAAAGACCGGAAGCTTTTTTAAAAAGTTTTTTTTATTAAAAGAAGAAATGACTCAATTGATGATTTAAGCATTTGGGGATTAAAAAGAATTAAAGGGGAAGGGGAAAATAAAATGGCAATTAGCTGGTGGAAAGAGAAGCGGAAGTCATAATTTTCTTTCTCTCTCCCCCCGCTTCTTTTCCTTTTCCCGGTCTTTTCATTTCTTATTTTTACGTTTCCCATCAGGTCAGAAGGAAGCCACCTGCTGGCACCCCGAGGGGGCTTTTTCAAAAGGCAGCTCCAGGCGCCGTTTATTCTTCACAAGGCAAAAAGCACCGCCCGCTCAGGAGCCGAACAAGCTGCTTCCTGCAGGAGAGGCGAGGCACACCCCCCGCCGCCGCCCAAGAGGAAAAAAAAACACCCCCCCACCCCCCCCAAGGAAGCCCCCTTTTTCCGTCGGGAGGGCCGGGAGTCTCCGTGACCGTCTTGCCGGCCGGTTCCGGGGACGGCTGCGTCGTTCGCCTTTTCTTCCATGGATTTGCCGGGCCGGCTGCCCTCGCAGGGCTCCAGCCGAGCAGAGGCTTTCCCGGCAGCGAAGCCGCCCCTCTGGCGGCCGCTCCTTCAGAGCAGCCCCCACCCACCCACCCAAGGAAAGAGGCGGCGGGGAGGGAGGAGGCTTCCCTGTGGCGGGGCTGCCCTCCGAAGGGAAACCTCTCCTCCTCGCCTTTGGAGCCCTTCCCACCTTGCACCCCCCCCCCCCCGCGCTCCTTTGCCGGCGCTCGAGGGAAGCCCCGTCCCACCCCCTCCAGCCCCAGGCAGCGCATGCGCAAGTCGGGCGGGGGCCGCGTGCCGGGCAGGTGGCGGCCTCGGTCTCGCGCGCGCGCCGGAGTCACGTGACGCGGCCGTCGGGTTGGCGCTTTCCTCAGGCGGGTTCCCGCCATGTCGTCGCCGTCGATGGTGCTGAGGCGCCGGCAAGCCCCACCTCGCTCCCCGGCCGCCTCCTTGTCGTCCTCTGCTGGGAGCGCGGCGGAGTCCGCGGCGGAGTCGGGCGAGCCGGGGCGAGGCGCGGGCTGGGACTCGGGCAGCGACGTCGAGGCGGAGGCGGCGGTCGGACGGCGAGCCAAGCGGCCGGCCCGCCGCCGCGGCTCCCCGGTAGGCAGGCTGGTGGCAGGGCGAGGGCGGCGGTGACCACCCGGGGTGACTGACGGCGGCTCTGCTTCCTCTCGCTCGGCGCAGGTGCCGAAGCGGGCGAGGCCGCGAGCGGAGGGCGAGGCCGGATCTGCCGGCGGCCAGGGCCTCTTCGAGGCGGTGAAGGCGGGCAGGAGCGCCCTGGAGGTGAGACGAGGCCCCGCCCGCCCCCTCTCCCCCCACCCGGCGGGTGGCTGGGGTGGTGGTGGTTCCGCCCCCCCCCGCCCCCCGACCTTGGCCTCCCGTCGCCCCTTCCCCCGCAGCCCGTGGTGGACGAGTGGCTGGAAGGCTACCTGCAGGACCAGGCCGGGGGCTTCGTGGAGCTGATGAACTTCGTGGTGCGCGCCTGCGGCTGCAGAGGTAAGGGGAACCGGGCCTGCGATGGGGGGGCTGGGTCGGCTTCCTCCTCCTCTTCCCCGGCTGCCTTTGTCTGGGCAGGCACCGTGACTCTGGAGATGCTCGGCCGCCTGCAGAACTCGGAGATCATCCAAGGCCTGACCGAAGCCCTTGAGGAGGTGAGAGAGAGCCCCGGGGATCTGGGTGTGTGTGTGTGTGTGTGTGGAGGAGATGAATGCGAGGCTCCCCGTGAGGGGGGGGTGGCAGACACATACTCCAGTTGACTCTAATGGATCTTCCTCTCTTCCCACGTAACCCCCTAATGCCAGGATTCAGCTGAGTACCCGTTGATGCTGAACACTCCCACGTGGCTACGTTTCCGTACAGGATTCTGTGAGTTCATAGCGGTGCTTGTGCGCCGTGCCCAGCATAATGTTGTTTATGATGAATACTTGATGGACGGTCTCATTGCCTTCCTGACTGGCCTGTCTGATTCTCAAGTGCGTGCCTTCCGTCATACCAGCACTCTGGCAGGTAGGACAGTAATTGGGGCAAAAGAGAGGCCACTTTGGCTTTCCTGGAGCTTGGGAGTGCCTGTGATGTGTGGTCCTTCCATTCCAGCTATGAAGCTGATGACGGCCTTGGTGCACGTGGCATTGAGTGTAAGCTTGCAGAAAGACAATGCTCAGCGACAATATGAGACTGAGCGGGCCAAAGATCTGGGCTGCTGGGCCCCAGGGAAGCTGGAAAGGCTGTTGGAGAAACATAAAGAGGTGAGTATCTGACAGGGTGCCTGATAAAAAGGAAACTTTTTAGCTGTACCTTGTTTGGTCACAGAATCATAAAGTTAAGGAATGCCTCAAAGACCATCCAGTCTAACCCCCTTTTCAGTACAGTATCCACTATAGCCTTTCTGATAGATAAACATATAACAATGCCTATGTTTGATGATTTTTGGCAAAGGAAAAATGCTGTCATGTGGCAGTCTGGTTAGCTGGCTTACATTTTGTATAGTCAAATAGTTATACCTAATGTTTAATTTGGAACTTGCAATTTTTAATTCATGGGTTTTAATCCTACCCCCTGAGTAAAAAGTGTGTGTACTGCCTCTTTTGAATGTCAACTTTTCAGGTATTTGAAGACTGCTCTTATTTTTTTTTTTTATGCGAGATAAAATGCCCAGTTCCTTTAACAATTTATTAAATAACTTGTTCAGCTGCATCTTGTTGCTTAGCCTCAAAAGATCCCTGGGGCCATTAATCCCTAATTTTTGTGCAGGATCCCCTAAATTCTCTCAGATGACCATCCAGCATCTCATTGCTACATATGGCAGCCTGTTCTGATATTTAACTTTTTATTCGTAGTGTTAACTCATTGGTCCTGGTCCTGCCTTCCAGGCCAGTAAAGAACATGTCAGTTCCGTCATCTCTGAAACTTTTCAGGTGTTTGAAGACTGCTGTCAGATGGCTCTCTTCAATAAGCTATACATACCCTCAAAAGACTTGGCTCTTGGTTCATTCACAATCTTGGTAACTCTACTTTTTAAAACATTGGTGCCTAGAACTGGACATAGGCCTGCAAACAGGGTGTGACTATTTGGGGCAAGATAGAGTAGAAGAGTTCTTCCCATTGTCTCGGCTTTGTGTACCTATTAACGTGTCCCAAGGTAGATTTACCTGTTTAGAAGTTACATCACACTGCCATCTCATGTTTGATATGCAGTAGACAAGGACTCTAAATCCCTTTCCCATGTTCTACTGCCAAGCCACGATCCCCCCCCCATTAAATAACTACACCATTTTTCCTACTTAGATGCAGAATATTTCTCCATGTTCAGTGCTGTTGCTCAAGTCTGTGGTGCTTTTTTCAATCTTCCATCTAAATTAGCCATATTTCCCAGCTTTGTGTTGGCTACAGACTCCATAAATCAGATTCCTCCACCAAATTACTAATAATTAGTATTCAATACCACAGAGCCAAGGATAGAGGTTCTCCAAAAATGATCTTCATGCATTAAGGGGACATTAAGAAGAGTTCATCTTATCAACATTATCACAAAAAGACCAAAAATGTATTACCAGCAATCAACACCCAGATGAGCAGAGATTAACACCAAGGTTAACATTAGACCAGAATCAAGAAGCAAACAATACTCCAAGCAAGTGAACAGTAAAGGTCCCAACCCAGGAACCACCAAGGCCACTCCCACCCACACTGACGGAGCAAGCCACCAGGATATAAATTGAGAGCAAAACCCACTCTACTAGCGCTGATGATGTTACATAGTTCAGTGATGAGACATTTGCAAGAAAACCACCAGATTCAGAGCACTAAGGAGTCCTCTTTTCAACCCTGAGCTATAAGTATTGTCCATCGGTACTGTGTATTGGCGTCAGGTGCTTCAGAATGTACGCAGATGGGAGAAATCTGCATGTAGGCGCTATGTACTTCACAAAGGAGCAACTGTTCTTCCTGCATGAATGCCAACAGCAGCATACTCTTCCCACCAGTGTCAAACACAAACCTCCAATAAGCTGCACAGCTGGATGGAAAATAGCCCAAGAGAGAGGGTGAAAAATGATGCGACTTATGATCACAGATGCAAACCTTAAGACTAAACAAATACCAGCATACCATGGCAAACCTCAAGGAACAGCTGGAACAGACCTTCACATGGAAAGGCTGGCCGCCACCACCAAGACTATTTCTCAGCGGCATGCCGGAAAAAAGGAAAATCAAAATATAAATCAAACTACTCAAACCTTAGAATCAAAGAGGCAGCAAAAGCAGAACCCGAATGGTTGGTCATATCCACTGTAGTACCCAATATCCCACAGAAAGCCTCAACTATAACATAGATCAGGGTATCAAACTCGAGGCCTGGGGCCTGGATCCAGCCTATGGGGTGCTTAGATCTGGCCGGGGGCCCACTCTGGAAACAGCAAAGGACCGGCCCATGGTGCCTCTGCCAGCAAAAAGGGAGCTTGTGGGGGGGCGTCTGCAACCTCCCCAAACTCTTGTTTTTGCTGGCAGAGGGCTGCAGGAGGTCGTTGTGGCCAAACTTGGAACCCGGGAGGGCTGATGTGGCTGAAAATAAAGCCTTGATGAGTAACATCAAACTGGCCGCTCTCGCCCTGGCATCCTCCTACCCGCTCCCCCCAAAGTCAAACACAACCCTGATGCGGCCCTCAATGAAATCAAGTTTGAACCCCCTGACGTAGATGATGCTATTCAGCTAGAATTCTTTGCATCCTTAGACGGAACATTTAGAACCACAGGATTTCCCACAGAGACCCAAAAGCAGATGACAAACTATCATCCCACAGGCCAGAAGAAGATAAGAACAAAAGCAGCAGAGGTAGAGCAGCCCTCAAAAACCTAAAAAAGGACCAGAGTATCATCCTACCAATCGACAAAGGTCAAATTATGGTTATGGACAGATCACAATATATGCAAAAATGAAAGAATTACCAGAAGATGCACTGAATATCCCAGTGAACACCAATCCAATACAGAAACAGGACAACCGAAGCAAGAGAACTCTTAAGTCACCTCATCTTGAAAGGTCAAATTATCAAAGAGGAGCAGAGGGAGCTGAAAAGCAGCGGGCCCATCCTTCCACCCTTTCGTGGATGTCCCCAAACACACAAACTGGGCAGATCTCTCTGTTCAATTGTATCATTAATGGGAATCTCAACAGTATCACAAAAGAATTAACAAATGGCGGGGGGCACTGCACAGGGGGAAGTGACCTACCGCTGCACCGTAGAGAGCATCTTAATTTACTGCACCTCTGTATGGTTTGCCAATTGCACAGGGGCAGATAGGACAGCGCTCCAGAGGGTTAACATCATTGCTCAGAGGATCATTGGTTGCCCTCTCCCCTTTTTGGAAGAGCTTTATAGCTCCCACTGCCTTAAGAAAGTTCAAAACATTCTCAAAGATCCATCTCATCCTGGGCACCCCCTTTTTTTGAACTACTACCATCTGGCAGATGGTACAGGATAATAAAAACAAGGACAAATAGGCTGAAAAACAGCTTTTATCCCAGGGCAGTAGATCTGTTGAATTCCACTGTATAGTGCAGTGTTGTTGCTTTCAATTCAACGTGTGGAGTGTTTGTGTTTATTTTCATGGTCATGATGTGCACTGAAGGTGGTTGATTTCGTTGTACAAGGTGCAGTGACAATAAAGTAAATAAACCATCTGAAGGGAAGCAAATACTCAGTCAGCTTCCCACTCAATGTCTCCAAAGAATCAAAGATGAGACAGTAGATGAGGATGAACTTGTGGTTTCATTTGATGTCACAGCCCTTTTCATATCCACCAACCCACAGTGAGCAAAGGAATCCATGAAAGTTCTGCTCCGCAGCACCCCCAGCCTAACGAAATGCACCAAGATTGAAGCACCCAGAATCATGAATCTTGCCAACCTCTGCTCAACCACTCACATTTTCGATGGGTAAATATCATCAAGTAAAAGGAACTCCTGTGGGATCCTCACTTTCAGGACTATACTATCAGGCAGTGGTACTTGGGTGAAAGAATGGATTGTATTGAGAAACAAGACTTGACTTTGGAGGGACATGATTTGCAACTTGGCTGGCACGCCTTCTTGTATGGGAAAAACAAGATATAGGTTACTTTCAAAGGCACTATATTAGGAATGCATTATTGTTAGTATGGAAGAAAATCGGAGAACATCACTATTTGAGGATACCAGTCTGGCTCTCGATAAGGGAAGCACTGGTTCATCCAAATGTTAACATAGAAAATATTGTTAGATATAAAGATATATTAAATGAGAAGGGGGAACTTAAACATAAGCTGAGTGATCAAGGGATTGACAATAGAATAGAATAGAATAGAATAGAATAGACCTTGGAGGTCTTCTAGTCCAACCCTCTGCTTAGGCAGGAAACCCTACATCACTTCCGACAAATGGTTATCCAACGTCTTTTTAAAAACTTCCAGTGTTGTAGCATTCACAACTTCTGGAGGCAAGCTGTTCCACTGGTTAATTGTTCTGTCAGGAAATTTCTCCTTAGTTCTAAGTTGTTTTTGTCCTTGATTAGTTTCCACCCATTGCTTCTTGTCCTGCCCTCAGGTGCTTTGGAGAATAGCTTGACTCTCTCTTCTTTATGGCAGCCCCTGAGTTATTGAAACACTGCTATCATGTCTCCCCTAGTCCTTCTTTTCATTAAACTAGACATACCCAGTTCCTGCAACCATTCTTCATATGTTTTAGCCTCCAGTCCCCTAATATTTGTTGCTCTTCTCTGCACTCTAGAATCTCAACATCTTTTTTATACTGTAGTGACCAAAACTGAATGCAGTATTCAAAGTGTGGCCTTACCAAGGCATTAAAACATCATGTGATCTGGGTTTTTTAAAAATATTTTTTAATGGTTTTTAAAACAAACAAACAAACAAAACATAAAAACATCAAATCATTTTCCATATATGTACATACAGTGTGCCGGTTGGTTTACAAATTGTTTTGTGCTTCCATTTCATAGTCTTCAATTATAATTACATTGTATATAATCTCGTATTTTTAATCAATATATTAAATACATTAATATCATTAATCATTTGACTATACTTTTATTCATTCACGTTTTCCAAAATGGTCATATTTTACTTACTAAGTTTTATGACAACTCGTATTATCATCCCAGATCTATCCTAGAATCATTTTGTAGATATAATAAAAAAAGAATACATCTTTATAGATTTATTATTTTCTAAAAGTCTACATATTTCATTACTACATTTTATTGTCTAACCATTGATAGAATAGATCCCAAATTTTATAAAATTGTTTATCATCCTGTTCTCTAATTTCAAATGTCAATCTACTCATTTCAGCACATTCCAATATTTTCTTAATGATTTCCTCCTGTGATGGTATTTTCTCTTTTTTCCAGTTTTTAGCAAATACAATCCTAGCCGCTGTTAATACATTTACAATCAGGTATTTCAAGTCTTTACTATATATTTCAGGTAAAATTCCCAATAAAAATATTTCTGGTTTCAAATCTATATGCTTTTTTGTCATTTTTTTCCAACCATGTGTGGATTTTAGTCCAGTATTTTTTAGCATCCGCACAAGTCCACCACATATAGTAATATGAGCCAGGTATTTGATGACATTTCCAACATTTTTCGGATTTATTCTTGAACATTCTTGCTATTCTTGTCGGGGGAAAGTGCCACCTGTAAAACATCTTATACAAATTTTCTTTATATGCTGTTGACATTGTCATTTTATAATTTTGAGACCACAATTTTTGCCATTTCTCTAGATCAATCCCATATCCAAAATTCTTCCCCCAAGCAATCATAGTTTCTTTAACTTGTTCTTCTTCTAGTTTAATTTCTAATAAATATCCATACAATTTTTTAATCACCTTTTCATCAGCACCTGTCAAAATCTTATCTAAGTCAATCAGTTTATCATAGAAACCTTCTGTTTTAGAATCTTTATCATACCTTGAATGTATTTGCGCATATGAAAACCAATTCATCTTTATACCTTGTTCCTCTAGTTTTTGTATAGATTTAAGTTTATTTATTTATTTATTTATTTATTTGATTTGCCAATTGTTTACAAGATAATAAGTATAAATGTATACATAGTTGTGAATACATGAAATGGGTACATATAAGAGAAACAATAGGACAGGGACGGTAGGCACGTTGGTGCGCTTATGCACGCCCCCTTTTTCATTCAATATTCACCCTTTTCATTCAATATTTCACCATATCTAACTGTTTGTTCCTTTTTGTATATTATAGGATAAAATGCTTCAATAGTCGATAGCCAGACTGGAATTTTCAAATAACATTGTCTTTTAATCTTCTCCCAATTTAACCACAGAGACTCCCGTATATAATGTCTTCTAAAGTACCCCTGTGTTTTAGTTCCTTTATACCATAAAAAAGCATGCCACCCCAGCAACAGGTCATGTCCTTCTAATGTCAACAATCTAGTATTTCTTAATGTTATCCATTCCTTAACCCACATCAAAGTTGTAGCTTGGTAATACAACTCCCAATTAGGCAAACCAAATTCTCCTCTTATTCTAGCATCTTGCAAAAGTTTTAACTTTATTCTCACTTTCTTACCTTGCCATATATATTTCAGCACAATTTTATTTAAATCTTCAAAGTAGTCTTTTCCAAGCCTAATTGGAATTGTTTGAAACAAATATAAAATTCTGGGTAATATATTCGTCTTGATTGTTGATATTCTCCCTATTAATGACAGTTGTAAATTTTCCCATTTCGCCAAATCTAGCGCTATCTGCTGTTTAAGTTTGATATAATTATTCTCTTTTAGTGTACTGCATCTTGCTGTCAAGTATATCCCCAAGTACTTGATCTTATTTGTGACCTGAATTTTCAATAGTTCTGCCAATTCTTCCTTTTGTCTTGATAGCATATTCTTTGTCAAGATCGTTGTCTTATCTTTATTTATTTTCAAACCAGCCACCTTTCCATATGTCTCTATCTTTTCTATCAATTTTGATGCTGTTTCTAGTGGGTCTTCTAAGATAAAAACCAGATCATCTGCAAATGCTTGCAACTTAAATTCTTCCTTTTTAATTTTCATCCCTTTTATATTCTTTTCAACTCTAATATTTCTGTTTAGCACTTCCAAAGTTAACACAAACAACAGAGGTGATAGTGGGCACCCTTGTCTTGTTCTTTTTCTTATACCGATAGATTCTGTCAGTTCTCCCTCTATCATTACCTTTGCCGTCCGCTTATGATATATAGCTTCTATTGCTTGAATAAATTTTCTAGCAAAGCCCATCTGTTCCAGCAGTAATAACATAAATTGCCAATTCACATTATCAAATGCCTTCTGTGCATCTAGAAATATCAAAGCCATTTGTTTTTCGGGATGTGCCTGGTAGTATTCCAAAGTGTCCAAGATTACTCTCATATTGTCTTTGATTTGTCTCTTTGGCAGAAATCCATTTTGGTCAGGATGGATAAAATTATTTAAATATTTTTTTTCTGCCAATATTGAAGAAAATATTTTATAATCTGCGTTTAGTAGGGAGATAGGTCTATAGTTCTTGATTTGTAATGGATTGGTCTCCTTTTTTGGAACAAGTGTGATATAAGCTTCTGACCATGATTTAGGTATCCTCTTCTTTAACATAACTTTATTCATAACTTCTAGCAATGGAAAATTCAATGATTCTTGTAATGTTTTGTAAAATTCTGCTGGAAGTCCATCTGGGCCTGGTGCCTTTCCATTATTTTGTTTCTTAAGTGCTTCAGTTAACTCCATCATCGTTATATTGCTTTCTAACATTGTTTCAATCTTTTTAGGTATCTGGGGTAAATTAGCATTCTGTAAATACTGTTTGTTAGGGTTTGGGAATTAACCCCTAGAAGAGTATTGCAGCAGTAGTCAAGCCAGGCAACCAAAGGAGAGCGGAAGGGCCCCAGAGTATACACACACTGAAGACAAACACTGTTTGTAGTTTAAATAGTTTTTAATCCAGTTAGAATTTAAGCATTGTCATTCAGTCCATTAAGTCATTCACAGTATTTCCATCCAGTAAGACTCACTAGTATAGTTCAAGTCAAGAGTCCTTGCAATATCTTTATCAGCCGATAAAGATATCTTCTCCTCCTCCGGTTTCACTCTCCAGAGAAACAAACGCTGGATATTCAGCAAACAGTAGCAAACAAGAACAGTTCAGTCTCAGGCACTCACAGTCAGTAATCACAGTTAGT
This sequence comes from Notechis scutatus, assembly GCF_049901735.1. Lineage (NCBI taxonomy): Eukaryota > Metazoa > Chordata > Lepidosauria > Squamata > Elapidae > Notechis > Notechis scutatus. Next base: position 107,381 of record NC_142011.1, on the reverse strand, counting down.
CACAGTAACACACAGTTACTCAGCAGCACACAGTTACAGTTACAGCCAGACAGTAAGCTCACAGTAAGCTTTCCAGCTTCTAATGCTTCCTTATATTGTAACTTCTAACCGCACCCTTAATCGGCTAATTGCCTGCTGCATTGTGCTTAAAGTGATAAGCACTTAAACCATGATATCTAAGTTTTATATATTTATTCACCCAAACCATATTTGGTATCAATGTTATACCTAACATACTCCCTTTTGGGTGAAATAAATATATAATACCTTTACAATCTTATCCCATATTTTTCACAACTCTCCTGGTGCTTACTGGCACCTTGGGCTTTAGTAAAATTATCAGCTAAATTGTCCTCCGACATACAGTACTCTAGCTGAATCATCTTACTTCTTACAGATTGTCTCACGTTTAGGTATCTTAGATCTGTATGCTTGCTCCTTGTTTTTACTCCAATATTTGTGGCCATTTGAATTGCTGCCTGATTATCTTCATGTATAATTATAGGATAATCTACAGTTATACCTATATCAATTAACATTTGTTTATACATTATTAATTCTGTACATAACAATGATAAACAGGAGAATTCTGCCTCCATAGTAGACAAACTTATATGCTGTTGTCTTATTGACTTCCAGCCTATTAATGTCTTACCCAGCATTATGGCTGTTCCTGAAGTCGACTTTCTAGTGTCTCTTTCTGATGCAAAGCTAGCATCTGCATAAGCACTCAAAATTAAATCACCCTTTGGTTCTAAATACAATGAATAATTCATTGTCTTTTTAAGATATCTTAATATCCTCTTAGCTGCAATCCAGTGTCTTTCACATGGTGCAGAATTGAATCTAGCCAACTGATTCACGCAGTACGAAATATCTGGTCTAGACCAATTACTAATATAACTCAAACTACCAATTAAAGATTGATAAATCACCTTATCAAACTCAGGGCTTTGTTCATCAGTGTTGCTAAACTCCTGACTCATTGGAGTCTTAGCTGGCTTACAAAGCTCCATCTTGTAATCTTTTAGCAATTTGCTTATCTTATCTTCCTGAGATATCTTAAAACCTTTCCGTGTTTTCTTTATATTCAAACCGAGATACTTCTTTATCTCCCTAATTGCTTGATCTTTATTCTCCTTCCTAATGATGCTATTATTTTATTTGCCTCATCATTAGTTTCAGTTATCAATGCAATGTCATCTGTGAATAGTAATAATAATGATACTTTCCCATTTTTCTCCCTCTTAAACATACATGGATCGGCTAAACCAGCTTTAAATCCTATATTGTCTAGTTCCTTTACAATATACTGGTTCCATTCATAGCCTGATTGTTTTAGGCCATAGAGGCTTTTCTTTAACAACCAACAATCATTATTATCCTTATTATCACTTTTAATACCAACAGGTTTTTCATATAAATAGTATGTTTTAATGGGGCGTGCAAGTAAGCAGTTTCCACATCTAGATGGTTAACTATATAGTTTTTACTAGCTGCCCACACTAAAGCTGCCCTCAAGGTTGCTGCCTTAAGACTAGGTGCAAACACCTCATCGTAGTCATTAGCATTCTGCCTAAAACCTTGGGCTACTAACCTTGCCTTATGGATTAAATTACCATCCTTATCTGTTTTTACCTTAAATATCCATTTGCAGCCAATGGATTTCTTTTCCTACAGGTAATTTGGCATTTTCATATACCTTCATATCACTTAATGAATTCAGTTCCTTATTCATTGCTGCATACCATTTTTCTTTTTCCTTATTAGGATACTTATTAATTTCTTCAACAGAATTAGGAACTTGATTAATCTGGCACACTGTGTTAGCCTGGTACCTATCAGGCGGTCTAGATACACGTGTAGTTCTTCTGGGAATCACAGGGCTTACAGGAGGACTTTGTTGAACTACTACCTGTTCATCTTCCTCATCCTGTTCAGCTATTGAATCTGTTTCTTCCTTTATGGGCACTATTTCATCCTGTATTTGTCTCTTTACTTTATTTTTAAAGTTACAGGGATAACTAATGGGATTTCTATAGGATTCAATAATTACATCTTTATTGGGATCCTGTTCTAATTTCTCCCATCCCTCATGTTCTAGAAATTGGGCACTAGCACTACATAACACTTTAGATGTGCCTTTCTCCCAAAATCTATATGCCCTATGGTTTGCCTGATAACCAACGAAGAAAAATCTTTTAGCTCTATGTTGCCCTTTTTTTTCTGAGTTGTGCAGGAATATGCACCCATGCTGGTGCACCAAATGTGTGCAGGTAACTTAGATCAGGTTTCCTGCCATGCCACCTGGTGAATGGTATTTCACCTGTTGTTGTATTAACAACGTTGTTCAATATGTTATTAGCACACATTGTAGCCTCCCCACAAAGAATCAGGTAACCCAGAATCATTTAACATTGTTCTAACCATTGCCTGTAGTGTTTGGCCTCTTCTTTCAATAAAAGCGTTATGTTCTGGCCTGTATGGAGCAGACTTCTTATGCTCTATTCAGATACCTTAATTCTGTTCTGGAATTTGTTATTAATAAATTCGTACCATTATCTGTCACCAGGGTTATCAGTTGTCGTTTAGACTTTCTTTCAGCAAACCTAAGCCAATTGAAAAATGTTGATATGTTTCAGTTTTGCTTTTCATTAAATAGCAAAACCCATATCTAGAATAATGGTCCATAATGCTCAGTATATATCTAGCACCCCCATACTGGGTTTCTTTGGACCTATTATGTCTGCAAATACTACTTCTAAAGGTTCTTTTGTTTTGAAACCATTTAGCCTATTTGCAGGCAATACTTTGCTCTTATCTTCACAGCAAACATTACAACGCAAATATTTATCACAAGGTTTTAACCTTATTCCTTCAGATAACTCAACTGTACGTTTTAGCATTTTAAAATTTACATGCCCCAAACGCCTATGCAATAAATGGATACATTCTTCATGAGGCTTTATATTATTAAATACAGTCTGAGCCTCCCCTTTCTTACTATTATCTAAGACATATAATGTTCCATTTAAAGCTGCAGTTACCCTTTTGTTATCTTTTTCAATTATGCAATTATTATCTTTAAAAGTAATTACATAACCTAATTTATCTAATACCCTTACTGAAAGCAAATTAAACTTTAGTTGCGGTACATACAACATTTTATATCCTGGTTTATGTACGGACAACGTGCAAAACCTTGACCTTTCGCTTTCAGGTTCCAGCCATTGGCAAGTGATATATGTTGAGAACTTGTAGACATTTTTATAAATTTTGTCTTATCTCTTGTGATGCAGTGGGATGCGCCACTGTCAACCACCCATAGATTATTCTTCACATCAGAGTTGCTAAACATGGCTAGTTCAAATGCTTTCTTTGGCTTTTTTACATTCTGGCTTTTCTCTTTTTGCAGAATCTTGCCAAATGTCCTCTGCCTCCACAATTAAAACACTTTTTAATTGTGTATGCCGTGAAGATAAATTCTCTTCTTGCTGGTTTCTTTCAAGCTTTGAAGATAATTTCTCTTCTTTCTTATCTTCTCTCAGCTCGTCACGCTCACGCCTTCTTCTGGCTTCTTCTAGTAGCCTGCCTGTTATGTCGGTTAATGAGAGGCTATCCTTAGGCAATACTTCCAACGAAGTCACATAGTCATCATAGCTTTGATCTAATGAAGATAATATTATGTAGACTTGTTGCAGTTCATTAAATATAAGCTCTTTTTCTTGCAAATCTTGAAAAATGCTCTTCATACAGTTTAAATGAACTAACATATCTCCATTCCTCTGAAGATGCGTTCGAAAAAGCTTCCGTGTAAGATTTATATGTGCTCCTACACTGTCCCGAACATAAATCTTCCTGAGGTTCTCCCAGCAGTTTGCAGCATTTTCTTCTCCACGAATATGGACAAGCTGCTGATCACAGAGAGTCAGTCCTATGATGCATAAAGCCTGCTCATTCTGTAGTTTAAAGTCTTGTAACTTTTCTTTATCATCATCATTAGCAGGATCCCAGCTACTCACATCTGGTGGGTTTGCTATAATGTCCCACAAACCTTCTCTGCGTAGAAGTAAACTACATTTCATTGACCATGAAACATAGTTTGTTCCATCCAGCCTGGATATCATGGACAGTTGTGACAAATTTACTTGTGCCATTACTCTTCAGATATTTTGACTATTTTAAACTAATTAAAACAGTTTGTTTTTACAGTAATGTGCAACTCACACCAACTCTCTCTGCTATATCCTGGTTAGTTAGACTATGCTGCTGGGCCCATAACCAATGTTAGGGTTTTGGGAATTAACCCCTAGAAGAGTATTGCAGCAGTAGTCAAGCCAGGCAACCAAAGGAGAGCGGAAGGGCCCCAGAGTATACACACACTGAAGACAAACACTGTTTGTAGTTTAAATAGTTTTAATCCAGTTAGAATTTAAGCATTGTCATTCAGTCCATTAAGTCATTCACAGTATTTCCATCCAGTAAGACTCACTAGTATAGTTCAAGTCAAGAGTCTTGCAATATCTTTATCAGCCGATAAAGATATCTTCTCCTCCTCCGGTTTCACTCTCCAGAGAAACAAACGCTGGATATTCAGCAAACAGTAGCAAACAAGAACAGTTCAGTCTCAGGCACTCACAGTCAGTAATCACAGTTAGTCACAGTAACACACAGTTACTCGCAGCAGCACACAGTTACAGTTACAGCCAGACAGTAAGCTCACAGTAAGCTTTCCAGCTTCTAATGCTTCCTTATATTGTAACTTCTAACCGCACCTTAATCGGCTAATTGCCTGCTGCATTGTGCTTAAAGTGATAAGCACTTAAACCATGATATCTAAGTTTTATATATTTATTCACCCAAACCATATTTGGTATCAATGTTATACCTAACACTGTTTAACTCTTTCCTCATCAATATTCTCTTGTGTGTATAGTTTCCCATAATAATCTCGAATAATTTCCTTCTTCTCTTTACTACCATAGCAAACTTAGCCTTGGTCATCTATTAATTGCGATATTTTCCTTGATTCTTTCTCCTTTCTCAATTTATATGCTAACCACCTACCTGGTTTATGCTTGTGTAACTCTTTTCCTAAGCGTTGCTGGGGTGGAGGTGGGGGGGCAGTGTGCAGCGTGAGCGAGAGGCTCCTTTCCTTTCTCCCTGAGCGCAAAACCGTCTGCCTTCTTCTCTCTTGGACAGACTGAGCAAGGCTAATAAGATAATAATAAGATAATAAGATAAGATCCTAAGCGCGTTGTGGAAACAGATCTGGATCTCGTTGGAGAAAGGTAGCAAATGAATGAACTGGACTTTTGGCAAGTCTCGGGGTAGGAACTCGATGCTTTCTGGAAAGTTAGTGAGCAGGAAAATAGACACCCTTTCCGCTTTCTCCCAGCGTGGGTATCTCATTATCCCTCCCTGTAAGAAGTAACAACCACAAAGCCAAGGGAAAAAAGGACCAGTTTCTTGTGCCTGATCAGTGGCGGCCCTTTCGCACTCAGAACTCTCTCCTTTGCGCTCGTCCACGGTCCAGCGACCGAGCCTCCCCGCGGGGAAATGAGGCCTTCTCTCCCCCCCCCCGCCGCGCCCCCCAGCCCCCAACAGTGAGCTGCACATGCGCCAGACTGCTCCGGCCAGCTCGCCATCCAAGAGCAGCCAGAACAATGCGCAGGAAAAAGCCACAGTAGGAAGTAAAGATTTCTCCCCCCTCCCACCCTCTCTCTCTGAAATAATTAATGTCGCAATCAGTGTGGTGCACCCTTGGAGACAAATTGGTTGGGGAGGTGGAAAGATATTAAGAAACAACTCGACTGTTTTTCGTCCAGTTTTATTTTTATTTATTTTTTCCCCTGAAAAAAGCAGATCGCTCAACGGTGTCACAAAGAAAGGGAGAGGAATTGAGTGCCAGCCTGAGAAAGGCAAAGCTGCCTCTCTAAAGCATTTTGTTGGCTTTGTAAGTTTGGGGGAAAGGGGCGGGGGTGTCAATCAAGAATTATATCCAGAATACCCCAAGTGTTACAACTTACCGTATTTGCCGGCGTATAAGACAACTTTTTTGCCCTGAAAAACATGCCTTCAAGTGGGGAGGGTCGTCTTATACGGCGAGTATATAACAAACTCTATATTTTGAGTGGAAATGTTGGGGGCTTGTCTTATACGCCCAGTCTTATACGCCGGCAAATATGGTATATTAACATAGTCCAGTTCAACTATTTTCATATGTAATTAATTTAAAATTAATTATTCTTGATTGTCATTCAGGGCATAAATTGCAATCAGGAGTGTTTTTGTATTATTGTCCATTATTTCCACCATTAATATTCTTCCGTCATCAGTATAAATAAATTTCGCTGAGATGGTCTCTTTAATATATAAAACCACTCCTCTTTTCTTACATTGTGTCAAGGAAGTGAATATTTTCCCTAATTTTGGCTGTATCAACAATTGTTCATATTGTTTTTTAATATGTACTTCTTGTAGGCAGATTATATCAAATTTTAATTTCTCTAATTTATGAAAGATTTTCCTTTTAACGGCTGAGTTAAGTTATTAACTGAGTTATTGTAATCAATTTTTTCTCTTCCATGGTTATATTTTATAATTAGGTTTGACAGCTCTCGTGGATCTTGGTTCACGTTGTTCTTTGGCTTCCTCCTTTCCACCTACTGCACCTTCTTTTTCAGTCGTCATTTGGGAGTCCTCTTGGAATTCAATTAGTGAAATTTCTTTTTCTGCTTCTTCCTCCCCTCTGAAAAATTCTGTATAAAATGATTCAGCTTTCTCAATTGAGTCAATTCTATATCTCTGTTCTCTGGAATCAGCCATCTATAATTCACCTCTTTTTTAAGTAATAATTTGGTCAAGAATCGGTATTCCCTTCTCATCTCTCTCACTCTTCTGGGTACTTGTTTCAAGACCACAATCTCCTTTCTATTTCAATGTTTTCTCTCTTGCCACTTGCAATATTTGCGTTTTAATGGCTTTCTTTGTAAATCTGATGTGAACTTCTCTTGGTAAGCTATTTCTCATCGCATATCTTGTGAAGACTCGATAAACCTCATCTATTCCATCCATCATCTTCTCTTCAGTTATTTCCAAAGCTTCAGCCAATATTTCTATCATTATCTCAGCTAGATTTTGTCCTTTTTCTTCCTCTATGTTTTGGAATCTAAGATAAAATTCTGATCTGTCCATCTCCCATCTCAGCATACCACTTTTATCTTGTTCAACCACAGTTAATCTGTTATCAATGTCTCCAATCTTCTTGTCTCTTTGTTTATCTTCTTCAATTTTTTGGAGTCTCTCATCATACTTCATCATCATTTGTTGGATGTTCTCCACTTTTTCATCGGTTTTCCCTGTTCTTTGTTCAATGTTCTCCGTTCTTTGTTCAATGTTCTCTTCTCTTTTCAATATTCTCTGATCTTGTTTGAATATTTTGGATTCCTTGCATAATCATCTGCAGGGTCACTTTTTCTTGTTCTTTTTCTTGCCTTAATATTGTCTGTATTGAACGTTGTCCTTCAGATGGTGGAGAGGAAGAAGTGGAAGTTGAAGAACCAGGAGCTGTTAATTTCCTACTCATTTTGAGGAGTTCAAAATCTTCAGGTTCTTCTAGACCTTAATCCAGTTGAAAACATCTCTTGATTCTATCCCTCTGTTAATGCAACTTAGAATTGTGTTGGCTTTGGGGGCAGCTGCTGCACGCTGCTGGCTCATATTTAAATGGTTGTCCACTAGGACTCCGAAATCCCTCTCACAGTTACTACTATTGAGCAAAGTATCACATATACTGTACCTTTGCATTTGATTTTTCTTGCCTAAATGTAGAACCTTACTTTTTTCACAATTGAATTTCATTTTGTTAGATAGCGCCCAATGTTCAAGTCTCTAAAGATCCTTCTGTATCTTAAGCCTATCATCTGGAGTGTTTATTATTCCTGCCAGCTTGGTGTCATCTGCAAATTGGATGAGTTCCCCATCTGTCCCCTTGTCCAAGTCATTGATGAAAATGTTGAAGAGTACTGGGCCTAAAACGGAGCCTTGGGGTACTCCACTGCATACTTCCCTCCATGTATATGCAGTTCCATTGAGGACTACACGTTGAGTGCGTTTGGTCAGCCAGATACGAATCCATCTGGTAGTGATGCTGTGTAACCCACATTTTTCTACTTTATCTGGCAGTAGTGTTGAGGTAATTCCCCGTTAGGAGAATGAGCGCATACAGGGAGACGTATTTGAGAGTAGTGTTTGAATAATACACACACACAGCACACAGATACACTGTACAGTAAATGTAAGGTTTTACTTTCAATAAAGGTTTAAGCAAAGTTCAAAACAAGCAGTCCAAAGTCATTCACAGGTAAATCAGTCAGTTTTCAATCCAGGGATAATCCAATAACAAATTCCAGTGTCAAAAAACAGTTCAGTAACAGACTTACATCAAATCCAGGAATATCAGTCAATTAGGAAAAATGGAGGAACAGCAATACTTTCCAACAGAAGGAAACAGAGACTCACTCACTTCACTGAGACTCTTCTGAGATTAAAGGTTAGACAACCCAAGTTTCTGGCTCCATCTTATGGCCGTTTGAGAAACCACACCCAATTACACTTTTAGGATTCTCTTAAAAAGACAGTATTAAAATGTCTATCCTGGTTTATATATTGTCCAACCCAAATACCTGTTAGGTGACTTACATTCCTAACAAGTAGGTTATGGTCTACTTTTTAAAATGCCTTGCTGAAGTCCAAGTAAATTATATCGACAGCATTCCTCTGGTCAACTAATTTGTCACTTTGTCAAAGAATGCAATAAGATTAGTCTGGCATGATCTGTTTTTAACAAAAACATGTTGGCTTTTGGTTATTACTTTATTTGCTTTCAGGTGTTCACTGATTCATTGAATACTTGAATTTATTGAATATGCTAATACTTGACACAGTATTCACAACTGCAGATACATTCTAGATACGAGAAAGATGCAAAACTATTAGGCTTTTACACAGAACCAACAGAATTAGATAAAATATTAACAGGAGGAGAAGAAAAATTGATTTAAAAATGTATAATTTACTATACATTAAATTGGAAGAGGAACACATGGGCAAAAAAATTTGGTTACACAATTGAACTAGATAAATGGCAAAAATTGTGGGACAGGAATTACAAATTAACAATATACCGCATATAAAGAAAATTTATACAAGATGTTTCATAGATGGCATTTTGCGCCAGTGTGGTTGGCAAGGATGTTTAAAGACAAATCGTCTAAATGTTGGAAGTGCCACCAGATACCTGGGTCATATCGTATGTGGTGGACTTCCTCAAAAGCAAAAATATATTGGACCAAAATATGTGATTGGAAAAAATGATAAAACATATTGATTTAAAACAAGAAATATTTCTGTTGGGGATCCTACCTGAAAAATATCGTAAGGAAAATGCGTATTTAGTTATTCATATTTCAGTTTCATATTTTAACTGCTGCTAGAATTGTATTTGCCCAAAATTGGAAGAGTGAAGAGATTACAGATGAGAATGTGATTAGGAAAATACTAGAATGTGCGAGAATGAATAGATTAACATTGGCAATTAAGGAGAAAGAGCAAATAGAATACTATATGGTATAGGATTTATTTTATCAATGATTAAATAATAAAAATGGAAGTTAAAAATAGGGAAACAAAATAAAGATGATATACTAAAAGAGACAAGTTAACCTGACGACTAATGTTGAATATTACTACGTTAACATTGTATAATTAACAGGTGGACATTACTATGTTAAATATTGCAGAATTAATGTGCAAAGAAGGATGATGTGACTTTGATTATTGTTTAATGAAGATATTTGTACCCAGACGACAACACACAGTTCAACTGAAGATGGAATGATTGTATTAAAAATATAAATAATAGTTAAAAGAAAACATGCTTCAAAGGAAAAAAAATTCACAAGAAAACAACCACAGGCTCCTGTTCTTGGATATCCTCATCAGCAGAGACAGTGATGCCAAACAAGGAACCCCAAGTCTTATCGCAAAACCACCCACGCCAACTGAGTGTTCAATTACCAGAACAACAACCCAACCTCCCACAAGAGAAGCTGTGTCAGAGCGCTACAGATAATCCCCAAATTATGACTGCTATTGAGCGCAAAATTTCCATTGCTAAACAACAAGGTAGTTAAGTGAATCATTGAAGTGATTAAGTCAGCAACATGGTTGTTAAGTGAATCTGGCTTCCCCATTGACTTTGCTTATTAGAATGCCGCAAAAGGATCACATGATCCCGGGACATTGCAACCGTCAGAAATACATGCCAGTTGCAAAGCGACCCAATTTTGATCCTGTGACCATGGGGAGGCTGCAATAATCGTAAGTGTGAAAAAATGGTCATAAGCCAGTTTCTTCAATGCTGTTCTAACTTTAGTCACTAAACAAATGGTTATAAATCAGGGACTGCCTGCATTTGGATGAGCAGAAACACACTAGCAACCATGAACATCAGAAAAACCATCTACACAACATCTTCTAAAAATTGGATATCCATGCAAGTTCATCAGAAAGTGCCTGAACACCCAACCCACTATAGCCCAACTAATACAAACCATGAAAAGGACATGCATTAAGGGGACATTAAGAAGATCAAGAGTCTTATCAAGACCATCAAAAAAGACCAAAAACATTTCACCAGCAATCAACATCCAGACAAACAGCAATTAACACCAAGATTAATATTAAGAAGTAAACACCCTAATCAAGCTAATAATAAACTGTCCAACCAAGGAACCAGTGAGACCACTCCCACCACACGGACAGAGCAAGCCAGCAGAATATAAAAGAAGGGCAAACCTCACTTCTTGGTAGCACTAGAGATGTAGTGAAACGTCTGCAAGAAAACAAGCTGGGCACCAAGGACCTCCCATTTCAACCCTGAACTACAAATATTCTCTACCAGAGTTCATCTTGCACAATTTGTGAGAGCCCCTGCTGGCTGCTGTTAATTGTAGCATGGCCATCCAAGCATTTCATCACCTGTTTTGAGGGCTTTGCCAAATATACGCATCATGATGACAGGATCTGTAGCTTTCTGCGCGCTCCTCCCTATTTTGGTTTTATAAAAGGTTGGACCAATTCATGGAAGTCACGAGGATCAGTCCTAATCTTGGTAGTGGTGGGACTGCCTCTGAAGCCCATCTGCTGGGAGATTAGTGGGCTTGTGCGGTTGTTTGGCCACTCTGAGAACAGACTGCCAGACTAGGTAGTCCTGAAGGGTATAGCTTTTTTTTTTTTTTTGTAAATTTTATTTGAGTTTTCACAAAGAGAAAAAAAATACAAATAAAACATCTTTTTTGAAAGTAGTGTAATCCCGGGTTACATTTCTTCGTACGGACACAAATTCAGGTTCATGCTCATTTTTATATTCTATTCCATATCTTATTACTATTTTACATTTTCTGCATAGCTTCTCCCCTCTCTTAATTTTCTCAATTTTATTTTAATTATCTCATCTCAATTCAGATCATTGTATTTATATTTTTTGTCTGTCCTGTTCCAATTATCTATTATCTTTTCTCCTTAAACAAAATTTTTCCTGTAGATACTGATTGGAGTATGATGCCTTTATATCTTTTCCCTAAAGTTGTAACATTCAATATAATACATAACTTCCATTTGGATTCTGCTTGGTACATTCTTAAAATACACACTATTCTTAAAAAAAGAAAAAATTATAAATATATATAATTAAAACAACATTCCATTCCAATTCAATTCTATCAATATAAATATTCATTAAAGTCTTAACATCTTTAACATTACTTTTCAATTAAATATCATACTTCTATGGGGACAATTATAAGCTTTCCATAATTAATTCCCCCCTCCCTTTTCACTTATATTTTGTAAAACATTAACTAATTAAAATGTTCCCGTTCCTTCCTAATTCAATTTTCTCATTTATTTTATTTCATTTATTTTATTCACAAACATTTCACTAAATTACACTAACTATTTTATCCCTCATTTTAATCATACGTTGTTTCCAATTTTCTAAAGTTATTTCTATTACTAATATAACAATACAATCTTATGTACCTTTACAGAATCCCTTTTCCAGTTAGATTTTCACCCATTATCTCTAAATAGGTCCTGTTTCTCTATATCTTGCTCCGGAAGGGTATAGCTTATTCTTAAGGGGATGGTTTTGTTCTGCTCTGACCTGGGACCTCACTGGTCCTTCGGGAGTTCTCGATAAGTACTGAGAATACTCAGTAATGATCACTGCTGCTGGTTCCTCCTGTGCATTGGGAGGCAATCCATCTTGTCCTGAAGTATGAATTAACTAAGCCACTCCTATCCTTTTCTGGTCTATCCTAACATTCAGGATGAGTCTGTTAGCATGTTTTCAAGGTAACAAATTTGACTAAGGGCAGTCCTGAGATAGGACCTTTCACTTAATGGCTGTTATGACTGACCTCCCCAAAAGCTACATAGGACCCTGTTTTGAAGTTATGGCCTCTGCACCAGTCATTTGCCCTTATGACCAATCACAGGGATGCTGCCCCCTGCCTGTCACCCTTCACATTTTGCAGATTTCCGGACCTCATCTTGTGGAAGTAGAGCAGGCCATGCGGACGTGCCAAAATATCAGCTGTGGGACAAGCTACTCCTTTTTCCCCCTGCCTTGACAGTCTACACATTGCTACAGAAGCCTTCTATAGTAACAGTATAACAATTGGAAGGGATGTTGGAGATCTTCTAGTCCAACCCCCTGCTCAAGCAAAAAAGCCTATATCATTCTAGATAAATGGTTGTCCAATCTCTTAAAGACCTCCAGAAGATGGGAGCACGCCCAATTTCTGGAGGCAAGCTGTTCCACTGGTTAATTGTTCTCACTTTTAAGAAATTTTCTCCTGAGTTCTCTGTTGGATCTCTCCATGATAAGTTGCTTCTTGTCCTGCCCTCAGGTGCTTTGGAGAAAATATCAACCCCCTCCTCTCTGTGGTAGCCCCTTAAATATTGGAAGACTGCTGACATGTCTCCCCTGGTCCTTCTCTTCACTAGACTAGCCATGCCCAGTTCCTGCAACCGTCCATCATATGTTTTAGCCTCCAGCTCCTTAATCATCCTGGTTGCTCTTCTCTGCACTCTTTCTAGAGTCTCAACATCTTTTTCTGTTGTGCTGACCTAAACCGGATGCAGTATTCCAGGTGTGGTCGTACTGCTGCCGTATAAAGTAGTACCGTCATTTGACGTGATCTTGATCTTATCCCTCTGTTAATGCAGCCTAGGACTGCATTGGGTTTTTGGGCAGCCGCCAGACACTGCTGATCCCTATTTGAGTGGTTGACCATTAGGACTCCCAAGACTCCCTTGCAGTGACTGCTAGCTTTGGGCTTTTCTTGCCTAAGTGAGAAACCTTAACTTTTCTCACCACTGAATTGCCCTTTGTTGGATAAGGCCCAGTGTTCAAGTCTGTTGAGATCCTTCCGAATTCTGAGCCTGTCTATTAAAGAGATGGCCCTTCCCTCCAGCTTGTATCATGAATGTATGGATTAATTTATTGGCCAAGTGTGATTAGACACACAAGGAACTTGTCTTGATGCATATCCTCTCAGCATAAATTAAAAAAAAAACATTTGTCAAGAATCAAAGTGCAACACAGGGTACAAATAAGCAAGCATACTATGAAACAGTCAATATAAACAGTAAGGATACAAACAACAAAGTTACAGTCACAAGTGGGAGGGGAGGGGTGATAGGAGTGATAAGATTAATTGTAATGCAGACTTCGTAAATAGTTGGGCAGTGTTGAGGGAATTATTTGTTTAGCAGAGAAATGGTGTTCAGGGAAAAACGGTTCCTATGTCTAGTTTTTCTGGTGTGCAGTGCTCTACAGTGTCGTTTTGAGGGTAGGAGTTGAAACAATTTTTGTCCAGGATGTGAGGGGTCTGGACACCTGCAGATTTGAGACCTTCAAGCCCCACCCCAACCCCTAGGGCATCCTGTGTTCTGTTGAACAGCCTGCTGGTTGGTTTAAGAACCACATTAGGGAGAGCAGGGGGTGGGGGTCATTAAGTGGGTCGTCTTAATGGCCATCATGACATGGCTCCATCATGGGAAGACTCCATCACAGTCATATCTCAGAGTACCTATTAGTTTGAAAAAATGCTACTGGACTCCTCAGAAGTTTTGGCTGCTCAGATGCAGCTCTCCTGCACTGGGTACCCCAAGTTCCAATTGTCCTGATGGAATAATCACTTAGGGTCCTGCACCCCTTCTGTGAGACCCCCCCAAAAAAAAAATTGCCTTCTCATCATTGCCCTTTACCATTTCAGTGGTTTCTCCTCTCAGATGGATTTGCACTCCGTGGCTTTCTTCTGATTTCTAACCTATCCAAAGAACCCCCTTTGGATTATTGCTTAGCATCTGCTGTAAGCCTTGTGTCATTATGAGCTTCAATTTTTGTGACAAGAATTCCTGCACAGGTAATTACTATGACAAAAGGGACCAGAATTGTCCTTGTTAAGCAACATGGTTTTTCAGTGAATGTGATGGCAATTCTGGCAGTCTGCATTGCCATGGTTAAAAGCAAGGACCATGCAGGTCATTAAGTGAGGATCTCACATGACTGAATTCTGACTTAGCCAGCTTCCTCATTTACTTTGCTTTGAGGAAGTTGGCAGGGAATCTTGGAAATCAGGACCATGTGATTGTGGCTCATTGCAACTTTGTAATTGTGAGCTAACCCCAAGAACCTGGATCACAGCCATGGGACTGTGACAGCCAGAACTTTGGGGACCGATCGCAACTTCTATTTCAGTGGAGTCGCAAGTTTGAATGGTCCCTGAAGTGTTGTCACCTGAGGGCCGCCTGTAATCCCTAGAGGTTGTCTTGTATTCTTTGGTTACATTCCTCTCCTTCCATTTTCTGCACGTGATGTTTTTTTTACTTTGGTATTTTAATCAACTCTGTAATATTTGCCGTCTCCCTGCCAAATTTTTGTTTCATCACTGAAGTCATTCTCTGGAAACTGGATTTTTAAAACTATCCTTGAGCTACCACAAGTAGGCCAGCAAAAACAGTGCTCTGATCAGAGGTCCTGAGCAAACTCACTGGGCAAACTGTCAGTGCAATTGCCAGTTGTAGGAATTAAAATTACTCACTTCTTCTGTCTGCTTTGAAAATCTCATGTGAGATTTGAAGGATAAGATGTTAGAAAAGTGTATTTCTTTTTGTGTGCATAGACTATTACTCCTTGGTGTCTAGCTCCCCAAATTATTGCCTGTTCCGGGTTCACAAGTTTCTTCCCAGTTGGGGCAGTTATGTGAATTTTTTAAAATAAAATCCTTGGGAGACAAATAGCATAATATAGTCATAATATGGGCAACATAGTCTCTAAAGTCGGAATGGGGAAAGGATGTTCCCTTAAAGGTTGGTTTCTTTTCCCCTGGGAATCAATGATGGCCAGGAAACTTGTTTTGGAAGGTGGGCAGTTTTAAATGAAGAGAAAGTAGAAACTGAAGCAAGGGAAAAAAGAGTTTCTGTGGAAATGAGTGGGTGTGAAAGAATACGAGAAAGGAAGGGAAATGCTGTAACTGAAGGAGAACGTTAGGGGCAGAGAAAACGGAATAGAATGGTAGGATACAGTATGGCTGGAGAAACTAAGTCTTCGGGTGCAAAGAAGATTTGAGAGGATGGAGGAATAGGAGGAGATGGTTACTGAAGGTGTGGAGAGTATAAACTGCACAAGTGTGTGAAGGGAGGGAAATCCCCTGCATACTATGAATATCAGGGAAGAAAGGGGTTTCGGAGAAGAAGGAAGCCTCAGTGGAGAAGCAGTTAATGGGACTGATTAGGAGCAGCAGCAGCAGCAGCTCCTGCTATGCAGTGGCTGCTTGGGATCAGGACTCGCTGTTGGCAGCTGATTGCTCCCTCAAATATAACTTTCTTTCCCAAGCCAAATCTTCTCTGTTTGGATCTCAGGGAAAACTTTTATCAAATGCTTTGCTAAGCTCTTGATACAGTGTTGAACTCATTCACTTCAATTAAAATAGTCACTCACATTCTCTCCCTCAAAAGAGGAAATCAAATTGCTTTTGCACCTGTTCATGAACACACACAAGTTCCTGTCAAGTAATACATTCTTTTCTACATGCTTGCAAACCTACTGCTGAATAATCTGTTCCAACACCATCCAGATTGGTGATTGGTTATCCATCTGGAATCTGATAGTTTAAATGCTTATTTACAGTTATTTCTCTTTCACCACAATCTGACACCTCAGATTGTAGTCTTCTGAGTAACCAATCACATCCCAAGGGCACAGAGAATGAAATCTCCCTAGCATTAATTGCCCAGAGGACCCCAGCACCAACCCTCTTAATAGGCGATGCTGCTAGGCAGCTGGATGGGTGCTCCAACAGTAGAATCCGTGATTTGAGGAAGAGCTTAGGAAAAACACATCCAGGCACCTTCACCGCAGAGCCACTGCAGACAGTCGAACTGCCCTGGAAGATCCCTACCCCCGAGGTCAGGGCTCCTCGCCACCTGTGCATCTGGAGTGCAGATCCCCAAGGGATAGGTCAGGGCTGGTCAGAGGCACCAGGCCACCACTTTGCATCTCCAATCTCTTTAATCAGAATTTTGTAGCTGGGAGCATAACCCTTCACTTTTTATTATATAATATTTTTAAAGGGAAGATAGAAAATACAATAAATAGAGAGGAAAAAATTAAAAAGAAAGCTAAAAGTGCAAAAAAAAGGAAAAGGAAATAAAAAGAAACAAAGAGGTAGCTTCTAATATTCTTTACAGTAGCTTTAAATTGTATTTAAATACAATTCTAAATTTACTTCTTTCCGTAAAGTTACATGATTCCCTTTCACTAAACTATTTTGTCTAATCATCAAAAACATCATGAATCTACTTTTTTCTCATAAAGCTCATAAAGAGTTTCCAGACAGCAATAAATACAGATATTGCCTTCTTCGATCAAAAAAAGTCAATTTTAGCTATCTTAGCAAATTCCATAATTTTCACCAATCACCATTCCTCCATTGTGGATTATGCCACATTGTTCCATATAATAATCTCGTTGCAGTTATGTACAGAAACAGTTCCGTGACTTTGTCCAATCTCCAAATAAAAACCTCTGGTCTCAATTGTATATAAATCTTTAACATCCTATAAATCAGTGTCTGCATTTGCAATAAAAAATTTCTAGTTTTTTTATACATCCAGCAAACAAAATGTGTCTTGTTCACATTTCCAACCTAAATTTGAAGTGCCTTGATACATTCTGGATAATTTATCTGGTGACATATATCAACAATACATCATTTTATAAAAAATATTTTTAAGATTATAGCGTAAATTTCAACTGAGCAGTGTGGTGACCTTGTGAAGACGCTCGCCTCCCACTCGGAAGGTTGAAAGTTCAATCCTAGGTAGCGGCAGATGTTTCTCCTAGGGCTCAGAGGGAAAAAAAATCTGTTAACTTTACATAGGCTACAGGAAGGGCATCCAGTCAGTAAACGCTCACTTCCATCCAGTTGACCCGACTCTACCCTGAATTAAAGGATTATAGGGTCATAAAAAGGGAGGTTTTAGTATAAATTTCAATTATTTTAGCCATATATTTCCCATTGTTTCATCTGTATATTAGAAGCAAAATGTTCAGCACATTTTATCCTACATTTTTTCACTTGTTCCTTTTCTGTTTCAAATCCCAATATGTTTATGTTTTAGCAATTGTATGTTCAGCATTGATACCCAATTCTATTTATTTATTTTGTCAAGCATGTATTAGATAACATATATCTAATTTTAACTTATACAAGTATAAACATGATTATGAATACACGAAATGAATACGAATAAAAAGGAACATTAGGACAGGGATGGTAGGCATGTTGGTGCTTATACATGCCCCTTACAGACCTCTTAGGAATGGGGTGAGGCCAACAGTAGACCGTCTGAGATTAAAGTTTTGGGGTTTGGGGAAGAAACCAGAGTCAGGTAGTGTATTCCAGACATTGACCGCTGTTGCTGAAATCGTATTTTCTGCAATTGAGTCTCTCTTGAACTCAGTCTTACAGCGTTCATACATTATTTTATCTGAATCTTTCTAATAATTATAAGCAAGACAACCGTTGATGGCTATTATCTCTCTGCCAGCAGTTCACCTGTTTTTAGTTCCAGGAGAAGCAAGAAGAGCTGGAGGCCTTGATGAACGCTCTCTTCAAGGGAGTCTTTGTTCACCGCTATCGGTGAGTGACATCAGGGCACACGTGAAAAGAGCAAGCTCAAGATCAGGACTCTGATCGCTGTCCCGGTTGTTTGCTTTCCAAGGGACCTCTTACCTGATATCCGTGCTATTTGCATTGGAGAGATGGGTCAGTGGATACAACATTACACCACTTCCTTCCTAACTGATGGTTACCTCAAGTACATTGGCTGGACTCTGCATGACAAGGTGGGTTGCCAGGGCAGAAAACGTATTTGTAGGGCGTTCAGGAATTAAAAGTTTATGCAAGATATTTAAAGCACCCTCGTTACTTAATTCGTGTTTCCAGAATCATGAGCCCATCTGAATAGAACTATGCAAAACATTTGAACAAGATGCTTTGTAACATAAGAGCATGTCCATAGCAGTTTTTATTTATTTTGATTTATCAATCGCTTATAAGATAATAGCTATAAGTATATACATAGTTATGAATACATGAAATGGGTACATATAAGAAAAATAAAAGAAACAATAGGACAATCAAGTTTGGTGCGGTTAACCTTGAGTTTGTATCTATTGTTTGCTCTTGTGTTATAATGGTTGAAGCTGAAGTATTCTTTGACAGGTAGGACATTGCAATGTATGATTTTATATACCATACTTAGATCAGACCGAAGATGGCATAATTCAAGGTTTTCTAGGTCTAGAATTTCAAGTCTGGTGGCATAAGGTATTCTGCAACGAGTAGAGGAGTGGAGAACTCTTCTTGTGAAATATTTCTGGACTTTCTCAACTGTGCTAATATCAGATACGTAATGTGGGTTCCAGACTGATCAGCTGTATTCGAGTATTGGTCTAGCAAATGTTTTGTATGCTCTAGTTAGTAGTGTGATATTACCAGAGAAAAAGCTACATTGGATTAGGTTAACAACTCTTAATGCCTTTTTGGCTATGTAGTTACAGTGGGCTCTAGCATTTAGATCATTAGATAGAGATGAGTATTCCAAGGTCCTTTATAGAGCTTGGATCATCGACAAGATCTTGACTATTCAGCTTGTATTTTATTGTTGTGCTGCCCAACCAGTATATGGAAATTGGAATAGTTAGTTAGGAATTGGGAGCTGTCCCCTTAAGGGAATGCATCATGGTAAATGTAGTTAAGATATCCTGGGAAATGTAGTCCATGTCATGTGGTCACATCTGTAATCCTGATTGGTCACTGAATTGACCCTTGGGTTGGGGGAGGTTTCTTCACTCTTGCTCAGACCCTAGCATCGTGCTAGCGTCTCTCCTTTGGCTCTACTACTATGGGATGAAATGGGGAAAGATTATGCAAAGAATTGGACATTAGATGCATCTCGACATAACTGAGTTACCTTGAGGATACCTAATATAATCCAATAAAAGAAACTTTGTATGAAAGAATTTGTAGAGTTATCTATCTGTCTTTATATTCAACAATTGAATCAAAGGTGAATAGCAGTTGCTTTTGAAGTGTTAAAACACCCACAACTTCTTTCAATACACACACTTCTTCAAAAGATGCTCCCAGCTGTCTCTGCTTTGCAAAAGACATGGCTGCTTTAATCTTTTGAAAGGGTGTTTTGCATGTGCTCTTTTGCACATTGTGAAGGGTCTTTTTCAGATGGTCTAAACAGCTATATGGTCGCCATCCTATTTAAGATTGTTGGTGCTAATTCAATACAGCGGGATGTGTCATAGTGGCATTGATGCCAACTCCTTTTTACACCGACTAGAAGAAATTCTTGTAATTGGCAGCAGTAGTTATTCTTCCTTGCCCGTTTTCCCAGACACCTGTGCAGCTCTTCAACAGGAGCGGCTATGCCTTTTGCACATGGAGGGAAGTGATGCCACCAAGTATCCTAGTTGTATTAATAACTGATGTAGGAAGGATGAGTTAGCATTGTTGTTACCTTAATGACCCATGTGGTCTTTAATGACCATGTGGGAGATCTGAGATTGCAGTCACTGAGCAAAGCGATTACATGACATCTCACTTTAACAACCACTTTGCTCAGCAACAGATTCTGGGCCCGATCATGGTCATAAGTGGAGGACTACCTGTACAGCACAATTCTGTTCTCTTTCTCATTCTGAAGCTGTTCGTGTCTTGGTCCTGGTGGCCTTAAAGCTGTCTTCCTCATCTTTGAGCCAGCAAGGAACGCTTTGTATCCCATTCCCCCCATCTCGAAGTGATACGGGTAGCGTCTTAGAAGTACATCTTTCCTGTTGCAGTCTCATTCTTAAGGCACGGTGTATCCCATAGATTAGAGTAAGGGTGACCTCCTTCCTATTCGTACTTAGAAGAAAGCACAATTCTATTTACCAGGATTCTGGATCATAATATTATTCGGTCTGTTTGGGAAAAAGCCAGGTATCCAATTGTGTGAGGGGCTTTAATTTGAATCCCTGTACTGAGCAGAGGACCAGGCTTGATGGCCTATATAGGTTGTTCCAGTTCTGTGGGTCTTTTTACTGTGTATTGATTTGTGTATTGGGCTTGTTATACAACAAAACCCTTCCACTAACGCACCCATTTTATCTATTGATTATGGTGATTAAGAGAAGAATGAAGTTCAAACAGATGAGGACTTTTCCTAAAATTAAAACCCCTGAGTTCAATCTCCTTCAGGATTGAATGCAGGGATCCAAATGTCATTGCCCCTGGTAGAGAACTGTCTTATCATCACCTGCCCATTATTCTCCCTTTTCCTGGTCTTGCAGTAACAGGGCTGTTATTCTGTGTTGTGCATTGTATGGTAGTAAAGAACAGCATGCCCGTTTAGGTTATCATGTTGTCTCAATCTTTGCTGTTTAAGGGTCAAATGTCTCTCGATTGGTCTGTTCCCAATTTGTGACCATTTTTGTTGCCATTTTCTGAACCTGATACTGGTTGGGTTATTTGTCAGAGCTGACAAATGCAAATTCAGTACAAAGGAAAAGACTTGGGGTTACTCATCACTCTTTGCAGTTTTTAGACATTATTTGATTTTGGGCTTTGAGAAATCAAATAGCCTGATGATGGGCTTTGTCTTGCAGCAGTGGGAGGTCCGACTCAGGTGCCTACTTGCACTGCAAGGCTTGTATTGCAGCCCAGAAACTGCCTCGCAGATGGAGCTTTTCACCAGTCGCTTTAAGGTAAACAGCCGTAATATTTCCCACTGGCTTTGACTAGCAGATCCACCTTGAAAAGGTGGCAAGAGTTTTATTAATGGGATAGGTCACTCTGTCCTCGGTCTCTCTTGCATACTCTGTAAATGTCCAATTTTCTCTTTGCTGCTATCTCATCCCGAGTTCATGAACGAAAATCCTCAAAAAGCTGCTGGGGGTTGGGCAACATGTATATGAAGTAACTAACTAACAAAAGCTTTCAGAAATAAACCAGACAACCTATAACCTCCTGGGTCACCATTTCAGAGATATTTCCTTACTTAAACAGAATCAGAATGGCCACAGGTGGGGGTGAGGAGCTACTTCTGATCTTCCTTCCAGATTCTTATTGAGTTTCCTTATGGGGGGCTGGCACAGAACTTCAGAAATTTTTCTTTCTTTCCTCCCCCCCCCCCTCCTTCCTTCCTTGCCTTCTTCCTTCTCTCCCTCCATTCTGTCATTATTTCCCCTCTCTCCCTCATCCTTCCTTCCCCATCCTCCCTTTCCTTCGCTCCTCAAATTCCTGCCAACATCCCTATTTACTTTGCTTGTGGGAAGCTTGCAGGGAGGGTCAGTGGGGAAGCTGGCAGGAAGTCCAAGACCAACAGGCAGGTAAGTGGCTGCAGCTGAGTGGGAGGGAGAGAAGGGGTGTGCGGTTCAAGTCAGGAAAGATATTTGGAGGTGCACAAGGGATGCCATAGAGGGGAAGAATGTCTTGGGAGGTGCGAGAGATGCTATGCAGGACAGGTTGGGGGAGCAGCTGGGGGGGCCAGCATAGGGCAAGAAGAATGCACGGGGGAGGGACTGCGTAGGTTGTAAAAGATCCCCAAAATGGGGTGCTTAGTAGGGTGCAAGAGGTGCCATGAAGGCCAGGGATGGTGTGGATTGGGAAGGGTGTGTGTGTGTGCGCGCGCACTCCAAAGGTGCTGCATGGGTCAGGAAAGGCATGGATTGGGGAGGGAGTGGTGTGGTGTGCAAGAGATGGATTGGGGAAGGCACGCAAGGGGAGAAGATATGTGGGGGAGCAGCACAGGTGGGGAGAGTGTGTGTGGGGGGATTGGCATGGGCTGGGAAGGGTATGGGGGGGTTCGTCCCCCCCCCTTTCTAGCAGACAGGCAAGTGACCATAGCTGAGTGAGAGAGAGCAAAGAAGTTTTAATTGGGTTGGAGCCAACCTAATCTTGAATGAAACAGTTCTGTGATAGGCATACTCCCATTATCTACCACCCAGGTCTAAAGCGTGGATCGGGTTGCAAAAACTCAAACATGTACAATTACAGATGTAATTTAAGTATAGCACTTGGGCCAGTGAGGCATTTGACAAAGTAAACCCCAATCTACTTCTGGGTAAGTTAGAGAAATGTGGGATAGACAGCATCAGCCACACCAGATAGATTCATAACTGGCTGACCAGCTGCACTCTACATGTGAGGGACGAATAAAGTCATAGAGGAAACGATGATTTCGAGGTATGGCTGCTAAAGGCGGATCATAAGGCGAATCACCTCGTGAATCATAAGGTGTACTTAGTTTTCCTCACATGGCCTCTCGGCAACCCTCCTAGAATCACTGCAGGAGATAGGTAGCCACATAGTTTTGGTAAAGAAAAATAAGCCTGTATATAGAGCAATCCCTCCTTCATGTGCTTATTTTATTACAACTAACCGCTCCATATAAATAGCTTTCCTTGTAGGTGTATCTTTTAAAATAACACAGGTGTGCTCAATCGGCTGCACCGTCATTTCAAAGAAGCCTGTGGTTGGTCAGAGTGTCAGCACTTAGAGCCAGGCTTCTTAAGGCTTTTGAAAAAGTTGTAGCCAGAGATCGGGTTTAGGATCACAATTGGGACGGGGACTTCCACTGTACGTTGGTGTGGTCCTAAAACAAGTCACCACGTGGCAGTCCGATTTTATGACCATTTTTACTGTAGTAAATGCAGCAAATCGGCACGATGGATCGCTCGGCTTACCCAATTGCGATTCGTTGTCAGAAACCAGTTGTCGGAAGGTCACGAATGCTCCTGTGGCCGCAAGAGGTTGCAACTGGTTGTGAAGTTGAGCAAGTTGCCAAATGCCCAAATTGCCATCATGTGATTGCAGGGTTGCTATGGTGGTTGTAACTGCAAGGACAGGCCGTCATAACTTTGAGCCATTGTTAAAAACAAACCAGCCCTGAGGACTGCCTGTATCTTGGAGGCGCCTGTAACCGTGGCATAGAGCACAGCCATGTGCAACAGGTAATGGTCAAAGAGAGCACACTCGGATGCGAGTAGTATGGAGTACAGGTAGTCCTTATTACAGTTCTTTTAGTGACTGTTCAACGTTACATCGGTACTAGTGACTGTTCAACGTTACATCGGTACTGAAACAAGTGACTTTTGGCTGTATTTCAGTTATGATCCTTGCAGCACCCCCAGAAACATGATCAAAATCCAGGCGCAACTGGCTCATATTTATGACGGTCGTAGTGTGTGTGTGTGTGTGTGTCACGTGATCCCCTTTTGCAACCTTCTGAGGAACAAAGTCAATGGGGAAGCCAGATTCACTTAACCAGGTTACTAACTAATCAACTGCAGTGATTCACTTCACAATTGTGGCAAGAAAGAGTGTAGAACTCAACAAACGTCTCATGTAACAACAGAAATGTTGGGCTCAGTTGTGGTTCTAAGCCGAGGACTACTTGTATAGTATAAACATTGTGGTAATAGTAACTGAGTAGTACCATTATGGTAGCAAGCGTATAGGGATCGCATGGGAGGGGAACAATAAGACTTTGCATGGGTTGGTTTTTACAGCACAGAACTTCTCTTCCAGGGTGCCGTCCTCTTAATGTCTCTCCGGGGTCGGTCTCGTTTTAAGAGGAGAAGCCTCACCTCGGCCGCCTGTCTCGGTCAGAGATAGGAATTGTTGGGGTGACGGGTTACACCTGCTGAACTTTTGTGACCCTTATCTGGAAGTTTTCTAAGCTTCCTCTTTTTTCATTGCACAAGTGTCACTTAGCAACTTTAATTTTTGTAACTTGCATGTTGCGATCACCAAACACAATTACTGTATGCTGCTACAGCAATATAGAGTTAGTCGGGTTGTCTTTGAAGACAATGGGCACAGAGCACTGTGGCTAAATTATTTGTGGGGAAATCCATTCTTGTAGTTTAATTATTCTGAAGTTGGTATAGTGGCTGCAGAAGACTTCCAGAAATGCTCAGGAGAGCCCTGTTTTTGAGATACCAAAATGAAGTACACTTTACACCCTCAAAGCTGCCAAAAAGTAATGCTCAAGCACAACTACAGTGGTCACTGGGCTCTTCCCCAGAAGAACACCAGAGTCTCAAAGCCCACAAAGTGGTTACAGGTCATGTGCCTTCTGAAATGGTAGGCAGGAATTTCAGTTGAAATGTAGCATTTGAGAAAGAGCAAGACCTGACCTTACTACCAGCAGGCCTGGTGTGTCTCCATTCTGTATTTCTGAAGAGGCTCCAAGCCTGCCTTTCCACCCATATTAGCCTCTTTCAACAAAAGCATCCTTTATTACACCTTCACACTGAGGAAAGGATAGCAACCCGTTTCTTGTAATCTAGCTCCTTCCCCTCCAGCAGTTTCGGGGTTGCCAGCTCTTTCAAGGCTCAGGGCCCCTGATAGCAATCAAATATGTACAAGTGAAATGTATTATTTGTCGTCCTCCATGTCCTAGCAGAGGAGTGGAGAGGAGGCTTGACTTGGAGGCAGGTTCCCAGCATCATATATGTACCTAGTGGAGGTTCAGTGCCCCTGTGGCAGCTTTCATAAATTACAAAATGTTAACCACAAAGACGTGGAATGATCATATAAAAGAATAAGCCAGGAAGCTGAAACATATTTGTTAAGTACTGAAAAATACATTTGATGCATTTTCAGGGAGATAGGGAACCATTTCTAAAAAGTGGGTGGTCCCCGCTCCCTCCAGCACCTCCTGTTTTTCTGCAGGAACGGATTGTGGCCATGGTTCTGGATAAAGAGCCCCAAGTGGCAACGGAAGCTGTGAGGCTGCTTACTCTCATCCTTCAGTAAGTGATGCCAGAGTAATCCGAAGGCACTGCTAGCATTCGAATTGCTCGTCAAAGTCCATGTTCTCTGGCCAGGCTGCCAGAGGGTCTCCTGTGTTTTGAGTCTGTCCTTTCTACCCCTCACTTAGAGGGGGTTGGGGGTTGGCATTTTTCACGTGCACTGAAGATTGGTCTCTGCAGGAATATGGACGGCGCACTCACAGGTGCTGACTGTGAAAGGGTCTTCCCACTGGTTTATGCTTCCAGTCGTCCTGTAGCTGCTGCTGCAGGTGGATTTTTATACAGAAAGTGAGTATGGTCCTCCCCCCCACCCCCACCCCCCGGCACCTCAGCATTCTGAGCAAGCACTCAGTTGTGTGTAGGAATACAATATCCTGTTTCTTCCCAAAGATTTCTGACTTGGGCTCTGTTTCCTAATGTTGGTGGCTTGGCTTGTAGGTTGTTGGCACCCAAGGTAGATGCCGGGAGGAAATCAGGGGACCTCCATGAGGGCACTCGTGTCTTCCTCCAGTTGCTTTTGGTGTTCTTTATTGAAAGTGAGGTGAGTGAAACGTTTGAGCCACAAGGAGAAGGTGAAGAGTCCTGGCGGCCCTTAGCCAGGCTGGTTTTAGTGCAGTGCTTTGTTCTCCACCCACAGTTCCATGACCATGCCGCTTACTTGGTCGATAGCCTGTGGGACTGTGCATCTGCCCTGCTGAAGGACTGGCCGATGCTGACAGGCCTCCTGCTGGAGGAATCCTCCACAGAAGGTGAGCGGAAGTGGGTGGGCTTTGGCTCATGTCAGCTTTTGGCTGCTAAACGAATGGGGGAAATGTGCCCTCCGACTTCCTTAAAACCCATGTGGAATACCAGGGATCCCTCCCTGAGGATATCTGCCCATGGACGTAGCCAGAGGTCGACTGTGACGTGCGCAAGTGGCTGTTCTGCCGCTGTGGGATGCCATGACGATTATAAACACCCAAATTTTGGTCACATTATTGTGGGGATACTGTGACAGGTGTGACTATGAGGACTGGTTGTAAAGTCTTGTTGTAACTTTGAACAGTTGCTAAACGGGACAGTTATTAAGCAAGGACTACCTGTAATACCTCTCAAGGTAGTATTGGCCTTCCTAGCAACTATACTACACTGGATTCATGTTGAATGTGATTGGCCGGGATACCCTGATCTGCCCATGTATTTGCCAAGAACTTTCCTCATGAAAGTAATCGCATGACTGCTTAAAGCAGACCTGCCGTCCTCCTCCTATTCCTTCTGTACTTTCCAGTTGAATCTGATCTTTGGGGGTGGGGGAGTTCAAGTGATTTTTCTTAGAAGGATGACCAGCTACAGCTCCGTTTCCCTTCCCTGAGAGAAGACCGACACAAGGACGTTAAGACGGTGTTTCTTGTATCATTCTTGCACCAAGACTGCTCTCTTTGGGCTGCATCTATACATGGCTTTCTGTTCATTTCTCACTTCCCAAAGAACTTGTGCTTCAACGGAAGAGACTTATGTTGTAGCTCAGGATTGAACTGTGTGGAGTCCTTGGTGCTCTCAGAACTTGGTTGTTTACTTGCAGACATTTTGTCACCACCAACTAATATTAGTGCTGGTGAGTATTGAGTTTTGCTCCAATTAAAGCCCTCCAAAACACCGTAACTAAACCAATGGTCCCAGTAGCCTTGCAACATGCAGTGTAAGGACTGTATAACGGCCACTATATAGGACAGGCAGGCAGAAGACGGGCAAAGCATATCCGTGAGCAAAAGCCAGCAATCGGGAGACATGATGAAAACTCCTTAATCCCACCATGCATATGGACAGCCTCAGCCACATTATCACCCAGGAGAAGAAAGCATCCTAGGCCAAGCCAAATCCAATAATGCCAGGGAATTCCCGGAAACTTGGCACTTAGACAAATCAGCCATCAATAACATAGAAGATAAACCAGATTTATACATCAGAGATAATAGAAAATCTAAGAAAGAAACTAAGATAAAGACATGCTTTGCAGCAGCCAGCAGCCCGATAAGCAAGGATTAACACCAGACAAACAGAAAACAGTAATCAAGGAATCACCAAGGAGAAAACTACACACCCCCACACCCCCGCCAACACTGGCAGGGCAAGCTACTGTATATAAATGGGGAGAGAACCCCGCACTCACTGATGGTATTACCTTTTTGGGTGATGAAATGTCTGCAAGCAAACCACTAGGCTCAGAGAGTACCAAGGGCTCTTCGATATTGTCTCTTATGCAAGCCTTCGTTCATTCTGAGCTCTAGCTTTTCTGACACAATTGCTGTAGCTACTGGAAGTACTTTATGTTCTTTAGTTATGTTCCTCTTCATGCTGGGAAGAAATTGTGCGTGCTGCGTATTTGCTCTTCGGGTCATTGAGAAACATGATTGTAAGAAGTTTATTCTGCGTTTGTAATTTTAGCAAAAGCATATTGTGAAAGTAAACAGGAAACTGAATTATGGAATGTTTGATATTAAATGTGGTGCGAACAGTAGTAAATCATGTGCGAGAATAAGCAGAGTGCTTGGCAACAAGTGGGTCATCCCTGAAGGCAAGGATATGTGACGGTCCCTTATTTGTTAAACGTATTTAGGAGAAATACCTGAGGGAATTATCCAGGAAGGCTTGGCAGTTAATATTTAAAAATTCTGCTTATTGCATTAGAAGTAAGTTAAATTGGTGATTCTTTATGGATACTGCAGTATAATTCTGCAAATTTAGGGAACAGTAGCCACACATTTAGGATGAGAGATTGTGATAGTTGCGTAATATGGATTCATTCTCTGTGTGAGATGCTCCACAGCTAAAGTGCTGTGTTGCTCTGCAGGTTTGGGCGATCTAAGGGAGAGCAGCCTCATCTTGATCATGGTGGCCAGCATGCGGCAAGCCACAGAAGGGCACCCACCCACCGGCAGGTTCTCTGGAAAGAAGGTAACGGCCTTGGTTCTCCCTCTCCTTTCACAAGGACCCCAATCCCTGCCATCTCCTCCTCCTCTTCTTTCTGCTTTGTCAGGTGTTTTCTGCTCGGGAGCGCAAAGGGCAGTCTGAAGAGCGTCTGAGGCTCACGCACCACTTTGTCCCTCTACTGCCCCAGCTGTTAGCTAAGGTGAATGCCTCCGTCTCTTACTACTAAATGGGAGGAGAAACCAAAGAAGAAGCATCCTGTTCTTGTTGGGATTTGGCCCTGCCTGTCGGTTCTATGTGGTTGTTCCAAAATTGCTTTTCATCCTCCTCCTCCCCCCGAAAACATTTTGCTTATCATCTTGAGGGGTTTCTTCTGTTCTGACCGAATGTTGGGGCATGGAAGGATTTGTATTCTTTGCAGTCATCTGGTCTCTAGCACTCTCTGAAAGTCATTGAGGCCACTTGGGGGGGGGTGTTTATCTGTCCCCCTCAGAGTCCTGGGTGGTCGATGCACTTGGCTTTCCTTGCCAAGAGCAGCACGTTCTATTAGTGCCCTCATTCTTCCCTTCTCTGCTCTGCTCCATCCTGGCAGTTCTCTGCTGACGCTGAGAAAGTAGGACCCCTGCTGGAGGCTTTGCGTTATTTTGACCTAACTCATTACAGCTCAGGCCGCCTGGAGAAGGTAGGAGGCCCTTTTCGTTACTCTGCCTCTCTCCCCCTGTACCTTGTTTTTCCTCCTAAGCGGGCTCTTCCTCCTGCTTCCCCCAATATTCCAAATCCATTCCTTCCCCCCAAAAAAAACTTGCCCTTGGACACTGCTGGGGTGACTCTCTCTGTCTCCTCCTCCTCCTCCCAGTACTTAGACTTGCTGCTGAGCCAGCTAAAGGAAGTGGTGGAAAAGCACACCAGCAGTGAAGTGCTGGAGCTGGCTTCCCAGACTCTCCAGCTGCTCTGCAGCACAGAATTTGCTTTCTACAACCGTGTGGATTTTGCTCGAAGCTGCATTATGGACTATCTGGCGGATAAATTCCAACACGAGGCTACTGAACTCCTCCAGGTAGAAGAACTTCACCCTGTGACAGGTGTTTAGGCATGGATGAATTTTCAGAGTGGGAGCAGTTTGATGATAGGATTCTGATCTGGTGTACATGAAGAGCTACCTTGAAATGTGGACCTGGGAGGGTGGGTGCCTATCTCAGACAGAAGGATTATGGTGCCTTCCAGAAGCTTTAAGCTCCCATTTATTAGTTGCAATTGACATGATCAAAGTAAAGGAGCAATTGGTTGTGGCCTTACTAAACTCCCAAATATTTAATTGGTCCCACTGATTTAGTCACTAGGCGGACTTGTACACTGGGACCTATCCAACAAAATGTAATTCATTGTCAAGAAAAACTCAGGTTTTACGCTTGACAACAGAAACTATAAGAGGGACCTTGGAGACCTAGTGAGCAACCTCTTAAGCATGAGCCAGCAAGTGTGCTGCAGCTGCCCAAAAGGCCAATGTGTGGTGCCTTAACAGAGGGACAGGTTCAAGACGCGAAGTGTTAGTGCCACTATATACTGCTTCAGTAGGATCACACCTGGAATACTGTGTCCAGTTGTGGTCACCACAATATACAAAAGATGCGGTGCCTCTACAAAGACTACAGAGAAGAGGAACTGGTTAGGGGACTGGGGGCTAAAACATACGATGAAAGGTTGTAAGAACTGGATACATCTAGCCTAACAAACAGAAGGACTAGAGGTGACCTGGCTGACAAGGACTATGCGGAGCACCAGGGGTGCATGGAATGTTCTGTAGCAGGACCGGACGGTCGTGATGAAGCTGTGCCAGGGATGTTTGGGAAAGCCGAGAGAGAGTGGCCAGAGAAACGGCTGGTTTCTTCCGTTGCCTTTGCTACGTCCAGGTTGTTTAGAACAGGGGTCCCCAACCACCGGGCCGCGGACCGGTACCGGGCCGTGGAGCACTCTTTACCGGGCCGCAAAGAAAAAAATTTTTTAAAAAATGGCGGCTTTCTTCGCCTTCGGTGAATGCTGCTGGGATCGGGGATCAAGGACACAAATGAAAGAAGGGGAGGGAGGAAGCAACCGAAGCCTGTCCTGCTCTCTGGCTCAGCTCTCTCAGTCGCTTTCTCGCTCCTCCACCAGCCCAGGAAGAAACTGCTTCAAAGAAGCCGGGGGGGTGGCTTTTCCTGTCGCCGCAGCTTCCCCGAAGCGCCCGTTTCACCCACCCCCATCGCCGCTCGCTCGCGGTTCAATCCACAGTGCTCCGTTCTGCCTGCCTGCCTGTCTGGTTGTTTGGGAGCAGCTTCGGCTGAGAATAATAACTATTCGCCTCTTTTTATCAGCCGAAGCTGCTCCGAAACGAAGAAGGCAGGCAGGCAGGCAGGTAGAACGGAGCACTGTGGATTGAACCGCGAGCGGGCGGGCGGGCGGGGTGGGGGTGAAACGGGCGCTTCGGGAAGCTGTGGCGACAGGAAAAGCCACCCCACCCCCACCCCCGGCTTCTTTGAAGCAGTTTCTTCCTGGGCTGCTGTAGGAGCGATAGAGTGACTGAGAGAGGAACGAGGCAGACACCTGAGGGAGGGAGGGAGGGAGACACCTGAGGGATGGGGCTGAGGGAGGCAGGACCAAGGCGCTCCCTGAACTTGGTGGTTTGCTGGCAGACGTTTTATTACCCGACTAGGTAACAACATCAGATGTTACCTAGTCAGGTAATGAAACGTCTGCAAGCAAACTACCAAAGTCGGATTCTCTCTCCCCCGGTCCTTGAAAAATGTTTCTGCTTGAAACCGGTCCCTGGTACAAAAAAGGTTGGGGACCACTGGTTTAGAACACTGGCCCTTAGGCAGCAAGGTGTTCATGGGTGAGAAATAAAAAATCAGATGCACAGAGAGAAGATAGAGGGATCCTTGGCTCCACCCTAGTACTTGTGAGAAGAATCTGGGTGTTGTGGTAGATCTCAGGCTGAGCTCAGGCTGACCCAGCAATGGGCCACAGCTGCCAAAAGAGCCAACAAACAATTTTGGGCTGTGGAACTGGAAAGAGTACAAAGAGTAGTGACAAGGATAGTAAAAGGCTTGGAATCCTACCGAGAGCAATTGAACTTGGTATGTTTAGCCTAAAGAAGGGACAGCCGAGCAGAGACGTAACAGCAGTCCTCCAGTCCATGAAGGGAAGTCATAGGGTGGACACTGTGAATTTATTCCTTGTAATGCCTGAGGGCAAGATGAGAACCAGCAGGTAGCAGCCTCCCAAAGGAGATCCAGACTTGAAATAAGGAGGATTTACCCGCCTGAGAGTCTGTCAAGCAGTAGGACAGGCTGCCTTCTGAAGTGGTGGGTGCTCAGTCAGTAGAGGCTTTCAGGGAAAGATTGAGCAGTTTTTGTCAGCGATAGTGTGAGGGTTCCTACTCTAAGCATCGGGCTGGGCCTCCCCGTCCCTTCCACATCTATGATTCTCTGTCTCTGGATAGTCCTCTCGGGTGGAGGAGAAGCACCTTGCATCGTGTCTGTGTCTTTTCTCTGCAGTCCTCGTTTTTTGAGAAGGAGGAGGTGTACAGCATGGCTGCCACTTTGAGACGCATTGCCGCCTTTCACAGGTGAGTGGAAATTATTCAGTCTGGCCGTTTCCTTGCTGTCTTGTCCCAAGATCTCTGCCTTTAAATGCCTTCCTCCTCCGCACCAGTCCTCAATAGAGGTATGGTGTCCCTGGGGAACGTCCAGGTACTGTCCCTTGCTCCTTGTGTCCTTTTCATCTGCAGTGCCCACGACCTGACTCCCTGGAGGTTCTTTGAGCCCTGTGTCCGTCTCCTGCGCCACCTGCTGAATACAGGCGAGGCCTGCGAGCAGGTACTGGGCCAACTGACCTGGGCCAGGAACAGTTGGGGACCTCTCCTCTTGGGCCACATTCTTGCTCAGCTGCTCTTCCACCCTCCGAGGGGGCGTTTTTCTTGCACCCACAGGGGTCCCATGCCTGCCTGCTGCCTCCCTCTTCTCCTTGCAGGTGGTGATTCCTGCCATGACTTGTGCCCACTTCTCGCTGCTCTGGGAACTGTCCCGCTGCTCATCCGGGGACATCCCTGACCAGGTGAGCGGGTTTTGGGGATCTTTTGCCATGGCCCTTCCTGCCAGGCCTTCACGATTGCCTTTTCCTCTCTAGCAGCAGCTGCTCAGCCTCAGGGACAAAGTGGCTGCCTTTTGCTCCCTCTGCCAGAGCTGCCTCATGGACATGGAGCCCTGTGTCCAGGAGCAGGTGAGGGGCGTCTGAGCCGTGGAGGGAATGAGGAGAGCCGCCCACTTGGGCAGGAGCAGGGGCTTGCTGGGCCGGTCTTTGGCATTTCCCATCTACCTCTACAGGGCAATGGGTCAAGTGAATACAAGGTGGGAGAAGGGGGGGGGGCTTGTGAGCGGCAGTGTACCTCATCCTAGGCCTTAAACAGTAACTTTAAGAGGGCTCTGTGTGTGTGTGTGAGGTTTCCAAGTGATGAAACCAAGTATGTGTGTGTAAAAAGGAGGAAGTGAGATAATTAGTGCAGGTGATCCTAAAGTGAGGACCTCTCGTGCAGAGACAGTTCCAAATTACAGCATCATAGAAGGGGGGGGCAGAGAGAACTTATGACCGATCCTCAGGAGTTGCGGCCATTGCACAATCCCACAGTCATCCTATCTGACCTGACCTGCCTGTTTCCCACAAGCAAAGTCAACAGGGAAGCCAGAAGGAGATCTCAGCTCGCTCCTACAGCCCTGCCGGGTTTTCTCCTGAGGGGCCCCAGCAGCGTGGCTGTTGGTATCCTGTAGCGCCCGCCCACAGTGCCCTTCTGTGCTTTGCAATGCCTGCTGCGTAGCCCCTCTTTGGGGCACTGGTCCTCCATGGTGCCTGCGTGCCTGGACCACGGTTTCAGCGCTTCTTTCCGCTGAGGTCCTCTTGTAACCTCATTGAAGATGGCAAGGGGAATTGCTGGGATTGTTGTCGCTAAGCGATGTGATCACATGATGTCACACTTTACGATCGCCTTGCTTAGTGATGGAAATTCCAGCCCCAATCGCCACCCTAACTCAACTACCTGGAAGACTTGCAAGAATGAACTGTGGGAGAGATTGTTTGCAGAAGACTAATGTAAAAGGACATTTATTAGCAGTAGTTAAATGAAATTAATTACTTTTTGAAATGAGCAGATGCTTTTTGAGTGTATTTCTACAAAACTGAATGCTTAAAAATATTGAGGATGCTTCTAAAGGTAACTGCCCTGTTCAGTACTTTTTGCTATGAAAATCAGCAGTGATGGTGCTAAAATATCCGTTATCGTTTATTGAAATAATTTGTGTAGCTGTCAGTCTCACAACAGGGACTGTGGACAGGGACTAAACCAGAGCCACAGCATCCACCTATGACCCATATCGCCCAAAGTTAAAACAGATAAGCAAACCCCAATTGAAAAAAAACCACCAGTCGCAAAACTCACTTAACTGTCTGGCCGAAACTTTAGTATGTACTACTTGCTATTGAGTGATTAGCTGATTATGTGCCATTAAGTTGTTGCTGACTTTAAGAATTCTGGCATGAGGTTTATTTATTTTTATTTACTTATTGCATTTATACTACAACCATTAACATGGCTGGCCCGTAAGCATAGCCTCTAATCTCCCTCCCTTTGCCTCCAAATTGGGCATATTTAAATACTTATTTCATTTCCAAGCTCAGCAGCACCCCTTTCTCCCTAGTCTGGAAGAACCTCCCTGTGGGAAAAGGAGAAGCAGTTTCTTCCCCTCCGATTTCTGCTTAACCTCCATCTCCTCCCCGTTGTTTGGTGGGTTGGGCATGCCATGAGTCCCGTCAGCCAGGAAATATATCAGCTGGCAAGGGCTCCGGAGACCTGCCTCCTCAGCCATAGCCCCTGTGGGACCAGAGGTTAGGATGTGTCCAGCCCTGTTGCCCTTTTTGCCACAAAGACCTGGTTATGTGCCTGAGTCTATGAAGGACCCTGGCCCTGTTTCTTGGTTATATTGATACCTATAATTATATTTTTTTCACAAGGGTGTGTGTATGTGATGTTCGTAGTTGTGTGCAGAATTGCTTGCTTGAGAAGGGAGGAGAATAAAAATTGAATAAATAAAAGTATTTCTTTGCGGGTTGCCTTCATGCCTCTTTGGCAGATTCACCAAGAGGTAGGGCTTCGGTCACAGTCCCCTCACCCTAATTCCCCCCGAGGTAGCTGTTGTCAACAGGTAAGACATTATGGCACTGATTCAAATAAAGATGCCCTTCCAACAATTTGGATTCGTAGAATCCTAGAACTGAAGGGACTTTGGGAGTCTTGTAGTCCAGCCCCTTGCCCAAGGCAGGAGTCCTTAGACCATCACAGTCAAATGGCTGTCCAACGTCTTCTCGAAAACCTCCAGCGATGGAGCCACTGCAGGAGGCATTAACGCCAGGAAGAGTTCATCGAGTTCAGACTGTTTCCTCATGTGTAAAGAACTCAAACATATGTGGGAGGCTTTCCTTGATTAAATTCTCTGCCTCACTTTAAAAAGTACATTATTTCAGTTAAATAAGAAGCTGACTTTTTTGCAAAGCACCGTTTTCTCAGATCAACTTTGTTTCCAAGGTGGCCTCTTGGAAAATCAAAAGGGCAGCTCTTTATTTGAAGATCCTGAAAATATAAGGATGATGCCCAACTCTATTTCCACACTTGGTGGCCCAAGTGATGCTGTGGTTGTCCTCTTGCGATGCCTGGAGGCTATGGGGGCCTGGATAGGGGACGCAGGCTTTGGCTGAAACCTGGCAAGACCGAATGGGTGCGCAGGACTTCAGGATTTGGGGTTTTGTTATCTTTGATTCTGGGTGGGTGTGGGGAGGGGGGGTGGCCCTGCTCAGAAAAGATACGGTCCCCAACTTGTGGCTTCTCCTGGACTCCTGCTCAACCAACAGGTGTTTGCAGTCGTTGCTAGGAGAGCCTTTGCACTATTATGCCCCAGTTGTGGCCTTTCCTAGAGCAGAATTCCCAGCGTTCAGTCATTCAGTCCCTGGTCATCTCCCGACTGGACTATTGTAATGAGCTCTATGTGGGGCTTCCCTTGAAGAGCATTCAGAAGCTGCAGCTGGTGCAGAGTGCAGCAGTGTAGGCAGCTTTGGGGGGGGCTAGAATGGCCCCAGTAAAACCACTGCTCCGTGAGCTGCATTAGTTGCCAGTCTGCTTCCAGGTGCAATTCAAGGCGTTGGTGATCCCCATTTAATTCCTTCATGGCATGGGTCCAGGTTACTTAGGAGACTGTCTCACCCCACTGGGATTGGCCCACCCCACTCTGTGGAGCTTCTCTGTCATCCAGCTTATGGTTGTCCCAAAGGTGCTTTTTTCAGAAGGCAACTGGACTTTCTTGTTTTTCTTTGAAGACATTTTGCTTCTCCTCCAAGAAACTTCTTCAGTTCTGACTGGATGGTGTGGAAGGATTTATGCTCCTTGCAGACAGCTGGTCATTTGCATCCTTTTAGAGAGTCGTTGAGGCCACTTGGAGGTTTATCTGTGTCGTTGGGGTCACCTAAGTAGTATCCCTCCCCCTCTGTTGAGAGAGAGAGGGAGAGGACTGTTCAATTTGGACACAGAGGGCCTCTTTGGCCCCTCTTTCAAACCAGCGGTCCTCTCTGTCCAAAACGTGGATTTTGTTGTCTTCAAAAGAATGGCCTTGTCGTCTAAATGCAGGTGGATTGCTGAGTCTAGTCCTGACGGGTTTGTTTCCACAGAGGAGGCCTGCTGTGGGTCCCTTCAGCCCGATTATCCTGGCTGGCAGGGTCCCGGAGGAGGAGGGCCTTTTCTGCTGTGGCTCCTGCCCTCTGAAACATCCACCCCCCACGATGTGAAGTTGGCCCCAAACTTCCTATCCTTTCACAAGGGCCTAAAAACCTGGATCTGCCAGTTGGCCCGGGGCCCCAATGGGGGGAACCATGGGGGGGGGGGCTGATCGAGTACTGATCCCTCCTTCCCCCCATTTCGGTCCCCACCATCACCACATGTCCTTGATTTTAATCTTTAGTTTTAATTTATTCAGGTTTGAATGTAGATGTATTTTTATGTCTGTAAGCAGCCCAGAGTTACCTTAAGGTAATACAGGCGGCCAATACATTTTATTTATTTAATTAATAAATAAATAAATAACCTGGAACAAAGATTTTAAGGAGCATCTTCCTCAACTTGCTTTTTGGAAAATGGGTATTTAGAAGAGATAGCTGCCTGGTTTCCATTTTATGATTCTCCAAAATGTGTACATTATGATGAAAATGCCTTAACTTCATAGCACAAGGGCAGATTCAACTATAGTTTCAACTGGGAAACAGTCTCCCTCCTAGACCAAGCCAAGTCCAAAAATGCCAGAGAATTCCTGGCACTCTGACAGATTGGCCCTCAAGAGACACATAGACAATATCTACATACCATTCAACAGAGACGATCAACAAACCAAAAAGGGAACAAAGAGACCAAAAATGCCTCACTAGCGATCAACACCCAGATGAGCAGAGATTAAACACCAAGGTTAACATTAGACCAGAATCAAGAAGCAAACAATACTCCAAGCAAGTGAACAGTAAAGGTCCCAACCCAGGAACCACCAAGGCCACTCCCACCCACACTGACGGAGCAAGCCACCAGGATATAAATTGAGAGCAAAACCTACTAGCACTGATGATGATACATAGTTCAGTAATGAGACATCTGCAAGAAAACCACCAAGCTCAGAGAGCGCCCAGGACCCTGCCCGCACTTTGTTATGTCCATCTTGGGGTGTGTGTGTGTGGAGTTGCCGTTTTCAGTGTGTGATTCTCTTTTGTCCCCCTTCTTTGCAGGCCTTTGTGCTGTTGAGTGATTTGCTCCTGTTCTTCGGTCCACACCTGGCTGACAGAGGGCAGGAGGAATTGGTGTATCAGCCGGAGTCTGCTCTGCAGTCGCAGATGGCTGGCTTTCTAATAGACCACGTTTTCAACCACAGCCAAGCCCAGGATGATGGTATACTTAATCCTTGAAGTTGGAATTGGAGAGGTTTGGAGTAGGAGCACAATTTTTAAGCAACTGCACTAATAACCCCCTCCCTTCTTTTCAATTGGCTGCTGAACTCAAGATAGTGAAAACGGGGAGCTTCAGGTTGAGCAGCTGCACCAGCGGCGTAATTTGCTGTCTGGATTCTGCAAACTGGTTGTCTACGGAGTGCTGGAACTGAGCGCTGCTTCAGATGTCTTCAAGTATTACTCCAAGGTATGCGAGGATGGCTGGGAAGGAGTAGCCGGGAATTTGCCCTGGACATATTCGACGCCCATCGTCGTTCCAGTTTAGCTGTTCCCTGCCTTGCCTCAAGAGTCGCCGTGGCCATTTCTAGAGCTTCTCAGACAACACCCAAAGAGGAGGAGGAGAAAGGGCTTGTTTTCCATGGCTGCACAGAATTTGAGTTCCCAGGAAAGGATGGATGGAATTTCAGGGGCTGACTGAAACGTTGGCACTATCCTGGAGCTTAAGGGAAGCACCAGAAGATTGAAGAAGAACTGCTGGTGTTCCTAACTGTAAAGGAAAAACATGGACTTGGGCAGGTGGCGATCAGCACCTCGGGAGTCCCTAGGCAGAAAAAAGCAAGCGGGGGGGTGTCTGCAGGCACTTAGAAAGGAAGACGGCGATTACCAGAGGCAGGCATACGATGTGCGGTATCCTGAACCCTAGTAACTTCCTTCACTGTAGGCTATTTTCTGCTGACCCAGAAAACATGATGCAAGTATAAAAGTCAAACCTTTAAATAAGAAAATTTACTTTTAAAGTTAAATTTTAACTTCAAAGTCCATATCAGATGTATCGTCCTCACATTTACGACTGTCACAGCATCACCAGAATGATGTGACCAAAATGTGGGTGCTTGGCAGCTGGCATGTATTTACGGCTGTTGCGGGGCCCCTGGGCCACTCAGCCATGTGCGACCTTCCCAGCCGACATGCAAAGTCGGGGGGAGCTGGGTTTGTGGAGTGGTTGCAGGATCCTAACTGAACCAGTTGCCGGGACAGAGCCGGAAAGAACCATGGAGGTCTTGCAGGCCAGCCCTGCCCTGCTCAGGCAGGAAACCCTGCACCACCACGTCACTGTGTGCATAACAACTCTGGCAAAAAAGCCGTCACAAAATCGGGCATGACTCCCTTAACGACTGCGTTGCTTAGCAACAGCAACTCTGATCCCACTTGGGGGTCTGAAGCCGAGAACCACCCCCGCCAGACCAGGAAGGTTAGCGTCTGGCAGTCTTGTGTGGAAAGCACAGCTGTTGTCTAGAGGAAGCACAGAGTACAAACCGCCCCTTCGACTACACGGGGAAATCATTTTGTTTTTAGTATAAAACTTATTATGTACTGTACATAAATACATTCCTTTCCCTACTCTGGTTTTGCTGTTTTATGAAACTAATTTTAAAAAGCTATAAACAAAGGAGAATCCAGTGCTCCATTTTTCCTGCCAGTTCTACGATGACTATGGGGACATTATCAAGGAAACTCTGAATCAGACCCGCCAAATTGACCGAATTGAGTGGGCTTGCACGCTGCTACTCAGCCTGCAGCAGGTAAGCGGGGGGGGGGGGAGCATCGTGACGGTGGCGGCTGCCGGAGAATGGGACGCCTGCCCAGCCGGTCTCTCTCTTTGCTCCCAGTTGATGACCCAGCTCTTCTTGGAAGAGGGACCAGGGGCCACAGACTCGGCCGCCTTCCTGGAGATCCGGGACTTGGCACGGCAGTTCTCCCTGATGTTTGGGCTGCACCAGCTACAGAACCGCTCAGCCCTGGTGGCTCTGCACAAGTGAGGACGCTCCGGAGGCGTCCAGGGAAAGCAGGGCTTGGGTCCAGTGGGAAGACCGGTTCAGGGATGGGGGGGAGAGAAGGGGAGGTAGCTGGGCCATCCTCACGGCGTCTTCATTCCAGGGATGGCATAAGGTTTGCCTTTGAGGAGCCAGCATCCCCCAGCCCTGGCCTGGGTCTCATCAACCTGCCCTTCCTGGAGCTGCTGAGTGAATTCTCCCCGAGGCTGTTGGCCCCAGATAAGGCTCTGCTGTGAGTACTATGTGGCTGGGGAGCCTCCAGAAAAGCCTCCCTGCCCACTGAAACCACCTTTTTTCCTCCCACCCACAGCCTCGCCTACTTGAAGACGATGGGGCAGGCTCATTTCTCAGGGAGTGGAGATGAGCCCTTCTGGCCCTCCCTCCTGCTCTATCAGCACTCCCTGAGCCCTCAGCAGGAGGCGGCCCTCCAACCGCACGTGACAGCCTCCAAGAGGAGACATTTGAACGGTGGGTCTGGGGCCCTGAGCTGGTGGGGAGCGGGAGATGCTCTGTTCTGTATTCTGTACAGTGGTGGATTTGTCTTCTGTACAGAAGCAGATAGATAAACTCAACAAGACGTCCATAACAAAGTACATTTATTGGTTCATCAGGTACCCTCATAACTCACATTTGTGACGAAGTTCTTTAATGACCAATCCTTTGTATATCTGTCTTGTAGGTAAAAAGATGGTTTATCTCCTATTCTTTTTCTCCCATCTTGTAACGATAGAAGTAGAACAGTTACCACGAGTCCATGAGTTCAGCCAAGAGTGAGGAAAACTCCCCCAACCCATCGAGGGTCAATTTAGTGACCAGTTAGGATTACAGATGTGGTCACGTGACATGGACACCTTAAGGATACCTTAACTACATTTACCATGATGCATTCCCTTAAGGGAACAGCTCACAATTGCTACCTAACTATCCAATTCCCATACACTGGCTGGACAGCACA
The DNA here is from genome assembly GCF_049901735.1 of Notechis scutatus. NCBI lineage: Eukaryota > Metazoa > Chordata > Lepidosauria > Squamata > Elapidae > Notechis > Notechis scutatus. The sequence continues at coordinate 67,234 of NC_142011.1, read as the reverse complement.
CTCCCCGCCTGGAATTGTAAATTCCACTATTAAAAGAAGGAAAACAATTACCTATAAACTAAGATAAGCAGTAGACAGTAATACTAACTGAATAGCAGATAACTATATAACTAAGATAGTTAGCTAGATAACTAAGAAAAACAGTAGCCATTAATAAAGCATCAAACAAAGCAAAGCATGCAAAGCTTGAGGTTCAATCTTCAAGTTCGGCCCTTCTCCGCAGTAGCACAAGGTCGGTGACCTTGGTAAAGGTCTGATGGTCACAGGAGGAATCCAGTGACCTCATCATCAGGACCTTGACTTTGCGTCCATCAGAGCTGGGCATGGTTTGAGACACAAGTCCCATAGGCCACGTGTTATGATGCACATCCTTGTCTTTCAGCAAGACAAGGCTTCCCTCCTCGAGTTTGGTTCTTTGGTCTTCCATTTACGGCAGTCTTGTAGGATACACAGGTACTCTTGCTTCCAACGGTTCCAAAAGGTGTTGGCAAGCTGTTGAACTGGTCTCCATTGTTGTTTGTACAAGTCCTTAGAATCAAAGTTCCCTAACGGCACAGGCCAATCACCCGTCTTTGAGTTAGCAAGGCAGCTGGAGTGAGAATGGTCGGATTCTCAGGATCTGAAGAGACTGGAACTAAAGGTCGACCATTTATGGTGGCCGCGAATTCTGCCATAATGGTAGATAGAGTCTCATGTGTCAGTTTAGGTGCTTTCGCCAGCATCGAATCAAGGATCCGACTAGCTATTCCAATCATGCATTCCCACGCTCCTCCCATGTGAGATGCGTGGGGAGGATTAAATATCCATGTGCATAAATTGGCTTTAAGGTAGCTATTGAGTGGCGAGTCAGGGCGAATGCCATCTTCAATTTGTAGTTCTTTACAAGCGCCTACAAAGTTTGTTCCGCAGTCAGATCTGAATACCTTGACTGGGCCTCTGTAGGCTTGAAACCTTCTCAGGACGTTGATGAAGCAAGAGGCATCCATAGATTCAATGACTTCTGTTAAGCTTGGATTCCCCAACGGGTGTTAAGGAAAACAAACTAAACAGAATGTGCAGCGAAGTCAGATAGGAAGACAGGTAAATGTGTGAGATAAGCCTTCTCGTTAACACGCAGTAAAAATACAGATATGCTTGTGCTATCAAAATTATAATTTATTCCATTTAAGAATTATAGCATAGTCATGTAAACAGTCCAGTAGTCATATATCAATTTCAGTCAAGTCTTGTCGAGGATACTCTAATTGCAAAGTCCGTGTCGAATAGCCAGTGTCAGTACACATATAATAAATCTGTCCAAAACTTATTTTCTCTCCGTTGAGAAATATCTTCAAAGTAATCCAACACTTCTTCTCCTCCCCGATCCAGCAAGAATGCAGTCTTCAATAAGCCAGCCAGTAAGAGCCAGAGAGTGCCTTGCTGCTTATATAGTACTTTTACAGCTGCACCCTTAATTACATTCCTTTAGCTTAAAGTCACATACACTTTATCTGACAAACCATGATTCATCATTTTATTATCTTTACCCAAAACAGTTAGGGTAAAACAATGTTATCCCTAACATTCTCCCTTTTGGGTAATAATAATAAATATTACAATAATATATCCATTTACACTTTCAAATCATAATTGTCACAACTCTCTTTAAATTTTACAACACCTTGAGCTTTTGTAAACTGGTCTGCAATATTTTCTTCCGTCATGCAGTACTCTAGTTTAATTAGACCATTTTTAACAGATTCTCTAACATTTAAGTATCTTAAATCAGTATGCTTTGATCTAGTCTTTACAGCAATATTAGTAGCTAATTGTATAGCTGCCTGGTTGTCCTCGTACACAATAATAGAATCTTTAACAGTTATACCCATGTCTAATAATAACTGTTTGTACAGAATTAAGTCAGTGCATAGTAATGACAGACATGAAAATTCTGCTTCCATAGTTGACAAGCTAATATGCTGTTGTCCGATTGACCTCCACCCTATTAAAGTTTTACCAAATAATATAACCATCCCAGATGTTGATTTTCTAGTGTTTATGTCAGTTGCAAAACTTGCATCTGCATAGGCACTAAGATTCAAATCACCTTTTGGCTCTAGATACAATGCATGGTGCATTGTTCCTTTAAGATATCTTAAAAATTCTCTTTAATGCTTGCCAATGACATTGATGTGGATCATTATTAAATCGTGCCAGCTGATTAATACTATAAGCTATATCTGGCCTAGACCAATTGCTTATATATGATAAGCTACCAATCAAAGATTGATATATGGTCTTATCAAATTTGGGACTTTGAGCATCAATTTTTCAAATTTCCTGACTCATTGGAGTCTTTGCAGGCTTACAAAGTTCCATTTTATACAATTTAATTAATTGGCAAATTTTATCCTCTTGAGATATCTTAAATCCTTTTGTGGTTTTATTAATTGTCAATCCTAGATACTTTTTAATTTCACCTAAATGCTTTAATTTTATCCTTTTGGCTAATAATGAAATAATCTCAGTAGCTTCATTATTGGTCTTAGTAATCAAAGCAATATCATCTGTAAATAATAACAATAATGACACCGTTCCATTATTTTCTCTTTTAAACAAACATGGATCTGCTAAACCAGATTTAAACCCTATATTGTTCAATTCTTTCACAATATATTGGTTCCATTCATAGCCAGATTGTTTCAATCCATATAAACTCTTCTTGAGTTTCCAACAATCATTGCTATTTACTTTATTATCTTTTATACCAACTGGTTTTTTCAAATATATTGTATGCTGCAATGGTGCATGCAGATATGCAGTTTCTACGTCTAAATGGTTAACAATATAATTATTCTTAGCTGCCCATACTAAAGCTGCTCTTAAAGTTGTAGCCTTAAGATTTGGTGCAAATACCTCATCATAATCAAATACATTTTGGTTAAATCCTTGTGCTACTAATCTAGCTTTATAAATTACTTTCCCATTATTTCCAGTCTTTACTTTAAATATCCATTTTCATCCAATGGATTTTTCTCCTGGAGGTAATTTGGTTTCTTCATAAACCTTCATTTCCTTTAATGAATTTAACTCTTTTTCCATTGCCTTTTGCCAATTCTCCTGATCCTTAGCAGGATACATCTTAAGTTCATCTATGCTAGTAGGAACTTTATTTACTTGGCAAACAATACTTGCCTGATATCTATCAGGTGGTTTAGTTATACGCGTTGTACGTCTAGGTATAACAGGACTTACAGGTGGGCTTTCCTTTATTTCCTGTTCTTGACTATCTATCTCTTCTTGATCACTTATTTCCTCTTGATCTGGTTCTATTTGCTCTTCATGGACTTCTTCTTTAATTGGACTTTTCTTATAACTAGTATTTTCTTTCTGCCTCTTATAGGGTTCTATAATAACATCATTATCTGAATCTTGCTCTAATCTATTCCATCCTATATGTTCTAGGAATTGTGCACTAGCACTGCAGTATACTCTAGATGTACCTGGTTCCCAGAATCTATAAGATCTATGGTTTGCTTGATATCCAACAAAAATTAATCTTTTAGCTCTATGTTGTCCTTTGTGCCTGAGTTGTGTAGGGATATGCACCCATGCTGGTGCAACAAATGTGTGAATATAACTCAAATCAGGTTTCCTACCATGCCACAGAGTGAATGGTAATTCACCTTTTGTTGAATTAACAACATTGTTTAATATATGGTTCCCACACATTATAGCTTCTCCCCACAAATTGTCAGGTAATCCAGAATCAGATAACATTGTCCTTCCCATTGATTGCAGTGTTTGGCCTCGTCTCTCTATAAATGCATTATGTTGAGGCCTATATGGTGCAGACTTTTTATGTTGAATACCTGCCATTCTAAGTCTACTCTGGAATTTATTATTTGTAAATTCCGCACCATTATCTGTTATAAGAGTTACTAATTTCTTTTTAGTTTTCCTCTCTGCAAATTTTAACCAATTAAAGAAATTTGTATACGTTTCAGTTTTTCTCTTCATTAGAAAACAGAAACCATACCTAGAATAGTGGTCCATTATGCTTAATATGTATCTAGCACCACCTACACTTGGCTTTTTAGGACCTATTATATCGGCAAATACTACCTCTAAAGGCTCTTTGGTAGTAAATCCATCAACTCTATTTGCCGGTATAACTTTGCTTTTGTTTTGATTACAAGCAGAACATTGCAAATACTTATTACAAGGTTTCAAATTTATTCCTTTAGATAGTTGAACAGTTCTCTTAATCATTTTAAAATTTAAATGACCTAACCTTCGGTGTAACAAGTGAATACATTCATTATGAGTTTTCTTATTATCATAAATTGTGTTAGCCACCTCTAAACCATTATCATTTAACACATATAAGTCACCTCTTAAAGATGCAGTAATTTTCTTACCTTCTTTTTCAATTAAACAAGTATCTCCCTTAAAGGTAATTATGTATCCTAATCTAACCAACATTCTAACTGAAAGCAAATTAAATTTAAGTTGAGGTACATATAACATTTTTATGTTCTCATTTATACTAGAACAATGAGCTATACCTTGACCTTTTGCCTTCATTTTCCATCCGTTTGCTAATGAGATATGTTGTGAACTCATGGACATTTTTACAAATATTTTGTTATCATTTGTAATACAGTGGGACGCACCACTGTCAACCACCCATAAATTATTTTTTACAACTCCATTACTATACATTGCTAATTCATAATTCTTATTTCTTCTTTGATGGCTTACAGCATTCTGGCTTGCATTCTGGCGCTTTGGCTTCTTACAAAATCTTGCAAAATGTCCTCTCCCCCCACAATTAAAACACTTTTTAATTGTGTATGCAGTAGGAGATTCATTATTTTCCTTTTGAGGTTGCTCCCTCCTTAACTGATCTCTTTCAAGCCTTCTTCTGGCCTCTTCAATCAATCTGCCAGTGATATCAGTTAAAGTTAGGCTTTCTTTAGGCAATATTTCAAGGGAAGTTACGTAGTCATCAAAACTTTCGTCTAATGAAGATAGAATTATGTAGACCTGGTGTAGCTCAGAGAAAATTAACTCCTTCTCATGAAGTTCTTGAAAAATGCTTTTCATAGTGTTCAAATGACTCAGCATATCACCATTCTTTTGGAGATACGTGTGGAAAAGCTTCCGTGTTAGATTTATGTGAGCACCAACGTTATCTCGAACATAAATCCTCCTCAGTTTTTGCCAACACCCAACTGCAGTTTGCTCTCCGTGTATATGAACAAGCTGCTGATCAGTTAAAGTTAGACCTATGATACAAAGTGCTTGTTCATTTTTCTCTTTAAATTCTTTTATCTTTTGACTATCTTCCTCATCTTCAGGATCCCATTCTTCTACGTTTGGTGGGTTTTCAATTATGTTCCACAGACCTTCTCTTCGTAGAAGTAGACTACATTTCATAGACCATGAAACATAGTTTGTTCCATCCAGCTTGGATATAAGGGACAAACTTTGTAGACTGACTTGTGCCATGTTTCACTATATGGATATAAAACTATAATTGATAAAACACAGCTGTCTGTTTACTGTAACGTGTAACAACACAAAATCTCACTTTTTACATAAACCTGTTTTTATCCTAGTTAAACTGACTTTGCAGTCTCTCTGGGCCCATAACCAGTGTTAAGCCTGGATTCCCCAACGGGTGTTAAGGAAAACAAACTAAACAGAACGTGCAGCGAAGTCAGATAGGAAGACAGGTAAATGTGTGAGATAAGTTTTCTAGTTAACACGCAGTAAAAATACAGATACGCTTGTGCTATCAAAAATTATAATTTATTCCATTTAAGAATTATAGCATAGTCATTATAAACAGTCCATTAGTCAAATACCAAATTCAGTCAAGTCTTGTCGAGGATACTCTAATTGCAAAGTCCGTGTCGAATAGCCAGTGTCAGTACACATATAATAAATCTGTCCAAAACTTATCTTCTCTCCGTTGAGAAATATCTTCAAAGTAATCCAACACTTCTTCTCCTCCCTGATCCAGCAAGAACGCAGTCTTCAATAAGCCAGCCAGTAAGAGCCAGAGAGTGCCTTGCTGCTTATATAGTACTTTTACAGCTGCACCCTTAATTACATTCCTTTAGCTTAAAGTCACATACACTTTATCTGACAAACCATGATTCATCATTTTATTATCTTTACCCAAAACAGTTAGGGTAAAACAATGTTATCCCTAACAACTTCAATATGGACCGCTCAAATACTGAGGCATGTGAAGAGTACTGCCCATCGTTTGCTGTTAGCTTGACTGCCCCTGGTCCATCAGGCATACACAGACCAAGGGCCAAATACATCGAGGCCTACATTGGTGAACGGTGGTTCGGAGCTCAGGCACTCGGGTGGTAGGTCAGCCTTCATCTGTTGTTGAGTCTGGCCTCGTTGCTTGCAACAATGGAAGCAAGACTGCAGAACAGTTGTAATACATCGTTTGGTGCCTACGATCCAGAGTCCACTCGCTCTGAGGGCACCTTCTGTGAAATGGCGACCTTCATGATGGATTAGTTCGTGGTGGTGGTGTACTAACAGCCTAGTTCAGGGGTGGGCAACCACGGCCCGGGGCCACATCCGGCCCGTTGGTCTGTCCAATGCGGCCCGCCCCTGCAAAAAAAATCGCTGCCATTGGTCTGTCCAATCCAGCCCGCCCTGAAAAAAAGTCGCTGGGCGTGGCGTATTGCCCTGTGCCGCGTGGGCCCCCAAAGCTGCAAAACAGTGCGGAGCGATCTAGGGGTAGGAAAGAAAAGAAATTTGCAAAGGCCTCGGCTGGGAGTTCAAATCACCTTCAAGTGCGACCTCTCCGAAGGTGAGTCCCCGCCGATCCCCTTTTTTTCCGGGGCTTCCAGGCTTAAACTTTGCAAAGGCAAAGCTTGCAGGCTGGAGCGTCTTCCCGCCAAGGAGCGGGAAGGGTTCCACCCGGTGGGCGGGCGGGCTGCTTGGAGCCACCTAAAGCTAGGCCGCTGCTGGTGGAGCCTTGCCCTGCCTTGGTGCCCCGTTTCCCGGCTCGGGCGGTCCTGCTCGGCGGCACTTTAAAAGCCTGCTCCCAGCACCCGAGCAACTTCCCAGCAACTTTCGGCTTCCTTTAACTCCGCGGGCGCCGCGCCTGGCCCCGAGCCGCGCGGCGTAGGGGGAAGCCCGGCAGGCGGGCGGGCTGCTTGGAGGAGGCGACCGCGGTGCTCCGGCAGCAGCAACAGGCAGTTTCGCCCGGCTCCGCTCAGGTGTCCGGCTGGGGCTGTCAGGAGTTGCTACCGCCGGCGCAGCTCCGCGCAGCTCCAGTCCCGTTGCCTTGGGAAGGAAAAGGCAAAACCAGGAGCCGCTGAGCCTGAGCCTCCGGTGCCGCTGCTCCCATTGCAAAGCACTGCCGCGGCTCTTCCTTTTTGCCTTTCCCTTCCCGAGGCACGCGGGACTGGAGCCGCGCTGGTGGTAGCAACTCCTGACTCAGGGGGCCTCCGAGGGGAGGGGAAGGAGGAGAAGGGGGAAGGGTGGGGGGCGATTCCCAAAAATCTTGTGCTGACCTGGCCCGTCTGTCAAATTTTAAAAGTCAATGCGGCCCCGAGCCAAAAGTTTGCCCACCCCTGGCCTAGTTACATGATGGTTAGCCAAAAGGATGATGGGGTGCTTACTGGGTGAGTCCATTTCTGCTTTGTGTAGGCGACCTCCTACTCACAGTACCTCCTGTTCATCGAGGTAAGGGTTCAGTCTCAGAAGTGGACTGGATTGTGGTATGGGCTTCCCTGCACCCAGGCATCTGTATTCCGATGGATATGTGTCTTGTTGCACATTTCTCAATATTCGTCTCTCAGCATGAGTGCAGTGGTCTGGGAAGTATGACTTGAAGCCTTTCCGATGACCGAGGAGCTGGACGGCTATGCGGATGAGCAGGGTTATTCCCGGTACGAGAGGTTTCCATCAGGAGAAGCGTTCAAAGCAAGTGGGTTTTAAGGGGCCTATCTTCTCGCGTTGGAAGGTCGTTGCTAGGCAGACAACCGGAGGGACGATTGGTCCTACCTTCTTGGTTAAGGGTCGAATGTTGCCATCATTATCTGGATCTAGGAGTTAATACAAATTGGATTTTTCTGGCTTCAAAGCGTCTGTACGCCACAAGAACTCGGGGGCCCTGAGCCAGGTAGAAGTTGATAACTGGGATGCAGGAATAGACCTTGTCGCATGATCTGCAGGGTTCTGATCCGTTGGAACATATTGCTGAGTTTTGACAGCCATGCACACACATACACGTGACACACTCCCTTCTAACCCTGCTGGAGCACGTCATTGCACTAGAATCGGCAAAGCATCTCTGATTAGATTCTAACAGTGAATAAAATCTAATCAGAGATGCTTTGCCGATTCTTATTGATCTGTTTTATTTGTATCTCATTATTTTATGTCACTGAATTGCTTTGACATGTGTGTCCCTTCTTGTGCACAGCCCAGAAGCTTTTGTGATTCTTTGCAGCAAAAATTACTGACCTCTGGCTTTGCTCTACTTTTCAAACATGCCGACACTGCCGCGTTCTAGGTGCCGGCCCCACAGGTCCACCCCATTGAGCCCACTGCATTGGAGGGACCTGCCCAAGCAAGTCAAGTCAATTGGGTGAGCCTGAGAGAGGGAAAGAGAGAGAGGGAGGGAGAGGGAGAGAGAGAGAGAGAGAGAGAGAAGAAAAGAAAGAGAAAGGGGAAAGAAAGAAAAGGGGATAAAGAAAGGGGGGGATGGAAGGAAGGGACAGAAAGAAAAAGAAATAAAGGAGGAGGGAGGGAGGAGAAAGATAATGAGTTATCTATTCTAGTCCAATCACCTGCTCCAGCAGGGTTAGAAGGGAGGGTGTGTGTGTGTGTGCGTATGTTCTCCTTGTAATTTACCAGTACATTTTGGTTTTGCCTTCAGAATTGGCACTGTAATACATTGGGGAAAAGTAATTTTTAGGGTTTTTAGAGATCTGATCCAATGTATCCTGTTTAAAGCCTCAACAAAATGTGAGAGTTTCCTGATAGTCTTGACCATGTTTTGTCCACAAAACCTTTAATAGAAGCCAAAGATGTTTCAGTGTGGAAAAGGGCCTCATTCTAAACTAGGCCTCATTTCAATCAGATGCATCAGGTTTCTCTCTCTCTCTCTCTCTCTCTCTCCCTCCTCCCCCTCCCTCCCTCCCAGACTGGCTTTACTCTATTTTCCCAAAGTGCCTGCGGGGCCGACGCTTCAAACATGGATGGATGGATGGATGGATAGATAGATAGACAGATACAGGTAGGTAGGTAGGTAGGTAGATAGGAGGGCTATCCACAAAATAGATTACGTTTTCGTCTGTAGCAAAAAGGGATTTTCAATTTCAGCACACATTTCAAACGTTTGCTGTGAAATAACGGGAAACGATACGAACCTCCCACTAGCACAACTAGATGCAGACTGAGAAATGGCGGACGCACAGACCAAAGATAGCCACGCTAGCTCCGCCCCTTCTTGCTACAGATGAAAACGTAATCTATTTTGTGGATAGCCTCGTATATTGGTAGGTAGGCAGGCAGACAGGAGGACAGACAGACAGAGACCTTTTGGATGGATAGGTAGGTAGACAGAAAGGCAGGCAGGCAGGTAGGCAGGCAGACAGACAGACATAGACCTTTTGGATGGATGGATAGGTAGGTAGACAGAAAGGCAGGCAGGCAGACAGACTGCGACAGTGGCAGCACTTTGGGAAAGTAGAGCAAAGCCAGAGTGACTTTCCCAATGTGCTGCCGCCACTGCATTCAGCGCCATTGAGCCCCTTGCCCCGCTCTGGTGCAAAAGTAAATGGGATGAGCCTGTGGTGCTGGTGCCTTGAACAACCCCCTGGAATGTGACCATTGCTCTGGAGATGGCTCTGGCCGGAGGAATTTTTATAACCCTGGCCTCTTTATTGCTTTGCCCACCTTCCAGATGAGCAGAGGAATGATTTCTCAGTCTCTCACTGCATTTGTAGAAGGTTTAAAGACAGAGGTTCAATTTTCCTTTGAAAGCTGGGAAATATCTGACTCCTTGTTATGCAAATGGAGTCTTTGAGATAACAGGAAGACAAATTGAGCAGAGACGAGGGTGGGTGGGTGCATGACTGGTTTTCAACTCTGCGTTCAGAAAGTTCTCTGTTTCTAGCATGTGGGGAATTCCAACCCCTCCCACCATCCAACCAGCACATAGAGTTCCAATGCTCACAGAGAGAGAGACGATGAGAAAAGCAGGCTTAGATTAACATTGCATATTCACTCCTGGCTTCAATATTACTTTGCTTTATCACAAATTCAAATTAACTGTCTTTATACTGATGGCTTCGGGACTTCAAATTAAATCTTTTTACTGTTCTGTATTCTGTACAGTGGTGGATTTGTCTTCTGTACAGAAGCAGATAGATAAACTCAACAAGACATCCGTAACAAAGTACATTTATTGGTTCATCAGGTACCCTCATAACTCACATTTGTGACAAAGTTCTTTATGACCAATCCTTTGTATATCTGTCTTGAAGGTAAAAAGATGGTTTATCTCCTATCCTTTTTTCTCCCATCTTGTAACGATAGAAGTAGAACAGTTACCACGAGTCCGTGGGCTCAGCCAAGAGTGAGGAAAACTCCCCCAACCCATCGAGGGTCAATTTAGTGACCAGTTAGGATTACAGATGTGGTCACATGACATGGACTACATTTCCCAGGATACCTTGACTACATTTACCATGATGCATTCTATCCAATTCCCATACGCTGGCTGGGCAGCAAATGCTCTGTAGGGAAGAGAATCCATTGCACCCCTGGAGAGCTGAGGGCGGAAACCAGTAAGTCTCTCGTCCTGCTTTGCCAGGATCCTCCGAGCACAGCAGCAGCAGCAGCAGCCTCGCCTCCGGAAGCCGCCTGCAGACCCCCCTGCTGACGTCTACCACCCTGAGGGCCAAGCGCCAGCTGATGGGGCCTCCCCTGGGAGAGGAGAGCTCAGGCAGTGAAGCTGAGTTTGCCCAGAGGTGAGGTGCCAGCGGCTGAGAGGGACTCCTGGGGCTCAAGCTGCCCCGGTGACCTCACCCAGGCAGTGAGGTTGCTCTCTCCTGGGGCTCAAACAGAGGGCCCTTGGCAGCATTTTTGACCTCTGTGTGGGGCCGGGGGGGGGGGCTTCCCTCCCCAAGGGCGCGAGAGTAGACCTCCGTCCTGTGAGGACAGAGGTGGAGGCTTTGCTATGTGCTGCTGCAGGCTGATTTTGCCCTTCCTGCCCACATCAGCCCCGCTAAGCAGCTTAGTACCTGGCTAGTGGTCCGATTCCTGTCACAGCATGTGGGGTTGTGGAGGGAGCTCCTCCTGGACTCACAATTCCTGCTTGAACAGCAGCCTTTGTTGTTGCCGCCCCCCTCCCAAGCCTCTTCCCTTGGAGCTCTGACTCATTGGACACCCCCCACCTCCCAGAGCAGAGGAAGGTGGGCTCCCAGTCCCTCCCCCTCCCAGCCCCAGGCCCTGCAGTCCTCCAGGCCACCTTCCTTCCTTCGGGGAAGATGCTAAGCGGGGCGGCCATGTACAGTGCATGCAGAAAGTATTCAGGACCCTGGTGACTCTCATGGATGACCTCTAGCAGGCCTGGGGGATCCATCCTGGCGTTTTTTCATGCCCGACCATGGCTGTCTTGCTGGAGCAGGTGTGGGGGATTGGGAGGCACTGCTTTGCTCCCTTCTGTGTGGCCAGTCCCAGCCAGTGCTGAGGGGGGACGGGGGACACTGGCCTAGCTAGCCCCCCCTCCCCCTTTAACTTGTGCACGGAGCTTGTAGACTGACTACTAGGAAACTGCCAGCATGGGTGCAGCCCTGAGCAGATGAGCAGCTTGTACCAAAAGAAGAGAGCATTTTATAGAGAAGTTTGTAGGTGAGCCCACTGAGAGCGCATCCCCCCCCCCCCCAAAAAAAAATAACACCCTCAGTAACTACTTTTGGAAAGCAAGGAACCGCTGGTTGATTTTTAGAGCTTCTGCCTTCTGGCTTGCTGAAACTCCAGAGAACGTTTAAAACGCTGAAAATGCTGGGAGGTGCTTGGCCCAGTTTTCTGGGTGGGCTCTTGATGAAAGGGGGTGGCGGGTTTTGGCTGCTCCTTCCAGCTCCTTGGATAAAGAGGGCATGTGCACAGTTGCACTTCCATTCAGGCTTAGGAAGTGACACTCTGATCTCTCTGAGGTTCTAGTGGTGGCTTTTCTCCCAGCAGCCCCCCCAATAAAACAAGGCTAATTTTGCCCTCAGAGGTACTGCCTGTGCACAGTCCTAGCCCTCGCCCACCCCACCCCACCCCAAAAGAAACAAAAGAGGAAGGTTCCCGGCCACAGAAAATAAGGGCACGGAGCTGGAGAGCAGCACGCTTCTGTGGGAAAGAGCCCAGCTGCCGAGGCTGCGGCACCCAAAGCCCGGTGTGCTTTTTGTGCTGCCAAGCCAATCGGTGGGGTTGGGGCAACTGCAGAACAGCCACCGAGAGGGGAAAAATTTGGCCTGGGGGGGGGCTGGTCCTCTCCGGCCATTGGAGGCCTGGTCCTCAAGCCTGCCTTGGATTTTTGTCTTCACAGGCTGCAGCTGATCGTAGAGCCAGAGAACAGCCAGGAGTGGGAGTTTGTTCTTCCGTGAGAAAAGGTTACAATAGGAGCTCCCTGTGAAGGTACATAAGCAGCATGCAGAGCAGCTGTGGGGAAAGGATTTTAAAACTGGCAGAAAAACAGCAATCCTTTCAATGCATCACGATTAACCTGTGGAACTCATCGTCTGCAGGATATCGTGATGGCCACCCGTGTGGCTGACTACAGAACAGATACGAAATGTGCATAAATCTGAGAAGTGGGCGATGGGATCCTTTTCCAGGGGTAACTTGGCTAGGTCAAGGCAGCGTTTCTTGTCCGTCTGTCATAAAAGGCCGGCCCGGATGGTGGAGAGGAGGCTGCTTTCCAGCACTGGTGGCCAAGGGGGAGTTTGGGTGCTGCCCAGAGCATCCTTGAGGCCTCCTCAGAGCCTCGGAATTTAGTGGCATGGAAAGGCTCTTATTGGTCTTCCTCTCCCCCCTGCAGGTTTCCTGAAGCTCTTCTTTCCCAGAGGTCTCCCTCCCGCCCAGCCCTGGGAGAGCGTGGGGTGCGCTGCACATTCCCAGAGGAGAAGGTTTGGGGCCGGTTTCGCTCCTGCTGTGCGGAATTTGCTTCCTTCCTTGGTTTGCACTCTGTTTAGTGGGGGGCACGCAGGATGCTCCCTGGTTTTTGTGGCTTTGACTGTTAAAACTTGCTAGTTAAAAAATAAAGCTGTTTAATTTGGAGTAACAAGGAGGTAGTCTATTCTGCACTGAGTCGGATCACATAGGACTCACTGTGAGTCACGTACCTCACCCACCGGTGAGGAAGAGTAGGCTCTGGTCCTGTGAAGCGCAGGAAGCGGATCTGCAGCCCAGAGCAGGTGTGGGCTGGCATCTCAAAAGACAGGTTGACAGGGCCGAGCTCACGTAGCCCTGCCTGGGTGAGCCCTGGAACCTCCAGCTGCCGAAGGAGAGATTGGACGGCCTCAGGACAAGGAGGGGGTGCCCGGCCAAGGAAGCCTCAGAACCGTGGCTGCAGCACCTCCTCCCCTCCCCCCCATGGGACAGAGGCTTGTGCTGCTCTTTACCTTAAACAGGGCAGAGAGTTGGGAGCCACCTTGCATTCGGGGACAATCCACTCAATAGACTTGGTGGCGGGCTGCAAGATGGCCGTCTGCTCAGGACTGCTCAACTCTTGAGAAAAGCTGTAAAGGAAGACCAGAAGATCCGGCAGAGTCTCCCCTCTCCCCCACCAACCCCCTTGCAGAACAGCAGGCCGATGGCTAACTCACCTTAGCGTAGTTTTGGGCACAGGCAGGTGGATATGAAGGTTGACCGCATGGCTATAAAAATTGAGGCGGTTAAGCTGAGAGGAAGAGGCTTAAGTCTGCTCCCCACTCAGAAGGCAATAAAGGGCTTCTCACCTTTTGGGAAACAAGTCACAGCGAAGCTTGAGATAAACCTGCACCCTGCCAAGGGGGGGAAAGAAAAGGATGAGTAGGTGTGATGAGCCCCCCACTGGCGTGGCCTTTTGAGAAGAAGCCCTGCAGATGAGAGAGCATGCTGCCCACTCACCGGCCACAGGAGCCGTGCTGAATGGTGGGAAACAGGTGGAAGGGCAGGGCTGCAGGGCTGTCATCGGCCAGCTGGTATTGCATCAGAGTCAGCTGCTCAAAAAAAAATTTTTTTTTAAAGATTTTAAGGACCTAAGGTAATTTAAGACAGTTCCCAAGGAATGTTTAAAAAGCAAGCATGATAATGGTCTGTGGAGCTTCTCTGTCCTCCAGGTGATGGCTGTCCCAGAGGTGCTTTTCAAGAGGCAATTGGACTTTCTGGTTTTTCTTTGAAGACGTTTCGCTTCTCATCCAAGAAGCTTCTTCAAAGAAAAACCAGGAAGTTCGGTTGCCTCTTGGAAAAACACCTTGGGACAAGCATGGCTGCTATTTGAATTTTACCAGCCATCCAGTTCATGTGGTATTTCAACACTAAAACTGCAACTAGTAAGCCTTGAGAAAGGCTGAACACAAGTTAAACAGTGGGAGACGCCCGCCAGGAGAGTTAACCCAGCCGTGGATTGCATGGAAAGTAAGACTGTATAAAGACATCCACGAAACCCCAATGTCTACATGACGGAATACAGGCGGGTTTTAACATTGGTCGATTTAGGCTTCATGGGGGTGGTTGCAAAAATGACATTAAGACTTTTGCTGCTGCTGCTGTTCCTGCGTTTGCTGTGGGAGACGGTAGAGCGCTTGTGTTTGGCCTTGGCAGTCTCATCCCAGCAGGATGGCCAAGGCACCTCGGGAGCACAGAGAACCTCTGGGCCCAGCTGCACAATGGGACAGGTTTTTGTGGAATTTCACATTTTTGCGGGAGACTTTGACCCCCGTGGATATGTAGCAGGTACGTACAATTCTGAGCACCCCATTTCCAAAAGCCTGTTGCCAGGTGGGGGGGGGGCAGCTCAGAGGACAGCAGCCTTGGGCCTTGGAGGCCACCTGAAGGAGCCTGGGACATGCAGTCTAGGAAGAAAGGCAGGGGAGGTCGGTGTACAGAGGAGCCGCTGTGCAGGTCAAGAACTATCTTCTGGAGATTAGAGCCAGAAAAACACCAGACGAGCTTGCTACTTAACATTCAAACGAAATAGTTAAGTAGTAGATTTTTTGCCAGCCATCAAGCTTGAAAGAGGGGTCAAAGAGGCCACCTATGTTAAGACTGAGCAGCCCCCTCTCAACAGAGGGGGAGGGATATGGCCGTCCCTGTATCTCCTGTCTACAACACTGTCCTGTCAGCAGCCCCAGGAAAGCTCCATGCCCACTGGCACTTTGGTTCAGGTGCCCCGAGGATGCCGATAAATCCCCAAGTGGCCTCACTGAAGAAGCTTCTTGGATGAGAAGCAAAACGTCTTCAAGGAAAAACCAAGAATGTCCAGCTGGGGGGGTGGGAGGGTCTTCGGTGCTCTCTGTGCTTGGCTGTGTTCTAGCAGGTGTTTCATTACCCAAACTAGGTAGCATCCTCAGTGTTGATGGCATTACCTAGTTTAGGTAATGAAACACCTGCAAGAAAACCACCAAGCACTGGGGGCCTCTCATTTCAACTCTGAGCTACGAACGTTCTCCTTTGTAAGTCCAGTTGCCTTTTGAAAGGCACCTTTGGGACTGCAGCGAGTGGCCCAGACTGGATCTCCCCCAGAATGCCGTATCCTGGGGAAGGCAGCCACGGTGGTGTCTCTGTGACACGGTTGACCAGGCTCGTTCTGGTTCTGGTGGCTTTTGCCTCACCGCCAGTCCCTGGTGCAGGCCGATTGCTAACAGCCCACCCTTCATCTCCTGTACTGATCTCAACAGTGGCCTTGAATGAGAATAATCCTATTCCTTTCCCAAGAGCGCTTCCTTAGCTCTTTTAACTAATTTTAACAGTGTTTAAAGCATCCTCGCTTCCTTCTCAATTTTAATTCTTATATATTTTTATATTTTAGCATTGTACACAGCCCGGAGTCTCTCTCTGAGGGAGATGGGCGGTTCAAAAATGTGATAAATTTTTTTAAAATCACTTGTTGGTTTTTGTTTTCCAGTAGAGGATTAGAACTCAAGTCCTGGCTTACCCGCCAAGCGCCAAAACAGCCAGGATGGGTGACTGGTGGATGATCGGCTGAGGAAACCGATCAGACTATTACAGGGTTGCAATGAAGGTGCACACAGCTGCACAACTGCTCCAGCCAGCAAGGCTAAAGATGAGGGGCACCTGGAAAGGTATGGGTGTCCCCATCTGGAGTTGGCCCATGAGACATAACCCAACAAAACGCCCAGTAGGTAGATACTTTCACCCAGCCAGATCAGAGATACTCAGGATTAACTCATGATACTATCTACTCTTTCAGCCGTGCAGACCTGTCCCTACCCTGCCTTTATCTCCCCTTGAAATGTATTTGAATATAAGTACACCACTAGTTTACATCACATAGAAGGTACTTAAAACCAGACCATGCCTCCTCAGTAACAACAGCCAGCCAATCAAACAGTCCGAAGTCAGACCCTTGACTCAGAAGTAGCAAACAACATCCACACTAATGTACATCACATAAAAAGGTACTTAAAGACAGAGTGCTCTGACTGACAGGCTGGCACAATTCAAAACGCACTGAGGAGGATGTCTCCTCGAATGGTGATGAAACGTTTGCAACAAACTGCCAAGCTCGGAGCTCAGACCAACGGCCCAATTACCTCCCCTTGGCTGGGGCTGACACGGAGGATGCGGCTGCCCTCAAATTCATCCAGTTTAACGGAACTGTGGAAGGAACACTCATCCACGCGGACAGCCGTGCCATAACCTGGAAGTGAAAGACCAGTCAAGGTGGGTGGGCGCAAGGCCCCTTTGGGTAAGATGGCTGATAGCCAGCCGTCCAGTCACCTGGGGGAGGCACCTCAGCAGCAGCAGCGTTATGCCTCAACTGGAGAGCAAGAGCGGCTGGCTGACCACAACTGCGGCAGGTTGCCTGAGTGGCTTTGGGGGAGGGGGGGAGGAATGCTGCCACCACAGCTCAGGCAAGAGGGAGGAAGAATGGGCAACGGCTCCCAGGAGGAGAGCCTCCTTTTGTAGCCCATTGCAAAGTTGCATCTCACAGAGGTGCTGATGCTGATGCCGCCACCTTGGGAAGATTAGTTTCACCCAAAATAGCCAGGACCCTTCAGGGCAAAGATTCACCCTGATGCTGATGAGGGAATAACTTGTGTCATTGCAATTTGGCCACAACGAAGGGGGTACACACCTCGAAGCTCCTTCTTGCCCACGCAGAACTCCTCCGGCAGGCCAATCCGCATCTCTGGAAAGGGAAAGAGTGGCCCAATGAGCTCTGCCACCCTTCCGACTCTCTCCTCATCCCAGGCCTTCCTCCAAGCCCTTCCTTGCCAGGCAGCATCTCTAGAGACCTCTTTTGTGCAATGCCCTAAGCTGCCGGGGGGCTACTTGTGTTCCTCCAGGAGGCTCCCCATCTTTCTCAAGAATGCCCCCAAAGATTAGGAAGGGGGTCTATTAGCTGTATAGACAAACTGGGTGGTTTTTTTTCTATTTACCATCACAAGCTACGAGGTAACAAACTCCCTGCTTTAAGCCCGATTTCCCTCTTTTCTCTTAGTCCCAGTACTGAAAGTACTGGATTTTCATTAACAAATTCCAATTATTGTAATTATCCTGGCATCTTTCCCGTGTACGCCCTCTTCGATTATCTGATCCAGAAATTCTAAACCAGGTGCCAATGCCCTGGAATCCGGTGCTTCCTTCTGCGCTTACTGAGGCACCACCCGGGACCAAAAGCAACGATTTCCCTGTTTTGCGTTGGGCCTCCAGAAGGCAGTTCATACATACGAGCGGCCTCCACCCACCAGAGCAACCAGGAAAGAAGCTCTTGAGCCGTATTTCCCCTTGGACGTCAGTTTTCATGGGAGTGCCCTAGAAAAGGAAAAAAATGAGCACCTCAACCTCTCTGTCCTGAGTGGGACCTCAAATTTTAAAGGAAACCAGGTACTCTCCGGCACTTTGACTCACATTGGCAGCGATGATGACTGTGAGTCGTTCCACCACATCCAGGAAAACTTCAGGCTGTGAAACCTGGGGGCAGAGAAAGGCACTGTTCCAATAATTCTCCAAACCAGGGCAGCAACCCTTTCGCATTTAGGGGCCCAAGGCCAGGTCACCACCACCATTTCCAGGGGACTCGTTGCTCTGCCCACGTGAGGCAAACTATGAAGCTGCCGTCACCAAAATTGCTGCTCAAGGATGCATTGATCCAACAGAGTGGGTGAATCCATTTCTGGTGATTTTGGGTTTGGTCTCTAAACCGATCGCATGGATCACCATCTCTCATCAGGAGATCTGATGATGGAGTCATTCTTTTCTGAAGAACTTCTGATTCTGTGAAGCACTTACAGGACAAGGGCCACATTCGGCATTGTTGAGACATCCGAGATGAGGCAAAGATGCCTCCAAATTAGTTTAAAAATAAATGAAATAAGTTCACCTTTTCACCCTTTTTGTGGGCCTTTGGGGACTTGGATTCAACTTTTTCTCTTCCACCCTAACCCACCACACAGACTGGCCAGGGCCACCTTCAATCAACTCCTTTGGGGGCTTCATGGAGCTGACCACAGACTGGGAACTGGAAGATCAAGGGTGGAGTAATCTTACCTGCTCTCCCCGCAGTGACAGGATTGGACGAGCAGCTGCACAACTGGGTGCCACTCTGCTCTGTTGCGTATCTGCCCCAAACTGCAACCATATAAAACAATAGAAATGTGGTCATGAGACAGAAAAAATATTAAGAATGGGGGCAGCATACAAAGAATATCTAAAGTTGATAGGGCCAAGCGTATCGAATTTATGATGGGACTTCCCTGGATCCTAGAATGAAAAACAAACCTGTTTCCTTAAACGGTACTATGAATGAACTGGAAAAACTGCATCGTACACTCTATAATCAGCATCTCAGAGATGGGCTTTGGGAGGAAGAAGAATTGCAGGTAGTCCTTGACATACAACAGTTCATTTAATGACCAGCCAAAGTTATAACTGCATTGAAAAAAGTGACTTATGGCCACAATGTTGCAGCATCCCCACCCCCACGGTCACATGATCAAAATTCAGAAGCTTGGCAATTGACCCCTTTATGAAGGTTGCCGAGTCCTGGGGGTTACGTGATGACCTCTTGCAACCTTCTGACGAGCAAAGCTAGAGTCAACAACCGTGTAACTAACTTAACAACCACAGTGATTCACTTAATACTGTGGCAAGAAAGGTTGTAAAATGGAGCAGAACTCAGTTAACAAATGACTCACTTGGCAACAGAAATTTTGGGCTCAATTGTGGTTATAAGTTGAAGACTACCTGTAACAGGAAGCCTGAGAAGGCAACTTAAGAGTCCGGTGTGTTCCGAAGTAGCCACCCCTTTCTTCTACCTACCAAAACAGCTGCCAATCTAAAACTATAAATCACTCACAATAGAAGGAACGTAGTTAATCAGAATGCCTCCAATGGCTTGACTGAAGAAACTGCTGGCTTCCTTACTGAGAGCAGGAAAACATGGGTCTACGTAACTACTAAGGAAGTGCATTTCCACAGCTTGGGATCAATGAGCAAGAGCACAAGGTAAGACCAGGTCCAACCTCTGCCTTCAATGGGACAGTATGAAAACAACGCAGGTGCCTTGAGCAGCATGTTTGCTGACCGTCTGAAGAACCCGAGAAGGTTGTCTGACGAAGTGGGACCCTCTTCACACCTAGTCACGTGAAAAAGAAAGCACACACCCCTTTCCCCCCTTTTGACTACTATGGTTTTACATATTGGGGCATAGAAAAAATTGTCTGGCATAGGAGTTTTTAGAAGTAGGTAAATACAACTTCAAATGAAGAACGCATATTACAACATGTCATGATTTATTTTACAAAAAGAAAGCCAAAATGCAGAAGCCATGTGTGGAAAAACTAAATGCACCTTATGATTCAATAGTTTGTAGATCCACCTTTATCAGCAATACTTTAAAGTAATCGTTTTTGGTATGATTTTATCAACCTCCCACATCATCGGGAGAATTTTGGCCTCCTCTTTACAACATGGCTTCATGTCAGAGGTTTGTGGGTATTGGTTCAATCACAGCTCTCTTGAGGCCCACCACAGCATTTCAATTGCGATGCGTCCGGGTCATTGCAACACTTTGATTCTTTTTCAGTCCAACTGTTGTAGATTTGCTGGTGTGCTTGGGATCATCGTCTTTTTGCATGATCCAATGTCAGCCAAGCTTAAGCTGTCGGACAAACAGCCTCGCATTTTGACTCTTCATTACTCAATGACTGCAAGATGCCCAGGTCCTGTGGCTGCAAAACAAGGCCAAATCAGCAGTCCTCTGCACGAGATGTTTGTGCTGATATGCTGTGTGGCAATGTGCATTATGGCCAAATATTTCCAGTTTGATCTTGTCTGTCCAAAGGACAGTCTTGTGATGTGTTCAGATGCAACTTTGCAAATCTAAGCCGTGCTACCATGTTCTTTCCAGAAAGAGGCGGCTTTCTCCTGGCAAGGCTTCCTTCCAAACAAACCATATTTGCTCAGTCTTGTTCTAATTGTACTATCATCAACTTCAACATTTAACATGCGAATTGCAGTCTGTAGAGTAACTCTAGGATTTTTTTTGCAATTTCTCTGATTGCACAGTCTGACCTTGGGGTGAACTTGCTGGGACATACACTCCAGGGAAGACTGGCAACTATCTTGAATGTTTTCCACTTGAGAATAATCTTCCTCGCTGTAAAATGAAGAACTTTAAATTGTTTGGAAATGGCCTTATAATCCTTCCCAGGTTGATGGGCAGCCAAAATTGCTTTTCTGAGGTCATTGTTGATGTCCTTTCTCTTTGGCACTGCGTTAAGACAGACCTTAATGCTGGAGATCAACAAACTCCTAAAACTTTGGTTTTTATAGAGGGAGTCACACTGGCTGGCGATCAGATGATCAAGGTACTTGATTAGTAGCTACTTAGCCTCTTTAACATACCTATGGAAGAAGTATGGGGTGTACTTAAGTTTCCCACACGGCTTCTCCATTTTGGCTTTTTTTTTTTTTTTGTAAAATAAACGATGGCATGGTGTAATGTGTCATGTATTGTTCACCCGAGGTTTTTTGCATACTTTTAAGAATGGTTAAGGACCAGGTGATTTTGGCTAGTATGTCTTGGATACTAAAACCATAAAACTCAAAGCAGGCATGCTTTCTTTTTTCACATGACTGTACCTCCAAGTTTGTGTGTGCATAAATGGAGGAGGGTCACTCCAGACAAAACAAGGTCACACCGGCCAAAAGCCAAGGCTGGACTTGCACCCCCAATTTGCTTCCTCCCAGGGAAAATCGGTAGTTTGAGCAGGAAGCCTCCTGTCAACTCATAAAAATATTTCTATGGTCTTTTTAGAGTTGCCAACAGAAAGGGAGGGGGGAGCAGTGCGGCAGCTTGCAAACCAAAACTGCATTCCATAAATGTTTTCAAAGATACTAACTAGGTGACTGAAGTTTCTGCTGTGCAAAATTCTAACTAGAGGGCATGATTGATGACTCTGGGCTATGGATGTGTCCCATTGGGGAATATGAATTATGAAACATCCAGAGGGGCGGGGGAAAACCAAGGTCAAGGGTGATGATGAATTATGTGTCTCAGAGTCAGCTACACCCAGGCAGTGCCGGACATTTTAACTCCCAATAAATCCTTTTGAAGTTTTGGAAGCTTGGCTCGAGAGTCATGATTTAAATGGGGGGGTAACTGCCGGAGCCCTGACATCTAGCGCTCTAGTTCCCACAGAGAGGAGTTTCCACAGAGCCTTCTGAAGTGAGAAGCAGGCAAGATCACAGCCCTCCTTCTCTACCCAGCAGAAGAAAAAAGAGCCCACAGCAGCAACCGGTGCCTCTCCCACACAGCAGGCAGCCCCCTCCTCCTGTGGGAACTAGAGCCCGGAGGAAGGTCAGCCACCTCAAGCACAGGTTTACAGAGGGCAACCAGACCAGGGGCCACCAAGCCGATGACACAACACAGCACCACGATCTGCCCCAAAACCAACCCTCTCCTGAAGCCCGTTAAATGCTACCGATGTGGGGGGTAGGGCACATGGCAGCAGTGTGTGCAACCCCAGATTTAAAACCAAGGCCGAAACCACCACCCAGGCCAGTTCCTGAACGAGGCCCCAGACGTGCCACCAACGCATCCCAGAAGGCCCTTCAGGCTGCAGAGGTACCTCTCCATCCAGCTGAAGGGGGAGGAACCCTGGACAATGATGACCAGTTGCCGGATTCTTATGACAGCGAGGACAAGGGCGAAAACGACCCAATGGTGAGTGGACCGATTCCCCCTTTTGTCTTCCCAATATGGCTTACAGCCCCCAAAACAGGAAACAATGGAACTTTCCAAGCCCTGATAGATTCCGGCTGCACCAGGTACCTGATCAACCTAACCATGGTCCTAAAACTGAGGATCAGAGCAAAAAAGCTAGCGCACCCGATCAGGTTCGAACAAGTGTTCCCTGCTGGGAGGAGCCTATGCCACTCACTTAACCGAACCAGTGAGACTAGAGCTAGCGGATGGCAGACTGAGTGTGACCCATCCCTGGATTCCCACTCACCAAGCCCACCGTGCTGAGGTCAAAGAGGCTGAAGGGCTGGCTGAGCACCGGGTCCATCTGGATGAAGCTCTTCAGGACGTCCGGGGCGGTGGTCTGGATGTAACCGTAATCCTAGAGGGGCGGCGGGGAGGGTCAGCCGCGTGGGGGTGAGACGCAGCGCCCAATCCCCCTACACCGCCCTGGCGACCCACCAGCAGCTCGTCCAGCACTTCGGAGATGAGGGCGAAGTTGAGGCCGACGGTCTTCTCGTCCAGGCGGCCGCAGTAGTCCCGCAGGAGCGCCACCAGCCTGCAAGGGCCGCAGAAGGACTCAGCCTCCGCCCGCCCCCCCGCCCGCCCGCCCACCTGGCGCGCCTACCTGGCGAGGAACTCCACGGCCACGAAGGGGAGGCGTCGGGCCGGAGGGTGCCCACGAAGTACAGCCCCGCGTGGCGCACGTGGGCGAAGTGGAGCCCCGGGCAGGCCTCCTACAGGGCGAGACACGGGCGGTGAGCGGGGAGGCGCGGGGTGTGTGTGGCGGAGGGACCCCCAGCCTCGCCCAGCCCCGTACCATGAAGACCGGCGCTTGGTCGGCTGGCAGCGCCGCGATCCTCCGCGCGAAGGTCTCCACCAGGTCGGCGCTCCCGTCGCCGCGGACTGCGGGGAGTCGGTTAAGGGCCACCCGGTGCAGCCGACCCAAGCCCCCCCGCTCCCTCCTCCCACTCCGTCGGATACGGTCCTTGTAGAGGAGCCGGTCGCCCTTGGACGAGAGCACGAACAGCTGCCGCAGCATCTTCCCGGGAAGCCGCCTCGGCACTGCGCACGCGCCCCTTCTCTTCTTCCCTCCCCCGCATCCGGACATCCGGGAGGGCGGGGGCGGCGGGAGCGGGGATTGGGCGGGCGGGCTCGCGGGGCGGGGCGAGCCGCTTTGGCGCCATTTCTGAGGCGGCGGGAAGTCGAGCGGGAAGCGCCATGGCGGGCAAAGGCCGGGACTACGCAGAGGAGCTCGGTGAGGGACGGAGGGAAGTGGAGCGGGCGACGGGGGCGGCCTCCCTCCCTCCGCCGGCCTGGCTGACCGCTCTCCCCTTTCCCCGCAGCGAGGGCGCAGGCGTTCCTGGAGGGCTTCCGGCGGCAGGGCCCGGGCAAGGCCTTCCCCTACCGGGAGCAGCTGGTGAGCGGCGGGGAGGAGGGCGGCCGCCGGGGGAGCGGGGGCAGCGGCCCCCGTACCTTCCTCCCTCACGGGCTGGGTCCCCGCAGGAGCGACTGGCGCACCGCGAGCAGGTGGCCCTCTACGTGGAGCTGGACGACGTGGCCGAGGAGGACCCGGCGCTGCTGGACGCCGCCTGCGAGAATGCCAAGCGCTACGAGCGCCTCTTCGCCGATGCCGTCTGGGAGCTCCTACCGCGCTTCCGCCGGCGCCAGGTCGGGAGAGGGACGGGGGGAGGCGGGGAGGTCCGGCCCCGATGGGCCCCTCCCCGCTAACCTTCCCCCGCTTCTGGCAGGTGGCGCCGCGGGACGCGCTGGACGTCTACCTGGAGCACCGGCTGCTGATGGAGGGGCGGGCGCGGGAGGAGCCCGGGCAGCAGCGCGACCCGCAGAACCGCTTCCCGGCGGAGCTTCTGCGCCGATTGTGAGTGGCCGCCTGCCCCGGAGGGAGGGGGAGGGGCGCCCCCGTGGGACTCCGGGTGGGGAGCGGGGAGAAGGAGGGCGCGAGACTCCCCGCCGTCCGCTTGGTCTGGCAGCGAGCTGTACTTCAAAGCGCCGTCGGCCGCCAAGCCCCGCGTGATCCGGGAAGTGAAGGCGGATTCCATCGGGAAGCTGGTGACAGTCCGGGGCATTGTCACCCGAGTCTCCGAAGTGAAGCCTCGCATGGTGGTGGCCACCTACAGCTGCGACCAGTGCGGTGCCGAGACCTACCAGCCGGTGAGTGGGAGGCCCGGCCTTTGCCTTGGGGGATCCCGGGGGTTTCCCTCCGCCTGCTCCCCCTCCTCCTCTACTTTGCTCTCCCCCCAGATCCAGTCCTCCAGCTTCATGCCTCTGCTGATGTGCCCCAGCCGGGAGTGCCAGACCAACCGAGCTGGCGGCCGCCTCTACCTGCAGAGCAGAGGGTCCAAGTTCATCAGATATCAGGAGCTGAAAATCCAGGAGCATGTGAGTCGGGAGAGGATGGATGGCCAGACTAGTTGGGTGGTTTTTTTCTGGGTTGCTCCTTTCTTTGCTTTTCATTTACCACGATGGCAACGGACATCGATGGGAGATTTTGGGGGGTGAATAAATTTCAGGGATGGGGACCTTATGCTTTTTGCGGGGTTTATTGCTTACAGAGTGACCAAGTGCCAGTGGGGAACTTGCCACGCTCCATCAGTGTTAGTGCGCAAGGCGAGAACACACGCCTTGTGCAGCCAGGGGACCATGTTAGCGTCACCGGCATCTTTCTTCCTGTGCGGCAGACTGGCTTCCGGCAGCTCTTGCAGGTGGGAGCTCAGTTGGGACTCGGGGGGACAGCGCAGGGGTCCAGGCTCCGAGCTAAGCGTGTCACTTGCTGTGTGCCCCAGGGCCTTCTCTCCGACACGTACTTGGAGGCCCACCACATAATTTGCATGAGCAAGAGTGATCAGGAGGAGTTGGGAGAAGCAGAACTCACCGAAGAAGAATTGCGGCAGATTACAGGTAGGTTGTTGTGTTTTGTTATTTCTTCCTCCCCGAGAAGAAAAAGAAACGAAAACCTTTTTTCTCCCAAAGAAGAAAAGGTGTGTGGCTCTCACTTCTTCTGTAGTTCAAACTGATGTTTTTTATACATGCTTGCTAGTTGCATATTCTTCCTTTCAGGAAGAACCCATTTCACTATGCATACATACAATTTTCTGCCGCAATAACAACTAACCTTGTGAGATTGGTTGGGCTGACAGAGGCTGGCTGGCTTCGGGGGCTGACCGTGGTCTTCCCGGGTCATAGCCTAACATCTTGGCTAGCGTAGCCCAATATCTAGCCCTGCCGTGTAGCACCTGAGGGAACCTTGTTTCTGCTTTTGATCCCAACTGAATGAACTGTTGAAGTATATCCACATTTTGTCTCCTGAACTCTTCTATTGTCTGCTTGGCCATACAGGCAGTCCTCAGTTTATGACCACAGTTGAGCCCAAAATTTCTGTTACTAAGTGACACGGCTGTTAAGTGCATTTACAACCTTTCTTGCCACGGTTGTTAAGTGAATCACTATCACTAAGTTAGTAAAACATGTTAAATAAATCTGGCTTCTCCATTGACTTTGCTGGTCAGGAGCTGGCAAAGGGGGACCACGCAACCACAGGGACCTGTGAAAAACGGTCGTAAGTTCATTTTTGCAGTGATGGTGTAACTTTGAACAGTCCCTAACCAAATAGTTGTAAATTGAGCACTGCTTGCGCTGTGAAGGCTGGACTTTGAAAGCCTCCCAAAGGAGAGGCGGTGCCTTTGGTGGCCTGCGGTCTGCCTATTGTCCTTGAGCGAGTCGCACTGCTAGGAATAGTCTTCGTCGCATCCTGAAGACTTCCAGCCCCAGCCGGGAGCTGTGCTCTTGTAACGGCTGCTTTGGGAGTGTCTGGGGTGTTTGCCTTCCCCGGAGGTCGGACCCTCGTTGCTTCGTCACCTGCTGAGCTGCTTTTGCAAGGCCGATCCTCCGGAAGAGTAATTTCTCCCTCTTGTGTCGGTGGCTGTGTGCACCTCCTCCACACACGGCCATCTGCTTCTTACAGAGGAGGATTTTTACGACAAGCTGGCAGGTTCCATCGCCCCTGAGATCTATGGCCACGAGGACGTGAAAAAGGCCCTGCTCCTGCTGCTGGTGGGCGGCGTGGACCAGAATCCACGGGGCATGAAGATCCGGGGTAGGTTCTGTGCCTAGGGAGCCCACCCTGCTTCACTGCCCTCCGGCACCTTTCCTGTCTTTCCCACCCCTGATGACCTTTAGCTTTGTCATCAGGGTTAGCGTTCCCAAAACGTGACGGAGGCTTGGGTCCAATAACGGGGTCCCTCTGTGCTTTACCTAGGGAACATCAACATTTGCCTCATGGGAGATCCTGGCGTGGCCAAATCTCAGCTGCTGTCTTATATCACCCGCCTAGCCCCACGCAGTGAGTCTGATGAGGAGAGGGGATCTGCTGGCTGATTGCCTTCTGTGGCAAAGCTGGCCTGCTGGCGACTGCGGCCCCTGGGTGGCTACCCACTAGGGTTATCAGGAGCCAGCCGCTTCGCTTCGGTCAGGGAGGAAGGGCCACTGGGGGAATTTTGAAGGAAAATGAACCCAAATCATCAAGTGCACATGCGTATCCAGGACCCAGATGCCTCAAGTGGCCAGCCAGGTCCCTTTGGAGGTCCCTGGGGGGAGAGGGGCTAAAAAGAAAGCAACCTTGCTCAGCCTCATGGCTGCAGCAGGAGTGGGAGGAACTGAGGTGATTCCCTCCCTGGGCAGGGCTGTTGTGAAAATCTCTCTGCCCCATTGCTGCAGGTCAATATACCACCGGCCGAGGGTCCTCCGGGGTGGGACTGACTGCTGCTGTCCTGCGCGACCCGCTGACGGGGGAGCTGACCCTGGAAGGTGGAGCCTTGGTGTTGGCTGACCAGGGGGTCTGTTGCATCGATGAGTTCGATAAGATGCTGGAATCAGACCGCACAGCTATCCACGAAGTAATGGAGCAGCAAACCCTTTCCATCGCCAAGGCAGGCATCCTGACCACACTGAATGCCCGTTGTGCCATCTTGGCAGCTGCTAACCCTGCCTACGGGCGGTATAACCCCAAGCGCAGCTTGGAGCAGAATATCCAGCTGCCTGCAGCGCTGCTCTCCCGCTTTGACCTACTTTGGCTGATCCAGGATAGGCCTGACAGGGACAACGACCTACGGTGAGAGAAAGGAGGGAGTTGCTAGCCACTCCAGCAACCCTTGCGGCTCTTGGTGGGGGTGAGGGTGGATCCCCCCCACCCCCCAATCCCTCTGCTTTGCTAAGGGGTGTGTTTCCCACAGCCTGGCCCAGCACATCACTTATGTACACCAGCACAGCCGGCAGCCGCCTTGCCAATACCAGCTCGACATGGGCCTGATGAGGTGAGCAGGGGAAGCCTTGCTTTCCCAGAGGTTCTTGTGGCCAGATGACTTGGGGGCGTAATGGTGAACTGTGCCTGCCTGGCATTTCCCCAGGCAGGTGAGGTTCGTTCCCCTTGCTCCCTCCACAGGCGATACATTGCCACCTGCAAGCGAAAGCAGCCGGCGGTGCCCGAAGCCCTGGCCGATTATATCACGGCGGCCTATGTGGAGATGCGGAAGGAGGCCCGGGCCAACAAGGATACCACCTACACCTCAGCCCGCACCTTGCTGGGGATCCTCCGCCTGGCCACTGCCCTGGTGAGCAAAGTGGAGAAAAGGAAGGGGCAGGGGGGGGCTCTCCGTTTCAGAAAAGAGCTTGTGGGGTGATGTGGACAGACTGGATCTCAAGGAGTACCCATGGTGGGCTGAAACGGTGGGGATGCAGCAGCCCTGGGGAATAATGGAATAATGCCTAGTGGTGAGCTGAAATGACCTGGTGCCCTAGTGGGACAATGATGAGGTGTTTATCTGAACCATTGGTGCCGTCTTGGTGAAACTGGACTCTGATGGACAGTGCTCCAATTCCTTCCCCCACTTAGGCCCGCCTGAGGCGCGTGGACATGGTTGAGAAGGAAGATGTCAACGAAGCAATGCGCCTGATGGAGATGTCCAAAGATTCCCTGTTGGTAGACAGGGGGCAACCCAACAGGTGAGGGGTGGGTGGGCTTTGCTCTCTAAAATTCCTGCTCATCTGCTGCTTGGGGAGGAGGGGGATTCAAGAGCACCTTTTTCTTTCACTCCCACAGGATGCAACGTCCCTCCGAATTGATTTTTGCAGCCATCCGAGAACTGGTTCCCCCTGGAGGGGCTCACTCGGTCCAGCTGGCGGAGGCCGAACAGCACTGCGTGTCGAAGGGCTTCACCCCCGCCCAGTTCCAGGCCGCTCTCAGCGAATACGAGGAACTCAACATCTGGCAGGTGAACCAGAAAAAGACCCGCCTGACTTTTATTTGATCAGTGGTGGCAACGGCTGTGGCTCTTCTTATATTGAAGCTATTATCCTCAATAAACACTTTATGGAATGTTGTTTTCAATAAATTGACTGTGTTTGGGGGGGTATCTTTTCTTTAGCCGTGGCTTAGGGAAGATAGCTGTTGCATACGCTCAGGGTGACAAGTGATAAAACTGGTAACTGCACCGTGTTGTAAGTGCTGTGGAGTCTGATGTCAGCGACCTGCAAAAAAACCTCGGTGGGTGGGTGGAGGGGAGAACGCAAAGCAAAAGCTGTGAGTGGGTGACCCAGGTGAAATGGATCCCTTGGGAAATTGTGCACCAAGCGAGGTATGCTTAGCCCAGCAACAACCACCAAGGTGTTGGGAAATAGGATTGCTACAAAAGAGACTGCTGGGCTGTGCAGTGCAAAGAATACTAAACTTGAGCAAGCTGGGTGGTGCAGTGGTTAGAATGCAGTATTGCAGGCTAATTCTGCCCACTGTCCAGAGTTTGCTCCTGGCTGGCTCAAGGATGGCCTCCCATCCTTCCGAGGTCGGTAAAATGAGGACCCAGGTTGTTTTGTGGAGGGGCAAGATGCTAAGCTGCTTAGAGAGGGGCTGTAAAGCACTATGAAGCAGTATATAAGTCTAAGTGCTATTGCTATAGAAGTACATCTGGTACCCACAGAAGTAGATTTGGTACCAAATCTAGTCATGCAAGTTTATACATTTTATACACGAGCTTTATAAATTATTTTTTTGCAACAGAAGTCAATGAGTTTCCCTCCCCAAGTCTTTCCGAAGGGAGAATATGCTTTCAAGTTAAATACAATTAAATTATCAAATTTGGAAAGGGCTGAGTTAATCCTGCCTCAGTACACGTTATCCTTGCCAGACAGCTATATAGATTCCACCTAGTGCATCCAATGAAGGAAATGAACACGCATACACATGCTTACTTGAACAACTAGGTTCACTCTTGTACACAGGAAGATTTTCCTAATATTTAATTGGGAAAGAGCACAGCTCCTTCAACCTTTGCACGAAGGCCAGTTTTTAATCCTTTGCTTGTTGCTGCTTCCTCTGGAGTCCTTCCAGCTTCTGATTCTTGCTGTTTAAAGTATCCAGAACTAAGCCTGAGTGGATCCTAGCAGACTAACAATTATTACCTACGATTTGGAAGCCACACTAAATTTTATGAAACCTGAAACATTCTCTCTCATCTGATTCTTGTGCATTTGGTTTCTTCCTCGCTGTGAAACGCTAGGCACAGAAAAGGGATACAAAAAGCACAAGTCAGCATTGTGCTGAAAACACAAACAGCACAATCACTTTATTAGGGAGCACCAAATCTTAGAAGAAAAGTCCTCGCATGCGGCGCCCAATGCTCTGGCGGTCATAGAGGATGTTGAACTTGTTCACAAACTGGTTCATGGTGTTGCAGGTCTTGGTGATGGTGCCCAGATAGGTCATGAGGCCCACATCGTTGCATTGCTAGACGGGAGACAAAATAGGCATCAGAAAGTGGGGAGAGGTCAGAGTGGGTACTGCCCTCAGCCCTGAAACCACTGTGGGAAATTCTGGCGCCATCTGCTTTAGGAAAATTTGGGAATCCTTTTTGCTGCCTCTGTTTCACTTGGTTGGCTGCTCCGTGTACCATGTGTGCCTGCCTTGAGCATGGCAGCTTTTCTGTGTGGAGAACAGTCCCCTTTCCTCCCCTGCAACAACTCCATTCCGCATTTATTCGGCTGCAAGCTGTAGCTCTTCCCCTCCTGAGAACTCACATCGTAAAAATCTGTCTTGAATTTGTCAGTGCTCAGCACAGGTAGGCAGTGGCAAAGGGCATAGGCTTCTCGCAGAATCTCATGGTTGAATGGTATCTCACCTGCACAGGAATGAAATGCATTGGGAGATAAACACTAGCCAGGTCAGATCTGGGGTTAACAGTTAGGCTTGTCTGTCACATTTCTACAGCTCCACCTCACCTGCTTCGGAAGCTTTAACATATTCCAAAATAAGTTTGACACGGCTGTGAAGCATTTTTATGGCACTGTGCTGTGCGATGAGGTGCTCAGCAACTATCAAGGAGAAACAAGTAGAAAAGCTCAGAGCTCTGCTCCTAACAGAGACCTGGAAACCTGAAATGTCCAAAGAGCTTAAATGCAGTAGAGACAGCCCATGTCTACGCCATGATATTGGTGGTAAGTTATACCCATCTCTCCCAGCCAAACCTTATCCATATCCAGCAACAACTACAGGAAGCTTATTCCCACACGCCAATCCTCAGCACCCTACATCACCTGTGGAGTTTTCCCCGCTGCCTGTTGCCGTCATCCGTGCCACGTGATCGACTCCGATGCGCTCGGCCTCCTCTGTGGCCAGCGTGTATGTCAGCTCAGCAAATAACATGGTGGCCTTGAAACAGAAGAATTAAGAAGGGTTTCCAGATGATGACACAAAAGCCGACTTATGGTCGGGCTGTACAAGAATGCCCTCGGGATCCCTCAGCTTGAAAGCAGCTCACAGAACACAATGTGTGGCTTCCCAGAACTCCGGAGCTCCAGGAACACCAAAAGGGACAGGCAGTAGAAGTTGCAGCGAATATTACCTCTCCGTTGATGATGTCAATCACAGACTCAAAGACACTGACAGGCAGCTAAGGGAAGAGAGAGTGCACACAGCTCACCACTGAGCTCAGCACGGAGACGCAGTCACTGAAGGTTTCCGATGGGCAGGACAGAGAAGTAAGTACTCACGTCCGTGTGCTTGGTCATGGGGTTCAGCTTGAGGAACAGGGGGCTTTCAATGATCTCACAAACCTGGGTAGAGAATGGCATGCGTGAGGGTCCTGCCCGACACGGAGGGCCACCCCTCCTGTCACCCACCCACCCCCGCTCCCTCCGACTGACTCGCCTGTTTGTGGACGTGGATGTCAGACTGATCCGGGGGGCCTCCGGTGGTGTACCAGCCCAGGAACTCCAGATCCTTGAACACTTGCTTAACTGCGGGGGAGAGGAAGGCAGCTCAGACGGGCCTCCAACGCCACCGGCAGCTGCCCCGTCCCCTCACCCGCCCGGCTTACACTGCTCCTCCTTGGTGTAGTAGTACTCCTTGTCGATCACCACATTCTCCTCCACGGAGTGGGACAGCAGCTCAAAGGAGTTCATCACCTCGATGTTGCGGCCCTCCTGGCAGCCGATCAGCGCCCCGATCACTGGCGAAAGCGGGGCCGGGGGGCGTCAGGGGGGGGGGAGTCTCCGCCCGCCCGGCTTCCCTCCGCCCCGACCACTCCCAGCCCCGCTCACCTTGGACGGGGCGGCCCTCCTGCGAGCGCATCCGGATCCAGTGGTCGCTGATGTTAAGGATGACCAGCGGGTGCAACGCCACCGACACGCTGCCCGTCACGCCCGAGGCCATCACCGCCGGCGCCGCTGCGGGGGGAGGAAAGAGGGCGCGCAGTCAAGAGGGGTGATCGCGCCCCCGCCCCCGCCGGGGCCCGGCCTCTCCTTACCCGCCGCGTCCACCTCCATGCCAGCCCCGTTGCTGCCGCTGCCGCCGCCCGTCCCGGCCAAAGAGGAGCCGCCGGCGGCGGGAGTCATAGCAGCAGCCGGGGCCGCCATCTTGACCGCGAAGGTCCTGCCGAGGCTCCGTAGAGACGCGCGCGCGAGGGGCGGGGCCGAGCGGAAGCGGAAGGGGCGGGACCTGCGGAGGAGGGAAATTTGGGCCCTCCGGCGTTAGGCGGGTGCTCCTTCCCCCTCCGCCCCGCCCCCATACCAGAGCCGCCGGGGAAGGTGCGGGCGAGTGTCGTTCCTCCTGCTTCTGCCCTCCCCCCGCGCCGCCCTCTCGCGGCCTCCCTTGCGCCCTCCCCCTTTCCCGCCGAGAGACTCGTTTCCCGCGGGGCCTTGTCCGGCGCGCGCCCATCGCCCTTTTCCCGGCTCAACGTAGCGCGCGCAGGTCCAGGGAGGGTCGCCTGCGAAGCCCCATCCAGGTTTTCCTTCATGTTCCCCGTCGCCCGGTTTGCCTCGTTGGCTGAGGACGCTCGGCCGTCACGGTCTACCCGAGGCGCCCGAAAGGAGGGCCTTTTCCTCTGCCCCTTGGGTGCAGCTTATCTCTAATCAAGAGACCCGTTTCGGGGGTTTCTTCTCTAGTCGCCGGCCGGTCCCAGCTAAAAGCAGTTCGGAGCATGCCAGGGGCCCCTTTGTTCCTACGGGCAACCCGTTGAGCTCAAGCAACGTTTATGACCCTGGATAGAAGTGCCTTGTTTTCAAGGATTAGGGTTAACGCTGACCCATAGGGAACCTGCGAAAAGGTTGGAATAGGCCCGAAAAAGAGGGGGCTGGACCCCGGATGGCTGGGCACAGGAGCTCAATAGCAGAAACTGCGAGAGTAACAATGAAAAGGGCATAAAAGCCTCCCCCCCAAAATCAAAAGTGGCAGAAAGGACGTAGCAGCCTGGCACCTTCATTCCCCACATCCAAGACTATGAAGCGGGAAAGGAAGGCCGGACAGCCCCCCCAGGCAGGGAAGAGGAAGCGGGAAGGGGAAATGTGTGCCGGTACTTAACTGACCAGCTGCTAGACAATGAAAGTCAACAGAGATTAAAGTTGGGGCTAATCACTAGCCTGGCCCACCACCTTTATGCACCCGATGTGCCCTGCCCCAATTATCTGCCACAACCAATTAGCCCAGCACGCCCCAATCGGCAGGCACAAGCACAGTCAGTCTTCTCGAGAGGAACTCGCTCCCAGCTGTCAGTCCGCGTTCAACTCCTACCCTCAGAATGAGGCTATAGAGCACTGCACACCAGAACAACTGGACATAAGGACAGTTTTTCCCCGAACGCCATCACTCTGCTAAACAACTAATTCCCACAACACTGTCAACTTATTTACTAAGACTGTATTACTATTATTCCTTTCATCCTTCCTAGTACCTATCTCTTCCCACTTATGACGGTATAACCTTGTTGTTTATCTTTACAATTTATATTGTTTTATTTGTTTCCTAGTATGCTTTGATTGCTTATTAGTACCCTAATAACCTATGACAATCACTAAGTGTTGTATCTTATGATTCTTGATGAATATATTTTATATTTTCTTTATGTACACTGAGAGCATATGCACAAGACAAAATTCCTTGTGTGTCCAATCATATTTGGCCAACAAAGAATTCTACTCTATTCTAAATAAATAAATAAAAAGAATGACCAAGTTGTGGGAACTTTGGGAGAAAGTGACCATGGCATATTCAACATAATGCAGGCACAAGCAATTCAACAAAATCAAACTAGTGCCTTAGACTTTAAGAGAGCTGACTTCTAACAAACTAATAGAGTTTAGGAAGGATTCCATGAATGAAAATCCTAAGGGGGAAAAAAACTGAAGATGCTTGGGGAACACTGCAAGATCAGATTATAAAAGCCCAGATTTAACACAGTACCACAGAGAGAGAAAGGAGACCCCATATGAAAACAGCACAGTTGCATAAAGAAATGTTTTATAAACCGGGAGACAAAAAGGATAAGTATAAAAAAAAATGGAAAGGGGGGCACAGCTAAAACCAGCAATTAGCCTGAATCAGAAAGGATGGAGTCAGGATGACCTTGCAACAGTTGCCAAGAATAACAACAGAATAACAGAATTGGAGATCGTCTAGTCCAGTGATCCCCAACCTTTTTTATGCCGCGGCCCGGTACCGGCATCAGCTGGGCGCCGCGACCCGGTACCGGCATCAGCTGGGCGCCGCCATCTTTTTGATGAAAAGTGCTTCGGTGACCTCACCAGAAGCACTTTTTCATCAAAAATATGGCGGCGCCAGCGCTCGTGAGCTTTTCCGGGTAGAGCTCACTGGAAGTGCTGGCGCCGCCATCTTTTTGATGAAAAAGTGCTTCCGGTGAGCTTTCTACCCGGAAAAGCTCACTGGAAGCACTTTTTCATCAAAAAAAGATGGTGGCGCCCAGCAACCAGCAGCCCGGTAAGACTTGTTCCGCAGACCGGTACCAGTCCGCGGACCGGTGGTTGGGGACCCCTGGTCTAGTCCATGGGTGTCAAACTCGCAGCATCACGTTGCCGTCGTGAGGTTTCATGACGTTTTCCCCCTTCGTGGAGCTAGGCTGGGTGTGGCCTGAACGTGACGCATCCGGCTCACGGGCCGCCAGTTTGACACCCCTGGTCTAGTCCAACTCCAGGAGGAGGCCCTACGTCCGATTGTCCAATCTCTTCTCAAAAACTTCAAAAAAAATAGTGAGTGTTGGAGCACCACAATTTCTGGAGGCAAGCCGTTTCACTGATAAATTGATCTCACTGTCAGGAAATTTCTCCTTATTTCTCAGTTGTGTAGGGGATGGTTTCAAGTTATTATTATCAAAATAGAAGCATAAAGAGGTAACTAAATTTGACCCAACAAGGTAATAAATAAACACAATATAATAAGTTGTGATTTGCCATAATGTAGACTAGCAAATAGCTTGTATATTATATTTTTTGCTCACTTGCCTAGAGTTAGTATTTTAAAGTATAGTCACACTATTATGTAATCTTTTAACATTAACTTGTAGGTCATCTAGTCCAACCCCCCACCCAAGCAGGAGACCCTACACACCATTTCTGACAAATGGCAGTCCAATCTCTTCTTAAAAGCCTCCAGGGATGAAGCTCCCACAACTTCTGAAGGCAACTTCTATTCCATGGGTTGATTGTTCTCTCTGTCAGAAAGTTTCTTCTTATTTCTAGGTTGAATCTCTCCTTGTTCAGTTTCCATCCATTAGTCCTTGTCTGGCCTTCAGGTGCTTTAGAAAATAGATAATCAGATAATCAGAGTTGGAAGGAACCTTGTAGGTCATCTAGTAGTCCAACACCACCACCCCCTGTATAAGCAGGAGACCCTACACCATTTCTGGCAAACGGCAGTCCAATCTCTTCTTGAAAGTCTCAATTGATGGCACTCCCACAACTTGTGAGGGCAAACTGTTCCATGATTGTTCTCACTTTCAGAAAGTTTCTCCTTGTTTCTAGGTTGAATCTCTCCTTGTTCAGTTTCCATCCATTATTCCTTGTCTGGCCTACAGGCGCTTTGGAGAATAGCTTGACCCCCCCCCCCTCCTCTCTGTGGCAGCCCCTCCAAAATTGGAAGACTGCTATCATGTCTCCCCTGGTCCTTCTCTTCACTAGACTAGCCATGCCCAGTTTTATTTATTTATTTATTTGTCAATTGCTTACAACATAATAGGTATAAGTAAAAACATAGTTATGAATACATGGATACATATAAGAAAAATAAAAAATAAACAATAGGACAGAGACGGTAGGCAGGTTGGTGCGCTTATGCATGACCCCTACAGACCTCTTAGGAAAGGGGTGAGGTCAATAGTAGACAGTCTGAGGTTAAAGTTTTTGGGGTTTGGGGAAGAAACCACAGAGTCAGGTAGAGCAGCAGTCGCCAACCGGTGGGCCGTGGCCCATTGGTGGGCCTTGAGAAAATTTTGGTGGGCCACAGAGAAATCTCACCCCCAGAGCCCCCCCCCACCAAAGCAATTAATCCAGGCTGTGCAGAAACACAAGGCTGTGCCGCACACACGGCCCGCAGGAACCCTCCCCGCCCACTCCTTACCAGGTAAACTTGTCTGCTAAATTTCTATCTTTCCTTTTTCCGACCATCATCTGTTCTGCTGTGCCGGGAGATTTAGATTAGCTAGGAAGCAAGAAATGGTTGGATTTCTTGCTTTCTAGCTAGTCCTTAGATCTTCGGCTCTGCTTCCCTTAGGACTGAAGGTTTGCTTGAAAGCAAATTCAGTGCAGATTCACAGCAAGCAAATCTGAGAGACTGAGCTAGCTGATGGCAGATAGATAGATCACTGAATGATTCTGTGAGCAACTCAATCTGCCTGCTTTGCCTGATTTTGGGTAAAAGTTGCTCTTTTTTTAAATAAAAAATTCAATATTTACATACATGGTGTGTTGTGAGTTAATTTTGTAAGTCTGCTTGCTAGCAAATTTTATGAGTTTGCTTGCAAGCAAATTTTATGTGACAGATTGATCTAGCCAATGGCAGATAGATAGATCTCTGAATGAATCTGTGATACTGTGAGCAACTCAATCTGCCTGCCTGCTTTGCCTGATTTTGGGTAAAAGTTGCTCTTTTCTTATAAAAAATTCAATATTTATATAAATATTTATAATATTTTCATACAAGCCATGCCCAGCCAGTCACATGACCACCAAGCCACACCCACAAATTAGGCTATGCCCACAGAACCGGTTAGTGATTCCTGGGATCTAAAATTATGAGTTTGGTGGTCTCTGAGGTCCAAAAGGTTGGCGATCCCTGAGGTAGAGTATTCCAGACATTGACCACTCTGTTGCTGAAGACGTATTTCCTGCAATCAAGTTTGGTGCGATTAACTTTGGGTTTGTATCTATTGTTTGCTCTTGTGTTGTTATGATTGAAGCTGAAGTATTCATTGACAGGTAGGACATTGCAATGTATGATTTTATACACTATGCTTAGATTGGACTGAAGGCGGCGTAGTTCTAGGTTTTCTAGGTCTAGAATTTTGAGTCTGGTGGCATAAGGTATTCTGCAACGAGTAGAGGAGTGGAGAACTCTTCTTGTGAAATATTTGTGGACTTTCTCAACTGTGTTAATATCAGATACGTAATGTGGGTTCCAGACTGATGAGCTGTATTCAAGTATTGGTCTAGCAAATGTTTTATATGCTCTAGTTAGTGTGATATTACCAGAGAAAAAGCTACGTAGGATTAGGTTAACAACTCTTAACGCCTTTTTGGCTATGTAGTTACAGTGGGCTCTAGCACTTAGATCATTAGAGATGAGTACTCCAAGATCCTTGATAGAGTTTGGATCATCAACAAGGTCTTGACTATTCAGCCTGTATTTTATTTTCTGATTTTTTTTGCCAATATGTAGGACAGAGCATTTATTTGTTGAGATTTGAAGTTGCCATTTGTTTGACCATTCTGATACATAGTCTAGGTCTTTTTGAAGGGTAGCAGTATTGTCTGTGGTGTTGAATAGCTTTACATCAGCGAAGAGAACGCAGTTGCTCTTGATATGATCACAGAGGTCATTTATGTAGAGTATGAAAAGAATTGGTCCTAGAACACTGCATAGGGGGACACCACTGTTGACAGGTACAGAATTTGATAGGACACTCCCAATTTTGACCATTTGTTGTCTGTTTGACAGGAATGCTTCTATCCAGTTATGCAGGTGTCCAGAGATACCGTAAGATTTTAGTTTTAGTAGTTTGTTGTGTACCACTGAATCAAAGGCTTTACAGAAGTCTATGTAGATTGCGTCTATTGCTTTGCCCTGATCGAGTTGTGTAGTCCATATGCTTTTGCAGTGTAAGAGTTGCAGATGATAGTTTTTTCCTGAAACCAAATTGTTTATTAGAGAGTAGGTTGTTTGTCTAAGTAGAGGATGATGGATTGGTTAATAATTGATTCCATGACTTTACAGGTGACGCAGCATAAGGAGATTGGTCTGTAATTTTCAACTAGGCTGGGGTCTCCTTTTTTGAAGCTGGGAATGACCGTGGCTTGTGACCATAGTTTTGGCAAAGAACTGGTCCTGAAAGATTTTTCAAAGATTATGCTTAGAGGTTCGGCTATGGCAGTGGATAGCTTTTTAAAGAAGTAGGCACATATTCCGTCCGGTCAAATAGATAGGGATGGTTTTAGATTACGCAGTGCTTTTTCAACAATGTATTCTGTAAAATCGATATGTATTTGATTGTTGCAGTTGTCTGTGGTTCAACTAGGAAGTACTGGGCTTGATCCATTGCTGTTTACAAATACTGAGCCAAAGAATGTGTTAAAGAGGTTTGCTTTTTGAAAGAAAGAAGGAGACATGGGCAGCATCTATCCATAGAGGTTCAGCCCCAGGTTAATAGACAGCTTGTTTGTTTGTTTGTTTGCTTGCTTGTTTAGTTAGTTAGTTTGTAAAGCATGTATGACAAAAATAAGTATAAGTATGGAATAACATATAAACATATAAATATAAACAGGTATAAGTATATACATAATAACTGAGTACGAATAAATGGGAAGAGTAGGACAGGGACGGTAGGCACACTGCTGCGCTTATGCACGTCCCCTTACAGGCCTCTTAGGAACAGAGTGAGGTCCACGGTGTAAGGTTAAAGTTTTAGGGGTTTGAGAATGTAACAACAGAGTCAGGTAGTGAGTTCCAGGCATTGACCGCTCTGTTGCTGAAGTTGTATTTTCTGCAGTAGAGTTTGGAGCAGTTTACTTTGAGTTTGTATCTATTGTTTGCCCGTGTGTAATTGTGGTTGAAGCTGAAGTGGTCATTGACAGGTAGGATGTTGTAGTAGACAATTTTGTGTACTAATCGTAGGCGGTGTAGTTCTAGGTTGTCTAGGTCCAATATTTCAAATCTGGTGGCATAAGGTATTCTATTGTGAGCAGAGGAGTGGAGTCCTCTTCTCGTGAAATACCTCTGGACTCATCTGATTGTATTAATGTCCGTTATACAGTGTAGATTCCAGGTAGATGAGCTGTATTCAAGAATTGGTCTGGCGAAGGTTTTGTCTGTCCTGGTTTGCAGTTCAATGTTACCGGAGAAGAAACAAAATTAGGTTAACAACTCTTAATGCCTTTTTGGCAATGCTGTTACAGTGGGCTCTGGGGCTTAGATCCTTTGAAATGAGTATTCTTAGGTACTTGACAGAGTGAGGGTCATCTACAAGGTCATATCCTCCCAGTTTGTATTTGGTGTCCTGATTATTTTTTGCCAATATGTAAGACAGAGCATTTGTTGATTGAGATTTGAAGTTGCCAATTGTTCAACCATTCTGACAAACAGTCAAGGACTCTTTGTAGGGCAGCAGTTGTCAGCGTTCCAGCAAACCTCCATTCCAGCCAATAACTCTGAGACAGACATCTCTCAAAAGTTCCTTTTATTTGGATAGTAACTGGCACAACTGTGGAATCCCAAATCTGAAAGTTCCGGGCTTCCTTACAATAAGTAAAAACTACAAATCCACCCCCTGCACCCATCTCCACATCACATGGCCCAATCACTATCCCTCCCAAGTTAAGACTTCCTTTCACTATGCGCAACACGACCTGACCTTGAATCAGAAAAAGAATGTTATTATGTCTAACTAGATATACTCCAGTGAATTCCCCCCTCCCACTTTCCCAGGCTCAACTGTGGCTGCGTGGGAACATCGGATCTCAATATGGCTTCCAAAGCTGACAGCAGTATTGTCAGTGGTGTTAAATAGTTTTATGTCATCAGCAAATTAGCATGATTGCAAAGGTCATTTATGTAAATTAGAAAGAGAGTGGGTCCTAGAACGCTGCCTTGGGGGACACCGTTGTTAACTGGTGCAGGGCACCCCTTATTTTGACTACTTGTTGCCTGTTTGACAGAAATGCAGCTTTCCATTTGTGCAGTGATCCAGAAATGCTGTAAGAGCATAGTTTTAACAGTAGCTTGTCATGTACCACTGAATCAAAGGCTTTGCAGAAGTCTATGTAAATTGAATCTATTGCTTTATCCTGGTCGAGTTGTATAGTCCAAATGTTTTTGCAGTGTAGGAGTTGTAGATTACAGGACAATTTTTTTTCTGAAACCAAACTGTTCGTTAGAGAGTAGGTTGTTTGTCTTTAAGTGGAGGTAGTGGATTGGTTGATGACTGATTCCAAGACTTTGCAGGTGATACAACATAATGAGATTGGTCTGTAATTTTCAACTAGGCTGGGGTCTACCTTTTTGAAGATAGGAATGACCGTGGCTAGATAACATAGGTAACAGATAACAGATAATCAGAGTTGGAAGGGACCTTGTAGGTCATCTAGTCCAACCCCCCGCCCAAGCGGGAGACCCTACACCATTTCTGACAAATGGCAGTCCGATCTCTTCTTGAAAGTTTCAAGTGATGGAGCTCCCACAACTTCCGAGGGCAACTTCTGTTCCATTGGTTGATTGTTCTCACTGTCAGAAAGTTTCTCCTTATTTCCAGGTTAAATTTCTACCTGTTCAGTTTCCATCCATTATTCCTTGTCTGGCCTACAGGAGCTTTAGAAAATAGCCTGACCCCCCTCCTCTCTGTGGCAGCCCTCAGATATTGGAAGACTGCTATCATGTCTCCCCTGGTCCTTCTCTTTACTAGACTAGCCAAGCCCAGTTTCTGCAACTGTTTGTTGTATGTTTTAGCCTCCAGTCCCCTCATCATCCTGCACTCTTTCTAGAGTCTCAACGTCTTTTTGTAATTGTGGTGACCAAAACTGGATGCTGTATTCTAGGTGTGGCCCTACTAAGGTTTTAGTCTCCAGTCCCCTCATCATCCTGGTTGCTCTTCTCTGCACTTTTTCTAGGTCAGGCAAAGTGCTGGATCTAAAAGGTATCTCGTAGATTGTACTTAGTGGTTCAGCTATGGCAGTGGAAAGCTTTTTTAAGAAGGCACATAATCCATCAGAGCCAATAGATAGAGGTGGTTTTAGTTTGCGTAGTGCCCTTTCAACATTATCTTCTGTAAAATCAATATGTAGTAGATCATTGCAACTAGTTGTGGTACGATTAGGAAATGTGGGGCATGAGCCATTGCTGTTGACAAAGACTGAACAGAAGAATGTGTTGAAAATATTGGCCTTAACGGCTTCATCATTACAGTCTTTCCGTTAGGCCCTTTTAGGGTAGCATGGTTTTTGAGTCTTTAAGTTTGGAGTTTACAAAATAGTTGGCACCCATAGTTGGTTTGTTGGCTTTGCCATTTCAGAAAGAGGCTCGAAGAGGCAGCCCATCAGTCCTCCTGGAAAGGTCAGTGGCCTGTGATTGTGGCTTTGCTCTCTTCTTCCCCCTGCAGAGTTCGCTCCGCTCCATCCAGCCGACTACACTGCCTGGGTGTAACAGATAACAGATAATCAGAATTGGAAGGGACCTTGTAGGTCATCTTGTCCAACCCCGCCCCCCGGCCAAGTGGGAGACCCTGCACCATTTCTGACAAATGGCAGTCTAGTCTCTTCTTGAAAGCCTCCAATGATGAAGCTCCCACAACTTCTGAAGCCAACTTCTGTTCTATTGCTCTCCCTGTCATAAAGTTTCTCCTTGTTTCCAGGTTGGATCTCTCCTTTTTCAGTTTCCATCCATTGTTCCTTCTCTGGCCTTCGGGTGCCTTGGAGAATAGCTTGACCCCTTCCTCTTCTCCGGGGCAGCCCCTCAAATATTGGAAGATGCCCTCCTGTCTCCCCTGGTCCTTCTCTGCAGTAAACTAGCCAGGCCCAGTTCCTGCAACCGTTCATCATATGTTTTAGTCTCCAGTCCCCTCATCATCCTGGTTGCTGTTCTCTGCACTTTTTCTAGAGTCTCAACATCTAAGGGGATGACCGTGGCTTGTGACCATATTTTTAGCAAGGAGCTGGTCCTGAAAGATTTTTCAGAGATTATGCTTAGAGGTTTGGCTATGGCAGTGGATAGAAGTAGGCACATATTCCCTCCAGTCCAATAGATAGAGATGGTTTTAGATTGTGCAGTGCTTTTTCAACAATGTCTTCTGTAAAATCGATATGTATTAGAACAATGTAGTTGTCTGTGGTTCAACTAGGAAATACTGGGCATGATCCATTGCTGTTTACAAATACTGAGTCAAAAAATGTGTTAAAGAGGTTGGCTTTAATAGTGTCATCGTTGCAGTCTTTACCATTAGGTCCTTTCAGGGGTGGGATGGACCTTGAGTCTTTTAGTTTGTTGTTTACAAAATTGTAGAAAGCGCGGGTGGAATTGGTGCGTAGAAGGTTTTCTTCTTGTTTAATGTGATAATTGGTGCATTCAGTTTTTATCTGGTGGCATAAATTTTTGTATTGGCTTTTGAAGTTGGCAATGTGACCAGATTTGTTTTTCCGTCAAAGTGATTTATTTTTGGATTGAAGCTTCCTTATTGTTATGGGTAATTTGTTTTTTCTGGTTTTGGGAGTTGTTAATGGTACATATAGTTTGATGACTCTTTTGATTTCAAGTAAAAATATGTTGTAATGGTCTTCCACAGTATTGCATCCAGAGAATAGAAATTGCCAATCAAGGGAAGAGAGATCATTGTTTATAAGATCATAGTTGCCTTTTTTGAAGTTATAATTGGGGATTCCGTCATTGTGATGATCTTTGTGTGGACGTATGTTGAGACAAAAGTCAATCATGTTGTGGTTACTGTTGGAAAAGGGTTCTTTAATTTGTATTCTG
The DNA here is from genome assembly GCF_049901735.1 of Notechis scutatus. Taxonomy (NCBI): domain Eukaryota; kingdom Metazoa; phylum Chordata; class Lepidosauria; order Squamata; family Elapidae; genus Notechis; species Notechis scutatus. Next base: position 24,269 of record NC_142011.1, on the reverse strand, counting down.
TAAATTGAATTCAAACTATTGCAGAAGATGAGATCGAGGCAGTTGTTAAGTCTAGTGTTGTTGGTTACTGGTTGTTCTAGTCCCAAATTTGTTACTGCATTGTAGAAGGTTGCATGTGTGGGTTCAGTTGTACATTCGTTAAGGGTCCAGTTAATATGAGGTAAATTGAAGTCACCAAGAAAGATAAAAGTGTGTGGGCAGGATGCTGCCCATGTTAGTAGTATATTTAGCTTGTTTGCATGTTCGATGTCATAATCAGGGGCTCTGTAACATAGTAAGAACCGAAATGTGATATTTAAGGACAGTTCACAGACGATTGTCTCAGGAATAGCAAGCTCCTGGGTAACTTGGATGTTTTTTAGATGTAGGGATGTTTTTTAGATGTAGAAGATAGCAACACCACCTCCTCTACAGATTTCACAATCTGATCGGTAAACATAATAGTCTATTACTGTGGTAATGGAGTCAGGGAGAGATGTGCTGAGCCATGTTTCACAGATAAATATAATGTCGAATTTAGCCATATTTAGTAAGAGGAGAAATTCAGAAGAGGAAGAAATAGATAACCAGGAACAGGTAGTACCTGACAGGTACCAAGCAAGTGTAGTTTGCCAAGTTAGTAAAGTTCCAACTACTGTTGAAGAACTTAGGATGTATCCTGCAAAGGAACAGGAAAATTGGCATAAGGCAATGGAGAAAGAATTAAATTCATTAAAGGAAATGAAAGTTTATGAAAATGCCAAATTACCTCCAGGTGAAAACTTCATTGGCTGCAAATGGATATTTAAGTTAAAAACTGGTAAAAATGGGACTGTTACCCATAAGGCTAGGTTGGTAGCTCAGGGATTTAATCAAACTGTATGTGATTATGATGAAGTATTTGCACCGAATTTAAAGGCAACAACCTTGAGAGCAGCTTTACTGTGGGCAGCTAAGAAAAACTATATCATAAATCATTTAGATGTAGAAACTGCCTATCTGCATGCACCATTGCAGCACACTATATATTTAAGGAAACCAGTACGTATTAAGGATAATAAACCTAATAATGACTGTTGGAAACTTAAAAAGAGTCTCTATGGATTAAAACAATCTGGTTATGAATGGAACCAATATATTGTTAAGGAGTTAAACAATATAGGGTTTAAAGCAGGTTTAGCTGATCCATGTTTATTTAAGAGAGAGACTAATGGAACAGTATCATTATTATTGTTGTTTACAGATGATATTGCCTTAATTACAAAAACTAATAATGAAGCTACTGAAATAATATCATTATTAGGAAAGAGGATAAAATTAAAGCAATTAGGAGAGATAAGACAGTATTTAGGATTGACAATAAACAAAACCAAGAGTGGCTTTAAGATATCTCAAGAAGATAAAATTTACCAATTGCTAAAAACGTATAAAATGGAACTTTGTAAGCCGGCAAAAACTCCAATGAGTCAGGAATTTTGCTGAACTGATGCTCAAAGTTCAAAATTTGATAAGACTATTTATCAGTCATTAATTGGTAGTTTATCGTATATTAGTAATTGGTCAAGGCCAGACATTGCATATGGCGTTAATCAATTGGCTAGATTTAACGCTGAACCCACTGATCGTCACTGGCAAGCGCTAAAGCGTATATTAAGGTATCTTAAAAAGACAATGCACTATGCATTGTATTTGGAGCCAAAAGATGATTTGATTTTAAGTGCATATGATAAATTGACTGATTTAGATAGGATTTTGACAGGTACTGATGAAAAAGTGATCAAAAAATTATATAATTATTTGTTGGAAATTAAATTAGAGGAAGAACAATTTAAAGAAACAATGATTGCTTGGGGGAAGAATTTTGGATATGGGATTGATTTAGAGAAATGGGAAAAATTGTGGTCTCAAAATTACAAAATGACAATGTCAACAGCATATAAAGAAAATTGGTATAAGATGTTTTATAGGTGGCACTTTCCCCCGACAAGAATTGCAAGAATGTTCAAGAACAAATCTGAAAAATGCTGGAAATGTCATCAGATTCCTGGCTCATATTACCATATGTGGTGGACTTGTGAGGTGGCCAGGAAATACTGGACTAGAATTCGCATATGGTTGGAAAAAATGACAAAGAAACATATAGATTTGAAACCAGATATTTTTTTATTGGGAATCTTACCTGATACATATAATAAAAACTTAAAATATTTGATTGTAAATATATTAACAGCGGCTAGGATTGTATTTGCTAAAAATTGGAAGAGTGAGAAAATACCATTAGAGGAAGAAATTATTAAGAAAATAGTGAAATGTGCTGAAATGAGTAGATTGACATTTGAAATTAGAGAACAAGAAGATAAACAATTTTATGAAGTTTGGGATCTTTTTTATCAATGGTTAGATAATACAATATAATAATAGAATATTTAGAAACCTAGGAAATAACGAATATACATTTTTTTTTGGTTTTGATAACATTTTTAGAATATTTTATTAAGATAGACTTGGTATGATTTTATGATCTGTTATAAAATAAATTAACTAAATTATAGTTATCTCGCTTAAGTATGAATTAGTAAAATTATAGTCAAATGATTGTTTAATAATGATATTAGGATATATAATTGTTGATTGATAATATGAGTTATTATGTAACATAATTATTTTGATGACTATGAAATGGATGCACAAAAAGGAGTGGTAAACCAACCGATACACTGTCTGTAAATTTATGAAGAACGATGATGTTTTTATGTTATGTTTTATGTTTTATGTGTTTTTGTTTGTTGTTAAAATCAATAAAACTTTTACCAAAAAAAAAAAAAAGATGATTTGATTTTAAGTGCATATGCTGATACAAGTTTTGCAACAGACATAAACACTAGGCAATCAACTTCAGGTATGGCTATACTATTAGATAAAGCACTGGTTGGTTGGAGGTCAATTAGACAGCAACACATAAGTATGTCCACAATGGAAGCAGAATTTTCATGTCTATCTTTATTATGTACTGATTTAATTCTGTATAAACAGTTGTTAATAGATATGGGAATAACTGTTAATGAAGCCATTGTAGTTTATGAGGACAATCAAGCAGCCATACGGTTGGCTACAAATATTGCTGTAAAAACGAGGTCTAAGCATACTGATCTTAGATATTTGAATGTAAGGCAATCTGTAAAAAATGGTTTAATAAGACTGGAATATTGCATGACTGAAGAAAATTTTGCTGATCAGTTTACAAAAGCCCAAGGTGCAATAAAGCACAAGGAAAGTTGTGAAAACTATGGGTTAAAGTTGTAAATAGATATATATGTTATTATATTACCCAAAAGGGGAGAATGTTAGGGATAGCATGGTTACCTAACTTAGTTTGGGTAAAATAATATATATAGACTATGATTGTGTGTGTCACTTTAAATGCAGACCATGTATTTTGGGTGCAGTTGTAAAATCACCATAAGAGGGAGCAAGAGAGCTCACTGTTTGCTGGCTTTTACTGGATTGCTAACAATCTTACTGGAATAAAACTATTTAACTGGCACAGTGTATCTGTTTTACTGAGTGTAAGCTACAACACCGTTTATCTCACATATCTGCCTGCCTGACTGACTACCGTTGCACGTTCTGCTAGGGTGTATATCCCTAACAGTTTGGATCATCAACAAGGTCTTGACTATTCAGCCTGTATTTTATTTTCTGATTTTTTTCTGCCAATATGTAAGACAGAGCATTTATTTGTTGAGATTTGAAGTTGCCATTTGTTTGACCATTCTGATACACAGTCAAGGTCTTTTTGAAGGGTAGCAGTATTGTCTGTGGTGTTGAATAAGCTTTACATCATCAGCGAAGAGAAGACAGGAGGCCGGGTGTTCCACAGAGCAGGGGCAGCAGCAGAGAAGAGACTCTCTGCAGATCTCCCCAGACAAAATTCTTTTAACTCACAGGGTCCACAACACACTTTCCTTATTTGACCTGAGGGGATAGGTTGATGAGATAGAGATAAGATTCCAGGCCATTTGGTTCCATGAAATTAAGGTTTTTAGAGGTAATCACTGACACCTTCAATGGCAACCTGGAAGCACACTGACACCCAATGCGGCTTGCATCGCAGAGGTTATATATGCAGCTCGCCACTCTGAGGATGCCTAAAACTGCTCCTCCTGCTGCATCCTACACCGGCTGCAGGTTCTGGATGCTCTTCAAGGGCAGCAACATTGCAGTAGCCTATAGAGGAGAGGACCAGGGCACGAGTGATGGAAAGAAGAGCCTCTCAGTCCAGGAAGGGGTATAACTGACACACAACATCAAGTTAGGCAAAGGGCCTTCTAGCCACAACTGCCCTCCCCCTCCTCAAGTGGGAGTTGTGACTCCCCCAGGAAGTCCCCCATTTTACACACCAGATCCGTCTAGAACCAGAGTGGGGGGGGAATCTTCAGAAACAGAAGATTCCACCTTAGCAGGAGGCCTGTCCCACATCCAGCCCCCATAGCCTCCAAGCACATCTCTGGATTCGCCAGAGACGTCTTCTGCATCCTGGTGATACATCGTCCCAGTGTGATGGATGATCTCACCCAGAGGTTTCATGAAGATGTTCAAAAGGGGTGGAGGGACCAGTGAGCCCTGCAGTACCTCTCGTTCCCCATCAGTTGAGACCAGCCTCAAAGGAAGAACACGAACCATCACAAAACTGTGGCGCCTACCCCCAGCTCCCAAAGCCCCCACCCCACCTGCAAACTCCTTCCTTCCTTGCTCCTGAAATCACTATTTCCAGAGTCAAAACAGCACCTGCATTCTCCTGGTTTCTCCTGGTCACCTGTTCAGCTTTTGCCATCTAAAATCAGCAATAGACCCATCGCCTCCATTGACATTTTCTTGCTACTGACACATTTGAAGGAATTTGTCTTCCTAAATTTTGCCTCTCTTGCCAACCTTTGCTCATTTTCTGCCTTCGCCTTCCTGGCCTCATCCAGACTTTTTTGCAGAGGTCGCTGTTTGTATGGGACCCCCCCACCTCCCATTTTCTATAAGCATCTTTTCTTAGTCCCGGTTTCCTTCTTGTGAGCTGCTTGTCCAACCACATCAGCTTCTTTAGATGATTTCCTTCTTCACTGACACCACCTGATGTGATGCCATCCGTGATTACCATTTCGAAAAGTCCCAACTGCTGCAAAACCTTTGCTCTTAAGGTTTCCTTCCCAGAATACCTTATTTAGCGTTTCTCTTGGTTTAGTCAAATTTGCCTTCCTACAATCCCCAGTTTCAGTTTTGTTTTTTAAAAAATCAGGTGATCTAAGAATACGTTTGTACACATGAGAAAGGGAGGCAAAGGAACACAAAGGAGTGGGGGGTGGGGGGGGGTGGAGAAAGGCGGGGTGTTGGGGGTGTTGGGGTGGGGGTGCTGATATGGCTGGTGTGTCTTCCTTCCTCCCTTCCTCCCTGCTGCTTGTTCTGGACTTCCCTCTTTTAGCCCAAAAAGAAAAGTTGTGGTTGCACACGGACCTCTTGCGCAATTCTGGGCATTTCTGGCTTACCAAAGAGAACAGGGCAGGGATGTATGGGGAGAGTGAATGAAAAAGGGGTGCTGCCACTGAGTTGGTGTCGCCCCCCACCCCCCCAGACGCTGGCATTTGGATGGGAGAATCTGAAGGGTCCAAGCTCACCTTCTGCCCTCCTCCAGACAGCAGACAGACAAGGATCAGGGAAGGGGCCAGCCAGGGAGCTCGTTGGGCTTTCCCCCTCCTGGAGCTGGAAGGGGGCAGGTCCAAAATGAGTCTTCCTGGAATGTGCGGCGGGGGAAACTGAGCTGGGGGGAGCTTACAGCACGCCAGGGGAACAGCAGGCAGTCTTGGCACGGCCACCCACAGCAGAAGCAGCCGCCTCCATGGAGCTCCCAGAGGTATGGGCAAGTGGGAAGGAGGATGGCAACGGTGGGGGTCACCTGCCAGGACCCCACACTTTCTGGAGAAGAAGAGAGGGTAGAATGTGGGGGGGGGTTTTCTGGCCCAGCTTCCAACCACTTTTGATGCCAACCCCCCCCTCCCCCCCCTCTGTTCTTTGGACGGGAAAGTTCTCAGCACTCTGGACAGCTGGGAAGAAAAGCCACTCCTCCTGACTGCCACTTTGTCATCTTGGAGGAAAAGGAAGGCCAACAACCCCCCCACACACACACACCAGCCTCAGGGTCTTGGGGGTGGGCAAGTAAGAGCTGCTTCTGATCCAGCTCTTATCCTGACCCTTTTCCGTTCTCTGGGACTTCATTTGAAAAGTTCATGGCTGTTGCCATGTTGCAGCTGCCAGAACAAGCTTACGGATTCCTGCTTTTCTGTACCTGGGGTGTGGGGGGCGTGGAGGGGGCCCGTCAGCAGCCATGGTTTCATCAGGAAGGTTTAGGAGAAGCTTCAAAAGGTGAATATCGCTTATCATTTTCCTGGTGGCCTCTGGCCCTTTTGTCAGGTGAAGCCCAAAGCACTTGTGTTTTTCCCCAAACACCCGGACTTCATCAAAGCTCTTGGCATCATTGCTAAGTCCACAGATTTAATTCACCATGCTAAATGACAGTGTCATATTTGCAGAAATTCGATCTTTGCAGAAATTCGATCTCTTCCTTATAGAAGACCCACCCTGAGTTCTTTGCCTCCTTCCTCCAGGCTGCTGTCATTACAAAGCCTGTGTGTTGCCAATCAACTGCATTTTGTGGTAAAGGAGGGCGAAGGACACTTCTTTAATCTTATTTTTTCAGACTTCCTTGGCCAAAGGCTGCGTAGGCACAGACGGCTTGGATAGGAGGCAGAGCAGCTGACAGGGCAAAGGCAGGCCTTCCTTTCCATTAGTTGGATCTGGACCAATGGAGACCTACCTTTTGTAAGCGTCTTTCTTCTAGTCTGAGTAAAACAAAGTGGGGCATTGATCAGAGGGATAATGTAATCATTCGCCAGTTGCTTAAAGACATGCCACAATAGACGAGAGCACAGCTGGGTGAGGAGAGGAGGAGGAGGAGGGCCAATTCCTATCACAAATGGTTGAGAGATCTGCATGTGGACAGATGGCCCTGAACGGGTCCAGGATCAGAATGACTGCAAGGAGAAAAGGAACCACAGTGGCTCCTGGCATTGGAGTAGAGGTCCTTCAAGATCGTTGAGTCACTCCTGAGGCTTAAACTCATTTATGGCAGCTTTGTGCCACTTGGAGGAATGTGTGCAACACCTGACAAAAGTGCTCAGATTCGCTCTTGTTTAGAGACCAAGCATCAGATAATAACCATTAGAGATGCCCGGGGAATAGAGTTGCACTTTTATCTGGGAGCAATGTGATCCTGTTGGACCTGAGGGAATGGACCTGAGGAAGTGTCAGAGCAGCCTCTTGCTTGTTAGACTCCTGTCCCTCCTGGTTAGTGGAAGTTTGTAGGAGGGAAGCAACTGAGCTGGAAGGTGGGATTAAATGTGTCATCAGTTTGGAGTCATTGTGTGGCCACAAGAGACCCAGGTCCAGCCTCCCCCCTGAAATTCTGTTGTCTGTATCTTGTGCCAGTTTAGCTTTGTCCATTGGTTGACTAGATTATTTTGTATAAATAGCAGTAATAAACTCTTCTATGCTTTGAACTCAACAAATGCTCTCAGTTACCTGCTTCCAGGATGGTGACTTCTGCATGGGTGCAGGCAATGATTAATGTAGTAATGTGATTAATACAACACATCAGGAGGAGTTGCTGGTGGCAGCCATCATTAGACCCTCACTCTGCAGGACAACTTTAGTCCAATTTTGTCCCAAGAGTGGTTGCATGACAGCTCCAGTGTCAATTTGCAAAGCATCCCTGAATGTCAAGTTGTCATGGGCAAGGGGGATGGGAGTGCGAACTTCACTGCTGCATCAAGGAGCTGGTATCTCAGCCAAAACAAGGCACATTCCATCTGATATGCCAAGGTCATCTCCACAGGAACCCACAGTGGCCAGAGGGCGGGACTTTTACAATCCCAAAATTGCTTTGTTAGGGAATGTGACTGATGACACATATTGAGGGGAGGGGGAAACAGGGTCAGAAGTAAAGCGTGAATTAACTGAGGTCAGAGTTGGCTCCACCAACTTGCTCTCCTTGATCTCTCAGCGGCTTTTGATACCATGGAGCATTTTGGGCTGGCTGCAGTCTTTGGGACTGGTGCTCTGTGTAGCACCAGGGGGCTCAGTGCGCTCTCTGCGGTCTTTGGTCATGAAACCCACTGGCTGAGATCATGTGACACCAGGGGTTGAGATAGGCTGCTCAGCGCTGTGTCTCTACCCTTGCTGACCCAAGTGATGCTGTAGCTGCCCTTTCATGGTGCCTGGAGGCCATGGGGCCTCTATGGGGGAAAACAGCCTTCGACTGAACCCTGGTACAACAGCTGTGAATATGTGGAGTCTTGGGATCCAGAGATAGGATAGGATAGGATAGGATAGGATAGGATAGGATAGGATAGGATAGGATAGGATAGGATAGGATAGGATAGGATAGGATAAGATACGATAGGATAGGATAGAATAGAATAGATGTCAGATCCATGTATCTGTCATTTCTTCAGTGGAAGAAGAAAAGGGGGGGGAGACTGTTAAAGAAATCCTTTCTTGATGTAACCTGAATATATTTAATCTTATATCGAATTTGTATAACCCACACATGATACAATGGAGGGAAAAAAGCCAGATGGCCAGAACCTATAACCTCTGAGGGGCACAGCCAGGAGATGAGAAGATCATAAAAATTCCATAGTGAGATGTGTCCTAGGAATCTCTGGAAAAGTTTGTTCTAAAAAGGGGGTGGGGGGAAATTAGGTATGCCCTGGGAAACTGTGAAAAAGATCGTTTCTACAAAAGGGGTGGAGTGGGGAATTAACATACTGGCTTTTGTTTCACCAAATACACATCAAGATAAGGGGAGGGGTTTCTAAACTCCCTTATCTATCCCTGTATGCCTGAGGGACCTCAGATGCTGCTTTGAATTCCTACATGAATTGTCTCATCTCGATAAAGGATTCCTTTTGATACATTTGGTGTTCAGAAGTTCAGTCTTGTTAATTGAATGGGGAAATAGAATCAAATAGAATAGAATAGAATTCTTTATTGGCCAAATGTGATTGGACACACAAGGAATTTGTCTTGGTGCAAATGCTGTCAGTGTACATAAAAGAAAAGATACATTCGCCAAGAGTCAAGAATCATAAGGTACATTACTTAGTGATAGTCATAGGGTACAATAAGCAATAAATCATACTAAGAAACAGTCAATAAAAATCATAAAGATACAAGCAATAAGGTTATAGTCATACAGTCATATGGGAGGAGATGGGTGAAAGGAAGGATGGGAAGATTAATAGTAATAGTAATGCAGATTTAGTAAATAGTTTGACAGTGTTGAGGGAATTATTTGTTTAGCAGAGTGATGGCATTCGGGGGGAAAACTGTTCTTGAGGGTAGGAGTTGAAACTGTTTTTGTCCAGGAAGTGAGGGGTCTGTAAATATTTATCATCCTTAATCCTAGATGTCTGCCCCAGATGGACCCATTGCAAAATGTACTTAGAAACATAGAAAACTGGGCTGGACTCCCTCGCCGATGGACCAAAATCCGTGATCGTTCGCAGTTTCGGTTTGTGCTCTCCAATCTGAGGGCCCCATCTACTCGATTTGGGGCTGGAGCCATCCCTACCAGCTGGGTGAGGGGAGCCGCATCTCTCCTCCTTGGCTTGGCAATATTTCCCTCCGAAGACAGCTGTAGCAGTGGCCAACATGGCCACCCTGAAGAGGTGAACTGATTGGGATAAGATCGTGCAGGAGCAGAAAAGAAGAGGACAGCCCAGAAACCAGGAGAATTGAGTGCAATCTCTAAATAAAAGGTACCCCGGAATTAAATCAAAAAACATTTTTGAGTTAATTGAAGTGGGGTACAATGAAGTGAAGAAAGAAATTCTGACAGCTTAAAGTGGCTTTGAACCTTAAAAAGGAACAAGCTAGAAAGAGATTTCTGCTTATATGGGTTAAACATATGGCTCTGACACTAAAAATGCATAATTAAAGCCATATCTGAATGTGTCAAGGGAAAAAGAGAGAGTAATTGATACTTGGACTTATTGGAACTTTTGAAATCTGAAAGCCCGAAATGGGGTGGGGGGGAAGCGGGAGAAAAAAGAGTTGATTTTAGACATAACGGAGAGTGCTATCTAGTGGCCAAAGGAAATGTTTGTTTCCCTTTATTCCTTTTTCCTTTTAAAAATCTGGTACCTTCAAGGACTTATTTGAAACAAATTAACAGATTAAGACACAATAAAATGGAGACCCTGGAAAATGAAAGTGGATTATTGAATATTAAGACAAAGAAAAAAGCAGGAAGAAACCATTTTGGGATTGTTTGGTAACTTTGGCGCAAATTTTAATTTCTGGACACTGAACTGTGAGATGAACTTGGAAAACCTAAAAGAGGAATTAATAAAAACTGATAGTTGGAAATAAATTTTACAGACTTTGGTCAAATTAAACTACTGGATAAAAGTGAAAAATGGCAGATCTTATCTTGGAACTAAAACTGGAACTTAGAAATATGAAAGAAATGTTACAAGAAGAAGGCAAACTGCTTTACCCGACTTTGCAACTTTTACAAATGGCGATCTTAGAGCGCGAAGAACAAAGAGAAATGTCAGAAGAAGAGGAGCTGAGTAAAGAAGAGGCCATCTTTAATGAACATTTAAAACAACAAAAGTTAAGACGAAGGGGGAAAAGAAGGGGAACTATGATGGACATAGATAAAAGAATGTATCTGAATTTTTAACCATATCAGCTAGGCTTTTGTTTGCATTTAAGCAGGCAGGGTGGGCTAGATTATCGCATAGGCAGCATTTGATGTAAATTTGATGTAAATAGGTGGATTTTGCGGCGAGGAAACCGTTTGTGCAACTTTGTGTTTTGCACCAATTGTCCCCTCTTTTGGATCATGAGGCCCAGTACACAATCAATAATGCCCTGGTCATCTCGTGCTTGGATTATTGCAACACGCACTACATGGGCAACCCAGAGCTATTATTGGTCCAGAATGCAGCAACCTGAGCAAACCCCATCAGCCAAGGGAGAAGGGAAAAGAACTTTTTCTCCCCCCACCCCATTTTTTGGAACCTCTTGCTCCTCCTGGCTCTGCAGTTGGCTTGGTGCCCTGATGGAGAAGCCATAGGCTCGAGATGGTTGATGCAGTGATTGAGAAGCCATTTTCCCTACTCCGCCCTAAATTCATCTTTTACTCTGCATTTAATCTTTTGTAACCTTAATTGGCTAGTGGTTTCTATATTTTTATTTTGTATTATAAGTTGTCTAGACCCTAAACCTTTCTTTGATTTTCTTTTGCTACAGGAATTGGGGTAAATGTTATTTCTAGCTTTTCTTGCAATATTTAATTTTCCTAACTCTGCAGATATTAGGGACTATCTGCTGGTATGCCTTCTTGGAAATTGCACCCATCTTCCACTTCCTGTTAATCTTTCTTTGAACTGTTGAGCAACTTGTAACTTCCTCTTGACTTGTAACTTAATTAAATGCTCCTTATGCATCCAGAACATGTCTCTAGCCTGGGTCGCGTCTTTGTTCTCACTGGAAGGCTGTTTGATTGATTGCACTTTTGTTCCTTTATGCTTGAGAAATTGACATCTCTCCTGATTGTTTTGTCCATGGGGTCTCATCCAGGACTTCTTTAAGCTTGCTGAAACTGGCTGCCCTGAGGCCCAGTGCATACTGGTGCTTCCATGTCCCTTTCTTGGTCACTTTCTCCTAGGCTTCCCTCTGCTTTTCCCACTCCAGGCAGCAGGAACAGAGCTAGGAGTCCCAGCCCGCCCCCTCGGTCTTTCTTCATCCTTCTGGAGAGTGAAGCTGGCCGCAGGGCCACTGAGGGAGATGAGGCCATCTTGGCTGAGCTAGTTTTCCAGCAAGGGTCCCAAGAACTTAACTTTCCCATTTGGGTTAAGTCTCCCTGTGTTGGAAATGAATCCAAATGACAAAAAAATTGGATTGGTGAAAACACAGAGATTTTATTTTGTTAAGCTGTTTGCAAAGAGTGGTAGGATCTCAGCTGACCTCAACATGAAGTCTAAGCCAAGAACCACACTTAAGATTTCAATACATTACATTTTATAGTTCTTCTATCCTGACGCCCCCATGCCCCTCCTACATTGACCCAGTGACCGAGCACAGCTAATCCGAAATGTCCTATGGAGACCACATCATCTCCTTCAACACCTCCCAATGACCTCCCATCACATTTTATCTTACTTGGCATTAAGGAATGTCCCTTCAACAGGGCCTCTTTCTGAGAACAAAGAAATATCTATTCCTAACAACACACTTGTTACATATTAATGTTACATTCAGCACTTCTTCGTAGAACAACATAATGATTATATGCATCTCTAACATATTCACCTATGCAAAGTAAAAGTCTGGTAAACTTAAGCTGATGCATTGAAAAACAAAATCTAACTTCAATTGATTAAAGAAAGTTAGGGCAATGGTTTATCTCTTCTCCTATTGTCCTCCTAATTGATCACTCTAGTCTTTTGTTATGTCAAATGTGTATGTGAATTGCCTTGACAGTTTGAGATACGTACCAATTCCTGGAGGAGATAGGGGTGGCATTACTTGATACAGAAGGATGTAATTGATTGCAGGTACATGTTTAAATGCATTTGAAAATATATTTACAGAAGGATTACATCAAGATAGCAAATGTCTATAGAGCAACTATCTTCTTAATGCTCTATTATATTATTCTCTTCACCTACATTTTATTTTTGAATTTTCTTATTTCTAACAACTGTGAGTTTTGTAATCAGGTCCTGTAGCACCATAGCCCACTTATTTCCTGCCTCCTCTCTGTTCTGTCTTGAATGTTCTTGTGCTCAGATTCACAAATGTCAATACACAAGTGGACTTCCTTCGCAGAGAACACCGTTCTTCCTCCTCCTCCTCCTCTCTAGTCCATCTTGTTCCACTTCATTCCTTGCTTTCCACTGGAGGGTTTCATCTCAGTGGGTCCACAAAGGCCTACAAAGTCCCATTTGCCTGCTGCATAGCTTTGGTGAAAGAGGCTTTCTCATCACTCTTATCAGAAACAGAAGATATAAACTGGATTACCAGCCCTCGTCAAGCTGTTGCCATTTATCTAAGTTGTGGGGGGGGGGTTTTATTTCCTAGGGAGAAAACAAAATAGATTGTTTCAGTTGTAAACCCAATCAATAGGAATATTCACTATGTACAATTACTTATTTATCTGGTTATTTCTTTGTTGATTCAATCTTGCTTATGTATGGTAGGATTGTAGGGTAGGGTCATTTGTCCAGAGTGGTGTAGGGTCTCCTGCTTGATCCAGGTGGGTATGGACTAGAAGCCTTCCAAGGTCCTGTAAGGTCCCAGAAGTTTCCCTGAGCCACGGAGATGCCAAAGAGAGTGAGACTCGAGATGAGGCTTGCAAAAATAACAGCTTTTTTATTCCTTGGCCAAAACAAAAGGGTTGGGTGACAAAACTATGCCCAAAACATACAGACAAAATGCATGTAAGGATAGCCACACTGTGCAAGAGTGGCTCAGAGTATTATATACATTTTATGCTGATAAAAATAAAGTTTATCCCATCAGAGACAAAGGTTCATTATCAATGTCTTGCCCGTGCCCTCCCCTTCTTTATCCACGGAGCATTCTTTGTCCGTGCTCTGTCCATACTTTGTTATTTTACACAGTATCCCTTGTCCTTGTGTGTTCATGCTCCTAGGCAGCCCCCCTTATCTATGGAGCAGGATGTTCCTGGGAATTGTCTCCAAGGATGTGTCTAGCTCTGAAGCAAATTGCAGAGGCGAGAAACCAGATCGAAAAGGATACAATTCTCTTACAGAATGAATTCCTAACAAACGATTCCCATACTTAGCAAAATAGTACAAGCTTCTTTAACAGAAGCAAAGAGCAAAGATTAGATTGATTCATGTCAATATGTCCTTTCAATCCCTTCCAACTTTTTATTTTGTATAAATCTCTGGGTGTCGTCATCTCTCAGCATGGATTTAAGTACTTCTGATGTGCTGATATTACTCAGTAACAGACCTCTGTGCTTGCTGCCCAAAGTAAGGCAGGTGGTCATGGGAATGTGGGAATGTGCTAATTAAACAAATATTGGCCATCGCTCTGTGCTTCTGAGTTGCTTGAGGCATCCAAAGTCTGGCTTCTGTGGTCAGCCAGATCTTCAAACCTAACATAAAGGCACAGGAGCCTGGGAAAGGGTCCTGAGTTGGAGGAAATAGAAGAAACACTAAAGGTACACTAAATGATACAATGCTTTTGTTTCTGTCCCAGTTGCTGCCATGGAACCACTCCGGACGGCCTTCCAATAACACGTCTCCCTGCTCGGAGAGTGCAGACTTCCAGTACATCCTGTTCCCCGTGGTTTATACTTTGGTCTTCCTCCTCGGCCTGGTGGGGAATCTCTTTGTGCTGGGCTACTTCCTCTGGACCAAGTCGGCCACTGCCCCGGCCAATGTCTTCCTGGTGAACCTGGCCATCCTTGACTTGCTCTTTGTGCTCACCTTGCCCTTCCGCATCACTTACCATGCCCACCATAACGACTGGACCTTTGGTGAAGCTCTCTGCAAAATCACCGGCTGCCTCTTCTTCGCCAACCTCTATGGCAGCTCCCTCTTCCTGGCCTGCATCTGCCTCGAGCGCTACATAGCTGTGGTCCATCCGCTGAAGCACCTCCAGTTCCGGCAGCTGCGCTACCGCCTGGTGGCTGCTCTGGGAGTATGGCTGGTCCTCATCGCGGCCATCCTGTTCCTGGCCCTCCGTGGGGCGCTGACCAGCCCTTTCACCGATGGCCGCACGGCCTGCCTTGAAAATTTCTCTTCCAGTTCCTGGAAGGGGCGCATCTCAGGCATCAGTATCTTCGCTGCCGTGGTTGGCTTCCTGCTGCCTCTTCTTTTGATTGGTGTCTGCTACCCACTGATTGCCTGGCGCCTCCTGGCTTCCCCTGGATTGCAGGCAAGCTCCCGGGCAGCAAAACGCAAAGCCCTGCGGACGGTGTTGGTGGTCCTTGGCGTTTTCCTGGTCTGCTTTGCACCTTATCACATTGTGCAGCTGGTTCACACGCTGGGCCGGGTGGGTGTCCTGGGTGGCTGCACCCTCGTCCGCACCACCTACGTGGCTCGCCGCATCACTATGGCACTGACCAGCCTCAATGCCTGCCTGGACCCACTGGTTTATTACTTTGCTGCCGAGCGATTTGCCCGGCAATCCGGCTGGTGGAAGTGTGGCTGTTGTCGCCCAGGGAGCCCCCAACGGCCTCTGAGGCTCCCCAGGTGGATTGCCAGCAAGGCCTCTTCTTCTGGAGAAGCCACCAGTGCCGTCACAGAGCAGTGAGCAGTGAGAAAATCCATCCCTCAACTTGACAGCCTGCTCTGTTCACACTGTGTGAACAGAGGAACGGAGGCACATCACAGTTACACGGTTGTGAAGTTAGCACTTGTACGAGGAACGGATTGGAAACAAATGAGTAAAGGAGACTCAAGATGGTGCTCATCTGCCTTTCCCCTGCTTCCAGGATGGGCCCCTCCAAACATGAGCTGCTACCACCCAAGGACACGATGGGGGGGTCTGCTCTTTCCCCACCCACCCACCCCCGGCCCCTCCTTCATTGTGAGGCTCTTCTTGTGGGGTTGCTCTTCTGAGTCTGATGGGAATGATCAGGGTGGGGAATAGATGCGGTTCAAATTCTTTTTCTTATTCAAAACCCTTTTAAACAGAGGAGGGCAGGGCAGGTATATGAGGCTTTTAATTTTGGAGTCTACCTTTCCACACTATCTGAATCGGATTGTGATCTGCCCATTCGTTTGGTAAGATTTCAATCTCTTTTAATTCATTTACTAGACTCTTGTTTGATGGGAGGAAAAAGAAGGTCCTTGGGTGAAGCAGAATGACTGAAACCCCCCCCCCCACCCACCCCTTACTCTTTTTGGCTGCCTTCTAAGATAAGTATTTCACACAGGTACTTTTGTGAGAAAATGTTTGTAAGGGCAAAGAAATCCGAAGTAATATCATGAGCTGCAATTTGCTAATTAACAGGAAAAAGCTACAATGTAATGTAGCTAGAATTTATGTGGTGACAATCAAAATTTTCAAACCAATAATGTAGCCTGCTGAGATACAGGCAAAAGCACTGAAAAAAGGGGTTGAGGGTTAAGGGTTACGGTTAGGGGGTTAGGGTTATGGGTTGGGTTGGGTTTAAGGGTTAGAATTAGGGTTAGAATTAGGATTAGGGTGGGGATTATCGTTAGGGCCCCAGCTGCCGCCATCTTCTCTCCCCTGTTTCTTCGCAGTCTCCTTGTGAGAAAGGGGATCCCAAGGGAGCCTGAGCGAGAACAGCCAGAGAGAAGCCTGAGGGTCCCAGCAGGAACTCTGTACTTTCCACAGGCCACCATGCTCCTGGCTGGGCCTTCCTGAGCTGGGATCGAGGAGGGCCTCAACTGGCATGGCCGCCTTGTGAAAGAGTGGCTCTGGCAAGGAGACCGATTCACCTCACGGAGGCTGAGGCCATGCCATTTGGTTCTCCTGCCTGCTTTTAGATAGACAACTCAAGGTGGGGAACAGACCACCTGCTCCTGCCTTCTCCTATTTTCCTCACAACAACAACCCTGTGAGGTAGGCTGGGTTGAGAAAGGAGAACTGGTCTCCAGCCACCATTAATGCTGAAGGCCTTCTGGTTTTTAGACCAGCACCTTTAACCACTACCCCAAATAGCCTGGAGCACTTGGAATGGCCTGTCATGCCTCAGTCTTAGGGCTGGAGTTTTGTCCTTTTGGACTGACTGCAGGAGAAGATCAGGAAATACACCTTCAAATAAACCCACCTTGACTTATAACCATTCATTTAACATCTTAACATTAGAAATGGTGGAAAATATGTGTAGCTCAGAAGTGGGGTTGTTTCTTTGCTGGTGCCCAAATACCCGCTGCCTTTTCTGCAGATGGAAAGGTCTTGGGAGGAAGGCTTCTCCTGGCCCAGAGCGGATTTGCTCCATTTCACAGGGGTGGGGTGTGGTGGGGAGCAGAGCCTGGCCTTGCCCCTAAGAGACGACACCATCATTTTCCAAGTTTTTTTCTCTTCCTCCCTAAGGACTGGCAGGGGCTTTCCCTACCTGTTCTTCATTTCTTGTCAAACTTGATCGTTTGGTCTATCTGTGCCTGCCACCTCGACACGCTGCTGCTGCTGCTTTTGCTTGCTGCCAACATTCCTGCTGGTTCCTCCAAGGGCATTGCCTCCCCATCGTGCCTTTCCAGTGCTGCCCACCCTCACTTCTGGCGCTGTCCCTCCAGGGGGTTGAACGTCTGGTCTCTGCACTCTTTGTCCCTTAAGTATACCACCTGTCTTATGTTTTTCTTCCCTCTCTTGTCTTTGGTGCTGCCATTGTTTTTCCATGCTGCCAGCTTACCCACCGGATCTTGTCGGGGTCTGATCACAGTTGACCAGTTTGGGGTTTAAGGGTGTAAGAAATAAGTAAATTCAAAAATAAAATGGTATAGAAGATGCTTAAAGGTTTCACAAACGGGGTTGGACTAGATGACCTTGCAGGGTCCCTTCCAATTCTGTTAATCTGTTATCAAATGAAATATATCTCCCTGTATATACATGCTTTGTTTTACACTGTTGACATGCTCCATTAAGCCTTTTTATATTGTTATGTTTGGGGGGGGCATTGTTATAATCTCTTTGGAAAAATGGTAGGATATGATGAGCTTTTAAGAACTGTATCTTCAGAAGTTAGAAAGAGGCCCTGATGAGGGGATGCTACATTCCTTAATGCTGGGGGAAAATGCCACGTGGGCAGCCAAACTAAGAGGTACAGAGGGTGAGAACATAACGGAAGGAGACAATTCACCCTGGAGACATCCTAGGATCAGCTGCAACACCTGAGGGCAAATCCAATGAGTTTGAAGTTGGGAGGGAATGCGTCTCAGGAAGGAGGGAACTTGGGTGATGAAATGAAACTGTATATAAAGAATGTTTTGAGGTTCTAAAGGTGTGGCTTTTGATTTTGAACCTGCTTGGTGAGGTTCTAAAGACCACCGGCGCTTTGCAAACCATCTTGTTATTTCTTTTTAATAAATCCTCTTTGCTTTCAACTATCCAAGTTTTTTTTTGTTGGCTTAGAGTTATTTTCAACAAGGGGTGAGGTTAGGGTTATCACTTGTTGAAACAGGCCTAGTAATAAAGGCAGCAATGAGCTTGTAAATTCTGACTCAAGTTCAGTAAAACCCACGTATGTCCCTGCTTGTAAAAGGCTGCGGTATCAGGTTTCTTGTCTTTAAGTTGGGTTGGGACAAGGCCAGGGCAATGGGCCTGCAAATTTAGTCAATATGGAATTCTAATTAAGCCTGATACAAAACTTCTTTGGGGAACTGAGGGGATTCCAACAGGCACACAACACTTCTGCATGATTTTTGCCATCAGGACCAAAAACTTCAACAACCACAATGCAGTGGAAGAGCTTTATTGCTTTGGAGTATTCCAGAGCAGTTTTCCTATTCCAGGTGATTTTACAGACTTAATATACAGTTGTTATTGATTCATGGAAGAATCCTTGGTGTTCCTTTACATGCAATGTTTCTATCCCAACTCTTCTCCAAGCAATGTAACATTTTCTCCTTTGCTAGTGATATAGGAAGGGAGGTCACTTTTTTTGGTAAGCAGTCCTAGAGCGAGAGTCTGAATCCTGTGGTCAAAGAAGGAATCACAGCCACTAAAGGGAATAAACCCTTTTAATGGGATCTTAAGTTTATTATTATGTATCTTTATTATTAAACACCTTATTATTAACATTAATAGGACAACAGGAAGCCCAGGGGCCGCAACACAGGCATAGAAGAAGGAATCCTGCTTCAAAGAGTGGTGTAGGGTTTCCTGCCTAAGCAGGGATTGGACTAGAAGACCTCCAAGGGCCCTTCCAACTCTATTATTCTATTCTAAAAGCCTTAAACTGAGTTAAAAAGCTCTATGATGGCCTCAGCGCTATTGGTAAGGGGCAGAAAACAGTCCCATCCTGTGTAGTCAAAGCAGGTGAGGAAGCCACCAAAAGAAAGCTCATGGCATTTGAAGGTTATTATTCTTATTAAAACCTTATTAATATTAATAAGCCTTCCTGGGCCTTCTTAAGTCTTTTGGAGGAGGATTTCTTTTTCTGTTCCTGTGTTGCAGCAAATGGGTCTCCTATTTCCCTATCAATAGGTGTTAATAATAAGGATACAGGATAATAACCTTCAAATCCCACTAAAAGGTTTTCTTTTTGTGGCTGCAATACCTGCTTTGACCACAGGTCAGCACAATTTTCTGTCCCATAGCATTAAGAGGGAGGCCATCCTAGGCCTTTTTGATGTCCTCAATGCTATTGCTAAGGGACAGAAAACTGTGCCACCCTGTGGTAAAAGAATAGCAGACACAAAAAGAAATCTTTTTGATGGCATTTTAAGGTTATTCTGTATCTATTGAAGCTATCATCGGCCTTTTTAATTCTTTCTAAGGCTTTTGAAACAGGATTCTTCTGTACTTGTTCTGCAGCCACTGGGGAATGGAAAGCAGTGCCATCCCGTGGCCCAAGCAGGTATAGGAGACACAAAAAGAAATAAATCTTTTTAAAGGCATATCAAGTTGATTATTCTGTATTTTTATTATCAAAACCTTATTATTAACATTCATAGGGCAATAGGAGGCCCAGGGGCTGCAACACAGGCACAGAAGAAGGAATCCTGCTTCAAAAGACTTTAAACCTAGTTAAAAAGACAGCAATGGCTTCAGTGCTATTGCTAAGGGACAGAAACACTGCCATCATGTGGTCCAAGCAGGTATAGCAGCCACAAAAAGAAATACAGGTAGTCCTCAACTTACAACAGTTCACTTAGTGACCATTTGAAGTTACAACCTCACTGAAATAAATGACTTGTGATTGATTCTCACGCTTACAGCCATTGCAAAATCCTCACGATCACACAATCAAAATTTGAATGCCGGGAAACTGGTTCATATTTATAACAGTTGCAGTGTCGCGACATCATGTGATCCAGTGGTGGGATTAAAACAATTGAACAACCGCTTCTCTGCCCTGATGATTTCTTGCAACAACCAGTTCACCAAACTGCTCAGAAAGTTAACAACCGGTTCTCCCGAAGTGGTGGAAACTGCTGAATCCCACCACGGATGAGATCACCTTTTGTAGTCTTTTGACAGGCAGAGTCCATTGGAAAGTCAGGTTCCCTTAACAACCCTATTTCTAGTTTAATAACTGCAGTGATACACTTAACAACTATGGTAAGAACGATCATAAAATGGGACAAATTCACTTAACTGTCTCACTTAGCAACATAACTTTTGTGCTAAATTGTGGCCGTAAGTTGAGGACTAACCATTTCCATACAGTGTATCTACGCAATCTTGAGCTGAGACAAAAGCATATTCACTCGCCCACTCTTGACCCAGAGCTGCCTGCCACCCTCTGTGTTCCCCCGCTTGGCTGCTGCTCCTTCCGGAGAGCTTGAGTAGCTGCAGCAAAGAGGGCAGCGGGAACCCAGAACTCGATTGGGTCCCTGTCCTGAAACGAGGCTCTAAAATTGGCCCTGAAGTCCGGGGAGACAAAACAATCGAGTCTCTTTAGAACCAGAGGAGGCACCGTCTGTTTCTACTCAGAGACCCAGTGTTCCAGGGCAGGACTAGAATATATCCAAAGAGAAGCAGTCGCATGCCATGAGCAGCCTCTACCGGTTCCCAACCGCTTGCTGTAACAACAGTCTTCAGAAGTTGAGATGACAGGAACAAAGGAGGCAGCCGCAATAGGGGCTGTGAACGAGTGGCACTGGTGAGGGGAAAGGAATAGGGAAGCGTAGTAACGTTTTGACCCGCACAGACTTCCAGTGTTGCTTTCGAAGCTTGAAACATCAGGGTTATGTCACATACTCTGCTGAAGCAGCCGTTGCGCTTTTGCCACATGGGTCCAGCATCACTGGGCACCTCAGAAGCAGGCAGCGCTCTGGAAGGAGCAGAAATGGGACAACTGAAGAAATAGACAATATGTGGGGTCAGCTGTGAGGGTACTAACAGTGGAGTGGAGGACTGCCATGGAGACAGGACAGGAAGAATTGGGCAGCCATGTTAGGGGGTCTTGAGTGGAAGCAGGCACAGCAAAATGGCTTGGGTGGCAGTCTCTGCAGAGTCTGGCTTGCAATATGCTAATTGCCCCAGTCACAGCTGCATTCACTGATCTAGCAGGTGTGGGCCAAGCAGAAAGTGTGAAAATCAGAGCAACATTATGCCATTGAAATTAGTTACAATTAAGAGTCAGGAGAAGTGGAAGCTCTGTTAAAGAGATGCACCATCACTCTAAAAATCCTCCGAGAGTTGGGCAAAGAGCCGCTCTCCAGGGTCCTGATGCACAGTCTACTAGCTGTGCAGAGAAGGCCCTTCCCTATGGGCCGGATGCTTTAAAGTACAGATAATCAGAGTTGGAAGGGACCTTGTAGGTCATTTAGTCCAGTGGTTCCCAAACTTTTTCAGTGCACTGCCCCCTTGGTGATACAAACTCATCCTCGATGCCCCCCACCCAGGGGTGGGATTCAAATTTCTGTGGGCATGACCTAATTTGAGGGCGTGGCTTGCTGGTCACGTGACTGGCTGGCGTGGCTTGCTGACTGGGCGTGGCTTGATGGTCACATGACCGGGTAGGTGTGGTTTGGCGGTTATGTGGCTGGGTGGGCATGGCCAGGTAACTGGCAAACCAAATACAAGTGGTCCTCATTTAATGTCTGGTTGTTTACCAAGTGTTCTAATTTATGACTTGCCTCCCCAGAGCTACTTGACCTGTTTTTGGAGTTTTGACAGCCATGCACACACACACACACACACACACACACACTCCCTTCAAGCTGGAGCAAGTCATTGCACTAGAATCGGCAAAGTATCTCTGATTAGATTCTAGTAGTGAATAGAATCTAATCAGAGATGCTTTGCCAATTCTTGTTGATTTGTTTTATTTGTATTTCTTTATTTTATGTCACTGAATTGCATTGACATGTGTGTCACTTCTTGTGCACAGCCCAGAAGCTTTTGTGATTCTTTGCAGCAAAAATTACTGACCTCTGGCTTTGCTCTACTTTTCAAACGTGCTGGCACTGCCGCGTTCTAGGTGCTGGCCCCGCAGGTCCATCCCATTGAGCCCACTGCATTGGAGGGACCTGCTCAAGCAAGTCCGAGCAAAGCAGTGCACCAAGTCAATGGGGTGAGCTTGAGAGAGGGAAAGAGAGAGAGAGAAAAGAAAGAGAGAGAAAAGAGAGAAGGAAGAAAAGAAAGAGAAAAGGGAAAGAATGATAAAGGACAGACAAAGAAAGTGGGGATGGAAGAAAGGGACAGAAAGAAAAAGAAATAAAAAAGGAGGGAGGAGAAAGATAATGAGATATCTATTCTAGTCCAATCACCTGCTCCAGCAGGGTTAGAAGGGAGTGTGTGTGTGTTCTCCTTGTAATTTATCAGTACATTTTGGTTTTGCCTTCTTCAGAATTGACACTGCAATACATTGGGGAAAAGTAATTTTTTAGGGTGGAGATCTGGTCCAATGGATCCTGTTTAAAGCCTCAACAAAATGTGAGAGCTTCCTGGTAGTCTTGACCATGTTTTGTCCACAAAACCTTTAATAGAATGTTTCAATGTGGAAAAGGACCTCCAGTCTAAACTAGGCATCATTTCAATCTGATGCATCAGGTTTCTCTCTCTCTCTCTTTCTCTTTCTCTCTCTCCCTCCTTCCCTCCCTCCCTCCCAGACTGTTTTTGCTCTACTTTCCCGATGTGTCTGCGGGGCCGACACTTCGAACATGGATGGATGGATAGATAGATAGATAGATAGATAGATAGATAGATAGATAGATAGATACAAGTAGGCAGGCAGGCAGGCAGACCTTTCGGATGAATATATGGATAGATAAGTAGGTAGGCAGGCAGGGAGGCAGGCAGACCTTTTGGATGGATGGATGGATAGGTAGGTAGGTAGGTAAATATATTGGTAGATAAGTAGGTAGGTAGATAGATATATTGGTATATAGACAGATAGATATATAGACAGGTAGGTAGGTAGGCAGGCAGGTAGGCAAGCAGGCAGGCAGGACAGACAGACAGACCTTTTGGATGTATGTATGGATAGGTAGGTAGGTAGGTAGGTAGGTAGGCAGGAAGGCAGGCAGGCAGGCAGACAGACAGACATAGACCTTTTGGATGTATGGACAGACAGACAGAATGCGACAGTGGCAGCACTTTGAGAAAGTAGAACAAAGCCAGAGTGAGTTTCCCAATGTGCTGCCGCCGCTGCATTCAGCACCATTGAGCCCCTTGCCCCGCTCTGGTGCAAAAGTAAATGGGATGAGCCTGCGGTGCTGGCGGCTTGAATGCCCCCTGCCACCTCTTAGCACCCCCTTCAGCAACCGCTTACGAGCAGAGCCCGTCCCACCTCCTGTAATCCCCGACATTGCTTCGCACCGACTTCTAGGACTTGGCCCACCAAGCAAAACCTCCGACACTCAACTCCACCAAGAATGCTCAACATGCTGAAAGGCCCACCCCACGTAATTCCTGTGACGGGACACATGCGCTTTTACCTCGCTTCCTTGGGGAGACCTTTCGCAGCCAGCTTGACCCAGCCCATGTGGGGATCTGTCGCGGCTCCAGTGTGGCAGCGCTTCCAGGATGGAAAGGGTGAATCCCACCTGCAGCACTGCGCTGATGTTTTATTCGGTGCGGCTGGACTCTTCCAGCACCCCCATTGCCTCTTAGCGCCCCCTAAGGCATCCCCCAGGGGGCAATACCGCCCACTTTGGAAACCATTGATCTAGTCCAACCCCCTGCTCAAGCAGGAGACCCTACATCATTTCTGACAAATGGCAGTCCAATCTCTTCTTGAAGGTCTCAAGCAATGGAGCTCCCACAACTTCCAAGGGCAACTTCTGTTCCATTGGTTTATTGTTCTCACTGTCAGAAAGTTTCTCCTTATTTCCAGGTTAAATCTCTCCTTGTTCAGTTTCCATCCATTATTCCTTGTCTGACCTACAGGGGCTTTTGAAAATAGATAGACCCCCTTCTCCTCTCTGTGGCAGACCGTCAATATTGGAAGACTGCTATCATGTCTCCCCTGGTTCTTCTCTTCACTAGACTAGCCAAGCCCAGTTTCCTGTAACCGTTCTTCATATGTTTTAGTCTCCAGTTCTCTAATAATCCTGGTT